>NC_090924.1:15000000-15625000 GCF_040938575.1 Ambystoma mexicanum | reverse complement strand
TCAATGTAGTGGATCTGAAAAATGCATTCTTCTCGATTCCACTCCACCCGGAGTGGAGGTACCTTACAGCATTTACACAGGGTCAGGTGAGGTTCAAGCATACTAGATTACCTCAAGGGTACTGTGAGTATATTTAACAGAGTACTGCATGCTGATCTTGTGGATATTCAGGTGCCTAGCACGATTATCTAGTACGTGGATGATCTGATAGTATGTAGTGACAGTGAACAGCATTGCCGGAGGGACTGCATTGCACTCCTGCAATTGTTGGCCTGTAAGGGGTACATGGTTGATAAGGCTCAATTACAATATTGCCAGCAGGAGGTTATCTATTTGGGGCAGTAGATATCAGCAAATGGGAAAAGGATACTACCCAACAGGGCACCATTGGTACGTGCCACTCCCAGACCTGCTTCAGTTAAAGGGATGCAGACATATATGGGCCTGTGTAACTACTAGCAGGGCCTGGATTCGGTTCCATGTGTTAAGATCCCCGCAAAAATATTGCCATACAAAAATATCGCCATATTTTTGCGGCAATATTAAGGCATGGAACCTGCGAGGGACATCCCCGCAACCCCCGTATTATTTTAAAAGGAGCAGGGGACACCCGCGCAACCCCTGCTCCCAGAAAACCCTAATATTACCCCACTAAAAATATCACCTATGGCCGTTCCCGACGACCATACAGCGTTATTTTTGGTGGGGATAATATTACCTGATACCCTGGATTCTGGATTACTCAGCACATACAAGGTCACTTTAATAGGCCTTGAAGGAAGCACAAAAGACAAAGGACCACAAATTACAGTGGACAGCAGAAATCATCAAACAATTTGACAACTTAAAAAAGGTCATTTGTTCGGCACCCGTACTAGCCACCCCGGACGACACACTGCAATTCTGTTTGTTTTCACATTCGGATGGTCAGATTATGACAGCAGTATTGATGCAAAAAAGCACTATGGGCCACAAGTAGGAGGTGTGCTGCCAGGAGGTCAATTGGAAGTGTGCACACCATCCGCTTGCTGCACAGCAAGGAAAAAGGGCTGCAAATTACATTGCCTGGTGCCACGAAAAGGTTTCTGTACACTCGTTCCTGGCGCTGAGTTAAAGCTTGGTGCTGCATGTTAGAAGTTGAAGAGGACTGGTCTCCGCCGGCGATGCTGGGGGGACTGCACATTCCTCACTACAAAAAATCCCTGGTGTCAGGATAAATGAACTGTAGAGATATTGAATATCCACCGCTGCACATCACAATTGTGGGAGCATCCGGGGTCTTGCGCATAATCCCTCCTGGGGCCATATGAGAATTAATAATGAATGATCTACAGGGGCAGCGCTGGAACAATGTCGGATTAAGTCAAGGAAGCACATGATAATACACAGAGATATAAAAAATACTCTAAACATACAAACCTAAATATAAGTAATATATTATCATTAAATCAACATACAATGTAATTCCAATGTTAACAGAAAGTTATCAGCGAAGGCTTAAGAATGCAAAACAAAAGGATATTCTTAGGAAGAATCTAAGAAGATAGTCTGATCCCACTTGAAACATGTCTTTGATTTGTTTTTCAGTAATAATAAGAGATAGTTTTGTCTCTAATAGAGCAAGCATACATACCATTCGGGTTACTATTTTCTTACTAGTTATTGGGAAACAGTAATCTCTAAAAAAGTTTATATAGTCGCATGGGTGCAATTCGAATATTTCAAATACAATAGGAATAAGGCTGAAACTTGTTGGACATGGGATGTCACTATGCTGATGTTCATCTTTGGCCAAAATATGTTATGGTTACAGTAAGCCAAATGTGAATACTTAAAGATGTAACTTGCCAAATGTTCTTTTTTTAAATAAATTTCAATTCAGAATTATGCATTTTACTAAATTAAAAGCCGACCCATTGGTATTTTCTATCTTTAATGCATTAGGTAATGTAGTTATTCTAAAATAAGTAAGCTGTCGCAAAGCTGACAGTTTAGGCTTTGCTAAAGGCAACTATTTGGTATCTCAGGTATCCTCCCAGGTAAGGGTGCCTGGATTTTGTTCTGCAGAAATATTGGCGACTTGTGTGCCAAATTGCCCCATTCTGCCAATTTCGCACGTGGTACGAAATTGTCAGCTCTGGCCATCTCCTGGCCAAAATGTTGTTTTTTCAAAATGTAATTTGTAAAAAACGAAATTTCAGATGTCTTGCAACCATTTCCCAAAAAACAGAATTTCAGGGGAACACGACATTTCCGAGCAAATAAGAAAATCCCATATATATGTGGCGGAACAAGGAAAAAACGCCCAGCCAGTGAAATGGAATTAGTGGTGAATTTTGCCAAATCTGTTTCAGTGGCAGTAATTTAACCCACCCTAACTCCCAGGACCCAGGGAGAAAGATGGGGAAATACCTTGCGAGCTGTTGATCAGTTATGGGATTAATGACAGTCAACTATGGTCACCAACGTGTGGGATAACTGAATATGGTTTGCTATTGTCAACAACGTTTGTATGCGGTTTAGATGGAGCCGGCCAGAGTGCATGCCCTCTGCTCGGCACCATAAGAGCTATGGTATACAAGGTATGCCAAATGTCTGACGCTAAGAGCACTGCTACCGGAGAATGTGTAATACAACCAAACCACACTAAGCATGGATATTTGCCTCTGAAATGCAAACCCTCATCTTATCAGCATTCGTTTTGGGCACAAATAAATAATTGAGCAATATGACCCCAGCGGCGGGGGTAACCCGACTCAGGTAATGGCCCGGGGCCCATAGTTATAGGGCAGAGCAAAGTGAGGGCCTTAACGAAGGCCCTGGGGCATTACCTGAGTCAGTAATGCCCCCGCCCTGAGGGTCATATTGCTATTAGTACCCCGGCCAGCATTATCTGCGTGACCGAGGAACTAAAAGCATTTTTTTCTGTCCCGAAACGCTGCAGCGTTTCGGGACAGAAAAAAAAAAACACCAAGAAAATGGCCGCCACGGAGTGCGTTTTCCCTTTCCATGGCAGCCATCGGGAGCGGACGCTCTGGGAACACAAGTGTTCCCAGAGCGTCCGCTCCCGAAAAAGGATCAAAACGAAGGTAAGTGGGGTTGGGAGGGCAGGAGTGGAAAGGTGAAAAAAGTTTAAAAAAAAAATGAAAATGTTCCTGCGCCCCCGTCGAGGGACGAGGGAAGCCTCCAGCAGTGTGGAGGCTCGGAACGGGGATGGCCCCGTTCAGAGTCTCCACATGGCAGGAGGATGCCATCGTCCCCCGCCCGGGAAAATGGCATAGAAGGTACGTGGGGTGGGGAGGGCAGGGAGGTGGGAGAAGGGAAGAAAGGGGAGAAAAAAATGGTAATGACTCGGCAAGGGCCAATCAAAATGGCTCTTTCATTCTGATTGCGCCCTTGCCGGGTACTGATTAGGCAAATTAAATAAGTATCAAACTCGTAGAATATTTAATGTGGGGTCGGATAAAGCCTCGTCTGCCTTTAAGAGCAATGCTGAGATCAGAAGGTAAGGAAAAAGAAACACACTCAGCAACATGCAGAAAGAGATGCCTTTGTGCATCCCAGACCAAGGGCCACACATATATGTAAATGAGTTGAAAGAGATTAAGTGAATTACTGTTTGAAATTAGATTATGTGCATGTTTCATATGTCATTTGAAGATATTTTAAAGTGCATTTTACTATTGTTTAGACTCCTTGGTGTGCTTTGGAGAAGACACAAAAGGAAATATGCCGAAAAAAAGAAAACAATTTAGTAGTTAAGGGGGTTGAGTCACAGGGAGTGAGTGTATGGCACATTTTGACTGTAGCTAAGGATAAAGGTTAATATTAGAATTTACATTCCAGCTGAAAATTAAATGTATGCAGCCATTGCTGCGTTTACATGCAAGATGTTTTTGAATTTAACTCAATAAAATGTGGTTACAGTAAATGAAAGACATTGCTGTTCATGCCTAGTGCCACAGGCCACTTAACACTAAGTTCAATACCACTCTATCAGGGAGACACAACCACGTGATGACTAAAACTCTGTGAGCAGAGCAATAGAGAGGTCTTGGCCTGGCCAGTACAGAATCTATGGCCATGAAGCATCTTGGGCCCCGAGCCACCCCAGCAAACTAGTTGCAAGGAGCTTGTCAGACTACTTGTAGGGGCAGAGCAGGCAGCGGAAACTAAATTTCAAAGTCCCAGTGCACCAAGACAACTGTATATGTCTAATCCTGGGTACAGGACAGCTGCCAAGAAAGGTGATGGATGGAGTAATTGCCACTGGTTTATTTATTTACATAAAATGTATAGAGCGTGAAGAATTGCTGAGGGGTGTCTAGGCACTGGGGGTGGCAGTACAGCAAGAAGAACCAGATACAGTAAAATGAAAGACTGGCAGACCGATCAGAACAGATGAGTTTTCAGAGCCCTTCAAAAACAAAAATAGGCCTCGGTAGCTCATATTGATGGGGGAAGTAAGTTCCACAGTCTTGGAGCCAGATCCAAGGAAGACCGGCCCCCAAGCCGAGCCCTCTGGTACCTTGGAACTTTTAAAAGCACCTGAGATGCCGAGCTTAAGTTTCTAGCTGGACAGTATTGTTCAATATTTTTCTTCAGATATTCTGGACCTCTGTTATACACAGACCGGTGAGTGACACAAAGCATCTCAAACTCAATGGAGCCAGTGGAGACGATGCAAGAGCTCTGTAGATGGAGTCATGCCGGCAGCGGTTAGTGCCAATCTGGCTGCTGAGTTTTGTAGAACCTGCATCTGCTGGATTTGGTATTTTGGCTGCCCTAGGTAGATACCATTACAGTAGTCCAAATATCCCGTAATGGTGGAAGTAACCACCATAGTACGAAAAGCAGGAGGGAGCAAGTGGAGGATTTTCCTCATAATGTTAAGCTTCCAAAACCCTGCTACTGTAGAGTGCTGAGATCTGTGCCTCTCTTGAGCCATTTGGGAGTAGCTTTACCCCCATGCTCTTCACCCAAGCACAAGCTGCAGGGTATGGGCCCAAAGAGTCAGGCTTTTTTTTGTTGTTGTTGAATTTGGGTGTTCCAAAGGTAATCAGCCCTTTGTGGACCGAAAGCCAGCACCTCTGTTTTATTCCCATTTAGTTTCAGCCACTTCGCAGCCATCCATTTACTGATCTTATCAAGACAGTCCCAGAGTTTTCCTGGTGGGTCAGTCTGAGGGGAGTCCAGCCGAAACACTAACTGCGTGTCATCAGCATAGGTACAGAAGAGGACTATGCAATCAGCAATAAGATTGGCAAGAAGACGGATTTACAGACTGAAAAGGAGTTGAGAGAGGGCCGAGCCCTGCGTAACTCTGCAAGTCAAACCCATAGTGGGCGCCAGACAGCCCTGAAATGAAATGGTCTGAGGCCGCCCCTCCAGGAATGACCCAAACCAGGCCAACAGGTGGCCAGCCACTCCTGCTTGCTCCAGTCAAGTTAGCAAAGTGTAATGATCCTCAGCATCGAAAGCCACAGAGAGATCAAGGAGAATAAGAACTCCTGGTTTTGCACGGTCCTGACAAAGAGCTAGGTCATCCAATAACGCTACCATCACCGATTCAGTACCCACAGTGGGACGGAAAGCAGACTGAAAATGGTGTAAACAAGGGTTGACTTCTAAAAATCTCTAAAACTGAAGAGTGATCATTGCCTCCATCAGTTTCATGATAGCAGGGAGAAGCCAGATGGGGTGATAACTCGCAGCCTCCTGGGGATTTATATTAGCTTTTTTCAAGAGGGACGCGACAACAGCATGCTTCAAGGGAGCAGGGATAATCCCTTTGGTAAAGGAATATAGAAGGGCATTTGTAAATAGAGTAATAACCCTTTGTGGAAGTGCTTTGAGAATCCAAAGAGGGACGGCATCAGAGGGTGAGGCCGATTTAAGGCCGCCCAGGGCTCTCAATACAATTTTATCGTCAACAGGATCAAGACAAAAATTACTTGGCTGAAAAGGGGCCACTAAATTGGTTACAATGAATGCATAACCTTCCACCCATCAACCTTCAGTTCATCATTGTATGAAGAGATTTGCTAGCATTGCTGTGCTCTGAGAGGCAGTGGGATCAATATTTTTAAATGACCATTGTTTTTCGGCATTGGTAGAAAATACATCAGTGACCAGTTGTGATTTAGAGCATTCAGAAAATAGGACATAGACATCTGGGAGATTTAGAATTCTGATATATACTGTAAATCCATTTATCAGGCAATACTGAAATTGGTTGGTTGCATTAATATGAAATCACTCGGTACGTGGATCTGATTTTCACTTTGCAATGGTGAATGCTCTATTCTAACTCTGCTTGCAGGTTTCCCGTAAACTGTGCTCAGTACTCACTGAACAGTATGTGCTGCTTCAATATTTTTTATTATGCAATGATAATAGATTTTTATGTTGTTACCTTAATGTAATAGCCTCCTGTGGTTTTAAGTTTTTGTAATTGTAAAATGTTTAAGTACTATTTAATTTGATACATTGGTATGTGTTATAATGTATTGAATTGAAATATATGAATGTTTGTTATAAAGTGTTATTTTGCTGTTTTGTGTAAAATTGATTTTTTTATATTTGCAACAATGTAAATATAACTTGTGCGACGGCCTCCACATCACTCAATTCAAATTGACAATATATTTCGGGTGGATGGAGTACATTTGACAAATGAGGGGAATCATTTTTTTATGCAATATTCTTGAATACCTATGTTATGTTTCACAGTAGTGTGCTGCTTTAGTTTTGTTTTTTTCTATCATATATAGGTTTTTGTTAATAAATTGTTAAGTCTTTCCTTGCCTAAATTATGTATTTCCTTGCTTACGTCCATATTGTGATGTCATCAATGATATTTGAGATGTCATCTCTGATGTCCTGGGTGTTAGTCTTAGCAGTGCACGTTGGTGGCGCGAGTTATGGTTGCTTAGCTTACCATAACTGGCGAATTTCAGGGGGTTTTCGATTTTACTTGTAACAATAACGTCCTTTTAACAATGTTTTTTTACTGAATTTCATAGGTTTTTATTAGTGCAATTTAACCATAATGTCCCTTCAACAACGTTTTTTCATTGAATATATATATATATACATGTTCAATGGTTAATATTTCAAAATTGGCCAAGAAGATTTTCAATATTATTTTTTCAGTGCACCAATCCTAACTTTAGGGAAATCACACCAGCCATTTTATTGAGCTATTTCGAGAAATTCATCTTCTCGGTTGCTGACCGTGACATCGTCAGCAAAGAAACAGACTTCAGAAACTATGGCACGGCACACTGCCACACTGCAACGTAATATACATATTTTTTATTGAACACCCTTAGCACTCAGATAGGAAGCTACAATGGTGCTAAGAGTTGAGTGAGCAGGGGGAAGGGTAGAATACGCAGGGGATCGGGTACTGGCCAACGGCACTCAGGCTGCTCATGCTAAGGATGTATCATTTAAAAAAATAAATGTGATCTTCTAGTGTGGAACTGCACCATGCCATACCTTTAGAAGTGTCTTTCACTGTTGATGTCACGGTCATCAAGAGAGAAAAAGGCTTTCAAGAACTACAGTGTGGCACTGAGGTGCACCACACGATAAGTGGTTTTTCAATTAAACAACCTTAGCATGAACAGAGTGAGTCGTGTTGACCAGTGCCCCCTTCCCCTGTGCATCCTTCTTCTCCCCACTCCTCCCTAATCTCTTAGTACCCATGTAGTTTCCTATTCAGTAACTGTCCAACTTCATATTTGCCAAGGTAGCTACATATGACAATAACACCCAAGCTATAAGTCCAACCAAGGTTTGCTTACTGTGTCTCTATGTCGGTTCATGGCTGTGTGTAATGTGACCATGTTGTCTTGAGACACATCTCATTAGGTGTGAACACAGGGACTTTTCCCTGTGTCAATGTAGCTACTTTTAATCATAAACATTGATGCACTGTCCTCATTCCTTTCTGCATTGATCTGTATCCGCACCTAATGAGATGTGTCTCAAGACAACATGGTCACATTACACAGGGCCATGAACTGACATAGAGACACAGTAAGCAATCCTTGGTTGGAATTATAGCTTGATATTGTCCTACGTAGCTACATCGACAAATATGAAGTTGGACTGTTGCTTGCTAACTGGTATAAGGTGGGTAAAAGCCTAACCATTGTGCAGAATCAGGGAGGGAAACACGTCCCAGAACACTCAGCCAATGGTCATTAACATGCCTGCTCACTTTCAGAATTAATTGTCAGTGTAATCTCGTTGATGCTTTACCCCGATTTTCCATTCAGTCTAGTTCACTGAACTATGACATTGCTGCAGAGAATGTCAGAAACACAACACCTAGACAACACCTACCAATTTCTCATCAAGATATGTCATTCTGGAACTATTTTTATTTTATTGTTCAAAGCGCAGACCTAGCTCGAGAGCAGCGGAGCACTGTACAGAGTATTGGTAATTAGAATTTGGGTTGGCATCTTTTAACAGTAGCACAATACTGTGAGTTGAGGTCTGTGTGTTGGTATGTTCATCCATTGGAATTAGCCTCTGATCAGGGGCTATTGAAAGAGCCATGTTTTGAGAGATTTTTGAAATTAGAGAATTGTGGGAGCATTGCAAGCTGACACCGAGATCGAGTTCCAGAGGTTGGGTGCACAACAAGAGAAGGATTGTTTGCACATCCGCTCTTGAAGGACGAGCTGTGATTCAAGTTGGTTGGTTTATTGGTTGCACCAGGAGCATGTGCCACAAGATATGGGGAGCTTAGCTGCTAGGTACACTGGTGTGCTACTTGTGACTGCTTTCTAGACGATACATGCAGTCTTGAACAGTATTATGGCCTGAAGAGGAAGCCAATGTATTTCACGTAGGATCAGGCTGATGTTAGTCAAATTTCTGTTCTCCTGTCAGGGGAGCATTTCTCCCATCGATGTGCTAGAACACAAGGGCCTACACTGTGTTCCAGAAGTCCTGCTTTGGGATGAATTGTTTGATTTTTTGAAAGATAGAGATTCAGAGCCACGCTGTTTACATCTTCTTGGCTATGTGTTTCTAGAAGGACAGGCTGCTGTCAATGGTGAAGCTTAAGGATTTTGCTGAACCCGAGAGTTGTGGATCAAATCCTTCTAGGTGCAGATCATTGAGCCATTGTTGGATACGTTGTTTTTTTAATGGGTGGGTCAATGAGGACAAATTTAAACTTGGATGGGTTTAGTTTAAGGTAGACAGTTATGATAGCTAGGTAATAGTCGAAAAGAATTGTGTCCTGCGTGCTATTTACTCTCATGTAAACTAAGTGTTGTCAATGTATTGGTTGATGGCTATATTGGGATCTTTGAGGAGAGTGCCCAGAGTCTCCATGTAAAGGTTTAAAAGGATTGGTGAGAGGATGAGCCTTAGGGGACTCTGGCCAGAGAATTGCAGTCAGTTAGACCGCAACATGTTCATCTCAATTGCCTGTTGTCTGTCTGAGAGGTAGGAGGTAAACCAATTCAGGACATTGCTAGAGAATCCCATTCGCCAAGCAAGGAGGGAAGGATGTGGTTGAAGACGGTATCAAATGCAGCTCAGAGGTCATTGAATAGGAGCAGGAGGCACGAACACCTATCTCCCCATAGGGTCTTGGCACCTGGGAATCAGCAAAACCACAGGCCACTGCAACCCACCGGGGAAAGAGGGTTAGGGTCCGCAGGATTGGATGGGTAAGGGGATTTAGGGTAACCGGGTAGAGGGTTAGGTAGAGGTTGTGGACAGGTAGGGGTTGTAGGGAAAGGTGTTCCTCATTATTCCTCCTTGTCCTTCCTGGGCTCTTGAGATTTCTGCCCATTAACACATGCATTCGTGCATTCACACTCCAAGCAGGTTGTATGCCAGGAAACCTGTTCTACCTACTTGCACTATAAAATTACCATATGTTATACATTGAGCAGTTGCTATCATTTAAAGCAGGTTGTATTCCAGGAAACCTGTTCTCCCTACTTGCACTATAATATTACCACATCTTACACATTGAGCAGTTGCTATCACTCTATACATAGACTGTTTTAGCATGCAGCGTGCTGCTATGACAAGCAACCCACATCTGACATATCACATAGTACACCATAGCAGGGATTTGCACTTAGCTTAGGTAGTTTTGTGGTGCGGTGCAGCTTGCCCCCTGAACTGCTGTGCCTGAGTCCAACGTCCATGTTGGTGCAGAGGCTCCTCTACAAAACAAGCCAAAGAACAGCATGGTTATGAGCTGCGGGTTCATACATGGGCGGTATTCCGCCTTACATTCTCATCAAAGCACTATTCCGTGTGTTGGATTTAGTTCAGTTCTGACTCTCGCACATTATGCAGCATTCGGTTTCATTCTCATGCAGACTGTAAGGTTCCCGAGTCTACTCCGATCGAGTTGTGACATTTAGATTGTTCACCAAACTCTCCAGACACTGCACAGCTTGGAGCGCAGCCTGTGTTCCACAATTCTCCCTCCGACATGCATTCGCATTAACGTCCCTCAAAACACTCCCATATGGAACGTGTTCGTAAACGTTATCAACATGTACGTATCTGCTGTGCAGAGCGGGGCCTTCAGTAGGGTGCGCAGGCGTGAAATGGCCCACTTTGAGCAGCCTGCAGGAGCTCCCGTTTCGCACTTCTGCTTCCTCTTGCAGTCTGTAGCAGAAGCGGGGATCCTTGGACATGGCACACGCATGCGCAGTGCATTGGGCGTTGTCCTTGCTATACTGGAAGGCCCGTGCTCACATGGGCCTTCTGGGTAACATAGTTTCCTGGCTTCTCTCTTGTTTCTGGACGCCTGTGTCCTACGACAGGTGTCCTTCCTGCAAATTAAACACAGGAGCCTCCTGTAATGCAAACATCTCAGTCTCTTAGCGTGGGATGGAACCATAACTGATAGTCATTTAGGAGGTGGAGTCGTTCGATTTTGGCGATTTTGGCTTTTTCCAAGATGTTCTTTCCCTGTGGTGGGGAGGTCTGCAAAGTATGCTTCTAGCTCATTGACCGGGAAGGTTTTGAATGAGCGGCATTGAATGAGGGGGCATTTAGCCTGATCTCTGTGGGCCAGAGTCGAGTAGATGACTGCTAATGGGATGATGGTTTGTTCAGACCAATCAAGTTGGAGAGGGTCTGCACAGGTGATGTGGGGGGATAATGAGAAGACTAACTCTAGGGTATTGCCTTTGTTGTGCGTGGGGGAGAGCACAATTTCCTTAAGCTCCATAGAACCGGTCAGTGTGAAAAGCATGCTTTGAATGTGGTTGTCACCATGTGACTCAGAGACATTAAAATCTCTGAGAAAGACTTTATTACAATGTGCTCATTTGGACGAGGAGAGAAAGTTGGAGATGTGGTGAATGAAAGAGTCAATCCTGCGAGGTGGTCTGTAGATGAGATTGAAGGTAATGGATTCTTTGGGCCATAAAGGGAACCAGCAGGCGAGTGATTCATTCAAACAAACTTGTACTGGGAAAGGGGATGATGAAGCTTGGCCAATCACTCCAGTGGATGATTGCCACTCAGCCTCCTGCCCTTCGTGGCCAGTCGGCATGTTGGATGTAGTAGCCTTGGGGTAGGAGAACATTGAAAACATGTGGGGAAGATGGGATAAACCATGTCTCAGTGATGAACAGGGCATCAAGGTTGTTGTACATGATGAGGTCAGTGATCTCTGCCACATGGGTGACTGCTGAGCGAGCATTGATCAACATGAGAGGGCATGTGCATGTGGTCCGTAGTTGTTGGATTGGGGTAAAAGCAATATTCATGAGGTTCGCTAAGGTAGCTTGCCGGGGCTGCCCAGTGCGCTTGACCATTCGAATCCTAGTTAGCATGTGGATGGGCAGTGGAGGGAGGAGACACATGCTGATGTATTTTAGTGAGCAGCAGTCGTAGCAACTAGTTTGTAGGTGAAATGCAGTATAGCGGGTCTGGCCCTTGGCCCTATCAGACCCAAACATCCATAAACAGGTGAGATTATTATCTTCACACGTAATTTGCTGAGGACACCAGCGTTGAGGACCCATCAGGAGGACAAATTAAATAGGTGGTAGCCAGAACAACTGAGTGGCAGGGCCTGGTGACGTGACCAGCAGCTTACACAATGCTGTCTGCCTGGAGCTGACTTAGGGTCCTTAAGTAGAGGTTTGTAAGATGCAAAAGCTGGTGGTGGGCAGAGCAACTGAGTGGCAGGGCCTAGTCACGTAACCAGCAACCTACTCAATTATGTCTGCATGGGACTGGTCTAGAGTCTTGAAGTAGAGGCTTGGAAGGTGCGAAAAACTGGCTATGGGCAGAACAATTGAGTGGCTGAACCTGGTCAAGTGACCAGCAGCAGCCTGCTCAGTGCTTCACACCCTTTAGTGATTGTTTGTATATGACACTTGAGCAGGACCTAACTACTGACTGGATAGCGTCTTCACTGTACAACATTTTTCTGCTCTGTTCAACAAGGTATCCATTTTGGGAAAAGTTTGGTTTAAATATTCATTCTGGTTAATAGAACAAAACCGAAGTGAAATAATCATTGACTGGCTGAAGACATACAATACTTTTTTTTACTTTATAGACACAAAGAAAATATGCCAGGACACTGGGCTCTTTAGTACTTCAAATTCAAACAAAGTTATAGTGTACGTTTGCCATGCTCGTCCTTAGATTAAGGTTGCTAATGGATAGTTTTCCTGGAATCCTATGTATTCATATTGAATATAATAACATTTTCATGGTTGAACACTTATAGATTTTTGATTGTGCACGTTTACTTCATTACTTTTTTGAACATATCACGGTGTTCATAAAAATAAATATTCTGCAATAAGTACAGAAAGGGGTGCAGAGATCCACCATATCTGCACCGAAGAATGCATGCTAGAAATTATCTTGTCTTTATTGTGGTGATTATGGAGAGCAGTGTTCTCCATGTTTAGCGAGTAATATCACGCCACATGCTGATTTGCGTTGGTTGTAAAACTTTACTATTGACAGTAAAAATCAACTTTTTTTTGTTGACAGTGACAGCAGAATACTCAATAAAAGTGTTTTGTGTTTACTTGGAATGCCAAGTTCAGGGAAAAGCATTTCTGCCGCGCTCCAGGAAAGCTTTGCCCAGGATCTACTGCTCAAAGCCCATTTGCATGAAAATGCAAACAGCAAAGGCAATGATGAGGACATTTTGAAACTATCTCAATCATATATGTTTAGGTAAAGGTTTGGATGTAAACCGACTAATAGTTCAACTCGCATAACTGGAAAAGAGGGTTACGTCCTCACATCCCTATCCCTCTCATCCATCCACTACGGCTCCAGTGTCAGTTTTGTGGCCTTGTCAAACCCGTTAGCACATAATTGACAACAAGAGTACAAGAGAGCTAATCGACCACCTTTATGTGTCGGATACAATAATTAACTCACATGCACAATCAGCTATTTCTGCAGGGAACGTGCATCATAGATTAATGCATGATTATACATAGCCAAGAAAATCTCAACTCACTAGCACCCAGCCCACAGGACCCCGGACAAGCGCATGCCATCTCCCTCCACAAGGAGTCCCTCTGGTGGTCGTCCTAAAACATGTCCCTTAGATGAGACCTGCACAAGTTCAAACTATGCATTCTTTGATCTCAAAGACAGTCCATTTTAATAATACTTGAGCTTATTCATCTTCTGCCAGATTTCCTTTCATTGCTAGAGATGTACTCAATTCTTTGCCTGGCTTTAAGAAGTTCACAGGTCTTATTAAAGTAGTGCCGTTGGGTTTCTTCTATTGACCTAAGCACAGGGTCTTGACAGCCCACTGAATGCTCCCTTCCAGAATGTATTTTCGTCTGGCAACACCCATGAAGGCTAATGTTCTTGGACAATAAAGGCCATTATGGGTCAGTTATTGTGGGGATTTGAGACTCTTGGGACTAATGGGCCTGTACATAGGTTTATTAATCCTACTACTCATAAAAAGCTTTGCCCTTTGCCTTCCCAATAACACACTTTCCCCTTGGTATAATCCAAACCAATTCTGGGTCCATGCCACACACGACGATACTGACCGATGACAGACGCAGCATATCTCTTCTCCCAATGATTCTGCCAAATGCCTTTCAGATCAAAAAACAGCTCCCGGTGTTGTTTAGATCCTTGGCTCCTGGAATACGACTGGATTCCCTTCTAAGTTGGCAGATAAGTCATTTTGGTATTTTGTTAGTTTGTTTGATATGTTTTTTATTTCAAGATACATGGATGGCTACCCTAGTCAGCTCCACTGGTGTCTTAGTGATCACAGCAATGCTATAAAGAGTTGAACGGGCTTAGCGAGGGTAATTAAAACATCTGGGTCTCATGCAGCCCTCATTCTAAATCCGCGAGGGTTCATCCCTCTTATGCTGTTGATTCTAGGAAATGTAAGACATTGCTGATATTTCAGCACAGCTACTTGGATAGATGTACACCACAAGAATATTGACTCGAGTGGTGTTTGGATGGGATTTTAATGTTAATTTGGGGTCTACTACGCAGTGTCATTCCTATGGCACATACAAGGATCATGGATTGGGCCTACCACAGTCCATTTAAATGGATTCAGGAAGTGATGCAGAGGGTCATGCCTTTTTGACATACCTGTATTAGGCTGGTCTCCGACCTGTCAAAAGGTGATGTCCATCTGATAGGCCAGGCAACTTTACCTTTAAGGAAGAAGTAATGACTAGGAGTCCAGCTGAAGATGTATTGGTCCCCTTAATGAACTGCCCTGATTTGCTAGATCTAGAAGTCATCATACTTAGTGAAAGTGATCACAATTCACAAAAATGCTTGTATGCCAGTAGGACACGCACAACCACTGCTAATTGGACTTTGTGTCGAAAAGCTGCTAAATGGCAAATAATACGTTTGCCTCTGAATGGCCTCAGCTCAAAATCAATGTAAGGGCTGGACACTGAAGCTGGAGTGGAATCTTTGTTACCAGCCTGCTAGACTTAATTAGACCTTCAGTATTGTTCACTAAATTGCAGGAAAATCTGTCGAATCTCGGGTTACAGCCCATGTGGTATAACGGTTCCCTTAGAACAGCAAAATAACTTTTGCTACACCACTTGAAGGATCACCTACGCGACAATATTGCAATATTGAATATCCTGCGGGAATTACAAATATGTCTTACGTGCAGCACGATTATTGGTACTGAGAAAGGGTGTGATATTGTATATGCTTCCATTCTTCATAATGATCATGCCAAGTTCTGGTCATTGGTTGAAGCAGAGTTGGTGGATAATGGTCAGGGGGGGAAGCATCTTGGACTCCAATTGGGTGGTGCGTTTTTCTTTTCTCCATATGGTACAGTAAATAATGCTGCTGCTGGATCACTAAATGGGCAAGTTGCCTACAATTGTACTCCGACCCCGGCTTCCTTTCCTTTTCCCTTTGTAAGGTAAAGTAAGTCTTAACTAATTCTATTTCTTTTTAATCACCTGGCCCTGACCTTTGTCCATTGGATGTTTATAAGCACAATGTTCTTCATGGGCTCACATTATCGGAATGAACTTTAATGCTTTATGCAAGTTTGCTAACATTCGGATGACCTCTTTTACTTTGGTGCTTGGTTTGGTCCAATCCTTCCATGGCTCTTATTCAGGGAATCTTATTATGTAGTGAAGTGAAGCACAGGATATCTTAGAATAGGTTTGATTTTTTAAAAACGGGATAAGCAGGGCCTGAAATACCATTTTAATTACGCTGGTTTGGTGGACAATAACGCACAAAGTATTGTGAAAGAAAACATTTTGCACAGAGTGATTCTACCAGAGAACAGTTTGAGTGTTCTCAAGTTATTGTATATTCGTGTATTTTACTAAAAAGTAAACTATGTACATTTCACATTGGATGGGAAGATGATTTGTAGCATGTTGTGTTTTTCTGTCCATTTTATGATGTGTTTAGATGAAGGTATTTAATTCTTTTTAACACATTTATTTTTGAGAATATAGGCCAGTGTTGCTGTATCTCCAGTTGCTTCCAAATGACTTTGTATGTCTTGCTTTAAGGTAAATATTGAGCGTTGGCCGTGAAATAATGTATCGTTTTAATGTCTTTTTGAAGATTTGCATTTGAACTATTTCTGTTATTTATGCTTTATGGATAAATATCCACGCATCCAAAATAAAGTTTATAGAATTGAATTGCACACACAATGCATATGTTCCCAATAAGTCTGAGGAATTTAATGGAAATGAATTTGGACATAAAGAGAATCTGTGCTTTTGACCTGCCTAGAATCATACAAATTGGCACCACGAATTTACAACTTGTATGTGCTTATGAATGATTGTCATCTGCAATGGTGTAGAAACCCAGGCTTACTTAATTTTTGTTAATGACTAGCAGCAATACCCGTTCTCCAAACGGGTTCTTACAGAGACATGATAACACTGATCCTTTAGGTCGCTGTTCTGATTCGCTTATGGCTTGATGTGCTTTTCAACCTGAAGTAAACCGCACTGAGAATGGATGCCTGTGGCTGGCTGACATACTCTGGAGCAGATGCTTGTGGGAGGCGAGAGTTGATGTGCTGCTGCATACTGGGATCTTCTGTACTGTCTCCCCACCTGTCACCTCACCTTGGCGTGGTGCAGTTCGTTGCTGTGCATTGCAGTGCAAATATCTTGGAAAAAGTGCCTCCTAGGGGCTGGACCTCGAGTTTTGTTCCTTGTGTAGGGACCGGTTGAGAAACAACATTCTTTGTTTCCCTTCCCAGTGCACATGGTTTATGCTTTGTCGGCAGGTGCCATCTCGCAAAAATCTTCTGGAAAAGTAATTTAACCTGATGCAGCAAACATTTTTGTTTCCCACTCGGAGAACATGGTTTATAGCATTGTAAGGCTTGTTTATAAACAACATGTTTTTGTTTCCCTTTCCAGTGAGCATGGTTTACGGCTTCGTTGATAGACACATCTCGCAAAAATCCTCTGGAAAAGTAATTTTACCTGATGCATTAAAAATGTGGAAACTTCTGGAATACTACCTGCCATCACCTTCACTTCTCAGATCAATCCATCTCTCATACATTTTTGTTTCCCTTCCCGGTGAACATTTTTAATGACTTTGGGCCTGATCACGACTTTGGCGGTAACCCTTAAATCCGGCGGTCGCGCTATTACCACCGGATTTAAGGGTCTGCCAAATCAGGACTTCGGCGGATTTTGCCCCAGCTCTTGACTGGGGGGAAATCCGCCGAAAAATCGCGCTATTACCGCCGGCGGGAAATCCGCCGGCGGTAAGAGCGCACATTTTCCCCATTGAGCCCAATGGGGAATGGGGCATTCTCGAATGGGCTCAATGGGGAATGGGGAATTACATTACCGCCGAACTCGTGATCTGGCGCTATTAGCGCCGGGGAGTTCGGCAGTAGGGCTAATACCGCCAGCGGTAATACCACCAGCATTACCGCCAAAGTCGTGATCAGGCCCTTTGTTGGCAGGCCACAAAGCCACAAACATAAATGTTGACTTTTGTTGAATTCCATGGGAATGGGGTGTAGTGTCGTAATTTCATTTTGCCAATAATGTGCAGAGGGTCCTAAGAGGTAAGTATGCAACATTTGTTGCAGATTGGTGAAACAGTGTTGGATTGTATAAGGAACAACGCTACACCAAGTCACAAACCCGCAAACACATTTTGACTTCTAGTAAAATCCGGGGAAAGGGGTGGGGTGTCCAAATGTCATGTAGCCAGTAATGTCTGAAGGGTCCTAACAGGTCCCTATGCAAAATGTGGTGCAGATTGCTGAAACAGTGTCAGATTTTATAAGGAACAACGCTTCGCCAAACCACAAACCCACAAATCCCACCACAAACCCACAGACACATTTTGACGTTTATATATAGAGATAAAATGATGCAGGTATTTCTGTTTCAGAAAGGTTAACTGACTAACCAGACCCCCCCTTTCGGCAAACTCCATGACAAAATTACTGTGTATACCTGTGCCCTGTGGCAACAGTATCCTGATCTGCAAGGCCTGCTTCCCAGCAGCATAGAGTCGGATCAGAGGATATAGATGCGCTCTTAACAGTTGCTGTGACAGCCTGTTCACTTCAGCACAGGGACTGCATTTACAATATGCACCAATGTTCCCAAACCACATAACTATAAGATCCTGGTTCAGTTGTAATCTTTAAATATAAGCCATACCTGAGCTTAGAGTATGTTGGCTAGTATTTCTCATAATTCGTACAGCCACACTGGAATCTGTATAATGCATGTGTCAAATCTGTGAGCCCGCTCAGCCATGGACAGGCTGTGTGCATTCCACCCAGTCTGACTGTCCTTCAGGGCTCAAGTTGAGGGTACACGCGGGTGACCGAAATCCACCCACTTTGTTCAGAAGTTGGACTCAGTCCCCCCAGCTAAAATGAGAAACATTGAATGTCCTATTTGAATTTATGAATTAAAGCGGACCTCGGATCAAACTGCGTTGTCGGGTGTGTAGGCCGGACACTTCACCACTGCACCATGTAACCTGATGAAGAATAACAAACTAAAGGTGAAATGTCCCATTTCTGTACTGCAAGTCCCTGGGAAAACATTTGTATTGGTTCTTGGAGTAAAAAATGCACACCTTTTAACGTTTTCAAAAACATTATTAGAAGAAAATATCCTCTCTTATTTTTTTGTGTGTGTGTTGATTTTATGAAAGGCAAATGCCATTCGTCCTGTGCAATTTTGGTGGTATGCAAAGCCATTTTACTGTAATGTGCATATTTCATCTTGATATGATAATTTCTGGTGATGTCACATCTCATTCGTTTGTTGATGAGTCCCCCCGCTTAAATTTTTAGGACTTGACCCCTGCCGTCCCTGCTGCACACAGCAGTACCATTGCCAGTGGAGATTGCCCTCTTTTGATCCTGTGAGAGTTCAGCTAACACCGCATTCCAGAGAGACAGCCCATCATCAGGGTTGTCCTGGGAAAGAAGATTCAAAGTGCACACATTACACATAAGTACTAGCCTCAGACTAGGGTGTTGCATACCAAATGGCCTTTGAATCTAGGGTCTGAGAAGGTAGCTAGGTTAGTGTAGACAGAGGGAGCTCAGCACAAGTGGGGAAAGGCTCCACCACCTTGTTTCTTTCTGTGCATCTCCCCTTACTGTCTCCTCCACTTCCTTTAGCACAAGACACTTTGGGTATGATGCAAGAAGGCAAAGTTTTTCCAAGAACAGGAATTGGAGCCCCTTAAGACAGGCTTGCTTTTGGACAATCACATGTGGAAGTTTGCCTGTAAAATAGATCTCAAAATCCTCCTTTGATTCATTTTTGGACTGTCAAGGGCATGAAAAATAATTATTTTGAACCTCCTTTGGGAGAGTTGGACTTTCCAAAGCCCTGACTTACGGAAAGAGGATCCCACTTTCTGCATCCTACCCACTCCAAGGGCATATTGGATGTGACTCTTGCTGAAGACCAGGATCAGCCACTCAACACCACATTTCCCTAGGCTGGGAGAGCGGAACCTGAAAGGACTAACTCTGTCATAGAGCCTTAGCTGTAGGTCTCAGCGTCTGAAGGGCCAGATCAGTCAAAGCTCGTATTTTTACCACATCAAACCAGTCAAAATTCATTCAAACCATGTTCATCGCTCTCGAACCAGAGAGACTCACCAGTGCTGCTTTTGGCACTTCATCAAGCTTCAAACCACTACTGAATTGTGCATACCTAACCAGCTTGCTTGTGCATCATGCCAACCAGTGCATGTCACCCATTCAGCTCCAACAACCTGCTCGCTGTTGGTGACCAAATTCAATTTAAGGGGAAAGAGTGAAGCGTGTATCATTTACTTTACACTCTTGTGGAGGAAGATTTCTAACATACTGGACACATGCAGCTGAAATGATTTACTTCTGGGACAAATCATCTAAACCCTACTGCTACTCGAAATCCAATTATGCAAATGTATGATCTGTATTTTGGACTTCTTTTTGAAGAAACCTTTCTTTTTTGGATTTGTGAAAAGTTTGTATAAAACTATATCACAGTAAAGTAAAATAAAAAAATAAAATAAAAATGTGCTGCATCATCAAACTCTTCACCACCTGGATCCAACAATCCTCGGTTTAAACCACTGAAGACTCTCATTACTCGCCAACCCAAATCAGCAATTACCAAAGTCTTGAACAGACTGGACCCCTGATGCGACCATGCTGAGACATCTGAACAGCACACCTGGAATGACAGACTCAAACAGCACAGAGCTCTAGAAACTATGGTTCTACTTAACAGAGCCGGCATCACTGCACCTGAACCTCCTTTGACACACACTGCAGTACAGCCTCAAGCTTGGTCAAACAGCGAGAAGATACTGTTGATTCCCACCTGCCCCTCCCAGTCCATATGTGGGCTCTAGAGAATGCTTTAGTCACATTTAATCTCTTTTCTCACTCAGGTTGTATTCCTTTAAATTCATTGTGATTGCTGATTGCCTTTTCACTTGTTTCATTACCCAGCATGTTTCTATCTGTTGCATGTTCTTTGTTCTCTCTTACAGGGGAGGGTTTTTATAGTATTGTTATGGTTGTTTGTACATTGGTGTGTTTAATTAAAGTATGTATATTTATTTTAGAACATTGATTGAACATTCTTTTGATTTTGGACTGTTGTACACATGCATAGCCTTTCTGAGAGTATAGCCTTCCCTCAGCACAAGATACCACAAAAGACGAAAGCGGTATAGCTCTTAGCAGTATCCCCTTTACCTTTATGACTGGGATCACTGTTGGCTTGTAGAAGTATGGGGACTGAGTAGGCTGCTAAGCCAGTACTCATCCTTACACTCCTGTAGAGCAGTAGTAATTTCATCACACTGGTGGCAGCGGTGTGATTTTGCAAAATAAAAGTTTGGGCACTTTAACTTTAGGAACACTGGCAGTCATTTTTGCTACAATGCAATTTGGCATGTGTGTTGTGCAGATTTTGAAAGCAATCATCTTGCATGAACTCTGTCAAGGAAAGATATGGGCCCTCATTAGGACCCTGGCGCTAAGCGTTTAATGGCACCGTAAAAGGCTGCTGCGCCGTTAAACGCTTAGCGCCTTACTCCGAGGTCCCTTTGCGGGACCCGACCTGAACGGCTGGTCTAGACCAGCCGTTAAAGTAGGGACCCGCAAAGGGACTCTCGAGGTAAGTACGGTACCGCAATTTGCGGTACCGTACTTACCGCCTTCCCCAGTCCCATTGAGCCCTATGGGACAGGAAGGGAGTTGGAGCAACCAGCCCATCTGCACATTTCTCTCAAGTGTTTGGAACTAGACGGGGAGTGCAAAGGTGATAGCGCTTCTCAGCACTACTTGTGGTCTCCCAACTGTCCCAAGCATGCAACAAGTTGCAAGCATCTGTTAGATCCAATGTTTCATCCACGTCTCAGGATTCTCTCAGATCCCAGGTGAGTCTCAAACAGGATTACATTGTTGATAGTAATTACTCCTTGGTAGAAAGGAGGGCGGTCCTGACTTAGCGAAAGCAAAGGAAAGCAGCTGCTCTATTGAAGCTCAAGGCCCAGAATGCATTTTATTTGTTTCTTACATGCCGCAGCCTGCAGGAATCAGGGCACACAAGAACACTGTGGACAATCATAACAAGACATGAACAAAAAGCTTTTTTAATTAAAAAGGATAGTTTTAAGTCATTTACGAAAAGTGAACAAATTCTCATACTTAGGAAGTTCAGCTGGAAGTTTGTTCCAGGCTGTTACCGCCTGGACAGGAAAAGAACGACCACCCCCTCTCACATGTTTAAGTCTAGGGCAGGTTAGGTACATAGAGGTACATGGCCGTGTAGATCTTACTGTGGTATTTTAGACAAAGCCCTCTCTAAGATACGAGGGGACTGACCCATGAAGACAATTTTGGGTTTTAGTGTTTGTTTTAAAAGAAATTCTAGCTGCTGCGGGTAGCCAAAGAAGTTTCCTTCTGTGAAAGGAGATATGCTCTCTCTTAGGCATACTGCCGATGATGCACAATGCCTCAGTCTGCAAAGTTTGAAGTTTACTAATACAATTTTTGGTGGCACCACTCAAGAGTGCATTGCAATAGTCTAATCTTGGCATGATTGTGGCCCAAGGTTTCACCATTTTTGGATGATACATAGGGCTTGCCTAACCAGAGGAGCCTCAAATGATATTGTGCCTTCTTGATGGAACTTAAAAATAGCCCCACAGGTTTTCTTTTCATCCAGTAACTTGATGTCATGCTCTTCGATAAGAAGACTTGAGTACTGAAAGTCTATTTTAGCCCTGGCTTGGGGAGAACCAAATATAAGGAGCTCTGTCTTTGAGCTGTTGAGGCATAATGAGTTTGTTGACATCCAAACATGTATGATAATATTGGAGAACATATTCACATCGCTGATATATTTGCCACTCAGTTCAATCGGAAGCTGAGTATCATCAGCATATTTTGTGATCTGTGGTCCCATATCCTCCAGGAGATCATGCAAAAGTTGAATGTAAACATTAAGGAGTGATGGTTAAAGACATTTGCCCTGTGGCCCTCCACACGTGATTAATGCTATATCTGGCACAGCATTGCCCCAGCAAACTCTTGACTTTCTATTAGCTAGAAAGGAACTGATCCAATCAATAGCTTCTCTGGAACAGCGTCCAATCTTAAAGAGAGTATTCAAGAGCCTTTTATGACCAAGAAGATCGAAGACTGCTGATATGTCAAGGCACATCAGCAGCCCTGTCTTACTTTTGTCAATAATGCAGTTTTGGTCCCATGATTAGATCGAAAGCCTGATTGCTTTGGATGCAAGATGGTTGATTGATCCAAGTGTCCCTGAAATTGCATTGTAGCTATCCTGTCTACAACATTTGTTATGGGTCTCAGATTACTAAATATCTTTGAATCTTGACTAGGCTTTTTTAGCAATGGAGTTACTACAATGTCCTTAACAATATCTAGAACAATGTTGTGGTTAAAGTCAGGTTGGTAAAATGTGAAAGCAATGGGGCAAACACTTTAAAATTATTTTAAATTATTCTTGAAGATATAACATCCACATGACACATTGTGGGGTGCATCTTTTTAAGGATGTTCTCCATTTCAAATACCAAAATGTGTTTGAACTTAAAAACCGGTTGAGATAAACTTCTCAAAGGCTCTACAACATCTGGTTGAGCATGAAAAACTATTCACAGAAAGTGGGTAGTAATGTCTCTAAAAGTTCCGACGCATCGAACAAGTCACAGGCAACTGTTAAACCTCACACTTCATCCATAGCTCAAGATTCTGTCACATGCCGGGTGCGGGTGAGTCTCACTGGGGACAACATAGCTGACAGTAAGTACCTCTTGGTGGAAATGAAGGTGACTGAGAGAAAACAATGGAAAGCTACTGCTCTAGTGGAGTGAAAGCAGAGTGATTGTGTGATGCTCTGCGAAATGGAGCTCATGGTCCAGAATGAGGCCAGCAAAGCTTTCAGTGGGTAGGGAAGTGTCTGTAAGGGTGGGTCCCCAAGTATGGCAAGGCCCTACCTCCCTGTTAGGAAAGATTTCTTAATTGTGGGTAATTTTCCTTCCATGTGGCAACCCCTAAACTTTTTGCTGTTGTTTTCACCATGATCTAGACTTTGCCAGAGAAGTGCAGCCTTCTGCCGCACTCCAGTGGGCTTTCGCTCCATTCTTACAGGGAAACTGACATGCCCTTAAGACAGTCAGTACCGGGAAACGTTGTTTTCCATAGTTATTTTATCATGTTGCAGCTTTCGCGTAACATGACACAAGAGGGCACTGTAAGTTAAGTTACTGCTCTCTTGGGTCTCTAGTCTTCTACAGGCCCTAGATACTCTCTTTGGATTGTTAATGAATGGTACAAGTGAAACACGGACGGGACTGGTGGCAGCGATCGTTTCTTTGTGTTTTTGAGCTCCTTTTGGCGTTTAAGTGCATTTCTCGTGCTTAGCCCAAAATGGTGGCCTGGCTCCCAAAATGGCCAGACCACGAGGCTCTTTGTCCTGCCCGCTGACCATCTTGCCCCCTTCACCTTCCCCAGGTCGAGCCGACCCGGGGCCTTCCTTATTTGGGCATGTACTTTCCCGCGAAACACAGATGCTTTTGCGGGCTTCTACAGGCCTTGTGTGTGCCTCCAGGATGTGGGCTGGGATGTCTGGTCCCAATACACATCCTGGGTGCCAGAGAGTCTAGTCTGTCATGAATGCCTGGGACCACCGTGGTCCGTGATAGGTCCACGTATGGTGTGAGTGTTTTGTGAGCAGATCTCCCATTGGGTCCCCTCCGTTTTGGCGCAAAGGGAACTGTGGATAAGAGGAGGCTGGAAACACCACTACCATGTCGATCTCCTGAGTTCTCACGAACGAAGGAATACAGGAGCCAAGTATCCTGCAACTACAAGTCTGAACCGAGGAATCGCTGGGGACCCGCTGAAGGACTGCTCCTCTGCACTGCTGTCTCTTTGTGAAACCCTTTCTACCTCTGATCGAACGAGAAGGCCTGTGCTGGTACTTCGACCCCTTGGAATAGTGGGAACAACTATTCTTGGCATCTTCACCATCTCCTGCACGTAAGCCTTGGGCAGTGTCTCTGGGCCATCCAGCAGACTGACCAGCCTACTCAGGAGTCTTGCTCTGTAACCGCCGTCAGGTTGTGTTGTATTACGAGTCCTTGTCACTCTCACACGATTCGTACACTTGGCATTCCCAGGTCTGAAGTGAGCAGTGTACATTGGGATGAAATACACACGGCCGCTCCGTCGCCCTGCTGTGGTGACAAACTGTGTGGGTTCACTGTGTTTGGGACATCCTCCACTCTACTTCTGCTGTTGCAGAATCTACACGACGCCGAGACGTCCCCTGCTCTTATCTGAACCTGCCTGCACTGAAACTGACGCAGAGAAGCCTGGGTCTGCCTGCTTAGGGGACCGGTGAGTAGCATCGCTAGGAACTGGTCGCCCTCCTGCAGTAGCCCATAGCTTTTCCCCGCTGTGTCAAACAGCACTCCTTTCCGTACTCGCGCTCTGCTTCTGCCCACAGTGGAGGCTGCGCTTGAGTCGCAGAGCTCTGTTTATCTTCATTTGTTCATCGAACTAAACTGCCTGATTCCCTCAAAGAGACTCCCCTTTGCCCGTTGGCACCAGCGTGTGCAGGTACTTTTGAGCACAAGGCTCCACTCTTCGTAGGGCACGGACTTCCTTTTAGTTATGATATGATATGATATGGCATTTGTAACGCGCCTATACACAAGTGTTTCAAGTTAGGTGCCTCTGAAGGCGGACTGGGTCTAACTATTATTCGCACTGCCTGTTTTCCTCCCCATCTAGGTGGTCTACACATGTGTCTAACTTGTTAGACTCGTTTGTATTTGTATATGTATTGTATTTGATTGGTATGTGTTGGTTTACTTGAGTTTTATTGTGATTTCTCGCTACGGTCAATGTTACAAAGGCCTTGTAATAAATGTGTCTATATTTTTAATGCAACACCTGCTTGGAGTAATTTGTAAGTGTCCTTGCTTTGTGTGTTCATTGCGGGCTTTCAGTCACCCTCACCCCTCTTGAGATCTAGTCTTGACCGCCACAATCGCTACCTTGATTGGTCTGGCTAGTCCAGAGGTTACCCTGTTCCAAGAAACTAGGTTGGCCTTCTGAACCTCTGCCCCTCCAGGACAGAGTTCAGTAATCCATCTTAACAAATTGGTGGCAGAGGAGAGATACGACTGAGGGTATCCAGTGTTGCGCACGAGCGAAGGCATTTCAAGTTATTCCTACCAGGACACGTTGTGAATTGTCGTAGTATAACTTTTAAAAGGCCATAGTCCTATCTAACAGTATGGAAACAAATACCTTGATAACTTTAAATGCTTCTAAATCCGAAACATTGAAAAATATGTGTACGGAGAGAGGTGTATCCTCTCAAGGCACCAAATTGGATATGATCCAAAAAATCGTGGCGTGGCAAGAAGCGCAGCTTGATGCTATAACTTCTGAGGACAGTGCGGAAGGAGGTGGGGCTGCTTTCACTGGTAGAACCGACGGTTCTGCCGCTGCACTGGTCCACCGCGACCATGAGGACAGGGAGGATGAGATGTCTAATGTTTCCTCTGCCAGTGTTTATGGGGAGGCCATGCTTGAATTCAAGAAGCAAGAACTGCTGTTTAGGCAGAAGGAGCTTGATTTCAACATGACCAAACTAAAAATCGAACAGGCTGAAAAACAGAAAGACAGGGATCACCAGTTGGAACTGGCCAAGCTTCAGGTTGCAAATGGATCCAAGGTTCCTGGACATGGGTCTGGGGCCTCCTCTCAGCCACGATTTCCGAAAGATCTGCTCAGTGTGTATGAGGAAAAGAATGACATTATGGACTGGCTGAATACGTTTGAGTATGCATGTGAAGTTCAACAAGTTGACAATGCTGATAAGATTGCCTGGTTACTCAGCAGACTGCCCCATTCTGGCTGTAGTGCCATTATGGAAATGTCCAAGGCTGAGCGAGCGGATTTCGCAATGTTAAAGCAAACTCTCATTTTAAAGTTTGGAAAGACTCCTGCCCAATATTTAAAACGATTCCGAGAGTATAAGAAAAAAGAAGGTGGTACTTGGGTATCTTATGTAACCGAATCCTTAAAAAACTTGACTGGCTGGGTCGAAGGTTATAATGTTTCTACCTTTGAAGGCATGATAAGTCTTGTCATGCTGGAACATGTTTTTGCATCTTCTTCCCCGGAGCTTAAGCAGCATTTGGCTGATTCGAAGGAGATAGATCCTAAGAAGCTAACCATTGCCTCAGATTTATGGGTGTCACATCGAGTGTCCCATAAGGACAAAACTCATCCTGGTAAGCAGGAGGAAGGGAAAAAGTCCAAAGATAAGGAGGGTGGACAATCTGATAAATCATCTTCTCAAAAGGGCCACAAAAAGAAAAATAAGGGTAAGACACAAGAGAGCTCACAGGGTAGTGGAGGTCAGCCTCCGAAACAGAACTCTAGCTACAATAAGCCTCCCTATGTAAACAGACCCAATGGATCTTGTTTTGCTTGTGGAGCAACTGACCACGTGAAGGATCCCCGGTGTAAGGTTAAACCTTTGGGGGTCCACTGCGCTAATCTGGCCTTCTCCTCCTACGAGGAAGAAGAGATTGCAGGAGCATCCTTCTCCTCAGACTCCTTCCCCAGTGGGATAGAAGCTGAGGTAGTTTTAGTTTCCCTGGGTTCCTGGGAGCCTAAAGTCGCAGAGGCTTATGTTAGGATTCCAGATAATACCAAGCACTACTTTAAAGACAGTGGGCCTCATTACGACCCAGGCGTTAAGGGTTAACGCTGTCGTTAAACCTTAACGCCTTTTCTGATTTTAACGGCTGCTTTTAGCAGCCGTTAAAATCCATGGCGCTAACCTGCCATGATGCTAATTACGCCACCGTAATTTACGGTGGCGTAATTAGCGCCTTCCCCACTCCCATTATGCCCTATGGGGCAAAAATGGGAATGGGGAAGGGAAAATGGGAAATGGGGATTTACCGCCCCACTCACCTTGGAATGGGGCGGTAAATCCGCCATCCACCATGGTGTAAACTTAGTTTACACCATGGTGGTAATGTTGGCGCAATTAGCGCCTGGATCGTAATGACCCCCAGTGTCCTGATCAATGGAGTGGATACTCCAGCTCTTAGGGATAGTGGGTGCAGTCGAACTGTAGTGGATTCTACCTTGGTAGACTCAGAGGAAGTTGCCAGAGCTACTCTGATGCCCACTAAGTTGGCTGACGGCCCACCTCGCATGTTTCCAGTAATACCTGTAAATCTTACTTTAAATGGTACAGCAGTCAGGATTCCAGTGGGCATTCAGAGAAACATCCCAGGAAAGGTCTTTTTAGGCAATGATCTCAGAGCTTTAGGGCTCGTAGGAGACACGGCCGACAGACCCTGCACACGGTCTCAAACACGGGCAGCATTGGCCAAGACCAATACGCTGCCCCAGCCAAAGGGGAAACCCAAGGGGAAAGGAGTAAGCAAGTCAAGACGAGGGAAAGAGAACATTCCCCTGAACTCGCCTACCACTGCGGTGGAGGAAGTTCGTCAATCTCCCGGGCCTGACGAGGAGGTGGTGATGCCTGAAGTATTTGACCCCAATGACCATCCTGAACTAAAAGACTTGTTAGTAGAAGGTGGTCCTGACAGGGAAGAATTCAGTAAAGGCCAACGTGAGTGCCCATCTCTGGAAGGCCTAAGGAGACAGGCCTGCTCCCAGCTTGAGGGTGAACCTCCTGGGATGCATCGGATTTATTGGGAAGGTGGACTCCTGTATAGTGAGCCCACAGAATCTACAGAAGGAGACCATAGGAGGTTGGTGGTTGCCTTTGCTGTAAGACCCTTCCTCCTGAAGCCGGCGTATGAAGTCCCCCTTGCTGGTCACCTTGGTATTAGGAGGACCAAGCAAAGGTTATCCATGCACTTCTACTGGCCCAAGATGGGGGTGCAAGTAGAAAGTCACTGCAGGAGTTGTGCCTCCTGCCAGTTATCTGGTAAGAGTGGCTCAACAATCCAAGCTCCATTGGTACCACTCCCAGTTGTGGGAATACCAGTCGAAAGGGTAGGGATCAACATCGTTGGTCCCCTGGACCCGCAGACATCCCCAGGCAATAGGTTTATCTTGGTGTTAGTCGACTATGCTACCAGATATCCTGAGGCTATCCCATTGAAAACTGTAACTGCCAAGTCAGTTGCAAAAGCATTACTTGGCATCTTTACTAGGGTTGGCTTCCCTAAAGAAGTTGTGTCTGACAGAGGCAGCAACTTTATGTCAAAGTATATGCGGGCTATGTGGAAGGAATGTGGGGTCACCCACAAGTTCTCTTCTGTATAACACCATCAGACCAATGGCTAGTGATAAATTGAAGGCAGGACGAGTGACCAGAAAGCTTCCCTCATCAACTTTACACCTGGTCAGCAAGTCCTGATCATGAATCCCATAAAGCCTCGAGCTTTACAGGACAAATGGTCAGGCCATTGCACAGTGGTGGAGCCCCTGGGTGAGGTTAACTATTTAGTGGACCTTGGAAGGCCTGGACAGGCTGCAAAAGTGTTCCACGTAAATAGGCTGAAGGCTTTCGTCCCAAGAGTCGAAATCGCAGCGCTGCTACTGGCTTCAGATGTTGAGGAAGAGGAGTCTGAACCTCTCCCCGACCTGTTCCAAAGCGGTCCTTCAGATAGCTCCTTTGAGGGTGTCCGAGTGGCCCCTCACCTGACTTCTAATCAGCAGGCTGAGGTGAAAAGTTTGCTTCGGCTGTTTTCCCCCCTGTTTTCACATTCGCCTGGTTTGACACCTTGGTGCAAACATAACATAGACACAGGAGACAGTGTACCTACGAAATGTAGGGGATACAGGATGTCAGACAAAGTACAGTCTTACATTAAGACTGAGGTCAACAGGATGTTAGACCTTAGGGTGATTGAACCCTCTAGTAGTCCTTGGTCCAGCCCTGTGGTTTTGGTTCCAAAGGCAGGCACTTCTGAATTGAGGTTCTGCGTGGATTACAGGGCTCTGAATGCTGTCACCAAGACAGATGCCCACCCCTTGCCTCGAACAGATGAGCTAGTGGATACTTTGGGTGCCTCCAAGTACCTCAGCACGTTTGACCTCACTGCTGGCTATTGGCAAATAGCTTTAGCAGAACATGCCAAAAAGAAGACAGCGTTTTCTACTCCATACGGTCTTTACCAATTCAGGGTAATGCCGTTCGGGTTGAAGAATGCACCTGCCACTTTCCAGAGGCTTGTGAATCATGTGTTGAATGGGTTGGACGAATTCTGTCTTGCATATCTGGATGATATAGCAGTTTTCAGTGCCACCTGGGAGGACCATGTGAAACACCTCGGGATTGTGCTTCAGGCTCTTCAGAAAGCACACTTGGCCATAAAGGCTAGTAAATGCCAGATTGGACACGGCTCAGTAGTTTACCTTGGACATGAAGTAGGTGGAGGGAGGATACATCCTCTTCCCAGTAAAGTACAAGCAGTACAAGACTGGCCTACCCCCACTACACAAACAAAAGTGAGAGCCTTCTTAGGACTCACGGGGTACTACCAGAACTTCATGGCAGACTATGGCACCATAGCTGCCCCTCTGACTGCCCTCACTACTCCGAAGAAACCCAAGAAGGTAACCTGGACCGACGAGTGTGAGAAGGCCTTCAACGGCTTAAAAGACTCCTTGTGCCAGGCCCCTGTCCTCAGGGCCCCTGATTATCAAAGAACTTTTATTGTGCAGACAGACGCCTCTGACACTGAGATAGGAGCTGTACTATCGCAAGTAGATGAGAAGGGTAAGGAACACCCTATTGGTTTTATTAGTCACCAGCTTAAGGACAGAGAGCTCAGATGGTCCACAGTGGAGAAAGAATGTTTCTCTGTTGTGTGGGCCCTACGGAAGCTGAGACCCTACCTCTATGGGACCCACTTCACTGTGCAAACTGACCATAAGCCCTTAAAGTGGCTAATGAACATGAAGGGAGAGAATCCAAAGTTGCTTAGGTGGTCCACAAGTCTACAAGGCTTCGACTTCACTATTGAGCATAGGCCAGGTGTCCAACATAGCAATGCTGATGGGTTGTCGAGAATGTTTAACCGACCTGAACAAGAGATTCGTCCGGGGATGGATTAGTTCTCCCTGTCCATAGTCTGGGAGGGGCGAGTGTTAGGAAAGATTTCTTAATTGTGGGTAATTTTCCTTCCATGTGGCAACCCCTAAACTTTTTGCTGTTGTTTTCACCATGATCTAGACTTTGCCAGAGAAGTGCAACCTTCTGCCGCACTCCTCTGGGCTTTCGCTCCATTCTTATGGGGAAACTGACATGCCCTCAAGACAGTCAGTACCGGGAAACGTTGCTTTCCATAGTTCTTTTATCATGTTGCAGCTTTCGCACAACATGACACAAGAGGGCACTGTAAGTTAAGTTACTGCTCTCTCGGGTCTCTAGTCTTCTACAGGCCCTAGATACCCTCTTTTGATTATTAATGAACGGTGCAAGTGAATCACAGATGGGACTGGTGGCAGCGATCGTTTCTTTGTGTTTTTGAGCTCCTTTTGGCATTGAAGCGCATTTCTCGCGCTTAGCCCAAAATGGTGGCCAGGCTCCCAAAATGGCCAGACCACGAGGCTCTTTGTCCTGCCCGCTGACCGTCTTGCCCCCTTCACCTTCCCCAGGTCGAGCCGACCCGGGGCCTTCCTTATTTGGGCATGTACTTTCCCGCAAAAAACAGATGCTTTCGCAGGCTTCTACAGGCCTTGTGTGTGCCTCCAGGATGTGGGCTGGGATGTCTGGTCCCAATACACATCCTGGGTGCCAGAGAGTCTAGTGTGTCGTGAATGCCTAGGACCACCGTGGTCCATGATAGGTCCATGTATGGTGTGAGTGTTTTGTGAGCAGATCTCCAATTGGGTCCCCTTCGTTTTGGCGCGAAGGCAACCGTGGATAAGAGGGGGCTGGAAACACCACTACCATGTTGATCTCCTGAGTTCTCACGAATGAAGGAATGCAGGAGCCAAGTATCCTGCAACTACGAGGCTAAACCGAGGAATCACTGGGGTCTCGCTGAAGGACTGCTCCTCTGCACTGCTGTCGCTTTGTGAAACCCTTTCTACCTCTGATCGAACAAGAAGGCCTGTACTGGTACTTCGAACCCTTGGAATAGTGGGAACAACTATTCTTGGCATCTTCACCATCTCCTGCACGTAAGCCTTCGGAAGTGTCTCTGGGCCATCCAGCAGACTGACCAGCCTACTCTGGAGTCTTGCTCTGTAACCGCCACCAGGTTGTGTTGTATTACGAGTCCTTGTCACTCTCACACGATTCGTACACATGGCATTCCCAGGTCTGAAGTGAGCAGTGTACATTGGGCTGAAATACACCCGGCCGCTCCGTCGCCCTGCTGTGGTGACAAATTGTGCGGGTTCACTGTGTTTGGGACATCCTCCACTTTACTTCTGCTGCTGCGGAATCTACACAACGCTCTACACAATGCTCTTATCTCAACCTGCCTGCACTGAAACTGACGCAGAGAAGCCTGGGTCTGCCTGCATCAGGGACCGGTGAGTAGCATCGCTAGGAACTGGTCGCCCTCCTGCAGTAGCCCATAGCTTTTCCCCGCTGTGTCAAACAGCACGCCTTTATGTACTCGCGCTCTGCTTCTGCCCTCAGTGGAGGCTGCGCTTGAGTCGCGGAGCTCTGTTCATCTTCATTTGTTCATCGAACTAAAATTCCTGATTCCCTCGAAGAAACTCCCCTTTGCCCGTTGGCACCAGCGTGTGCAGGTACTTTTGAGCACAAGGCTCCACTCTTCGTAGGGCTCTGACTTCCTTTTAGTTAGGTGCCTCTGAAGGCGGACTGGGTCTAACTATTATTCGCAATGCCTGTTTTCCTCCCCATCTAGGTGGTCTACACATTTCGTGCGTCTCACTCGTTAGACTTGTTTGTATTTGTATATATATTGTATTTGATTGGAATGTGTTGGTTTATTCGAGTTTTATTGTGATTTCTCGCTGCGGTCAATGTTACAAAGGCCTTGTAATAAATGTGTCTATATTTTTAATATAACACCTGCTTGGAGTAATTTGTAAGTGTCCTTGCTTTGTGTGCTCATTGCGGGCTTTCAGTCACCCTCACCCCTCTTGAGACCTAGTCTTGACTGCCGCGATCGCTACCTTGATTGGTCTGGCTTGTCCAGAGGTTACCCTTTTCCAAGAAACTAGATTGGCTTTCTGAACCTCTGCCCCTCCAGGACATAGTTCAGAAATCCATCTTCACACTCCCCATGGTGAAACTTTTGATGAGATATTAGTGATTGGTTTTAAAAACTGTAGTTAGAGTGCACCCTGTATGAGCTGTTTACAGAAGGTTGGTATTGATTTAATCTTTCGGTTGACTCCTGAGAAAAGGCCCATTTGTACCAAAAATGAATTTCGGCAAAACCCCATAACAATGCCTCAAGAGGTTTAGAGAGATCATGAAGAAGGGAAGTCAAACATTTGAGGCATTTGCATACCATACCTGAGAGGATGGGTCACGTTTAACAAACTTGACACTTTTGAGGGCATCTATAATTTGAATGCATGTGAGAAATGCTTCAAGATTGTGAGGGAGAGTTTTACCAGCATCTAGTGGACAAGATTATCACAGACCCTAGGGATCTTGCAAAGGCAACTAACAAATATGTGAGGATTGGAGTCCAGAAAAAGGATAAAGCGACTACATTGAAACAAAATGACAAGGCACACAATAAAAGTAAACTAAAGGAGGGAAAGTTCAAAAGTCCGACCCCTTCGGCAAAACTGGGTCCCTAAAAATGTGAAGGTACATGCCAGGCACATACATTATCTGCTTTCACAGAAATTAAGAGTTAGGGCACCCCTAGCACTCTGGCACCCACATTTATGCAAGGGTAGACCCAATCTGACTGTAATTAGTGCTCCCACATGGGAGGAGGAGGAGATCATCAGAGTGGCATCATAGATGATGAATTCTCACTAGGCCAGGGGGTGGCCAAATGTACCCTAGTATCACTGAGTGGCAAAGGTACTGGGTCTCCAAGAGATGTCCCGGTTTGTGCAGATACTGTTTTTTTAATCATGTGTTCATTATTTGGAACATAGCCACATTATTTCTTAATAATGCTGTATCATCACTATCCAACAACAGTGGGTGTAACAGGACTAGAACATTCCTGCTTCTGACAAACTAGTCAGGGGACTTGACAACCTTAATCAATGCCCACTGACCATCATAGTTCAGTTGGAGAGGTGACATTTATAAGCTCTGCATCGCTGTAAATAACGCAATTCAGTGGACTATCTGTTAGGGAATGACTTGCCAGATGAAATCATTGCCGTGGTCACTGGATCTAGGACCAAGGAAGCAGCAGGGTAGCTATCCTGATGTCCATGTGCCCAGGGGAGCTCCCAGCTGGGGATGGTGAAAAACTGACACCGGTACTGCCCTGTCCTGATCCAGATTCCGCACAGGCACCTGCTCCTGCAGAAGAGGGCCTGGTGGTCACTGTAGTGCCTACTGTGGTGGTACCAAACTCAGTGATGCCAGCAGCCTACAAGCATAGAATCAGTACCTGGGATGGAGGGTATGTAGTTTCAGACCTGAAGGACCTAACAGAACTGATTGACTTGTCCTCAGCCAGAGGTCCCAGCCAGGCTGACTTTTGCCAAGCACTGAGCGACTACCCCACTGTGGCAGATCAGTATGAACAGTGAAGAAACAGGCTCAAGGCAAATCCCCTGGCATGTTGAGGTTGTGGAGAATGTTCTCCTGTAAAGTGAGTCCAAGATTTCTGAGACAGGGGCCAGCTGGAAGTTGGCTATACCCATATGCTACAGGAGGATCCTACTGGACTTGGCTCATCAGACTCCTTTGGCGAGTCATTTAACAATGACAGAGATAGCCAACAGGCTGCCTGCCCATTTTCTGGCACCATATGAAAATAAAATAAAAATGTTTGTCTGGTCCTACCATACTTGCAGCATCTGGTACGTCTGGCAGAGCCACAAATGCCCACACTGTCAGTGGTTTGGAGGCCTTGGATCCTTAGGAAACTGGTACATTTTGGTAATGATAGACCATGCTACACTGTACCCGTAGGCTGAACCCTTCAAGAACATCACAGCCCCTGCGGTGGCGTAGGCTCTTATAGGGATATTCTCTTGTATCAGATTCCCTAAAGAAGTTATTTATGACAGGGAATCTAATTTCATAACAGCTTATATGGAGGCAATGTGGGATGAGTGTAGAGTGATTTGCAAGTTCTTCACAGCCTTTGACCAACAGAAAAATGGGCTTATTAGCCTTTCAAGAAAACTGCAGCAGATATGATAGGTGGCTTGGATGAGCCGCTGAGGAAAAGTGGAATATTCTCCTGCCATGCATTATGTTCTCCCATTGAGCAGTGCCACAGAATGGCGTTTGGCTCAGTCCCTTTGAGCTCCTGTTTGACCATCCTGATAGGGATCCCAAAAAATCCACTGTGGGAAGTATGGGAGGGCAATCCCTGAATACCTTCTCAGGGCAGAGTGGACTATATATATGTAGTTTGCATTATCAACACACCAAACATAACAGAAAGTACAGGCTCTATGAATTGTATGCACATGAAGAGCTCTGGCAAGCTGACCAAGGGTAGGCCATTTTGTTGCACCAGGCCCTGCAGGGGCTTTCATCATCATTCTTAAATACCATAAAGACTACCATGTGGTTACATTAAGCCTAATGTTTAACACTAAGATGACAGGTTGCTGTTTTAGAAGTAGTTACTGACATTAATGTTATAGGTTTTATCGTTTATAACACTGGACCGAATGTTCTGTCATTTACTAAAAATCAAATTGCAGTATTGCTCCCTTTCAGAGAAAGCAATGATGCCAGAGCTGTTGTGACGTGGCAGGACAAGCACTAGCTATTGTTTTAAGAATTAGACCCTGACTGTTTCTTTCGTGAAGCTATTCCCAGAACATCAAGTCTCACACAAGGTAATAGGTTCAGTCTTTGGCACAAAGCAGATATACACGAGAATCACTGAAAGGCATTTGTGAGCAAATATCTCATGTAGAAATTGTGCCAAAGCCTAAACCCTGGCTGCAGTTCTATGGCCCACTATCGAGTCCAGGATTGCTGAATACATGGAACGGTAGAGTCCAAACACACACAAATATGAGAATGAATTCCTCGAGAGCAGGTGCCTGAGCTATGCAACTCATGAGGCTACCTGCTTCCCAAGAGAAAGGAGGTATTGGCCAGAAGACTGTGTGCTGGAGACAGCGATTTGTTACACTAAGATAGTTACCAAAGTGTGTTACTGTTTTAGGGGCTACAAGGCCTGAGAATGGGAGGTTATCAAGACAGATTACAAGTCCCATGGGAGAGAAGCTCACGGTTTCAAGTTCTTGCTACAGGGGTTAGTTTAACTTTTTCTGCTGATTATGCAATTATGGCATATGAAGTGGATGTACTCACTGCGTCACCAGGATTGCACTAACCAATGAAATGCCAGAACATATATTGTGTTTAGGTACTCATATAGGTGATAGCCAATAGGGATGTGGGAATTGTAATACACCTGATATTTTGTATTGTATGTTAATCTTGTGGTTTTCATTCTTAAATACTGTAATGTGGTGTGTGTTCAGAGTCGCTCAGTCTTCCTGTTTTACGAGCCTGACCTCCTGCCATTCTTTCTTTTTCTTGCATTAAAACTGTTATCTTGCAACTTGTGTTTTTCCTGTAAATCGCTAAGGGTCTGCGTTTGGTGACCCCAATATGATCTGCAGTGCCCCGGAGTGCCAGGCCACTACCGCATGCCCCTGCTGTGGCACCCAGCCAGCAGCATCAATCGGCTCATACGCACACCTGAAAAGAGGCAAGCAGATGCTGTGTTCCCTACAAGATCTGCCCGGTTTCTGGAGGGTGAGCCCTTGGCTGGGCCATGCTGGCATTTGGACGAGGAGTGGTATTGGGAGGCCTTTGAGATTGCGTAATAAGTATAATGCATGTGTTGGATGAAATGTACTTTCTCTCTCTCTCTTGATGTTCTCTCATGGTGTCTCTTTATCTCTCTCTTTCTCTTGATTGGGTGTTTTGTTAATTGTTAATTATTAATGTTGCATGCGTATTGACAGAAATATTGTGAGGGAACTCCCCTTAAAATGGGGAAAGACAACATTGTGATTTAAGATATATTAAAAGATTCCAAGGTGCTAGGGAACTTCAGATGGTTTTGAGTACCCTCGTCTCGACAGAGGAAGGATCTACATCATTGTGTAAATAAATGTGGGAATTTTTTTATAATAACTTGCATTTGTATATATATGTTTAGTTAGAGGCTGGTAGTAACACATATCAAGATATTGGTTATAGAGACTTTTTGGCAATTGTGCAGACGAAGGGTGTCTGGAGTCCGATGTCCGAGGCAAATGAGTAAACATAGGTATTCTTTTTCAGAGGTTGGAGGTTGCTAGAAGTGTGAGGAAATTGGATTTTGTGAGTTTTGGAGATAGGAACACTTGACATTCTTGGCAAAAAGTGTGGCCATTTTTGTGTTAAAATGGGGATGATATTGGAGCACATATTAGAACAATCCCGCAGTACAAGGAAAAGATTTTGAAGTATCACACAGAGTTGGTTCGGGGAACAGAGTGCAAAATGTTTACACCATGGTCTGAACAAGGCACATATGATGAAAGAATATTAGAGCATGTGCATGCATATTTGTTGTTGACTTATAAAGGGAAACAATTAAAAAATTTGCAAAGTATTTTAGGTTTGTGGAAAATGTTTGTTGAAGACAAGAGTGCCCCTGATGAAAATTCCCTGAGGAATGGAAGGGGGTCCATTTTAGCAGTCATGCAAGCCAGCGCCATGCCACCCACATGACCCATTTCTCCACCAACCCCGTCTGGGACATATCCCCCGCAATCCCGCATAGAGTACAATAAGGCTTGCTGACAGATAGAGGTCACAGTGCAGATAGCGGAAAAGGAATTATGCCAAGTAATGAACACACTCAGAGTATCCCACAGGGGAAATAGGAGGGGCAGTGCATGACTATATGCAATGATCAGTGACGTCAGGACACATTCTATTTAAGATTGATGGGCAAATGGGTAGAGACCACAATCCTGACCCTTGAGGATATCGATAGCATTTGTGGAACAAGTGAGCGGTTGCCGGATGCAGATAATGGAGAGCATAGACACAGAGGTTATGGGGCGTGAGAAGAGGGCAGCGAAACAGGATAGGAATCAGAGGAGAAGGAGGCAGCGCCTTATTGAGCAAAGGCTTACGTCGCTACCCAGTCAAATTGTCCTAGCTAAAACAAGGAGGCAGGTGAGGTCGCCTGACTCAAGTCACAATGAACACAATTGCCACTGCTTCAGAATGGGTCAGGTGACCTGCAGTACATACCATGGCCACACATGGATCCGCAAAACTTAATGAACTCACAGCCCTCCCTCGCTGCAGGAGCTGGCAAGTGGATTTATGTCCACCAGAAAAATACAGCAAGTATCACTTTGGCTGTGGGGGGACATAAAATGCATGGTCGCCTCCCTGTTTGGAGAAACGTTTGGTATGCAGGAATACGTTTGCATGATTCCGCACATGAGGGTGCCCTGTTTAATAAATGTAGGGTGCCCTTATGGAAAGTGCTAAGGGCCATGTACCCCAATAGACCTGACATGCATTCGATCCTGGCCGGCACAGTGAAGGGAGATGAGGACCCTGCAGCATACATACAGCAGATACAGCAAAGATGGTGGATGGAGACAGGGGATGGATGAGATAAGAATATTATTTTTTTTATCACATGCTAGACAGGGGGCTCCCCGCAGACGTGTAAGCAGATTTAAACAAGGTTGTTGGGTTGGAAGCAAAGGGATGGCCGGAAATACAGGCACACATAGTACATTATTACAGGCAGAAACGGGAGAAGGGCAAACGTGAGAAAACACAGAGGGCGGAAGCAAAGTTGGCAATGAAGAAGTTAGCAAAGATGAGTATGAAAGGGACAATAATCACCAGCGTTGGAGGGGGCAACCCGAGCAGGGCCCACCACAGCAGGACCATCCACAAAAATGGGCAGAAGGACCCAGAGATGTGAGAAGGGAGATGGGAAGTTTTCAGAGAGAAAGGTGTAGTTTCCAGAGGGGCAGAGGGGGCAGATTTGGAGGTGGGTTTGCGGGTACAAGGCCTCAGATGGGCATGCAGTGTTTTAGTTCTGTGGGAAAATGGGTCATTTCATAGATGAATTTAAAAGTAGGCCAGCAATGCCCTATAACTACAAGGTTCCCACCTTTCACCCTGGTTTCCAGCAGCAGCACTACTACAGCCTACAGCCCCAATGCAGCCAAAGCAGCAGCTCCCCCCACAGGCCGCAGGTGCCACTGCATATGTTTCAGGCACGCATATCCGCAAGCACAACCCCCGGTGGCAAATTACACCCAGATACAGGAACAGCCATGGGATAAGAATGCCCTACCTCAGGGAACAGTAACACACTGCACAGGAGTGAGCATGTTAGTGAGCAGCCCTTTGCTGCTCCCAAGGTTGACCACATTAGGGCATCCCACAGAGAGCTTAGTCTGCCCAGTACTGTCAGTAACAACCGACCTGGATAGAGAACCCCGGGTGGGAGTGAAGATTGGGGGTCGAACATTGTTTTTTTGGTCGACACAGGAGCAACCAAAACCTGCATCATAGAGGTCTTGTTTCCCATGTCAGACAAAATAATGGACACACAGGGATTTTCTGGGGCAGTTTATTTGGTTCCCTTCACAATAAATTGACCTGTCACCATGGGCATACAGGAGCTATCTGAGCCCTTGTTTAATTATTTCACTCCTAAGCTAATCTCCTTGGTAGAGACCTAATGAGCAAGTTGAACATGACCATTACATTTTCAGAAGAAGGCATATTATGCTCAACGACCGGCATGTACCCCACTACAACAGCTATAGTAATGCAAGCACTCCCTCACCAATGCAGCATCACCACATTTACAGGAAGATTTGGGAAGGGTGCCCAGAGAATTGTGGACCACTGGCCCACATGATGTAGGGCTGCTCAAAAGCATAAGGGCGATTCACATTAAATTGAAACCAGGTGTAGTTTTTCCCAGGGTGAAACAGTATCCCATGTAAAAAGAAGCAGAGGAAGGCATTTCCTCCGCCTTAGAGGTATTATGGCCGAAGGGCATAATACAGCCCTCAGAATCCACACTACTATCTATCCTGTGAAAAAAACCAAAAGGGTCCTCTTCGAGGATATTCCAGGATTTACACCCCTTAAATAACATTGTAGAGGCAGAATTCCCAGTTGTTCACAACCCTGCCACCATCTTATGTAATATACCCACAGACTCCACATGCTTCACTGTAATGGACCTTCTCAATCCCATTACACCCTGACTGTGAGTACCTCATAGCGTTCACTTATTCGGGCCGCAGGTATCAGCACACTCATTTGCTCCAGGGTTATTGCAAATCCACCAGCATATTTAACAGAGTGTTGCAAATGGATCTGGGAAACTTTCACACACAAAGCATAGTGATTCAGTATGTGGATGTCCTCCTGATTTGCAGTAAAACAGGAGAGAAATGCTGCCGGATTCAGTAAAGCTGTTGGCCTTATTGGCAGAATCGGGTTATATAACGTGGACAGGAATAAACTGCAGCTTTGTAAGTGTGAAGTTGTGTATCGGGGACAGATAATATCATCAGCAGAGAGAACGATCAATCTGGAAAGGGTTACCACTTTGCAGAACATGCAACAGCCAGCCACAATTAAGCAAATGCAATTGTTTCTGGTTTTATGTAGCTATTTTTGATCATGGATATTCAACTATTCATCATACATCAAACCCCTACTGCAAGGCCTAAAGGAAGCACGGCGATCAAAAGGGCATCTGGTCTGAATGGACCAAATGCTCAAGTCATTTGAGGACCTTAAAAGGTTATCAGTAGTGCCCCTGTTTTAGCAACAACAGATTATGAAAAGCAATGTTTTCTCCTCCACCACTCCAATGGTCAAGCAATGACGACCGTCCTCATGCAGAAGACATCACTGGGACATAAGCCTCTGGCTTATTACAGAGGTTTCTTTGACACAGTGATGCAGGAAAACTTTCCCTGCAAACAGGTTTTGACAGCACAAGCATTTGCAATAAAGACATCATCCACTATTACAGTGAGTTGCCCAATATCTCTTTACGTAGATCATGCCGTATTTGCAATACTAGAGAAATGAAAGAGCACACGCATCACTCAGCGGGCTTCGGGATATAAGGTTATCTTATCAAATCCCTCCATTTACATTATAAGGTATCACATTGTGAATGCAGCAACATTCCTTGTAGAGCTGGTACAGGCAAAAGATCTGGTGCACAATTGTGCTACTTATGAGGACTGCACATGTGAACTAGGGCATGTTAAGGAATATGCATTAGATGAGGGGAAGGTTTTTTTGTTTGTTGATGGGTTCCTCAACCATTGATCAGAAGGATGGTGCCAGGAGAACAGGGGACGCGGTAATGAGTATACAGTAAGGGCAGTACATGGTCTTAGTGAAAGTGCCCCTAGCCCCAAGTTATTCTGCACTAGCAGCAGAACTTGTGGTCCTAATAAGAGCATTGGAATTATCCCAGGCATTTCCACCACCATTTACACCACAGCTTACGTCACATCCACACTGCACATAGACTCAAGATGGCGCCGGAGAGGTTTACAAAAATCAGATGGCGCAACAGTACAACATGCAGCACTACTGTCTAGGCTTCTAGATACGTTATCCCTCCCCACAGCAGTAGCAGTGGTGAAATGCGCAGGTCACACAAACAACACAGACCCCATTCCCAGTAGCAATAGTGTGCCAGACATTGGCACCAAGGAAGCAGCATACCTACACAATCCAGATGACACAAAATACCCGTTCCTTGAATTGTCCCTACAGCTGGTGGACAACACAACACCTTACAATGCCATCTCCATAGCTCAGCTCATAGAGTTACAAGTGCAAGCACCTGAAGAAGAACAAGAATTGAGGGTAATAAGAGGGTGTTCCTTGTCTCCTACTGATCTAATTTGGTGACAAAATAGTTCAGAGAAACCAGTAATGCCCTTAGCATTGCACATCATCCTCCGTGACCAACTGCATTTCCCAGCTCAAACATCCAAGGAATATTTAGCTGCAGACTTATAGGAAGAATGGTTTATCCCACACCTTTAAAGACACTTACCGATGTTATAGCTAACCACATTATCTGTCAACCGTACTACAGGGGCGACACACTAAAGACACTGAAAGCAACACTGTCCCACCCAGCCAGCCTTTCTGACATGTCCATATTGACTATGTCGACATGGTTAATAGGTGCAGTAACTATCGTTAATTTATTGTTGTGGTTTGTCCTTTTTCGCAATGGATCGAGGCAGACACCTTTGTCAATCCTAATGCCAAATGCACTACCAGGCTTTTGGTATGCAAAATGTTTCCCCCGATGGGGCATTTTTGATGTCATCAGATCTGACAAGGGGGGCCACTTCTGCATTGGCTTGTTCAAAGAAATAGCATCTCTGCTGGGAATAAAACACAAATTATATTCAATGTACCACCTCCAGGCCAAAAGGGTTGTGGGAAGGGTTGTGGGAAGGTTGAATTGACTTTTGAAACAAAAGCTAGCTGAACTGTGTGCTACCTTGAAATGTTCCTCGTTGCACTGTTTACCCCTTGCCCTCCCTGCACTGCAAAATAGTCCATGGTCAGATAATGAACTCACTCCATATGAGATAGTGACAGGCAGAATGCTGCACACCGCTCTCACACCTGCACACAGAGCCTCTGATGCATGAAAATCTGCACAGGTTTTGGGCAAGAAATTACATGGCTATTTATATATCATCAGGTTGGACCACCGCATCACATGCTCACACCAACCCTACCAGGCGCCTCATCATGGCAGCAACATGACTCATTGCAAGAACAGCATCTTCCCAGCAACAAGGTCTTCATATACAACAAATTTGTGAGAAAGTGGAAGGAATCATGCTTTGAGGGACCCTTCAAGATAATATACGCAACCCACACAGCAGTGAAGGTAGCAGGACGGCACCCATGGTTACACCTACATGACATCCGGAGGGACACCATTTCCCGGAGCAACACCTCCCCCACACAGCAGCAGGAGTAGGGGGGAATGGAGAGAAGGAGACTATCAGCATTTTCAAATCTATGAAAATAATGTAGCCATTCAGGCATAAGGACAAAGGTTCAGCTCAGGGGCAAGAAGATGAAAATGTATTGAACAGATTTATGCCACGTGTTTTGCTCTTGTGCCTTCTCTCTCTTTCTCTGTTCATGGTTGAGGTCATATGGTTTCTTTTAGGGGGAGGAGGGTGAAGTAGGAGAATGGAAGACCAGGCTCCCGTCCTTCACCTCTCGCGCTTGGCCTAGAGGGTCACGGCCCAGACACCCGCCGCGAGAAGAGTTTGTCCATTTACCAGACGACCAGGTACCCTGGTACAGGAACATACGGATGTGTCCACCTGCCTGCCCAGCAGCCCGCACTGGCCATGCCGACACCTGCGGCTCGGATCAGCTAGACTAAAAACCACACGTCGTTAGAGACGCCATGACGACCTAGACAACGGGAAGCATATCTGTACAAATATACACACTTAACATTTCCACACCAATCTACACGAAGAACATACTCAGTGCTCTGACGTAGGCGACAGGCATATTCACGGACGTGCATCTTTATTATTTTTACATAGGCTTTCAGAATGCAGAAACGCAAGACGCATCATGAACTCATCTATAACGCTTGCTCACGCTTCTCTTGAAACCCGTTACCACCATGAGAGGTATAATGGAAACACGATACTGGTCATGGAAATATATGCTACTATAACCTAAAGCACCTATGCACCAAACAGACTACTTAAGCACCAGGCCCGAGTAGGCCTCAAACAAGAGCTCCCGTGGACATTAACAAAGCAAGAGTCAGGTTGCTGATCCTGCAGAAAGAACCCGGTGGAGCAACCAGCCAAGGTCGCAATGTTGCAAACCCACATCCAAGAACAAATCATCAAAGGCACGATGTTGCAACCTCGCACTCCGCGCCTCAATGATAAAGGCACGCCGACAAATTAAACCAGACGCGCAGTAGAAAAAACAATATTAATTGTGCAGAATTCTGCCTCTTTCACGGTCCCTCCCCACGTGACCAAGCCGAACCTGACGAGATGCCAAAACCCAGGAGAGAAAAGGCGTCTGGGTCCCTCACTATGAGACACAGGCCGATACACTTGAAAGGCTCAATGGACATCTGCTACAGTGGGAGCGGTCAGCCTTCCACCTATGAATAAATCCTCACATTGTCTGCACGTACCCATATTGAAACATTGTTGCAAACACAGGTACACCGAGAGCTGGGAACAACGGTGGTCCCAGGCTGGGAAGCTCACGGATGCACCAATCAGAACATGGGGCTCTTATCTCAGACGTCAGTAATACTAGCCAATCCTCAGGAGTCTTCATGTAACAATTCTTATGTATCTAATTGTAGGGACAACCCAGATATACCACCTGACTACACCTTGTCCACTAATATCATTCTCTATATGTGTACTATACTAACCCTACCACTCGAGCAACCAATTAAGAGTGGCGATAGGTTTTTTGTTAACTTTCTGAAGTGACGCAAGTAGCGCGTCATAATGCAGTAAAAAGGGCCTGCGAGCCCCACGATTGTGTGTGTGTCAGGACGGACGCGTACGATCCTTGACCCATCCCTGCCGTTTTGTCTAAATAAACAGCAGAGTCACCTTGCTCCTTGTGTGTGTCTCATACTCTATCTCGCCTGGGATATACGGGAGGAGTTGGGGCCTCCCTGCCCGGAGGTCTGCGGACGGCCCGGCCGACCCCGGCAGAATTTCCCCCCGACAAGTTGGAGGCACTGCTGAGATCTGTTTAAGATCGACTTTTATTTTTAGTTTTTCCAGGCACTCCCGTTGCGAGGAGGCCCGGCGGCGCGGCCCCCTTTGCCATTGCCCCCTTCTGAGGACTACAGGACCATCGCGGAGCTGCGAGAAGACCGGACAGCGCAATCCGGATATTGGCCCTCGGGAGCCGGTTGAGAAGTATCCCGCCCGCGGTCGGCGAGTGTCCAGACGTGGTCCAGACGAGGGGAGGTGGCGAGCCGCTTGGAGGGGTGCACGCAGTCGAGCGGCCCTGCATCGAGAGAACTTGGTGAGCATGACACGCACAACAAGCAATGCGAAATTGTGAGGGAGGGGGAGGAAGTAAATAAGGGAGGAGGGAGGTATTGTACAGATGTGCGGCGAAGGTTCAACTGAGTGTTGCCAATGGAATGAATGGTAGCGAAACGAGTGCGAGAATAGTCGGCTAACGTTACGCGAAAGAGGGGGGCGGGGCACGAAAACATCACGTGCAGCCGCTCGTAAGACACTGATGGCCTAAATTGCGACTACGTGTGAGGGTGGGTGTGTGTGGTTTCCTACGACTTGACATTTATTGATCAATGAGTAGATGAGGTTTCCTATTGTTCGAGCAAGAAACTCGATAGGTAGATGACGTTTCCCTGTGGGCGGTAGCTAGTTACATAGTTGCCCAAAACGGAAGATAATTGGCTGGTTAAGCCCTCCTGTTGAGGGGCGTATCACACGCGAGGCGACGCAGCGTGCGCAGTCCGGTTATATTATTGATGAGATTACCTTGTTCCAGGAGAGACAGGAAGACAGCTGTAGGGTTAGTGGGGTAGATTGCAAGTGTATTTTGAACTTAAAGAACATAACAAGAATATACCAGTAGCTCGAAGAAATCGGTGACGTCACCAATAGGGTTTTAATAGGATATCGCGTGCATAAGGAACTTTGGGTTGAGAGTGGGGAGGAAGAGAAAGATGATAAGGGAGCAGACACGGAGATAACGGATAGACTAGAGGATCGGAAAAGGAGAAGGGGAAAGGGGCGTGGCTGCGCACGGAGAACGCCGGCCACGGCAAGTGTAAAAGGGGGAGAGAACGGAGAAACAGGACGACTGTCTAAGATCGTCGTAAGGGGTACGCAGCCGCAGGGGGCTGCGTGCGCTTCGGCCGCAGGGGGCCGTAGGGGAAGGAATATAATATAACATCATATTTATTATTATTGCATAATCTGTCAAGGGATTGTCGTAAGTCCCCACACTTGCGGGGCAAGGTAAGCAATACGAGGTTGTATATTGTAAACTGCTGGTAAAGAGAAGGGTAACAAGGGGAGGGCCACTATGTCATACGGGAGAGGGTCGGGAGGGTGGGGGAACACCCTCACTACCCCATTACAACACATATGCACCACACTGCCACCACATAGGGAGAAATTAATTAAGTACAGCATAGAGTGGACCCAGGGGACGGACAACAAAATGTTAACACCATGGCCGCCTAATGGTAGTTTCGATCCATATGCCCAACATTCACTACTAAACCATCTGCACAATACATACAAGGGGAAGAAGTTGGCAAACCATGTGGAGGTGTTTAACTTATGGAGGATGTTCCAGGGGTCCTGACCAGGACCAAATGGAATGTTCACTATGGGGGAAGCACCGGAAGAAAAGGAGATTAAGAAAGAAGGAACGGGTGGGGAAAAGGGGTGCGAAAGCACAAAGAATACGGGGAACGGAGGACAGGGAGGAGAAAAGATTGATAAATCAAACGACATAAAAAAGGAACGGAACAATGAGACACCCATAACACCAGGAGTGAAAACAGAGGGAGGAGGGTTGTACCCTTTAAGAGAATTAGGAGAAATAGAAGGACAGTTCAGGGCGGCTGAAGGATACTCGAACCCGGCATACAGCCCTCCACCATATGTGGCTCATAGGAAGATACCAATGGGGGAAGAAAGGATTGGAGAAGAGCAGACTGTAGAGATAGGAAACGATGAGTGGGTAGCTGCACAGATATTATTGAAATTACGAGGTTCACTAACTGGAGAAGAAAGGGAGGCGGTAAGGAGAACAGACGAGGATAGTGCCAGAGAGAGTGAAATGAGGGGAGAGGAGCTACTATGGCAGGAGGAAGAGATTTTGGAGGAAAAATTAGCAAAACTAAGGGATGAGCAGAATGAATTGATCAAACAACTTGAGAGGGAGGAAAGAGAGAGAGTGAGGAAAAGGAAAGAAGGTAAGAACGAATTGGAAAAATTAAGAGAACGAAATGAGGAGCAAAAGAGAGAAGCTGAAAGGGTAAAAGCAACAGCAGATAGGGTATCAAGAGTAGTGCTGAGGGAGAAGAAGAAGGAAGAAGAAGAAAAGGAAAAGGAAATGGAAATATGGAGGAGGAGGGTACTATCAGAGACAGCTAAGAAATATGAAGAGGGGAAGGTAATAGAGAGCATAGTAGAAAGAGAAAGGGTGAAATGGGAAAGGAAGAAAGAGGATGAAAGAATATTGGAACAGATGAGCAACGAAGTAATGGAGGAATTGAAAAGAAAAAGGGAGGAAAATAGTAGGGAAATGGAGGAGAGAAGTGAAGGGGGAAGAGAAGGGAGGAGTAGGGAGAGTGAAAGATGGGGAGATGTATATAAAAGTAGAGAGGTAGCAACAACATCAGCACTAGGGGGAACAGTTGGTAACAACGAAAGGGGAGAAAGAGACTTAATAGACTTAAAAACAGTAACAATAAAAGGAAAAAAGGCAGAGTGGGGGGTGCCATTTATGAATGACTTTTGCAGTGAGGAGGAAGAAGGAGTGGAGAAGGATGGAAGAAAGAGTGAAAGGGAAAGCTTAGATAAGCTATACCTCACTAGAACAAACATAGATTCGCCCTGGATGAGTAGAAGATGGGAGGAGCTGGAGAGAAGTAAGGAGGGAGTGAAAAGAATAGGGGAAACACAAACCCATGGAACCACGCCACCCACATCTCCATCACGCCCTCCCACGTCACACCATACATGTTCAACCACCGCACGCTCACTGCACAGAATAAAGCTCGCGCCCTTCATGAACGAAATTACACCTTATGCATGTCGGCTTAGGGACCTCCCTAGTCGCAGGCAAGACAGACAAATAGACATACCCATATTGAACACAGGAAATGACGAAAAAAAAGGGAAAGGCAGAAGAGGGAGGTAGGAGCAGAGGTAGGAAGGATGAATATGAAGTAGTAAAGGAAACGGGGGAAGAGGAGGGGTGTGAAGACTCAATATTATGGAGCGTAAAGGGTGACACAAGACAGAATTTAATGCCACTGTTGGAGAGAGGAGGGGTTAGACCACAGTATGTACCTTGGAAACATACGGATAAAGAAAATATAAAATGTAGGCTCCCATCACTAAGTGGAGGTGCGGGTAAGTGGATATATGAAATGGAAAAACACACCGCAGGACAGAAACTAGCAGTAGGAGATGTGAAGGGCCTGTTAATATCAATATTAGGGGATAGAGCGGATGACATTTGGAAAAGAGCGGGATTTCATGGGGTAACAATAACGAACACATCGCATGATGGGGCACCATTTGCAAACTGTAGACATGCGCTATGGCAGGCACTGAGAGTGCAGTACCCAGACACATCAGACATAGGAGCCATTACTTCCCGTAAGATGGGTGAAAATGAGGACCATGTTGATTATATCCAGGATATTCAAGAGAAGTGGCGCATGGAAACTAGAGAACAATGGGACAAAACACCAGCCATATTTTATCATATACTAGTACAAGGGCTCCCAGAAGGGGTTCAGAAACAACTAAAGAAAGTAGTGGGGATGGAAGCAAAACCATGGCCAGAAATACAACTGACTATAGTACATCACTGCAGGACATGGCAAGGAAAAATGAAACAAAAGGAAGAGGATAGGAAAACAGAAGAGGCCAAACTAGTACAGAAAAAACTTACTAAATACACAATGGAAGGGGCACTAATAACTACGCCCACACCAATGGCCCAAAGCCCAACGCAAGTAGTGGCTGCACAAGATCCCGCCCAAATAGCGCCTCCACAAGGTGTAATACAGCAAGTGCCGCCTCTGCAATTACACGCACCAAACATGGGAGGAGGGTACCCAATGCAAGGAACTGGGTATTATAGTTATAACAGAGGGAGAGGAGGGTTTATGAGGGGGAGAGGATACGGATATAATACCCAACAACAGGCTGGGGGACTTAGAAATTACTACCCCACAGGGCAACCCGTATACCAGGACAACACAGGGAGCTTCCCATGGCAAAGCAGGGAACCACCCGTGTGTTGGAGCTGCGGACTATTAGGACACATGTCACGTACATGTAGGGTCAGGCCAGGAACACCAGCATGGAATGAACAAGCTCAACCTAGGACATTACAAGAACAGCAGGGCATACAACAACAGCAGATGGCACAAAAAGGGAGTGACCCACAACAACAAACAACACAACAGCCACAAACCTATTCACTGCCACAACAAATAACACAGCAACTGCCACCGCCACAACAACAAGTAGCGTTAATACAACCACCACCCCAAACTCAACAAACGCAATTGGGTAGGGTGACGGTGTTGGGACACAACCCTTACACAGGGAATGGCCAATCATTGTACCCCCAATAGGCCAGCCCACAGACGGCCTTGGTGTGTCCCATCCTGTCAGTAACACCTAATAGTGCGGAGGAACCACGCATAGAGGTAACGATAGGTGACAAAAAATTATCATTTCTTGTTGACACCGGGGCAACCCGGTCTTGCATAAGGGAAGGGAAATTTAAGATGTCAGGCGAAGCCATGAACACCCAAGGATTTTCTGGGGCTAAAGGGTTGGTTCCATTTACTGATAACGTTCCATTATCTATTGGAAATTATGATCTGTCAGTCCCACTTTTGTATTATAGTGCCTCACCAGTAAATATACTGGGGAGAGACATAATGAACAGGTTGAATATGACGATCTCCTTTACAGAGGATGGCATAATTTGCTCTACTCCAGGGATTAACATGCTCGCAGCACGACAGATTTTGCAAGCATACTGTGGACAGACAGCGATCAGGGCGGAGCCAGTAGATGGCGAGCTATTCCAGTATGGCACAGACATGGCATTTGCATGGATGCCAGGGATAGAAGGGAAAATATGGAGGAGACCAGCAGCCTATCTGTTCCGACCAGAAACACCAGTTAATGAACTGGAAGGGAAGGTGTTTGTAATGGACATTAAGAGCATTATTGCAACAGCTGATTATGTTGCTGTGCACGCCCAAGATAAAGAAGGGAGAGCATGGCGGGCGGTGATAGCACTAGCAGAAGGATGTAGGCTGACCCAGGTGTCAGATGAAGAGCTGTTCTCAGAAGAAAAGGAAGAAGATGAAATGGTGTTCATGATGAGTGTAGAAATATGGCTAAGAGTGGCTCACAAACAAGTAGCACAGAAAATTGCAATGGCACTTGAGGCACCCGCAGGCACCCCAGTCCCGTTTTTTAAGGAGGATATGTCAAAGGTGCCCAAATCATTATGGACTATTAGCCCTTATGACGTGGGATGCATAAAAAGCATAGGGGGTGTAAGGATAAAATTGAAAAAAGGTGCCATACTACCAAGAGTGAAACAGTACCCATTGTCAAAAGAGGCAGATGAAGGCATATATGAAACCATAACGGCCCTTATAAACAATGGCATATTGGTCCCCTCAGAATCACCATGTAACACAGCTGTGTACCCGGTGCGCAAGGCTAAGGGGGGGTCTTGGCGCTTCATACAGGACCTCAGACCCTTGAACAACATAGTAGAAGCAGAGTATCCAGTAACAGCAAACCCGGCCACAATATTGTGTGGCATTCCAGCAGAAGCATCACAATTTACAGTGATTGACCTTAAAAATGCTTTTTTCTCAATACCATTACACCCAGACTCACAAGATTTGACAAGCTTCACTTACCGAAATACAAAGTGGAAACATACCAGATTACCACAGGGGTATTGTGAATCACCCTCAATTTTCAATAGAGTAATACAGATGGATTTGGGTAACGTTGAGGTGGAAAGCACAGTGTTACAGTATGTGGATGACATAATAATTTGCAGTACAAAAGAAAGTAAATGTAGAGAGGACTCCTTAAAGATGTTGACAATATTGGCTGAAAAGGGGTACAAGGTAGACATGGAAAAGATACAATACTGTCAGGAACAGGTACTTTACATTGGCCAACTGATATCCCAACATGGAAGAAGGATTGCACCACAAAGAGCACAGGCCATCTCAAGCACTCCCGTGCCACAGACTGTGAGAGAACTGCAGCAATTTCTGGGGCTGTGCAACTACTGTAGAGCATGGGTATTTGATTACAGCTCATACATAGGACCCCTGCTTGAGGGTTTGAAGGAAGCAAATAAAGGGGAGAAAAAGTTGGGATGGACTATGGAAATGAGGGAGGCATTTGACGAATTGAAAGACGCGATATCAACTGCTCCAGTACTGGCATCCCCAGACTATGAGCGACGCTTTTTTATATTTTCACATTGCGACTCAGCAGTGATGAAGGCAGTATTGGCACAAAAAACGAGCATGGGATATAAACCAGTAGCATTTTACAGCGGACACTTAGACCCTGTGATGTTAGGCCACTTCCCTTGTGAACAAGGTCTCGCTGCAGCTGCCTTTGCAGTAGAAAAAGCATCAGCAATAACTATGGGGTGTCCAACTACACTGTTTGTGGAACATGCATTATTTGCAATATTGAATAAACCCAAGTCCACACTAACGACACAAAGGGCATCAGGTTATGAGATCATTTTGTCTAGGGCTGAACTAGCGATTGTTAGATGTAGCACTGTTAACCCTGCAAGGTTCCTAGCAGAAGTAATTGAAGAGGGAGATTACGCCCACGACTGCACCCAAATAACTAAAATGTACTCATGTACTAGAAAAGTTGAAGAAAACGCACTAGAGGGAGGTGAGCTTTTGTTTATTGATGGGTCATCAACTATTGATCAAGGAGATGGGATACGAAGGACTGGGGCAGCAGTGGTAAAAATGATGGAGGCTCCGGTGTGTGTGGCTATGAAATGTGTACAGTTACCACAGCATTACTCTGCTCAAGCCGCTGAACTAGTTGCACTAATATTGGCACTGAAAGAAAGTTTTAACAAACGTGTAACAATATATTCCGACAGTGCATATGTTACATCCACTGTCCACTCAGGGCTAACAAAATGGAGGAGAAGAGGGTTTAGGAGAGCTGACGGCACTCCAGTGCAACATGCCCTCTTGTTGGCTGAATTAATTGAAGTAATAAACGACCCCCAAGAGCTAGCCCTAGTAAAATGCACCGCACACACCAATGGTGAAGACCATGTCTCAAAAGGGAATGCAGCAGCAGATGCACATGCGAAATATGCTGCATACTTTGGTGAGATATGGAACCCCACAGACTCACAGAGAGGGAGAGGGAGGGGAATAGCTAGGGAGATGTTAATAAAAGAAGGGTACACCCATCTCCCAGCCACACAGATTATGGAACTACAAGCGGCTGCACCAATGGCCGAAAAAGAAGTATGGGTAAAAAGAGGATGTACAATGTCCCCAACCGACGCACTATGGCGCCAGGGTGGCACGGGGAAAGTTGTAATACCGTTGGCACTGTTAAATACCGCCCTGAGCCAATTACATCACCCTGCCCATACAGGCAAGGAAATAATCGCAGCACGAATTAGAGAAGATTGGTTTTGTCCTGAGTTAAACTCTCATGTGTCAAATTTTATCAGCAATTGCCTCACATGTCAACAGTTTACGGCCGGTCATACTTTAAAAGTGATAAGAGGTACCATACCCCGGCCAGAAGGACCTTTTCGGCACCTTCACATTGACTATGTTGATATGATCAACATATGTCAAGGTAATAGGTATATGATTGTAGTAGTATGCCCATTTTCTAGGTGGATTGAAGCAGGGCCCTGTTCACACCCTGATGCGTTTAGAGCAGCCAAATTCATAGTAAGGGAGGTCTTCCCCAGGTGGGGAGTGTGCGAGGTGTTAAGATCAGACAACGGCCCACATTTCGCAAACGAAATGTTCCAACATATCACATCCCTGCTGAACATTAAACACAAATTTGCATGTGCATACCACCCACAGGCTAATGGCGTATGTGAACGCCTGAATGGCTTATTGAAGGAGGCAATTGCAAAAATACAACAAACAACAAAGAAAAGTTGGTTGTATTGCCTTCCGTTAGCTTTATTTGAACTTAGAAATAGGCCAGGGTCCGACCACCACCTCACCCCTCACGAAGTGGTTACTGGACGTCAAATGCGCCTTCCCCTAACCCCAACGTCAAGGGCATTCACCGACCACGAAAGTTCAGCGAGTGTGTTAGGTGATGAAATGTATCAATATGTGTCTTCTTTGATTACTAGTGTCGTATTTGTGTCTCAACAGCTCGAGCGCACACGGGGCGGGTCTACCAGCAATCAAGAAAAAGGCGCAAGTACAGAAGTGGGAAAGGAGAACTTGTGCAAACTTGCCAAAGGTGACCACGTGCTACTTCGCAATTTCAATAGAAAGTGGAACGAGAAGAGGTTCACTGGCCCCCATCTGGTAGAGGACGTATCAACAAGAGCAGTAAAACTAAAGGATAAGCGTGCCTGGAACCACCTACATGACGTAAAGATCTACAAACTGCAGACCCGCCCCAGCGCCAACGACAGGTCCATTGGAAGAACAGCAACAACATCCCCGACAGCGGAAGAAAGTTCCACCACAGACAACGACCCAATTGTTCCCTCGGAGACGATAACTGACGAAGAAGGGGGTGATCCCCATACTGCCCACCCCATCGTCACACGCTCAAAGAGTAAAAATACTTCCGCCATCTGAGCGCAAACCCCCCCCATTGACTGCTAAGTACAGTTGTAACTAAAACTGAAGGACATTGCTTGCACCAATACACATGTAAACACGTGAATGTTCTCTTTTTTCTCTCGCACATACAGGAACTGCGTAATATTGTATTGTTAAGAGAAAGCTAATTAACAAGTTCAGTGTACAGGCGTAGATGGTACTCCCAGACGATAACTACCCAGAAGAATTGTCACACCAATTTGTATACGAAATAAAAAGGCCAACATACCTAAAAAGGAGAAGGGTACGTGTCTACTACACAGCCTTCCTCCTGGCCATAGAATATTCCATGCCCCACCTCCGCCCGTACTTGCCGGTCCTAAGAGACCGATCACTTAGAGTAGCGTGGGAGCAGCTCTTCGCCTGGGCACTGAATGACTACTTGATAGGGAGAGCTTAAAGGAAACAAAACTAACATTTAATAACGAGCACTTTTGAGAATTTTTAGGCGGGCAACTTTAACGTCGCAAGAATACGCTGCCAGGACTGCAGCAAGGTAAGAGCAAAATGCCGGTGAGATTAGCATATGTAATAAAAATAATAGGGATTTTTATGATCACCGGGTTCTTGGCTGCCTCTGTCTGGCAGTACAGCTATGCTATTGATTTTATTGCTGCACCCAAACCTAATATACCCCCGTTCCCTGCTGCAACAGGTGTTACATCAGGTGGTAATAGTAACATTGCACCCAAGCAAAATAGAGTTAAACGCAGCACATACTCAGACAATAAAGGTATTGATAATTATGTACAAGATTCAGCACACGTCACAAACAACATATGGTACCAGTACATGACCCGCATTGGTAAGCAGACAACTGAGGATAGCTGTTACGTTTGCTCATTAATACCATACGCCATGAGCGCTTCACGAACATTTGTTGCCACAGAAATAGATGAAAAAACAGCACAGTGCATAATATATTTGGCCCTGTTCCAAACGAAAGGAAGATTTCAAGGAACAGTAGTGCACATGACATGGAAAACACTAGACTCATACCCATATGAAAACAACTTCCTCAAGACCTATCTGAGTTATCACAAGACCAGTTTACATGCTGAAGTATTCAGGTACATAACAAGTGGCCCTGCAAAAGGAGAAACAAAGAAGGTAACACTGCAGTATCTACCATGTGATTGGTACGTCACTGAAGTTGCGGGTAAACAAGGATGCTGGGAGAGGCCGCTACTGACGATAACAGGAAAGGTGTATCTGGGCAACAGCTGGGAGATAGGAGTGATTGGCAGCAACATGGTAACAAAAGAAACTATCTCAACTATCGAGACACACAATCATCGATGTTGGACGACGTGGATCAAGTATGTACCAATGCTCACGTGGGTAGAAGAAGATGAAGACCCAATAACTATACTACCATTGACTGCGCCCAAAGTATGCTACCAGCATAAAGGAGAGGTGGACGTAGGATATAACACCAATTGTGCAAGCGTGATGGAGTTACCTGAGGGGGGAGCGGGAACAGCAGTAATAATGGACCATTATTGGGCCTGTGGAGAAAAGGCATATCATACACTGCCTCCCCTGTGGAATGGTGTGTGCACAATGGTACACGTCAATGCACCATCACTAGTGGTACCTAAGAAGCATGTCGATGTGGCGAAATTTCCTAAAATGGATGAAGGGGATAAGAGAAGAAAGAGATCTGCACCACTTCAGAAGGAGCAAGGAAACAGGACCAACAGCAATGATACTGTCCTAAATAGGAGAAAAAGACAAGGAGAGCCACTGACAGGAAATTACCTGTGGGGAAGGTCGGAAACGGAACTAACATCAATACCGCCAGAGCACAGACTATTCAGCAGAGCAGCAATGTTCTTCTCCTCAATAATACATCCGGGACTGCAGGCATACGCAAACGCAAAATGGCTCCAAATAACCAGATGGGAACTAATGATGACCATCAATTCAACAGTAAATGGGTTCAACGCAATTAAAGAGGAGCTGCGAGCTGTAAGGATGGTAGCACTCCAGAACAGATATGTATTGGACCTTCTCACAGCAATGGAAGGAGGAGTTTGTGCAAAGATAGGACAATCTTGCTGCACGTTCATACCTGCCAACGATGCTGACAATGGTACACTGACAGAAGCAGTTTCACAATTGGCCCAGATGCACTCCAAAATGATGGACGAAAGTAACGGTGTAGACAAGGATAAGAGCTGGTTTTCACTATTATGGTCATGGATGCCATCTTGGCTGTCAGATGGACTGAAAATAATAGTGGGGTGTACTATTTTGGCTGGAGCTACCCTGATCATAATTAGATTTTGGAAGGCCCGGAAGGCACGCACGACTGACGAGTTGCTGGAAATGGTGGGAATGCACCCCTTAATGCCAGCAGATGACGGCCAGCATACAGGTGTGATAATACAAGAAAGGGAGAAGTTGCGCACCCAAATCATCACCAATCATCTAGACCCACCATCAGTGAAGATCGAGAACCCAAGGAACCCCAGGAGCTACATAGGAAGATGGGTATACTGTACTCCTGGAGGAACATGTGAATACATGTATTGGTCATTTGAAGATCATGTAAACCATTATGGACATCTCGGAGGGATAACTAAGATATGGAGGGTAAGAGGAGATAACGAGAAGGATATGTTTGTGGTCGACAAGTCAACCAGAGGGGGGACTGAAGTAGGAGAATGGAAGACCAGGCTCCCGTCCTTCACCTCTCGCGCTTGGCCTAGAGGGTCACGGCCCAGACACCCGCCGCGAGAAGAGTTTGTCCATTTACCAGACGACCAGGTACCCTGGTACAGGAACATACGGATGTGTCCACCTGCCTGCCCAGCAGCCCGCACTGGCCATGCCGACACCTGCGGCTCGGATCAGCTAGACTAAAAACCACACGTCGTTAGAGACGCCATGACGACCTGGACAACGGGAAGCACATCTGTACAAATATACACACTTAACATTTCCACACCAATCTACACGAAGAACATACTCAGTGCTCTGACGTAGGCGACAGGCATATTCACGGACGTGCATCTTTATTATTTTTACATAGGCTTTCAGAATGCAGAAACGCAAGACGCATCATGAACTCATCTATAACGCTTGCTCACGCTTCTCTTGAAACCCGTTACCACCATGAGAGGTATAATGGAAACACGATACTGGTCATGGAAATATATGCTACTATAACCTAAAGCACCTATGCACCAAACAGACTACTTAAGCACCAGGCCCGAGTAGGCCTCAAACAAGAGCTCCCGTGGACATTAACAAAGCAAGAGTCAGGTTGCTGATCCTGCAGAAAGAACCCGGTGGAGCAACCAGCCAAGGTCGCAATGTTGCAAACCCACATCCAAGAACAAATCATCAAAGGCACGATGTTGCAACCTCGCACTCCGCGCCTCAATGATAAAGGCACGCCGACAAATTAAACCAGACGCGCAGTAGAAAAAACAATATTAATTGTGCAGAATTCTGCCTCTTTCACGGTCCCTCCCCATGTGACCAAGCCGAACCTGACGAGATGCCAAAACCCAGGAGAGAAAAGGCGTCTGGGTCCCTCACTACGAGACACAGGCCGATACACTTGAAAGGCTCAATGGACATCTGCTACAGTGGGAGCGGTCAGCCTTCCACCTATGAATAAATCCTCACATTGTCTGCACGTACCCATATTGAAACATTGTTGCAAACACAGGTACACCGAGAGCTGGGAACAACGGTGGTCCCAGGCTGGGAAGCTCACGGATGCACCAATCAGAACATGGGGCTCTTATCTCAGACGTCAGTAATACTAGCCAATCCTCAGGAGTCTTCATGTAACAATTCTTATGTATCTAATTGTAGGGACAACCCAGATATACCACCTGACTACACCTTGTCCACTAATATCATTCTCTATATGTGTACTATACTAACCCTACCACTCGAGCAACCAATTAAGAGTGGCGATAGGTTTTTTGTTAACTTTCTGAAGTGACGCAAGTAGCGCGTCATAATGCAGTAAAAAGGGCCTGCGAGCCCCACGATTGTGTGTGTGTCAGGACGGACGCGTACGATCCTTGACCCATCCCTGCCGTTTTGTCTAAATAAACAGCAGAGTCACCTTGCTCCTTGTGTGTGTCTCATACTCTATCTCGCCTGGGATATACGGGAGGAGTTGGGGCCTCCCTGCCCGGAGGTCTGCGGACGGCCCGGCCGACCCCGGCAGAATTTCCCCCCGACAAGTTGGAGGCACTGCTGAGATCTGTTTAAGATCGACTTTTATTTTTAGTTTTTCCAGGCACTCCCGTTGCGAGGAGGCCCGGCGGCGCGGCCCCCTTTGCCATTGCCCCCTTCTGAGGACTACAGGACCATCGCGGAGCTGCGAGAAGACCGGACAGCGCAATCCGGATATTGGCCCTCGGGAGCCGGTTGAGAAGTATCCCGCCCGCGGTCGGCGAGTGTCCAGACGTGGTCCAGACGAGGGGAGGTGGCGAGCCGCTTGGAGGGGTGCACGCAGTCGAGCGGCCCTGCATCGAGAGAACTTGGTGAGCATGACACGCACAACAAGCAATGCGAAATTGTGAGGGAGGGGGAGGAAGTAAATAAGGGAGGAGGGAGGTATTGTACAGATGTGCGGCGAAGGTTCAACTGAGTGTTGCCAATGGAATGAATGGTAGCGAAACGAGTGCGAGAATAGTCGGCTAACGTTACGCGAAAGAGGGGGGCGGGGCACGAAAACATCACGTGCAGCCGCTCGTAAGACACTGATGGCCTAAATTGCGACTACGTGTGAGGGTGGGTGTGTGTGGTTTCCTACGACTTGACATTTATTGATCAATGAGTAGATGAGGTTTCCTATTGTTCGAGCAAGAAACTCGATAGGTAGATGACGTTTCCCTGTGGGCGGTAGCTAGTTACATAGTTGCCCAAAACGGAAGATAATTGGCTGGTTAAGCCCTCCTGTTGAGGGGCGTATCACACGCGAGGCGACGCAGCGTGCGCAGTCCGGTTATATTATTGATGAGATTACCTTGTTCCAGGAGAGACAGGAAGACAGCTGTAGGGTTAGTGGGGTAGATTGCAAGTGTATTTTGAACTTAAAGAACATAACAAGAATATACCAGTAGCTCGAAGAAATCGGTGACGTCACCAATAGGGTTTTAATAGGATATCGCGTGCATAAGGAACTTTGGGTTGAGAGTGGGGAGGAAGAGAAAGATGATAAGGGAGCAGACACGGAGATAACGGATAGACTAGAGGATCGGAAAAGGAGAAGGGGAAAGGGGCGTGGCTGCGCACGGAGAACGCCGGCCACGGCAAGTGTAAAAGGGGGAGAGAACGGAGAAACAGGACGACTGTCTAAGATCGTCGTAAGGGGTACGCAGCCGCAGGGGGCTGCGTGCGCTTCGGCCGCAGGGGGCCGTAGGGGAAGGAATATAATATAACATCATATTTATTATTATTGCATAATCTGTCAAGGGATTGTCGTAAGTCCCCACACTTGCGGGGCAAGGTAAGCAATACGAGGTTGTATATTGTAAACTGCTGGTAAAGAGAAGGGTAACAAGGGGAGGGCCACTATGTCATACGGGAGAGGGTCGGGAGGGTGGGGGAACACCCTCACTACCCCATTACAACACATATGCACCACACTGCCACCACATAGGGAGAAATTAATTAAGTACAGCATAGAGTGGACCCAGGGGACGGACAACAAAATGTTAACACCATGGCCGCCTAATGGTAGTTTCGATCCATATGCCCAACATTCACTACTAAACCATCTGCACAATACATACAAGGGGAAGAAGTTGGCAAACCATGTGGAGGTGTTTAACTTATGGAGGATGTTCCAGGGGTCCTGACCAGGACCAAATGGAATGTTCACTATGGGGGAAGCACCGGAAGAAAAGGAGATTAAGAAAGAAGGAACGGGTGGGGAAAAGGGGTGCGAAAGCACAAAGAATACGGGGAACGGAGGACAGGGAGGAGAAAAGATTGATAAATCAAACGACATAAAAAAGGAACGGAACAATGAGACACCCATAACACCAGGAGTGAAAACAGAGGGAGGAGGGTTGTACCCTTTAAGAGAATTAGGAGAAATAGAAGGACAGTTCAGGGCGGCTGAAGGATACTCGAACCCGGCATACAGCCCTCCACCATATGTGGCTCATAGGAAGATACCAATGGGGGAAGAAAGGATTGGAGAAGAGCAGACTGTAGAGATAGGAAACGATGAGTGGGTAGCTGCACAGATATTATTGAAATTACGAGGTTCACTAACTGGAGAAGAAAGGGAGGCGGTAAGGAGAACAGACGAGGATAGTGCCAGAGAGAGTGAAATGAGGGGAGAGGAGCTACTATGGCAGGAGGAAGAGATTTTGGAGGAAAAATTAGCAAAACTAAGGGATGAGCAGAATGAATTGATCAAACAACTTGAGAGGGAGGAAAGAGAGAGAGTGAGGAAAAGGAAAGAAGGTAAGAACGAATTGGAAAAATTAAGAGAACGAAATGAGGAGCAAAAGAGAGAAGCTGAAAGGGTAAAAGCAACAGCAGATAGGGTATCAAGAGTAGTGCTGAGGGAGAAGAAGAAGGAAGAAGAAGAAAAGGAAAAGGAAATGGAAATATGGAGGAGGAGGGTACTATCAGAGACAGCTAAGAAATATGAAGAGGGGAAGGTAATAGAGAGCATAGTAGAAAGAGAAAGGGTGAAATGGGAAAGGAAGAAAGAGGATGAAAGAATATTGGAACAGATGAGCAACGAAGTAATGGAGGAATTGAAAAGAAAAAGGGAGGAAAATAGTAGGGAAATGGAGGAGAGAAGTGAAGGGGGAAGAGAAGGGAGGAGTAGGGAGAGTGAAAGATGGGGAGATGTATATAAAAGTAGAGAGGTAGCAACAACATCAGCACTAGGGGGAACAGTTGGTAACAACGAAAGGGGAGAAAGAGACTTAATAGACTTAAAAACAGTAACAATAAAAGGAAAAAAGGCAGAGTGGGGGGTGCCATTTATGAATGACTTTTGCAGTGAGGAGGAAGAAGGAGTGGAGAAGGATGGAAGAAAGAGTGAAAGGGAAAGCTTAGATAAGCTATACCTCACTAGAACAAACATAGATTCGCCCTGGATGAGTAGAAGATGGGAGGAGCTGGAGAGAAGTAAGGAGGGAGTGAAAAGAATAGGGGAAACACAAACCCATGGAACCACGCCACCCACATCTCCATCACGCCCTCCCACGTCACACCATACATGTTCAACCACCGCACGCTCACTGCACAGAATAAAGCTCGCGCCCTTCATGAACGAAATTACACCTTATGCATGTCGGCTTAGGGACCTCCCTAGTCGCAGGCAAGACAGACAAATAGACATACCCATATTGAACACAGGAAATGACGAAAAAAAAGGGAAAGGCAGAAGAGGGAGGTAGGAGCAGAGGTAGGAAGGATGAATATGAAGTAGTAAAGGAAACGGGGGAAGAGGAGGGGTGTGAAGACTCAATATTATGGAGCGTAAAGGGTGACACAAGACAGAATTTAATGCCACTGTTGGAGAGAGGAGGGGTTAGACCACAGTATGTACCTTGGAAACATACGGATAAAGAAAATATAAAATGTAGGCTCCCATCACTAAGTGGAGGTGCGGGTAAGTGGATATATGAAATGGAAAAACACACCGCAGGACAGAAACTAGCAGTAGGAGATGTGAAGGGCCTGTTAATATCAATATTAGGGGATAGAGCGGATGACATTTGGAAAAGAGCGGGATTTCATGGGGTAACAATAACGAACACATCGCATGATGGGGCACCATTTGCAAACTGTAGACATGCGCTATGGCAGGCACTGAGAGTGCAGTACCCAGACACATCAGACATAGGAGCCATTACTTCCCGTAAGATGGGTGAAAATGAGGACCATGTTGATTATATCCAGGATATTCAAGAGAAGTGGCGCATGGAAACTAGAGAACAATGGGACAAAACACCAGCCATATTTTATCATATACTAGTACAAGGGCTCCCAGAAGGGGTTCAGAAACAACTAAAGAAAGTAGTGGGGATGGAAGCAAAACCATGGCCAGAAATACAACTGACTATAGTACATCACTGCAGGACATGGCAAGGAAAAATGAAACAAAAGGAAGAGGATAGGAAAACAGAAGAGGCCAAACTAGTACAGAAAAAACTTACTAAATACACAATGGAAGGGGCACTAATAACTACGCCCACACCAATGGCCCAAAGCCCAACGCAAGTAGTGGCTGCACAAGATCCCGCCCAAATAGCGCCTCCACAAGGTGTAATACAGCAAGTGCCGCCTCTGCAATTACACGCACCAAACATGGGAGGAGGGTACCCAATGCAAGGAACTGGGTATTATAGTTATAACAGAGGGAGAGGAGGGTTTATGAGGGGGAGAGGATACGGATATAATACCCAACAACAGGCTGGGGGACTTAGAAATTACTACCCCACAGGGCAACCCGTATACCAGGACAACACAGGGAGCTTCCCATGGCAAAGCAGGGAACCACCCGTGTGTTGGAGCTGCGGACTATTAGGACACATGTCACGTACATGTAGGGTCAGGCCAGGAACACCAGCATGGAATGAACAAGCTCAACCTAGGACATTACAAGAACAGCAGGGCATACAACAACAGCAGATGGCACAAAAAGGGAGTGACCCACAACAACAAACAACACAACAGCCACAAACCTATTCACTGCCACAACAAATAACACAGCAACTGCCACCGCCACAACAACAAGTAGCGTTAATACAACCACCACCCCAAACTCAACAAACGCAATTGGGTAGGGTGACGGTGTTGGGACACAACCCTTACACAGGGAATGGCCAATCATTGTACCCCCAATAGGCCAGCCCACAGACGGCCTTGGTGTGTCCCATCCTGTCAGTAACACCTAATAGTGCGGAGGAACCACGCATAGAGGTAACGATAGGTGACAAAAAATTATCATTTCTTGTTGACACCGGGGCAACCCGGTCTTGCATAAGGGAAGGGAAATTTAAGATGTCAGGCGAAGCCATGAACACCCAAGGATTTTCTGGGGCTAAAGGGTTGGTTCCATTTACTGATAACGTTCCATTATCTATTGGAAATTATGATCTGTCAGTCCCACTTTTGTATTATAGTGCCTCACCAGTAAATATACTGGGGAGAGACATAATGAACAGGTTGAATATGACGATCTCCTTTACAGAGGATGGCATAATTTGCTCTACTCCAGGGATTAACATGCTCGCAGCACGACAGATTTTGCAAGCATACTGTGGACAGACAGCGATCAGGGCGGAGCCAGTAGATGGCGAGCTATTCCAGTATGGCACAGACATGGCATTTGCATGGATGCCAGGGATAGAAGGGAAAATATGGAGGAGACCAGCAGCCTATCTGTTCCGACCAGAAACACCAGTTAATGAACTGGAAGGGAAGGTGTTTGTAATGGACATTAAGAGCATTATTGCAACAGCTGATTATGTTGCTGTGCACGCCCAAGATAAAGAAGGGAGAGCATGGCGGGCGGTGATAGCACTAGCAGAAGGATGTAGGCTGACCCAGGTGTCAGATGAAGAGCTGTTCTCAGAAGAAAAGGAAGAAGATGAAATGGTGTTCATGATGAGTGTAGAAATATGGCTAAGAGTGGCTCACAAACAAGTAGCACAGAAAATTGCAATGGCACTTGAGGCACCCGCAGGCACCCCAGTACCGTTTTTTAAGGAGGATATGTCAAAGGTGCCCAAATCATTATGGACTATTAGCCCTTATGACGTGGGATGCATAAAAAGCATAGGGGGTGTAAGGATAAAATTGAAAAAAGGTGCCATACTACCAAGAGTGAAACAGTACCCATTGTCAAAAGAGGCAGATGAAGGCATATATGAAACCATAACGGCCCTTATAAACAATGGCATATTGGTCCCCTCAGAATCACCATGTAACACAGCTGTGTACCCGGTGCGCAAGGCTAAGGGGGGGTCTTGGCGCTTCATACAGGACCTCAGACCCTTGAACAACATAGTAGAAGCAGAGTATCCAGTAACAGCAAACCCGGCCACAATATTGTGTGGCATTCCAGCAGAAGCATCACAATTTACAGTGATTGACCTTAAAAATGCTTTTTTCTCAATACCATTACACCCAGACTCACAAGATTTGACAAGCTTCACTTACCGAAATACAAAGTGGAAACATACCAGATTACCACAGGGGTATTGTGAATCACCCTCAATTTTCAATAGAGTAATACAGATGGATTTGGGTAACGTTGAGGTGGAAAGCACAGTGTTACAGTATGTGGATGACATAATAATTTGCAGTACAAAAGAAAGTAAATGTAGAGAGGACTCCTTAAAGATGTTGACAATATTGGCTGAAAAGGGGTACAAGGTAGACATGGAAAAGATACAATACTGTCAGGAACAGGTACTTTACATTGGCCAACTGATATCCCAACATGGAAGAAGGATTGCACCACAAAGAGCACAGGCCATCTCAAGCACTCCCGTGCCACAGACTGTGAGAGAACTGCAGCAATTTCTGGGGCTGTGCAACTACTGTAGAGCATGGGTATTTGATTACAGCTCATACATAGGACCCCTGCTTGAGGGTTTGAAGGAAGCAAATAAAGGGGAGAAAAAGTTGGGATGGACTATGGAAATGAGGGAGGCATTTGACGAATTGAAAGACGCGATATCAACTGCTCCAGTACTGGCATCCCCAGACTATGAGCGACGCTTTTTTATATTTTCACATTGCGACTCAGCAGTGATGAAGGCAGTATTGGCACAAAAAACGAGCATGGGATATAAACCAGTAGCATTTTACAGCGGACACTTAGACCCTGTGATGTTAGGCCACTTCCCTTGTGAACAAGGTCTCGCTGCAGCTGCCTTTGCAGTAGAAAAAGCATCAGCAATAACTATGGGGTGTCCAACTACACTGTTTGTGGAACATGCATTATTTGCAATATTGAATAAACCCAAGTCCACAGTAACGACACAAAGGGCATCAGGTTATGAGATCATTTTGTCTAGGGCTGAACTAGCGATTGTTAGATGTAGCACTGTTAACCCTGCAAGGTTCCTAGCAGAAGTAATTGAAGAGGGAGATTACGCCCACGACTGCACCCAAATAACTAAAATGTACTCATGTACTAGAAAAGTTGAAGAAAACGCACTAGAGGGAGGTGAGCTTTTGTTTATTGATGGGTCATCAACTATTGATCAAGGAGATGGGATACGAAGGACTGGGGCAGCAGTGGTAAAAATGATGGAGGCTCCGGTGTGTGTGGCTATGAAATGTGTACAGTTACCACAGCATTACTCTGCTCAAGCCGCTGAACTAGTTGCACTAATATTGGCACTGAAAGAAAGTTTTAACAAACGTGTAACAATATATTCCGACAGTGCATATGTTACATCCACTGTCCACTCAGGGCTAACAAAATGGAGGAGAAGAGGGTTTAGGAGAGCTGACGGCACTCCAGTGCAACATGCCCTCTTGTTGGCTGAATTAATTGAAGTAATAAACGACCCCCAAGAGCTAGCCCTAGTAAAATGCACCGCACACACCAATGGTGAAGACCATGTCTCAAAAGGGAATGCAGCAGCAGATGCACATGCGAAATATGCTGCATACTTTGGTGAGATATGGAACCCCACAGACTCACAGAGAGGGAGAGGGAGGGGAATAGCTAGGGAGATGTTAATAAAAGAAGGGTACACCCATCTCCCAGCCACACAGATTATGGAACTACAAGCGGCTGCACCAATGGCCGAAAAAGAAGTATGGGTAAAAAGAGGATGTACAATGTCCCCAACCGACGCACTATGGCGCCAGGGTGGCACGGGGAAAGTTGTAATACCGTTGGCACTGTTAAATACCGCCCTGAGCCAATTACATCACCCTGCCCATACAGGCAAGGAAATAATCGCAGCACGAATTAGAGAAGATTGGTTTTGTCCTGAGTTAAACTCTCATGTGTCAAATTTTATCAGCAATTGCCTCACATGTCAACAGTTTACGGCCGGTCATACTTTAAAAGTGATAAGAGGTACCATACCCCGGCCAGAAGGACCTTTTCGGCACCTTCACATTGACTATGTTGATATGATCAACATATGTCAAGGTAATAGGTATATGATTGTAGTAGTATGCCCATTTTCTAGGTGGATTGAAGCAGGGCCCTGTTCACACCCTGATGCGTTTAGAGCAGCCAAATTCATAGTAAGGGAGGTCTTCCCCAGGTGGGGAGTGTGCGAGGTGTTAAGATCAGACAACGGCCCACATTTCGCAAACGAAATGTTCCAACATATCACATCCCTGCTGAACATTAAACACAAATTTGCATGTGCATACCACCCACAGGCTAATGGCGTATGTGAACGCCTGAATGGCTTATTGAAGGAGGCAATTGCAAAAATACAACAAACAACAAAGAAAAGTTGGTTGTATTGCCTTCCGTTAGCTTTATTTGAACTTAGAAATAGGCCAGGGTCCGACCACCACCTCACCCCTCACGAAGTGGTTACTGGACGTCAAATGCGCCTTCCCCTAACCCCAACGTCAAGGGCATTCACCGACCACGAAAGTTCAGCGAGTGTGTTAGGTGATGAAATGTATCAATATGTGTCTTCTTTGATTACTAGTGTCGTATTTGTGTCTCAACAGCTCGAGCGCACACGGGGCGGGTCTACCAGCAATCAAGAAAAAGGCGCAAGTACAGAAGTGGGAAAGGAGAACTTGTGCAAACTTGCCAAAGGTGACCACGTGCTACTTCGCAATTTCAATAGAAAGTGGAACGAGAAGAGGTTCACTGGCCCCCATCTGGTAGAGGACGTATCAACAAGAGCAGTAAAACTAAAGGATAAGCGTGCCTGGAACCACCTACATGACGTAAAGATCTACAAACTGCAGACCCGCCCCAGCGCCAACGACAGGTCCATTGGAAGAACAGCAACAACATCCCCGACAGCGGAAGAAAGTTCCACCACAGACAACGACCCAATTGTTCCCTCGGAGACGATAACTGACGAAGAAGGGGGTGATCCCCATACTGCCCACCCCATCGTCACACGCTCAAAGAGTAAAAATACTTCCGCCATCTGAGCGCAAACCCCCCCCATTGACTGCTAAGTACAGTTGTAACTAAAACTGAAGGACATTGCTTGCACCAATACACATGTAAACACGTGAATGTTCTCTTTTTTCTCTCGCACATACAGGAACTGCGTAATATTGTATTGTTAAGAGAAAGCTAATTAACAAGTTCAGTGTACAGGCGTAGATGGTACTCCCAGACGATAACTACCCAGAAGAATTGTCACACCAATTTGTATACGAAATAAAAAGGCCAACATACCTAAAAAGGAGAAGGGTACGTGTCTACTACACAGCCTTCCTCCTGGCCATAGAATATTCCATGCCCCACCTCCGCCCGTACTTGCCGGTCCTAAGAGACCGATCACTTAGAGTAGCGTGGGAGCAGCTCTTCGCCTGGGCACTGAATGACTACTTGATAGGGAGAGCTTAAAGGAAACAAAACTAACATTTAATAACGAGCACTTTTGAGAATTTTTAGGCGGGCAACTTTAACGTCGCAAGAATACGCTGCCAGGACTGCAGCAAGGTAAGAGCAAAATGCCGGTGAGATTAGCATATGTAATAAAAATAATAGGGATTTTTATGATCACCGGGTTCTTGGCTGCCTCTGTCTGGCAGTACAGCTATGCTATTGATTTTATTGCTGCACCCAAACCTAATATACCCCCGTTCCCTGCTGCAACAGGTGTTACATCAGGTGGTAATAGTAACATTGCACCCAAGCAAAATAGAGTTAAACGCAGCACATACTCAGACAATAAAGGTATTGATAATTATGTACAAGATTCAGCACACGTCACAAACAACATATGGTACCAGTACATGACCCGCATTGGTAAGCAGACAACTGAGGATAGCTGTTACGTTTGCTCATTAATACCATACGCCATGAGCGCTTCACGAACATTTGTTGCCACAGAAATAGATGAAAAAACAGCACAGTGCATAATATATTTGGCCCTGTTCCAAACGAAAGGAAGATTTCAAGGAACAGTAGTGCACATGACATGGAAAACACTAGACTCATACCCATATGAAAACAACTTCCTCAAGACCTATCTGAGTTATCACAAGACCAGTTTACATGCTGAAGTATTCAGGTACATAACAAGTGGCCCTGCAAAAGGAGAAACAAAGAAGGTAACACTGCAGTATCTACCATGTGATTGGTACGTCACTGAAGTTGCGGGTAAACAAGGATGCTGGGAGAGGCCGCTACTGACGATAACAGGAAAGGTGTATCTGGGCAACAGCTGGGAGATAGGAGTGATTGGCAGCAACATGGTAACAAAAGAAACTATCTCAACTATCGAGACACACAATCATCGATGTTGGACGACGTGGATCAAGTATGTACCAATGCTCACGTGGGTAGAAGAAGATGAAGACCCAATAACTATACTACCATTGACTGCGCCCAAAGTATGCTACCAGCATAAAGGAGAGGTGGACGTAGGATATAACACCAATTGTGCAAGCGTGATGGAGTTACCTGAGGGGGGAGCGGGAACAGCAGTAATAATGGACCATTATTGGGCCTGTGGAGAAAAGGCATATCATACACTGCCTCCCCTGTGGAATGGTGTGTGCACAATGGTACACGTCAATGCACCATCACTAGTGGTACCTAAGAAGCATGTCGATGTGGCGAAATTTCCTAAAATGGATGAAGGGGATAAGAGAAGAAAGAGATCTGCACCACTTCAGAAGGAGCAAGGAAACAGGACCAACAGCAATGATACTGTCCTAAATAGGAGAAAAAGACAAGGAGAGCCACTGACAGGAAATTACCTGTGGGGAAGGTCGGAAACGGAACTAACATCAATACCGCCAGAGCACAGACTATTCAGCAGAGCAGCAATGTTCTTCTCCTCAATAATACATCCGGGACTGCAGGCATACGCAAACGCAAAATGGCTCCAAATAACCAGATGGGAACTAATGATGACCATCAATTCAACAGTAAATGGGTTCAACGCAATTAAAGAGGAGCTGCGAGCTGTAAGGATGGTAGCACTCCAGAACAGATATGTATTGGACCTTCTCACAGCAATGGAAGGAGGAGTTTGTGCAAAGATAGGACAATCTTGCTGCACGTTCATACCTGCCAACGATGCTGACAATGGTACACTGACAGAAGCAGTTTCACAATTGGCCCAGATGCACTCCAAAATGATGGACGAAAGTAACGGTGTAGACAAGGATAAGAGCTGGTTTTCACTATTATGGTCATGGATGCCATCTTGGCTGTCAGATGGACTGAAAATAATAGTGGGGTGTACTATTTTGGCTGGAGCTACCCTGATCATAATTAGATTTTGGAAGGCCCGGAAGGCACGCACGACTGACGAGTTGCTGGAAATGGTGGGAATGCACCCCTTAATGCCAGCAGATGACGGCCAGCATACAGGTGTGATAATACAAGAAAGGGAGAAGTTGCGCACCCAAATCATCACCAATCATCTAGACCCACCATCAGTGAAGATCGAGAACCCAAGGAACCCCAGGAGCTACATAGGAAGATGGGTATACTGTACTCCTGGAGGAACATGTGAATACATGTATTGGTCATTTGAAGATCATGTAAACCATTATGGACATCTCGGAGGGATAACTAAGATATGGAGGGTAAGAGGAGATAACGAGAAGGATATGTTTGTGGTCGACAAGTCAACCAGAGGGGGGACTGAAGTAGGAGAATGGAAGACCAGGCTCCCGTCCTTCACCTCTCGCGCTTGGCCTAGAGGGTCACGGCCCAGACACCCGCCGCGAGAAGAGTTTGTCCATTTACCAGACGACCAGGTACCCTGGTACAGGAACATACGGATGTGTCCACCTGCCTGCCCAGCAGCCCGCACTGGCCATGCCGACACCTGCGGCTCGGATCAGCTAGACTAAAAACCACACGTCGTTAGAGACGCCATGACGACCTAGACAACGGGAAGCACATCTGTACAAATATACACACTTAACATTTCCACACCAATCTACACGAAGAACATACTCAGTGCTCTGACGTAGGCGACAGGCATATTCACGGACGTGCATCTTTATTATTTTTACATAGGCTTTCAGAATGCAGAAACGCAAGACGCATCATGAACTCATCTATAACGCTTGCTCACGCTTCTCTTGAAACCCGTTACCACCATGAGAGGTATAATGGAAACACGATACTGGTCATGGAAATATATGCTACTATAACCTAAAGCACCTATGCACCAAACAGACTACTTAAGCACCAGGCCCGAGTAGGCCTCAAACAAGAGCTCCCGTGGACATTAACAAAGCAAGAGTCAGGTTGCTGATCCTGCAGAAAGAACCCGGTGGAGCAACCAGCCAAGGTCGCAATGTTGCAAACCCACATCCAAGAACAAATCATCAAAGGCACGATGTTGCAACCTCGCACTCCGCGCCTCAATGATAAAGGCACGCCGACAAATTAAACCAGACGCGCAGTAGAAAAAACAATATTAATTGTGCAGAATTCTGCCTCTTTCACGGTCCCTCCCCACGTGACCAAGCCGAACCTGACGAGATGCCAAAACCCAGGAGAGAAAAGGCGTCTGGGTCCCTCACTACGAGACACAGGCCGATACACTTGAAAGGCTCAATGGACATCTGCTACAGTGGGAGCGGTCAGCCTTCCACCTATGAATAAATCCTCACATTGTCTGCACGTACCCATATTGAAACATTGTTGCAAACACAGGTACACCGAGAGCTGGGAACAACGGTGGTCCCAGGCTGGGAAGCTCACGGATGCACCAATCAGAACATGGGGCTCTTATCTCAGACGTCAGTAATACTAGCCAATCCTCAGGAGTCTTCATGTAACAATTCTTATGTATCTAATTGTAGGGACAACCCAGATATACCACCTGACTACACCTTGTCCACTAATATCATTCTCTATATGTGTACTATACTAACCCTACCACTCGAGCAACCAATTAAGAGTGGCGATAGGTTTTTTGTTAACTTTCTGAAGTGACGCAAGTAGCGCGTCATAATGCAGTAAAAAGGGCCTGCGAGCCCCACGATTGTGTGTGTGTCAGGACGGACGCGTACGATCCTTGACCCATCCCTGCCGTTTTGTCTAAATAAACAGCAGAGTCACCTTGCTCCTTGTGTGTGTCTCATACTCTATCTCGCCTGGGATATACGGGAGGAGTTGGGGCCTCCCTGCCCGGAGGTCTGCGGACGGCCCGGCCGACCCCGGCAGAATTTCCCCCCGACAAGGGTATAATGGCAATAACATTGCAGATGTACCAGCAAATATTATGTAAGACTAAAAATACTATTCTGAGGAAACAAAAAGAAGATCACAGCAGACACAAAAATGTAGAATAAGAATGCATGTTTATTTATGCATGGCAATAGCCACTAATCACTAACAAGCAATCAGGACTCTCTAGCAATGAGTGCATTAGCAAACCGAACCCTCCCAGATGCTCTCTAGCAATGTTCTACTGAACACCATAGCATTGAGTGCAGAGCTCCTTCCCAGCCTCCCAGCCTCCCAGCACCCTAGCTCCCTAGCTCTGAGCCAGATCTCCCTCTCTCGTGAACAGAACAGCAATATACTGTTATATAGAATAGGATTGTACCGATGACGCATTTTACAATTACATGCGTAGAAAGCAGTCTATGGCAACCTACTTGCGCGCATACATAATTTCAACATAGATGTGTACTGCTGGGACACGGTGACATGTTCTTCTATATTCTAAGAACAGTAAAGCATATCATTAACATTCTTGTCTCTCGCTCACAAGACAGTTTAAATGCAAAATCTGAAAACATAGTCAAGGCTATTTTTGCAGGGAAGGCTATATCTGATAGTCTGCCAAGAGTCACTTTATTATGAAAACATCTCTTCCACTGTGTTCAGAGTCAACTCATTCCTCTCTCCACGCTCAGAAAAAGCTGTATTCATGATAGACAAAACCCATAATAGCGCTTCGAAACACTACAATGTGTGCTGTACAAAATAACAAACTAAATATATCTGCATAGATTTTTCTGCATGGCTCTCAGCAAATATCGATCTATGATCAAAACAAACTATTGTGCTAAACATAGTTTATACTAAATGAATGAATGAATGAATAAATGAATGAATGAATGAATGAATGGATTAGCCCATGCTAACTTAACTATGGAAAAATGCAGATTAAAAATTAGAGTCTCTATGATTAGAGTAGCGAAGGAAGTCACTAACACAAACGTTTTAGCAGATAGATCTAGTAATGTCCATCACCAAGCAGATGATAATGTGTGCTCTGTTTCATTTGCTCGTTGATCCTACATACGACAGCCATACCCAGGATGTTTACCATGAAAAATAGCACCAATAGTGGTGAGGTGACCAGCGCACCTAGCTTTACGCAAGGCGTAAAGAATGGTCCAGGGACACTCGATAAACCTACAGTGGGTTGGAGCTGACACTTCTATATATGAAGAGATCTATGTGAAAGTAAAGGGTTTGACCTAGGAGGTGACTGCAAATAAACTGACACTAAAGTTTTCAGAAAGTGGAGGAGCAGATTTCAGGATGAACAGGGATAAAAAGAATTAGGTCGTTTTCACAGCACCGCCCATTGTCCAGTGTTCTAACAGTGTAGGGAGGGTCAAGCAGCAGTGTGATAGATCCAGACTGTAAATTGAAGGAGCTGTTTTATTTAAAGATATATGGCTAGAAGGCCTGATTGGGTGCAGAGAAGGCACAATGGTGGTACTGTCCAAGGTGATAGTATCAGAAATTAATGGAATTTGTCCTTGTATTTGAAATAAGCATGATAGAAGCTGGACATGGCTTGACCAGTACAAACCTACTATAGTAATAGAACTTTTTGATTCTCCCTGTGTTTCAGAGGCAGTTGCAACTTAATTTTGGGGAACAATAAGAACTGTGGCAGGACTATTAACATCCCTGATCTCCAAACTCACACCATCGCTCTAATAGACACCTACAGGGTTTGTGGAGGAATGGCCTATGTGCCATTAGCATCATTTTGGTGAGTAGTGTGCTCGTTAGTTACCCTGCAATCTCTGATACTGTTGGTCTCAAATGTGTACCATACAGCAATCTGTGAGCACCCTATGACAAAACAAGTTCACAAAATGCATCAGTAGGCTTGTTGGTCCCTGGATCGGTAGCGTCACAGTCAAAGCAATTACCTACTAGAAAATTCAAGTTGAAAATTCGAAGAGAGACAGTTGATATCTGACTGTTCAGCAAGACAGAGATATGTTTTGCTTCACTGTTTACACCAGGAATACAAGCATCATCAGCAAATTCAAAATCAACAGGTGTAACTAATCCAGATGGCCAATGAAACTGAAGAAGGCCTAAACGTCATTAGGGAAGAACGCTGATCAATTAGCATAGTGCCTCTTCCGAACAGGTATCTTCTGGACCTTCTCACATCCATGGAAGGAGGGGTGTATGCCAAGATAGGGGCAACATGTTGCACTTTTCAAACCCCAAGTGATGCAGACAATGAGTCACTTACCCAGGCAATTGACTCACTGCAAAAATTGTGTACCACCATGAAAAAGGAGGTTGGGGCAACTGAAAATGAATGGCTGGTGTTTATTGTTTCTTGGGTACCATCCTGGATGACAACTGTCTGTAAAATACTGAATCCTGTGATGATTTTCTCAATTGTGATCTTTTTCAGCTGTTATATGATTGTGGGATGCTGTAAGAAAACAATTGGTAAGGTCATGCCAATGAAACCACTCACACTGCAGCCTATTAAACATGAACCTCTCTTGGAAGATGTTGCAACGCAAGCAGGGAGTACTGGGAAAATGAACTCTGACAAGCCTTGCATGGTTAGGATAGAACTCCCAATTGGGCAACCAGGCACACTCTTTGACCGTCCACACGAAATTGTGAATCATATAGAGACATAAATTGATTGTGCAGGAGATGGGGGTTGATTTTGTCTTGCCACACAGCCTGGAAGAGTATATTGGGGAGCCTAGAAATATATTTGTTGGGTGTCGGTGCCAGTTGACCCGTGTGATAAAATAAGAAATAAGCATAAAGTAGTTGAAAAATCAACTAGAGGGGGAATGTAGAGATAGGGATGCATTATCAACACACCAAATGTAACAGGAAGTACAGGCAGTGTGCCATGCGGGTAAATTAAGCCTAATGTTTAACACTAAGATGACAGAGTTTGCTGTCCACTCTTTCAGAAGTAGTTGTTGACATTAAGGTTATAGGTTTTTGCCATTCATAACACTAGGCCCATTTCTGAATGTTCTGTCATTTACTAAAATCATATCACAGTCGGGCTCCCTTTCAGAGAAAGCAATGATGAAAGAACTGTGGTGGAGGGGCAGGGCAAGCACTAGATATTGTTTTAAGAATTAGACCCTAATGGTTTGTTTCACTAATCTGTTCCCAGGACATTGAATCTCATACAGAGTAATAGTGTTAGTCCTTGGCACAAAGCAGATATACACGAGAATCACTGAAAAGCATTGCTTCAAGCGTGAGCAAAGACCTCATGTAGAAATTATGCCAAAACGTTAGTGAAGGATGAGGCCTAATGCCCCCTATCAAGTCTAGGACTGCTGGGTACATGGTAGGTTGGCGTCCAAACATACACAAATATGAGAATGTATTCCGCAAGCCCAGGTGACTTATCTATGCTTTTGATGAGGCCATCTGCTTCCCAAGAGATAGGACTCTTTGTCAGAAGACTGTGTCCTGGAGACAGGGATAAATTACACTAATATAGTTACAAAAGTATGATACTCTTTGAGGGGCTACAAGGCCTGAAAATAAGAGGTTGCCACGACAGATGACCAGTCCCATGGGAGAAAAGCTCCCTGTTTCAAGTGGTTGCTAGAGGGGGTTTGTTTCACTTTTTTCTGCTGATCATTCAATTAGGGCATCTGCGGGGGAATGCACTCATTATGTTACTAGGATGCGCTTACCAATGAAATACCAGAACATATATTGAGTTTAGGTACTCACATAGGTGATAGCCAATAGGGATGTGGCAACTGTAATACACCTGATATTTTGGATTGTTTGTTAATATTGTGGTTTTCGTTCTTAAATTCTGTAATGTAACCTGTTCAAAGATGCTTAGTCTTCCTCTCTTACGAGACTGACCTCCTGGCCAGTTTTTCTTTTGATATAACTTTTATTAAAACTGTGTTTTCTGTCAACTCATACATTTGCTGATTGTTTCCTGTAAATCAATAAGGGTCTGCAAATACTTGGCCTATAGCCAGAATGGCCAAGTACAGAGAACAAAGTACCCAGAACGGAACCGGTGGGCCTACCCACCCTCAGAGATATATGGCAGGAGGGGAAGGCATTGGAATTCCAGAGGTTGCAGGAGGAGACAGGGGTGCATAGAGGCCAATTCATTACTTACACCAGGCTCATGAAACGGGTGAGGGAGAGGTGGCCCGAGACGGTACTAGCGGAAGAACCCAATGCCACCCTAGAAATGATGTATGATGTCTCGAGGGTGGGCATTAAATATCTTGGATATATGAGCTTTTGATTGTGAAGGCAGGGAAGGAGCTGCTCCGACTGAGGCTCGACTGGGAGGAGGAGGTGGGAGAATCAATGACAGAGGGACAGTGGAATAGAGCCCAGAGGTATCATAAGAAGGTGTCCCGGAATGCAAGACTCCAGCAGATCCAGCTGTATATCACCCATAGAGCTTATCTGACCCCTGGCAGAATAGCCAGGTTTGGAGGCTCGGCTATACAGAAATGCCCCAAGTGTGGGGAGGAGGAGGCAGGGTTGTTGCACATGTTCTGGGCTTGCCCAGAGGTGCAGAGATTCTGGGAAGAAATAAAGATGAGAATGGCCAGTGGGGGTGTGGTGCTTGACGTGAGGTCTGCTTGGGCATGCATGCTGGGGGGTTTTCCCAGGCCACGTAATTTAAAACTTATTAGCAAGATGAACGACCTGGCCTATATCTTGGCCAAGCACAGAATTGCAATGTGCTGGAAAGCGGCCATTAGTCCTAGAGTGGAGATGTGGTGTGCAGACCTCTTGAAATGGTCAGAAGCAGAAACGGCGGTATGGCATGAAGCAGTCACTAGGGGGGAGAGGAGGAAGTAGGCCCCTTGATAGCCTGGAGACAACTGGTGACCTCGATGGCAAACCCCCACCAGGTCAATCATGAAACGGAGGACTCGAACGAATTGACAAGAATTGAGATACCTGAAAGTGCTTATGCAGATGGCTCAGATAAGACGGCTCGAGTTTGTGGGGAGGGAGGGGGTTAGACAGAGGATAACACTGAATAATGTGATGCCTTAATACTGATTATGAACGTCCTAAATGGTTGTAATGTTTGGTGTGTTGTTTGTTTTAAAATAATAAAATTTAAAAAAAAAAAGTACCCAGAACATGAAAGTCAGCCAGGAACTCAAGAAGCAATGGCATTACCAAAAGGCCACTATGACTGAGTACACGCCAGTCCAAATGGTATAGATCATGCAACCAGTTAAACCCAGCACCCTCCATGATAAGTGGACTGTGCCTTGTGTGGTAATGGAGAATGTTGTAGGAGTTCATTGAGCAATACCACCACCCCAGGGTAGTCTGCTAGTATGTATTCCTAAAAATGCAATAAATTTGGTCACCTAGGCAGATGTACCTGCCACACCTAGAACAGATGAACTGATTAATAGATTATGCAATGCCACGTTTATAGGTACCTTTGATCTCACTTCATGGTACTGGAAAGTTGGCCCAACTGATCAAGAAAAGGATTGGCCGGCATTTCCCACTCCAGAAGGGCACTATAACTTCACTGTTATGCCCTTTGGATTCAATAGTGCCCCTGTCACCTTTAAGAGGGTGGTAAAACAAGTACAGGTTGCTGTATTAACCCCACCCCTCCATCTTCTCTGGTACCAGTTGGCTATCCTAATCTTCCTGTCCTATCCTGAAAACATTTATCAACTTCTGTTTCACCGTCCACCTTTTTAACCTTTGAGTCTTGTAAGGTGCTTTAAAACCCATTGACTAGGGTCAGCGCTAAACAAACATTCTAATAAATAAATACCTGGGAAGAGACCCTTTTTTCTATCTGAAAGAGATGCTTCAAGTCACGCACAAGGCTGGTTTCACTATCATGGTCTCTAATTGCCATTTAGCACAGGGAACTGTAACTTAAGCGGTATTGGACCCTCGCCCACCCCTGAATGATAGCACATCAAAAACATTGTCAAAGGTGGTCACCTGGACACGTATCTGCCAAACATCCTTTAGAGCTTGAAAGAGGGCCTGTGCAAGGTGCCAGTTCTAAACATCTTTGACTGCGGCCAGAAATTAATGAGTCAGACAGACACCTGTGAATTTGGAGTCACTGCAGTGCTAACACAACTGAACTCTGATGTGGTGGAGCAGCCTTGTGCCTACCTGAGTAGTCACCTGACCAAGTGGAGTACAACTTGGTCAAACTTCAGAAAGAGGTTTTTGCCGGAACTTGGGCTGTGTGCAAGCTAAAACTCTATTTATATGGGTTTCACTTCACTGTCCGAATGTACCACAGACCTCTTATGTGGCTTATGGACATGAAGGGAAAGAATTATAAGTTATTGCCTCAGGCCATATTCATACAGGAAATGCACATGAACATCCAAAACAAGCCTTAGGCATAGCACTCCAATGCAGATGGCCTCAGTAGGTATTTTTACCCACCTATCTGGTAATAGAGTGTGTGAAGGATTACCATCTGGCAAAGGTGGAGAAGGCATGGCATTTTCTATTTTTATTGGCAATAAAATGACACGAGTAATTCTATAACAGAAAGGATGACATGCTAACAAGACTGTGCCCTGGTGCATCAGTGTCCTGGTGTGCAGAGCATGCATTCCAGTGGCACAGAGCATGATCAGAGGTATAGGTACTGTGAAGATTCATGGGATCTTGTCACGTCTTCCAAGCAGAAGCCCTTCCCTCGGAGGCTAGGTAGGTGAGGCCGCTGATCAACATTTCCCCTAGTGGTGGTGGCAAGCGGGACCTCACAGGGAGAGACTTGCCTCTTGGGGATAGGGACCCCCGTTCTGTGAAGGAACTCCCTAATCCTCTGTCCTATGAGACCCTGAGACGCCCCTTGTCCCAAGAAGTCCAACCTGATAAACTACTGTTTGCTATTGTAAGATCTCTTATTTTACTCAAACAAGACCTGAATCCAGTGAGACGAGGAAGAGTGAAAGAGGCATAAAGAATGGCAATAGGCTGAAACCCAATAGTACTGAGAAGGAGAAGGGTGAAGGAACCATAATAACCACTCCCTCAGTACAAAAAGGCAGTACGGGGGAGAGTTGGTCCCAAAGAGTAGTAAAGAATACCTTTTGAAAACAAAGGAGGGACTCTGATCCTCCCAGTAACAGAGGATAAAAACAGAGGAAGGACTTGATGAAGGGGATAGCCTGCATCAAGCCTGCACAGCCTGGGAAGCTCCAACCTGGGAACGAGAAGGCTGTGGAAAGAAGCTGGTCTTCGGTCGAGTGGATAACGTGGACTGGCCTGAGAAGTACTCCATGAGTCGATGGAGAACCGTCCCACTTGGAATCTGGAAGAAGACAGGCAGTTGCATGACCTATGGGAGGTGGACCGTGTGGTCCATAAACTGCACCAGCACCAACAAGCCAAAGGCTCCACGGGGCTGCAGATGGCCACAAAAAAGCTGAGAGAGAAATGCAGGGAGCATTTACAGAGAACGAGCAAGCGTGCAACCCCAGGAAGAACCGGTAATGCACCCCCATCAAATTCAAGGGAACAGGAGCAGCGTGAGACCCATTAGGAGTTTGGGGTGAAGTAAAGATTCCTACGGGAATAATCACCCTTGTCACAGTGATTATGTGAACCATAACATAAGTAAAGATTGCTACAGAGTGATCTCCCTTGTCACAGTAATTGTGAAGATCATAAAAAAAAATCCAGAATTGGGGATAGCACATGGGCAAGGCGCTGGTCTTGGAAGCAAGACCACGCAGAACAACAGAGGTTTGAAACCGAACTCAGGTACGGTATTAGGCGCGTTATAAAAAAACAATGAAATAAATATAGAAATAAAAGGTGTTACAAGAGTGATCTCCCTCATCACAGTTTTTGTGAAAACCATAAGAAAAGCCAAGAGTGTTAGGGGAGTAATCTCCCTCATCACAGTCATTTTGAAGACCATAAGAAAAGGCAAGAGTGGTACAAGTGCAATCTCCCTCATCATAGTAGTTTGGGTAGAAACGCTAATGGTTGCACTTAGACTCTTAAATAATTAGTTGATGGTGATATCTATCCTGTGTCTGCAGCATCACTAATACTTGGAAGCCTCACCCGTGACCTCATTGTGCGATCAGGTTAAATAGTATGGTAAATTAGTGAATCACGCAGGGCTATGATGATTTTAAAAAACCATAATAGGTATTCAATTGATTCTTTCCATTCATGAATTGTAGCAAGGTTGTGTTTATTCACAATCCTAAAGTGCATCACAAATTGCAGCCGATACGTGTTTCGACCTTAGATCGTCCTCAAGGCGATCAGTATAATGTTAAGATTACCCTGATGGCAGTCAGAAATTGCTAATTTATGCTTATCGAACTGTTTTGATCCAGATACCCAGCAACATACATATTTCATGGGGTCTCCTATATACTAACCTTGTTAGGTGTGTTCCACCATGTAAAATGCTGGTGCACTTTAGGATTATGAATAAACAGAACCATTCCACAATTCAACATTGAATGGATAGAATCAATTGAATAACTATTATGTTTTTTTAGAATCATCATAGCCCTGTGCGATTCACTAATTTACCATACAATTTTTCCATCATCATAGTCACTGTGAAAACTCAGAGGGAAACCAAGAGTGGTACTCTTCCTTGTCAACGTGACTTTGGAAACCCTAAGAAAAGTCAAGATTATTACAGGACTACCTTTCCTTGTCCCAATAGCGGGAATAACAGTTTGTTGAACCAAAACCAAGAAACTAGTAGAGCGAGAATATATGAACAACAGTTAAGGAAAGAACCTTTTTGGACATTTAGAGCCAATCTTTATAGGACACTTGAGAAAGACCAAAGAAGTCCCTTTGAGGAGCTGCAGGTGTCAATCAGAACTGTTACAAGAGACTATAAAAGGATCAGTCCCCAAGGCTGAACCAGCTGAGTCAGGAGAAGGGAGCCATTCTCTTGAGCACCTCTTTATTTTCTGATCAATTTTTATTAGCGATAGAGTCAGAAAAAGGACAGACATTTTGCTTTGGGCAAACCACCCTGACAATAAGCACCCTAGTAAGATTTCTGTTAGGTTGGGCAAACCCTTGAGAATAACGAAAGGTAGATCTTTTTCTTATTATTTCAATAACAGTCCTGTGTAAAATTGCACCCCTTTGTCCAACTCCTTATGACTTACCACATAACACTCTTGAGAGCTGCAGTGTCACCTTATTTACTTCAGCACAGGGGCTGCATTTAAGATATGCACCTTTCTACAGGAGCCATGTAGCTAGTGGCAGTTGTAACCTTTAAACAATAGCCATAGCTGAGAGTATGGTGGCTATTATTTCTCAATTATGTATGCCACACCTGAATCTGTATCCTACATGTGTGAACAGCGTGAGCCAGCCATGCCATGGACAAGTTGTATGTACTTCTGCAGATTGACTGTCTCTTCTGCACCCAGCATGACCATAGCCAGTGGGGACTGCCTTCTTTTGATCCTATATGACGTCAGGTAACACCTCTCTTCAGAGAGACAGCCACTCAGCAGCATGTGTCCTGGAAACAGAAATCAAGGGGCACACCATTCACAAAATAACTAGCCTCACACCAGGGTGTTCCACACCAAAAGGCCTTTGAAGCTCTGGGTCTGAGAAGGGGACAGGGTTAGTGTAGACAGAGGTCCACTACCTTGCTTTTCTCTGCACCTCTCTTTTCTTCCTACCCCCTCCACATCCTTTAGAACACAGCATTTTCGGCATTATGCAAGAAGGCAAAGACTACTTGTCACAAGAACAGGCTTGCTTTTGATCAATCACCGGGAGTCTTTTGCCTGTAAATGAGGGTATCTCCCACTCCTTCTTTGATTAACTTTGTGACCATCCAGGAAATATAAAACTCCCAAGGCATATTGGAGGGGACTCTTGCTTAGGCATGCCATTCTGCACCAAACGTCACTAGGATAGAAGAGTGGAACCTGAAAGTATTCACCAAGTCCAGAAGCCCCTGCCATGCATTTCATAGGATCTCGAGGACCAGATAAGGCAAAACCGAAATGCATTCAAACAGTGTTCTGCACACTCGAACCAGAGGTACTTGCTGGTGCTGCTTTTTGCTATCCCTCAAACTACCGCTGCCTCATATCTATTGAAATGACTAATCATGCTAAGCCGAGCACATTACCGGTTCAGCTCAAACATCCTGCTCGCCGATGTGGACCAAACTCGAAACACTGCCCCTTCAAATCCTGCATCGGATCATTACATCGAACTAACGGATCTCGACTTCAACCATTAAGGCATCATGTGACTCGCTGGCATGAAATCAGCTGTTACCAATGTTTCAAACGGACTTGTTTCCTGGTTTGACCCTCGTGAGTCATCTCAACCACACAACCCGAACACTGCACCCTAATCGCACTGAGCAACCCCTTTGAGACAACTAGATGCCAGTTTGCTGGTTGACTCAGCACAACTCACTACACCCAAGCCAAGGGCTGCATATTAGGAGCCTGATGCAGCAGGGCACAAGTGCACACTAACCCTTGACATGGACCTTTCTGAAGGGGGTCTGATTGGCAGATCATCCTACCTGAGATAGATTACTCCCATCATTTTTTTACTAATGAAAATAAAAAAAGCCAGGGCTTCTACACCTTTAACAGATGCCAATCCATTACAGGGAGCAAAAAAAACTCTTCTGACATGACAGCCATTTAAAGAGAAAACCAGGGAGGCAGCTTAAGGTGATTCATTGTGACAGGACAGCTAAATATTTACATTTTGTAAATATTTACAAAATCTGTCACAATCCTGGTGGTTATTGCGTGTGGTTCTGGAACCATGATTGGTTTCCAATACACTGCAAATGTGCTAATTCCCAATTGATGCCTCAGGATCTTATTCAGGTATGTTTTATTCTACGTGTACAAAGGGAGTATACACTGGAAAAGCTGTAACAACGAGTACCAAAAGCAATGACCGAAAACTATGCATATGCTTATAAGAAAACAAAATTATGCCAGTTGCAATCAATTGTTTGCATTTATTGTTTGCTATGTTGCCAAAATGTATCCTACATAAGAACAGAAGCCAGTCTAGTCAATGGGTCTCATTACAAGGGTGGTAGTAACCCGCCAGTGCAACCGGTAGGTAGCGGCCAACCCCATGACACCGAATCCAGCGCCTGACTTCCCGGTGCCACCGGGACATTACAAGTCCCAGCGGTGTGAGAATTCAGGTGCTGGATTTTGTAACTCCCCATTCCCATCGAGTCCCATAGATCCCATAGGACTCGATAGGAGTGGGGAGATGGAAGCGCCAGCACCGTTGCTAATGGTGCTGATGCTTTCGTGAAGATTCTGCCTACCGGGGCCACTGCGCCCGGCAGGGTCAGACCCGTAATGTGGCGGTTTAGAAACAAGGGGGCTGGTAAGCTTACAGGCATCCTTGTTTCCGGACCGCCACACTTGTAATGAGGCCCATTGGATGTAGACAAGAGCCTGCACTATATGAGGAATCGGGCCCATCTGCAGGAGTAATACATTGCTCTGCCTGAACAGTTAACTCGGACAGTAATTACACAAATATATACATGTCTGTTTTGGTACGTGGAGAACCAAGCAGTTGACATCTTTGACTCTTCTGTATTGCTATTCAAGTGCAGACTATTTATTGAAGCAAAAACCTGCTCTCCATTACATGTTTATTCACAAACTCTTGGTGATTACCTCCCCCTAAACTACAAGAACGGCCAAGCATTTTTTGCATAAACATCCAAACTAGTCAAACATATCTTGTTATGTTAATTCCTAATAAAGACTTACTAAAAGCCTTTTATAGTATAGGCAGCATTATGGAGATCAGGAAAATGGCATGTCCAAACCTTGCCAGCAACGACCATTGTTCAGACTCCAATATGCTGCCTCTATTGACTTCATTACCACATTATGATTTTCGATGAGCAGCTCACTTTGTCAATTTAATTTCATCAACTGAATGCCAGTTCGGTTTCTTCTCTTCAAAGGCCTTCTCTCTGTTTATATAACACGAGGAATGGAATATCATCTTACTTTTCCCTCACACATTTACCTTAGATTTACTGAGTGCTGCTTAAGCACATATTTTGTGAAGGCTGTTGTACTCCTTGCAATTGTTTGCTAATGCTCGTCTATTTCTGTTTCTGCGTGTGCCCAGGGTACCTTTCTTTATTTCCTTGCCCATTTCATTGACCAATGTATGCCTTTGCTTAGGGTTTACACGTAATAAGCTAGTGCTGTTTTGTCCCTGCAAGTGCCAGGTCCGCTAGTCTGCACTTACAATCAACCCTAAACAGAATACAAATATCAGGCAGGGGGAGTCTTGCCCCATCATATAGGCCATTACTATAAATATGCTGTGCTACCATGTTACCACTATTTTACCACGATACTAAAATACCACCCAAGTTATGTAATAGCTCTCTGACAAAACCCCTAACAGATTTTGGTGCGTTGGCCTTGTGGGAACAGACTGTAAGGTAGTTACTGGGCATGGACGGTGTGTTTATCAAAGCCATTTGGTACACTTAGAAGGGAACTCATTCTGTGAGGTGATAGTGTAGCGCTGTGCACAGTGTTACTATGTCCCAAATTGAAGCCACATTTTCTGATCTGGTGAACTACCTGGAGGCAAAGCTATTTGCCCATGGGGTGTGGTAATCGGAAAATACTGTTCTATGGTGATATCGCATCTGTGGGGAGGTGCAAAAATAGCCCTTAAATGACATTTTTGAAGAGGGTAGCATTGTCCAAGTCTGCCTCTTGAGACTCTTTAGAGCTCCAGACAAAAATGCTGAAAAAGATTGCTTAATAAGGCAATGTGCAAAGATTTGGTTCCTCTTAAATCGGACTTTAAGACTACAGGATAATAATGTTGAAGTAATTAATAAATTACAGATCAGTTTGGATGAAGCAAAAAGTTTAAAATTGGAATTACAGTTACGTAACACAGAGATGCAGTCTAAATGCAGCGAGTTAGACAAACAGCTGTCTCAGAGAAGGAGACAGTTTGAGGAGAGTGAACAGGAACTGAAACAATTAAAAGAAGTCCTAGACATGATCAGACAGGACAAAGATGACATCATTTTGGAGATGCAAACGCTCCAAAAGAATAACATGAGAGAGAAAACAAATTTCACACTATTGAACAAGAGATGGCCGAAATGCTATATGAAAATGACCAGAAGGATAGAGAGTTTAATCAGTGCCAAATGCAAATAAATGAAATGCAAGCTGTGATTAATAAGATTAATGGTGATAACTATAACCTTTGTCAGGAGATAGACCGACTTTACAAAAGGTGCAAAGATTTGGAACAGCAAATATCTCAGGGAAAACAACAAGGCACCACCTTTAATGGGATTGAGATTAGTCCCAACTCTGCACGAGGGAACAATGTACCAATGCCGATACACCTGTGACTAGGCCTAATTGTAGTCCATTTGGGTGGTTTGATTCACCCGGCTGTGGTTACCATAAACCCTGTCCACATGAGAAAAGGAATGATCGACAGAATAATGCATCCCCGAATATTGTGCCAAGTAACCCCTTCAAAATAATGAAATCCATCAAATCTTTGATTAAACCGTTCAAAAAGGGAGGTGATTGCTGTATAGAAGATCACTTAGAATCAGTACATAATATATTTAAAGCCCTTCAAATACCTGAGGAACAGTATAGACAGTACTTTCACCTAACTCTTGATTCCGCAACTGCGAGTATTATTAGAGGCCTTAATGAACAAAAAAATCTGTCATGGACAGACTTTGAAAAAGTGGTCAGACACAATTTTTCACCATATCAGTCGATGCAAGACACTATGAAAGCAGCGTATACAATGACAGCAAGGCCAGATAAGTCATCTCACCGGTTTCTGAAAGATTTAAAAAGAGCCTTTTCCCGTTATGATGTGTCTTTTGATCCTAATTTTGTAGAATTTAAGACTGCTTACTTGTATGGTCGTCAAAAAGACATTATATCACATTTAATTCACAAATTTGGTAGAGAAAAGTCTCTAGAGTGGATTGTTGAACAGGGGACTAAATTATATGAGGTAATCTATAGTAATAAAGAGACAAAATCAAAATCTAAAGATTCCACACCAATGGTAATGGAGATAAAGTCTGCCAAAATGCCACTTGAATCAGCCCAAAATCAGACAAGGAACAATATGACACATGATCAAAAGGGCCCGCCACCACAGAGGACGCCATCCCAAACACCTATGTTTCAATCACATGACCTGAGCAATAGAGAGAATTACATTAGTCCTAGATATTTGGGTGACAGACCTAGAGTGGGATACCGGCCTGATATGTCAGGCATGAATAATAATCAAAACCAAAATCGAAGAAACAATGGCCCATACCAGACACTGGGGACACAGGAGATTTGACCCCAACACTATGATGTATGGAAATCTAGACAGACCACGGTGTGTGGATAGTGTTAAGACGGATTTCTGAACTCTGTCCTGGTGGCGCAGAAGTTCAGAAGGCCAACCTAATTACTTGGAACAGGGTAACCTCTGGACGAGCCAGACCAATCAAGGTAGCGATCGCGGCGGTCAAGACTAGGTCTCAAGAGGGGTGAGGGTGACTGAAAGCCCGCAATGAGCACACAAAGCAAGAGCGCTTACAAACTACTCCAAACAGTTGTTATATCAAAAATATATACACATTTATTTTAAGGCCTTTAAAATAATGACCGTAGCGAGAAAATCACAATATCACAATATTAAGCCAACACATACCATATCAACACAATATATATACAAATACGACAGTGGCAAGCGTTATCTGCACGAAATGTGTAGTCCACCTGAAAGGGAAAGAAAACAGGCAGTGCGATAATGCTTTAGACTCAGTTCACCTTCAGAGGCACCTAACTAGATGGAAGTCCGAGCCCTGCGAAGAGTGGAGCCTTGTGCTCAAAGTACCTGCACACGCTGGTGCCAACGGGCAAAAGGAGAAGCTCTTCGGAGGAAGTCAGGCAGTTCGGGTTAGTGCACAACAGAAGAAGAACAGGTTCCGCGACTCAAGCGCAGCCTCCACAGTGAGCAGAAGCAGAGCGTGAGTACGGACAAAAGGGTGCTGTTTTTACACAGCAGGGAAAAGCAATGGGCTACTGCAGGAGGGCGACCAGATCCTAGCTATACTACTCACCGGTCCCCGATGCAAGCAGACCCAGGCTTCTCCACGTTAGTTTCAGCAGCTGGCAGGTTCAGAAGAGCCGGGAATGCCTCGTCGTCGTGTAGAGAAAAAAGACGTCCCAATCGAAGAAACCTGCACAGTTTTGTCACCACAGCAGGGCAACGGAGCGGCCGTGTGTATCTGAGCCAAATGTACACTACTCACTTCAGACTTGGGAACGCCAAGTGTACTAAGCGTGTGAGAGTGACAAGGACTCGAAATACAACACAACCTGGCGGCGGTTACAGAGCAGGACTCCCGTGTAAGCTGGTCAGTCAACTGGATGGCCCAGAGACGCTTCCGAAGGCTTACTGGCAGGAGATGATGAAGTCGCCGAGAATAGCTGTTCCTGCTATTCCAAAGGTCGAAGCACCAGTACAGGCCTTCTGGTTCGATCAAAGGAGGAAAGGGTTTCACAGGACGACAGCAGTGCAAAGGAGGAGTCCTTCAGCGGGTCACCAGCGATTCCTCGGTCCAGCCTCTTGGTTGCAGGATACTTGGCTCCTGTATTCCTTCGTTCATGAGAACTCAGGAGATCGACATGGTAGTGGTGTTTCCAGCCCCCTCTTATCCACGGTTCCCTTCGCGCCAAAACAGAGGGGAGCCAATGGGAGATCCGCTCATCAACACACACACCATTCTTGTACCAATCACGGACCACGGTGGTCCCAGGCATTCACACTACCCTAGACTCTCTGGCACCCAGGATGTGCATTGGGACCAGACATCCCAGCCCACACCCTGGAGGCACACAAAAGACATGTAGAAGCCCGCGAAAGCTTCTGTGTTTTGCGGGAAAGTACATGCCCAAATAAGGAAGGCCCCGGGTCGCTCGACCTGGGGAAGGTGAAGGGAGCAAGACGGTCAGTGGACAGGACAAAGGAGCCTCGTGGTCTGGCCATTTTGGGAGCCAGGCCACCATTTTGGGTTCAGCGCGAAAAACGCGCTCAGAACGCCAAAAGGAGCTCAAAATACACAAAACGATCGCTGCCACCATTCCAATCCCTGAATGACTTGCACCGATCAAATACAATCCTAAACGAGTATCTAGGGCCTGTAGAAGGCTAGAGACCCAAGAGAGCTGTAACTTAGCTTACAGTGCCCTCTTGTGTCAGGTTGCACTAAAGCCGCAACATGATAAAAGAAACTACGGGAAACAGCGTTCCCCGGTACTGACTGTCTTAAGGGCATGTCAGTTTCCCCATAAGAAAAGGAGCGAAAGCCCAGAGGAGTGCGGCAGAAGGCTGCACTTCTCTGGCAAAGTCAAGAACAAGGTGAAAAACAACAGCAAAAAGTTTAGGGGTTGCCACATGGAAGGAAAATTACCTACAATTACGAAATCTTTCCTAACAGATAGATTTATTGAAAATGGAAATCAGCATAGGGGACAGTTCAAACAAAATGAAACACAAAACATGAACTATGTCCCGCACCATTATAATCAGTCACCACCACCAGTTGACCACAGCCAAAGCATGGTCACACCGCGTTCTCCACCTCCTATGAACCAAGAATTCAGGAATAACTGAGAGGTACTAAAACAGATCCAACCAGGGTGAATTTAACCAGTATTAGGCCGCAAAGAGAGGAATACAGGGAAATTGACAGATTTCAATGCCTTGAGGCCCAGGTTAAAATGTTGTCTGAGCAAATAGGAAAACTCTGTGCAGTTCAAAAACAGCCACAAAGTGAGGGTGCAGAAGGTCACAGGAGCGATCGTGTGCGTTCTGACAAGTGACTATGTAATAGCCCCTGCAATGATAAAAGTACAGAATCCCATTAATCAGTTTTGTGTAACGGTCCTGAATTACTTGCTGATTCAAACATGAAAATGCCCACCAAGGAAAGTGAAGTAAGTGGTACACACCCACACAAAAAGAGAAAGTGGTCAATTTGGAATTGAATCAAACCATTGAGGTGTGTGCAGATGAAAGACAGAAAGGAGAAAATAAACAAGAAAATTCTAAAGAACAGAGAGACAGATTTAAAAAGGATATCATATGCTATGATAAAACACCTGATAAAGAGGTAGGATTAGTTGTTAAAATATCCTCCCTTGATTATTTATTTATGTATTTATTTGTATATACTTAAAACAAAACCTTTACAACATTTTATCGGTTAAAACGTTAGTTTTCCAAAAATCCAATCAAAGATAAAATGTAGGATTAAAATATTCAGTTACATTTACACAATACTACATTATACATAAAATAAGCTAAATTCATTAGAATTTTTAAAATGAAATCCATTCATTATCACTATTAATTCTAAGTATGAACCCTGCTTCAAAACAAGAACTAGACTATTAATTCTGCATTTTTATCACTGGATCATCTATGCTAAACCACACTCTTTTTTTAAAAACCGCACAATTGTTAAATGCAAAGGAGTGTGTTTGTCCTACAGCATACGCTTCCATAGATAATCAGAATCAGTGCAATGTACTTCTTCAGAAAAACTACTAAAATAAGAAAGCCTATATGGATACAGTGCTGGACAGTCAATCAATAGATGTCTCAATGTTTCTTTGGTTTGTTTATCTTTACAAAATGTGCAAGGAATAAAAGAGTCCTTTTTTTATCTCTTACTGCTATAATTTCACCCGTTGCCAGAGCATTAAAACGGAATTTCATAAATACATTTCTAAAATTCTTACTTGGAAACCTAATTAGGTAGGGTTCTGGCAGACCCATGGGTTTATAATATGAAACCAAATGTCGATATAATCCATGCTTCACTAATATTTGAATTGTGTTTGCCCAATCTGCATTTTGCAGTAGTTGTTTAACTTTTTTAGGTTTTTGAAATAATGTTTTCAAAGTAGCACCCACAGAATTTAACAGATTATTGCAAATTTCCATTAACCTTTTGAGGAGGGCAGATCTTGAGTCCTTACCCTTCATACTGTGACCCAAATCCGCATATAGCGAATTTTCCCCTTCCGTCATAAGATTTCGAAAGAGAGAAAGACATTTCCATTCGGTAATACTCTGTAAAGATTGAAGGCCAAACTTATATCTTAAGTCTACCAACGGAATACATTTAGGTAGACAATATGTCATTTCTCTCAAGATGGTAGCTTCCAATTAACTCATTTCCAACTTGCCTAAGATGAACGGAATTTCTAAGCCATAGGTGATTTTTGGTATAGTTTTTTATTTATAATATCTTAACATTGGAACACAAGAAAAGGCACTGAATTTGCGATCCACAGCTTTCATTGAACAATGCTTTGTTTGACCTTCACGTGAAAATGGTTATGAGTCAATAAATGACTTGGGCTATCAGTGATCAAAAAGCCCAGATATATCATGCAATGTCTAATTCCCAACTTAATCTTATCCAGGAACCATTTATCTGTTACCTTCTTCTTCATTCAACTGAAACGTATTATGTGACATTTTAACGGATTAATGATTAATCCATTTAATGCCATGTACTGTGCAAATTCAGACAGCAATCTCTGAAGTCCCAAAGGAGTTTTATCAAACAACAGAAAATCATCTGCGTAAGAACACCAACTCATCTTTTTGCCTTTCGGAATTGGTTGGATGAACGCGGAATTCAGGAGGCACAGGCCCACATCTGAGGTGTATAAATTATAAAGGGCTGGGGCAATATGCAAACCTGTCTAAGACCATTTGATTTTAAAATTGGGAAGGAAAGTAGTCCTTAATTATTTAGGCGTACTTGTATTTTAGAACCTTCATGGAGATGAATAAGGATTGCTAAAATTTCTTTTGGAAGGCCTAGGCAATCCAATTTCCGCCATAGTGTGGGTCTGTCGTCCAGGTCAAAGGCCAAAGACAAATCCACACTTGCCAAGTATACCGAAGACCCCTCTTGATTCCACCCAATTCCTTGCAGGAGGGAGACAATTAGCCCTACCGCCAATGGTCCCACACCTCTTCTAAAACCAAATTGTGCAGTAGAGAGTATTGCATTGGCAGTTGACCACTCCTCCACTTGTTGCAATACCAGCCCAGCAAAGATTTTCGATTCCACGTCCATTAACGCTATTGGGTGATAATTGAGCGGGAGAGCTCTGTCACCCTTCTTGCATATTGGAATAATCAGTGATAGATTCCAGGACTGAGGGATGCGCTTTGTGCGTCCTATATCAGAGAACAATAGAGAAAGGACCTTAGACCAACTGTCTGGATCATCCCTGAGTAATACATTTGATAAGCAGCTTGGACCCGCGGCTCTGATGAACTAGATGGCATGATTCTATCTTTAATTTGAGCTGCAGAAAAATTACAATTCCATTGGGTGGTTGACGGAGCATCAGAAAATATGAATGGGGGAGCTCTGGGAGCATATAAGGCAAGAAAATGATCTGTTCCGAGATTGGATTTAATAAGGAAGTTATATGGGTCGAGTGCCTGTTTATTTAATGCCAAAATTTGCGCGAGGAATTATCCCTGAGGGCGCTCAGCATTGACTCGTTATCCGCTTGAAGCAGAGCGCACTTATGGCCTTTAATTCAATTTTTTGATACTTGTCTCATATATCTTGTCCCCTCTTTTTTTGCAATCTCTGATATAGTTTGTGCTCTAAGTGTTCTTAAAGATCTTCGAAGAAACAGCTTAGCTAAGCGTATACTTTGATCATATTTATGAGTATGGAGTTTCTTAGTATTTTCTGATTTTGCTATAGTTGCTGAATTCTCAACCAGGTTCTTCGCATAAGGATTAAAATTAACATGGGTGAATCTACTGAATTTTACTTCCAGAGATGTTATTATGTGGTCCTTCCAGAACTAATTATTACATGCTTGAACATTACCGGGATGCCATACAATACGATTTTTTGCAAGATTCAACTCTAATGCTGGCTGAGTATATTGAGAGAAACCCTCACCTCTTGGTAAATTAATATCTGCTTCTAACATTTTGTGATCACTCAGGGTTGTATCCGTTATGATGAATGTGTGTACTAGGCTAATGATTTGCTCAGTCGTGAAGATATAATCAATTTCCGAGGTCCTATTGCCTAATGACCAGGTGATATACGGAATGCCAGGTTGCCATATAGAATGCAATGATGTAAGACCCCAAGAGGTGAATAACAAATTCCAGATTGACAGATCGCTTTTTTTTAACTCAACCTCAGGAATTTTCAAAGGAGGATCACCCTTGGACTTTGACAAATCCAGTATCATTCTAGGAATCACACATAAATTCTCTATTGCCACAGTCCTGTCCAAATACGGATCAGCCAAATTCAAATTAGTATTAAAATCGGCCATAACCAAAATGTGAAGCGCTGTACATTTCGAGCTACAATTTTCCATTATTGCTTCCATTTGCAAGATTAGCTCATACAAATTGGCTCTGGGAGACCAATAAACATTCAGAATCAACAAATGAGACACTCCCTCATTTCCCCCCACCTTGACCAAAGATCCCAAAACGTGGGGAGCAATTAAAAATGTTTCAATCATGTGCAAACCAGTGACCAACTTTAGAGCGGTCAAGAGTCCCCTGGACGGTGGTCCTCTTAGCCCCTTGGTGGCTGGCAGATGACAGCATTCGAATCCATCCACATGGACTGAAGTTAATAACCATGTTTCTTGAATGGATTTTACATTTCTGGTTCTCAATTTGTTGCATAGTTGATGGGAGGATAGGAGGTGTGAATTGCCACTGGAATTCTAACACAAAATAGATAATCTATTAGCTGGGTTAAAGCTGTTGATTCAGTGTTTGAAGCTGTGAAATAGAGTCTCTTAAGGTTAAAGCTAGCCATCGCCAGCTGGATTCCTGATCCCCTTTGAAAGCATCTTAATTGTGCTGTTGGTTACTGGAATTATCTTGTAACAAGTGTAGTTCCTTTTGATGGGTGATCGACTGCTCTGAATTTCCCTCTCCAAAGATCAATAAATCAAAATCTAGGTTGTTCAACTGTTCAACCTCTGCCAAAACCATTTGAAAGACCAATTTCGAGTAGAACACCAGTCTTACATGATCAAAGCACATTGGATGGATAAAGTCAACTCTTTTAATGTCTGCACTGGATACATTTTTTAGGGATGGTATGTCATTCAGTAGGGCAAGGGATCGTACTCTATTCATGGCAGACTGGTAACCACAATCGAATAGAGGATATAATAATACGCTAGGACAATCAGGATAGCAAGGCTTTCTCCACGTTACATACCTTAAATCTGTCTGAAGGTAATTCTTAGGAATAAATGTAGGTTTTTTTCCTAATTTGGCACTATATTTGGAGCCGTTGGAAGCCGGAAGGTCAGCTTCTAGGGAACTTTGCGCTTGCTCCGTAGTATTTTGAAAGGGCGTATCTCTAATTGGCTGAAAAAGTGCATTTGGGTCACTTGTTAAGGCAGCATGATTGCCAGTCTATTCCATCATTTGAATATGTGAAGGGGGAATAGAGTGTCCCTCTCTATCCAGTTGATCTCCCTTTCCTAAGGAGTTCTTCTATGGTCGATCGAATGAGGGAATTTATGTATGTTTCATTAGGGACACCCAAAGCAGGGCTAGGCTTTGCTTGCACACTTAAGTCCTTATCGACGGTCAAGTCGACTACCGGGGTAAACAAGGAGTTATTATCCGACCCTGTAGGTGGATTAAGCAATTGTTGATATTGGGCCGGCGTAGAATCCAAGTGTGCTTTATTCAAATCTGAATCCACAAGTTTGATTGGTGCCGGGGCAACCAAGGTACATGGCGAGCCCATTGAAATAGAAGAGTTGGAACTTTTTGATTTAGCAAACAAATCATACATTTCCTTCTGTTCTCCCTGTGCTAGTTGTGGGTTTTTGGAGCCCAGGGAGTACAAACGAGGTTGAATAGAAGATTTTAACCCTTTTAATTCCACAGTGCCTTATTTTGATGCTCCTTTGTGGTGCATCTCTTCTGAAAGGATATTCATAGGAGTGTCATACGTGCCTATATTCGAATCGGGGTGCCTTATGCCCCATTCCATCTTGACCTCTGTTGCCCCTGTTTTATGCAATAAGTCCTTCTCCTCCATAATAAAGTTACGCCAGGTATTTCTGGCAAATTTGTTCCTTCGGCCATGAAGGACCGATAACAGCTTATCTTTCTTACTTTTTTGCGATTTTTTCTTTTTCTCATTTTCAAAGACGTTAATTTTTGTGGCTGAAGAGGAGGTCTCAGCACAGCAGGAGATGACACAATTGGTGTATATACCACCTTTTGTTTGTCTGTCCGGGGCTCCACTGTTTTTTTAGGGGTGTTGGTTGTATCCCCCATCAGCTGAACTATCTTACTGGGTACGGCTTCTAGGATATTCGTACCTACTTTAGAGGTTGCCAGTATACTTTCCAATAATATTCTCATTTCAAAATAACAAGTGGAGTTATCTTTTAATTCCTTCAATATTAATATCAGGGTCCCACTCATATTCCCTTGTTGAGATGGCTGCTTAAAATGTAGAACTTGCGGGGATCCTGCAAGTGTTGAGATAAGGCCATTAGTGACGGATCTACTGAAAAGAAGTCCGGAGGAGTATCCAAAAAAGATGCAATCTCATGTGGGTTAGCATTTTGTTCTGGCTGGGTGGAGAATGGACCAGAACTAGAAGCATCTTCCTGCGGGGTGTGGGGTTGTTCCCCCACCAAGATCAATGATGCGCTTGTAATTTCTTCTGCATTCAGTATCAATGAGGAGTCACTGGGTTCTGGGGGAGATGGCGGCAGGGATAGATTAAGTGCCATTCGCTTTGTGTTTTTTACTGGCGTGGAAACAAGGGGGGCGGATAAAATATCCTCTTATATCCGTGCCCCCTGTATAGTTGAGCTTCTAGTGGCCGGTCCTGTCTGGAAAGGATGAGAATAAGTGTATTCTATACTAGATCTTCTGCGGGACATGGTAACTAAGGTATACTGGACGGGGCAGGGAATAACTACCGTAAGGAAAAATGCCTTTAGCACAAGCCTGCGCTGACCAAGCCTGTAATAATGGTGAAACTGCCCCCTCAAACCCGCAGCTCAACTCGAATAATACACTATTCAAAAATTTCGAAATTAATTGCTTAATCTGGCCATGTAAATACCGGAAAAAAAAGATAAACACTGCGTGATTGTATTTGGATTTATGGAAATCCTGAAAATATGCTGTTTATATTTATACATATTATGTTTATATTTAACCACGGTTTCAGGGAATAGGTAGGCGGGGTTTGGAATCAAAGAGCTTTTTTTCCATGGACCGCGTTCCGTCTTCTCAAGAAAGGCGCAGCTTCTCCTTGCGCATGCTGACGGTCAGAAATGCGCTTGAAAATGGCAAAAAGCAGGCGAAAATATCCTCCCTTGATAATCAGAATACTGATGAGGTCCAGGCAGGAAAATTGAGTGCTCAAAAGGAGGGTGCAGGCAGATCACCTGATGAGTATTTTGAGCCACGCATATTTCAAGAGACCGAAAAGACTGATACCATGCAAGATGCAAATAGGTGTGCTGAGCTGGAACATGACAAGCTACCACGTGATTTTTGGGAAGATGTTCAGTCAACGGACGGTAATGTGAACACTGATGGTACCCGATCAGAGGGGCGGATGGTGGCTACAATCCAGATGGGTTCTGAACAATGAAAAATAGACAAAATTCACAAAATGAAATCGGCAAAAAGGAGGGAAAGGTATAATTTCACTTGCCCCTGTACTTGGCAAAAAGTGAAAAGGGCCTGAGAAAGGTGAGTCCTGAAATCAGCAGAAATGCACACTTTTTGTGTGTGCTGGAAGAAGTTGAGGACAGGTATTATGCGCCTATCGCTGTGGAAAAGAAGTGCAATGCATTTGTAATGATTGACACGAGCGCACAGGCCACAATCATGTCCAAAGAATTGATGAAAAGTATCAATGTAGGGAGATCTCCTCAAAAGCATATCAAAGTAAGACAAAATGAAGGCCTAGTGCACAATTTCAATGGTGAGGAAATACCTATCGAAGGTGTCACTGAGGTTGACATAAAGATAGGAAAACACCGGATGAGACAGGAAGTGTTGATCACATCTCTCAGTGAAATTCCGTTTCTGATGGGGACAGATTGCCTAAAGAGGTTATCGTCCATCATTGATGGGGTAAATGGGGTATTGTGGTCCCTAGCCAAAAAGCCATTGAGGCCTGAGAAGGTGAGGACACAAAACAACAGTGTAAAAGAATGCCATATGGTGGCTAAATCAGATGATGCAGTGGAAGTGTATCTTCAGAATGGCTGTGTGCCTAGTGTCACTGTCATTCTAATGTGCCTGGGTAAAATGTGAGGTGATGAAGAAAAACAGTCTCTAGAGATTTATTTGGACCCCAAGAAAAAATAGGAAACAGAAATAGATGAAAACACATTACGCTTTTTCTTAAAAGAAAAAAAAGGCAAGCCACCTATCATTTCGTAGATGAACACAGAGAAACATATTTCAACACTTTCTGAAATACAAATGGGAGATGGGCAGCCATGGATCCCTATCCTTATAAATGGTCGTTCTGAAATGATAAAAGCCACTTTAGCATTTGAACAGGAAAGAAGTTTCATTAATGAGAAAATACTCCAGCGAATAATTGACAGGGAGGAGATCCCAAAATTCAGAATAAAAAGCAAACATGTTTTTGGATTGGATGATCCGGATTCAGGGAATAAAATCGTAGGAAGATGCATGCTAAAGATTGCCATTGGCTCGAAAACTATCTGTCACAATGTGTGGATAGTGAGTGCGACACAGAATTAATTTTATGTGGGAAATTACATTATGCACAGAATGTTTATGGTGCTAGACTTCCTTAATCAAAAGGTGTGGTCTAGGTTAGGGGCACCTGAGTTTGAAGATAAGAGACAGGTTTATCATTGTGCACAGTTGTAATCATATGCAATTGAGCTACAGGTGAAGAAGGATGTTATCATTCCTGCATTCACCAAAAAAGTTACAATAACACTAAAACACAGAAAGGGACAGCAGATGAAGGATTCTGATTCATTTGTGTGCTTAAATGAATCCATGAGGCAGTAAGGGCTAGGATGGGAATATATACCACTGGTGGAGATTTGGGATGGGCCCATCAGAATCATGGTGGATAATAAAGGATGTCAGGATATTTATTTAGACGAGAACTTGGCATTAGGAATGGCAATACAAAAATCCCATTATACTGCAGATTTCAACAATGCAGTGATTGGGAAACTTCCTGAGAGATTTGTGAACGCACAGGGTGAACTGCCAGAGTCTTTGGATTCCCAACCTAAAGGGATATTCAAAATTCAGACTGTGTATCCTTATGATTCAAGTGAGACAGTGTGCTGCCTCCAAGAGAATTGCATATTATTTGATGTAAACGAAAATGAAACAGAGAAACAGCATATTGAAATGGAAGCTGATATTCCAAAATATTTAAAAGGGGCAACTCTACAAAGAGATACAGCCGCACGTTTAGAGGAGAGCACAAATATTCCTTGATTGGAGGATTTCCCAGAATTTTCAAACATGGTAGAGGAACAGGTTCAAGCTGCAGATGCATGTACCAATGAAGAGGATAGGAATGAGTTGAGAAAAATATTCATGGAGTTTAAAGAGGTTTTTGCCAAGGACGCATATGATTTTGGTCTAACCGATTTGCATGTTGCCACATTACCAGAGGAACATGGTAGGGAACTGGTGTTTGTGCGTCAATATCGGTTGCCACCGTCATGTTTGGAATCATTAGCTGAGATAATTAAAAACTTGCAATCCAGAGGAATTATGAGGCCCATTCATAGCACCTCAAACACTCACATTTTGGGTGTGTTGAAACCTAATGGTCAATGGTGTTTGTGTGCAGACTTAAGATGTTTAGACAAAAGAGTACCTGTTTCCAGGTGACCACTTCCATTTATTGATCAGGGTCTCGCACAGGTCTACAGGTCAAAGGTCTTTACCATATTAGATCTTACAGCTGGGCACTGGTGTGTGCCACTGGCTAAAGACATACAAAATGTGTTAGCATTTTCATTTGACAAAACCCAATACACTGGGTCCTGAACGCCCTTTGGGTATGTCAATAGTGGGAGTGAATTTGGGATATTTTTGAGGAAGGTGCTCCCCGATGCAGCAGAAAGAGGTAGTTTATGTTGATGATGTGCTGATTAAAAATGAAAACCTGAAGAGTCATTTTAATGTGATTAGACATGTGCTTGGCCAGTTAAAGAAGGTGGGAGCCAAAGTATGTTTTCAGAAAGCACAATGGTGCAAAAAGAGAGTGAATTTTCTGGGTCATGAGGTGACTGAGCATGGGTTGAATCCACAAAAGAAAAAGGTGGAGGCAATACAGAAGTTGAAAGATCCTACTAACTTGAAAGGATTGAAAAGATAATTAGGGCTGACAGGAAGTTTATTGAGAATTACGCAGAGATTACTCAACCCTTAACCAAATTACTGAAGCAGAGTGTACCATGGAAGTTGGAGAAGGAGCAATGTGAAGCTGTGGCTAGGCTGAAAGAATGTCTCATGAAGGCCCCATGTTTGGCCTATCCCCTAAAGAACCAGGATTTTTTTGTAGAAATAGGATTCACTGATCAGTGTATGTCAGCTGTGTTATCTCAGAGGCATGATTTAAATCACAAAACTATTACATATGCGAAAAGGCGTTGTCTCAGGTTGAGAGCAAGTTCAGCAAATGTGAGAAAGCGCTCCTAACCACTGTTTGGGCATTGCAGCATTTGCGCCCCATCATTCAAGGAGAAAAGATTATTGAAACAAATCACCAACCCCTACAGTTTCTGCAACATAAAATAATTAGGTCAGGTAATTTGGCACAGTCCAGAATTACTTCCTGGACGTTGGCATTGCAGGGATTCCCTGTGGAAGTAAAATATGGGCAATTTACATTTGAGCTATCCCCCAAATCACCTGTTCATGTGGACCTGGGATATAGACCTCCAGGAGCATTTAAGGAATTTTTGGAAAGTCTGGAACATTTTTTAATTACAGAGGCCATTAAACAGACAAAGACTCTATTATTAGGGGATTGGAATGCATGGCTAGATGACCGATGTCACCCAGGATCTACGGAACACTGGGATAGCTTGGAAAATCATGGCATTAGTCCATTAGGAATATTACCCACGCACAACAAGGGCCATTGTCTTGATGTGATATTGGCAAGAGGTAGTTGTACTACACTCATGGATAACATACCAATTTGTTGGTCAGACCATGTGCTGCAAATATTTGCATTAAAGGCCAAAATAAGTAACTCACAAAGCCATATAGAGCCTACAAGGATATTATCTTGGTGCTATACATATCTAGACAATATATCAGCACAGGAAGTGATGACTGCACTGTCAGTGGTGGATAATACATTGCTCAGTGAAGACTTCTTCCTTTCAGGGACTAAAGTAATGGAGGCAATTTGTTCTAGGGTGGCACCAAAGAAACCTAAGCAGAAGAGGATTTATAATCCCTGGTTTACTCAAAACCTGTTTCCTCTACGTAAAGAAGTTAGCTTGACATGCCAAAGTTGGCAAAAGTGGGCTACAGAAGAAAATAGCATTAAAGCCAAAAAGGCACTTACAATCTATAAAAAAATTATTTTTGAGGCGAAACGAATATTCCTTCATAAGGAAATTAGTGACGCAGGAAAACACTCAAGAGAACTTTTTTCAATTATTTCGAAATTCCATCATCCATGCAATAGTGATTTACCCATTACTCCATCTCAGGCACAGGCTAATGTTTTTAATAACTTTTTTGTAGAGAATATTGTTGCAATTAATGAGTTCTGGTCCGTCTGCCCCAGTGCCATTAAGCTGCACTTAGAATATGACGGAACAAGAACAAATCGTTTCTCCCCAGAAGCATTTTAACTTTCATCATGTCACAGTAGATAATGTAAGTACATTGATCAAAAACCTGAAGCCAACAAATGACTGTCTATTTCCGTTACTGGCAGTAGCAGCCAAACGTATGGCTGAGGAAATTTCTCCTTTTATTACATCTTTTGTAGATAAATCACTGGATCAAGTAGGGGTACCTCCAATGCTTAAATACACCACATTGACTCCGTTGTTGGAAAAGCCTAGTTTAGATCCTCTGGTTCTCCAGAATTATCGTCCCATTGCAGGGATTTCCTGGCCAGGGAAAATATTGCAGAAGGTGGTGACTCAACAACTACGGGGTTTGTTGAAGAGGAATCCCTTCTTGACCCATTGCAGTCCGGTTTCCGTCCAAAATTTGGTACGGAGACAGCGTTGTTAACAGTCTATGATGAGCTGTTGAGGGTGGCTGATCAAGGCAGGCTTTCGCTTTTAGTGATGCTTGACCTGTTAGCCGCCTTCGATACGGTTAATCATGAGACTCTGCTGGAAACATTGAGGTCCATTGGAAAAGTCTCAGAACAGGCCATTCAGTGGTTTAGGTCCTTTCTGGAGAATCGCCAACAATGTGTTAAACTGGGGGCTTTACATCAGCCCCCAGTGTGGTGGATTGCGGGGTTCCCCAGGGCTCCTCACTGTCACCACTTCTTTTAATTTATACCTCTGACTGCTTATGGAAATTCTGAGATGTCATGGAATTAGTTTCCAGTCTTATGCTGACGGTAATCAGATTTTCATCACAATAGACAAGGTCAGGGAAATTTTTGCCAAGATTGGTGAGTGTCTTCAGGAAGTTAGTGATTGGATGGCTTCCAATCAACTCCAACTTAATGCCACTAAGACAGAGATCATCTTGTTTGGCCCGGAGCATTTAATGGCTACTATAAAAAATCAAAAATGAAAAGAGGGAGAGGTGGGCACCACTTGCTAATAAAAGCTCAAGGTTATTGCATCAAATGTTCTGGAAATCTAAAGTTCTGTTTCAAAATGTTTTTGCCTGGAGCTGCCAGTCCGTCAATGGTCCTGTAGCACTAGGACCTATTCAAACATCAAATCTACAAAAAACAAAGTGACTCCACTTTGCTAGGAAAGGCGCTTCACAGTTGGCCCCAATTAGGTTGCTAAGTATATTGTCTATTGTAATTAGTAACCAAATGTTATTCCAAAAATATTCTGATACTCATGGGTTTCATAGCAGAAAATGTTTAATGCACATTTCTGAAATTCTTACTGGTAAAATTTATCTGTGTAAATAACACATTGAGTATTCATCTGAAATTGCCCATAATACTTTGGTGCCAATGCATTTCGGATAAACCCTTCATCAGGGCGGTATTATAGCAAAAAATGATATCTCATAACTATACTTATAACAAAGTTCACAAATAGCATTACAATTCATGCATATCCAATAATGTAAGAACACATACCCATTAGTAAGCCACATCCGTGTTGATAGAAAATAAAAAATAAAATAAAAAGAAAGAAACAACAAAAAGCATTTCAGTTAGTTTTCTGCAATAAATTTGTAAGTTCTGTCACTCTATCCGCCATATAGGCAAATCGTACCTTCATCAAGTCAAAAGGGCGTATGGATCGTAGCGTTGTGCGTGAGCACAAAATGAAGATCTACAAAACATAAAGGTATAGGATCACTTTGAGTCACCCTCGCAAATTGTGCTCGGGGTTGAACTTAAGTGCTGATGGATAAAACAGTGCTTACCCGGCAACTCCCTAAACGTGTCGGCCGTGTGTGCTGCTATGAAACCCACGAGTATCAGAATATTTTTGGAATAACATTTGGTTACTAATTACAATAGACAATATACTTAGCAACCTAATTGGGGCCAACTGTGAAGCGCCTTTCCTAGCAAAGTGGAGTCACTTTGCTTTTTGGAGATTTGATGTTTGAATAGGTCCTTTTGCTACAGGACCATTGACGGACTGGCAGCTCCAGGCAAAAACATTTTGAAACAGAACTTTAGATTTCCAGAACATTTGATGCAATAACCTTGAGCTTTTATTAGAAAGTGGTGCCCACCTCTCCCTCTTTTCATTTTTGAACCTTTTCACTTGGCACAAAGAGGCTGAGCACACAACACTAAAGTATTATATAAAAAAGTACCCACAAGAGACCTGTTGGAATTGAAAAAGGATGTCATATACGGACATCGAAGCCCTGACCACAAATAGGGCCAACACATTGGGCTTTTAATCAGAAGAAGCAAACGCTATACTAGGTCTTATAAAAGACAGTGGCTTTGGAACTGGGAACAGCAAACAACAAGATCCTAAACAACAGATCAAGCAATTAGAGTATCTAATTCGGAAAGAAATAAACCGTAAACTACATGCAATAACATTGGGGAGATACCATAAAAATCAACGGATCCCTAGAGGGCTACGCATCCAATTGCGTCCAACACTATGCAAGGAGAGTAAGACTTTCATAAAAAAATGGGAAGCAATACTTAATAAGTGCTCACTAGATCTCATATTACTGACCATTCAGGAATTAGCAAAAGATTTAGCTGAACTCAACAAAGAAATTGAAGAGATTGAAGAAGCTTTGGTAACAACATTAAATAGAGAAGAAGTTGATTCTATCCTTCAAGAAATTAATGAAAAATTGTCAGAATACAAGACAGAATTAGAATCCAAAAAAATCCGTAAGTTTAAAAGAGACACGTACGATTATCTCAAGGATGAAGTATATAATTGGATGGAAAAATATGGTCCACCATTAAGGAAACCCAGACCCACAAATTCAAGTGATACTTCAAGTTCAGGCACAGAAACAGAAAGAGAACCCACAAACCGCAAAGAGGCAAGTATGGCAAGCACCTCAGGCTCCTCGAGAGCAACAGAAGAAACACCACCTAGGAGTACAGCAACCTCTTTTTTAGAGAAAGGAAGAAGAGAACGCGACGGGGGAGGAGAAAGAACAAAAGGGAAACCCAATACGAGACTACAACAAAAGAGAACATAGTAATGAACTTATCCACCAGAGTATTGACCAGCAAAGAAATGGAAACGCTACAAAAAGGTCTAAGTTTTGTTCCCACGTACGAAAGTACATTATTTGAATCAAAAATAGAACTTTACAAACTCATCAGAAAGATGAAACTTAAGGTATTCTTCAATGAGCTGGAAGATCAACAAGCTATGGACGAAGCCGAGCTTAAAGAATTCAGAAGCAAAAGTACATTTATTCCTCCAATAAGTATACCGTCCATAGAAATCTTCCAAAAACAGGTTACAAGAGACTTTGAAAAACTCTAGTTTAGAGGTCATTCGCCACGAAACATGAAACCCCATGAACTAAAGTTGGTACGTGACCTGTATGGAGATCCATCGATCACAATAAGAGCTGCGGATAAAGGCGGAGGTCTTGTTCTGCTCAACACTAGAGAATACGAACAAGAGTGTGAAAGACAACTGAGCGATGGCAATACTTATGCTAAATTGACACATGACCCAACACCTGAGATAAGGGAAAGCTTGAAGTATCTGCTAGATAAGGTGGAGGAATTGGAGTGGATCAATCACCACACAAAGAAATTTCTGACTAACCCACATCCCAGAATACCACACTTTTACACGCTTACTAAGGTGCACAAAGATCCAGAAACCCCCCCTGGGAGACCCATTGTGGTAGGGATAAACAGTATACTAGAACCTTTAGGTAAATATGTGGATTATTTTTTGCATCCGTTAATCCAAAAAACTAAAACATACATCAAGGATTCCACACATTTTTTGCAATTGCTGAATTCTACTACATTCAATTGCAATAATATTTGTTTCACAATCGACGTCAAGAGTCTCTACACATCGATCCCTCACAACTTAGGGGGTGAGGCGGTGGAGTGGATGTTACTGAATGCAGAAGAGATACCAGCCCAGAAAGAGTTCATAATGGTACTGCTTGAGTTCATTAGTAATAACTCTTACTTTAGATATAAAGATGATTACTACCTCCAAGTCGCTGGGACAGCCATGGGAGCCACCATGGCTCCCTCCTATGCAAATTCATTCATGTACAAATTTGAATCAGAAAGAATACTACAAAATGAGCATTGGAATTCAAAATTGGGCTTATGGATAAGATATATCGATGATATATTTGGAGTATGGAAAGACACAGAGGAAGAGTTGCTAAACTTCTTTGGATATTTGAATAGCATAGATGCCCGTATTCAATTTACTCATGAATATTCACTTACTAATATCCATTTCCTGGATGTAGACATCAAGATTACCAACATGGGATATCAAACCAGTATTTTTCGGAAACCAACAGATCGAAATAATCTATCACAACGCCTTAGCTTCCATTAACCGAGACTCATAAAAAACCTTCCATATAGCCAAATGTTGAGGGTAAAAAGACTGGTAAGTGACCCAGAAGATTACCATTGGCTATCAAAGAAATGGGCAAAAAGTTCCTGGACAGAGGATATTCAGAGGAAGAAATTACCACAGCCGAATCTCGTGTTGCCACCAAGAGTAGAGAAGATTTACTCAAGACCAATACCAAACAAGAAAAGACTCCACCACTTGTCTTTGTGTCCAAATATTCTCGACAAAGTAATCACATTAAGTTCATCATTAAAAAACATTGGAACACACTTCTATGCGATCAAAGAGGGGAACACTTGTTTAAAGAAGCTCCCACATTCGCTTACCAGCGGAGCCAAAACTTAAAGGACAGATTAGTTCAAACAAGACTAGCGCTGAAAAAGAAATCCACAGCAAAGATTGGCACATTTCCTTGCTTGAAGTGCAGCAATTGTGGTTATGTAATAAAAGGAGAGACAGTTAAGCATCCACATACAGGAGAAACAATCAAACTCAAAAGCTTTGCCACATGTGACTCTCAGAACGTAATTTAAGCCATCAAATGCCGATGTGGTCTATACTATGTGGGTCAGACACTCAGAATAGCAAAGACCAGGTGGAATGAACATAGATCATGTATAAGGAACCACAATGCCACCTCAGCGGTATCAAGACATTGGGACGAAAGAAAACACAATCTAGCCCACATCCGCTTTGTAATTTTGGAAGTGGTCTTCAGAAGAGATACCCATGAGAACTTTCAAAAGAAGATGGACCAAAGAGAGACCTTCTGGATTGACCGCCTAAGCTGCCTTACTCCTAAGGGGTTGAATGAAGAAATAAACTACATGTGTTTTTTGTAGCATCATTTGTAGAAACTGAACCAACAGTTGTTACCATATTTTGATTTGACATGTAGATATGGACCCTCTGCGCCGTGACGCTTTGGCTCCCCAGTACAATATTTGTGTGCATAGACTTTGTTACAATTCTTTTGATGTAACCTCACTGCCACTCATTTAGTAGTGGAGTTCATAAAATTCAGCATGTATGTTTTTAGATATTCTTTTCTCCCACATAGATTGAAGTTATTGTTGATCTTGTTTTGTCGATTTTGTGCCCATTTATAACCTAGTTGTTTACACACTAACTTGTTTCACAGTGGAATACCCATCACGAGTTTACATTGTACAATATGTAAATCATCTTTACATTATTGTGTTAGATTTAACTTCTTTCATTAACATTGACTATACCCATAGCCTTCACGGTCATGAGTACCTTTCCTAGCAGCCTACACAACACTTAACGTGATCTCTGGTAATAGGATAGTAATGGCACAAGTGTGGAATAATAGACCATTTCGGTGATGCGATGCGGACTTCTATCTGCACACTCAACCTTATGCATAATCGCTTCTTTTGTAACACGCTCCTTCTAAATAGTTGCATTAGCCTCTTAAGTTATATATGCGATGCGGATATATACCCACACACTTTACTTTGCACAAATGTGTTCCATTGTGTAATACGCTTCTTTTAAAGATGTGCATTTGCCTTTAAATGTCAACACGTATAGACACATTCCTGGTGTCTATCACCATGGAGACATCCCTGCCACAAGGCTAACGCCAGGGGATGGGACGGGAGGCATACGTGCTCGACTCAGACCTCGCCTCGTCTCCATGGATACATTTAAAACAGACTCACTTCCACTGCGAGCGCGTTGGAAGCTGCACACACGGCCAACACGTTTAGGGAGTTGCCGGGTAAGCACTGTTTTATCCATCAGCACTTACGTTCAACCCCCACCACAATTTGCGAGGGTGACTCAAAGTGATCCTATATCTTTATGTTTTGTAGATCTTCATTTTGTGCTCACGCACAACGCTACGATCCATGCGCCCTTTTGACTTGATGAAGGTACGATTTGCCTATATGGCGGATAGAGTGACAGAACTTACAAATTTATTGCAGAAAACTAACTGAAATGCTTTTTGTTGTTTCTTTCTTTTTATTTTATTTTTTATTTTCTATCAACACGGATGTGGCTTACTAATGGGTATGTGTTCTTACATACATTTTTTGACATTATTGGATATGCATGAATTGTAATGCTATTTGTGAACTTTGTTATAAGTATAGTTATGAGATATCATTTTTTGCTATAACACCACCCTGATGAAGGTTTTATCCGAAATGCATTGGCACCAAAGTATTATGGGCAATTTCAGATGAATACTCAATGTGTTATTTACACAGATAAATTTTACCAGTAAACATTTCAGAAATGTGCATTAAACATTTTCTGCTATGAAACCCACGAGTATAAGAATATTTTTGGAATAACATTTGGTTACTAATTACAATAGACAATATACTTAGCAACCTTATTGGGGCCAACTGTGAAGTGCCTTTCCTAGCAAAGTGAAGTCACTTTGTTTTATGGAGATTTACTATAAAAAATCAACCACTTCTAAAACTTTAGGAGTTGAACTTACATTTTCCTCCAAAGTCAAGAATCTTGGCTGTATTTGGCAAGAAAATGTGGGTAGCGAAAGCTAGGTTGGAACTAAGGTGAAAGCCATATTTTACTCCCTGAGGCTTCCTCAGCAAACTCTTCCGTATATTCCAAAAGAAGATTATGCACAGGTGGTGGGAGCGCTCACGAATGCCCACCTAGACTATTGCAGTAGTCAATTGGTGGGCATTCCAAAAAAACAACCTATTAGACTGCAAAGAGCACGTAACCCAGCAGTGAGGTTGATTCATGGACTAAAGAAAAGTTCTCATGTCTCTCCCTCTGGCCGACTTCTCCACTGGTTATCAGTTGAAGACCGGATACAATTTTAAATAGGTTGTCTGGTATTCAAATGTTTGAATAACCTGGCACCGGATTACCTGAAGGATAAATTCAGGTATTATCAATTGCCCAGATGTCTACAATCAAATGACCACTCACTGTTAATCATCCCATCCTCCACATTTTTATCTAGAGATGATAGAAGATTCCTGGTATATTGTCAAAGACTTTGGAATAGTTTACCTAGGAAGATTAGGACCCTTAACACTCTGCTTAAGTTTCGTAAAGCACTCCAAACGTTCCTGTTTAAATAATATCTCATTTATAGTTATTGGTTGGAGTGCTATTTATGTCAGATACATCTATGAATTCTAATTCTTGTACCAGCCTGAGTATACATTTCATCTGTGCCACTATATGGTTCAGTCCGTTTGGAGCACATTATAAATATATCAAAATCAAAAAAACAAAAAATCAAAATCAAAATCAGAATAAAAAGAGCCCAGTTGCCCAAGGGCTGGCAGATCTGCATGATTGTGCAGCTGAATGCATGCCTGATAAAACAGAAATAGAATCTAATTTGAATCCATTTGAACAATCCCCACACAATGCTTTAAATGAGAATGTGTGCAGGGATTTACCAACAGTGTATGTTGATGGGTGCGCATATCATGTGGAAAATAATGAAGAAAAACAACTTGTGGCATGAATGGGAAATATCTGGTTTGAATGTGACAACATTCCAAAAGCAAGCATGAGGATTGGAGCTAGAAGTAGCCAGGTAGCAGAGCTGCCATCTATAAGGCAATTGCTACTGCAATTGAAAATAGTCCACTGAAGGAAAGTCCGTGGCCATTTAAAGACGCCAGGTGAGGACAAGGAGGGGAATGACAAAGTGGATCAATTAGCCAAAATTGGAGCTGTAATGGAGTCGCTTCCCATTGAGCACCTACTTGGTGAAATACAGGTAGATGCGATCACACGCTCCAAATCTCCAAAAGAATTCGAACAGCCTGTAGTGCAATGGAGTTATGATGCACCAGATCAGGATCTGATCCAAGCGCAAAAAGGACACCCATTTTTAGGCCTATTTTATAATCATTTGGTAGATGCAGAGCAAAATTCTCTGTCTGAAAACGATTGCAAAGGAAAAGAAGAGTTGAGGGTACTGTTAAAAAACAAAAAGAGAATTAGGTTACAAGATAGTTTGATGATTAGGGAATCTGTAACAGGTCAAATCCAACGGGTGGTGCCTCTGTCATTTCGGGGATTAATGTTACATCATGCACATGATGCAATAACTGCAGGACACAGGGGTTCACAAAAGACTTTGGACATTTTAAAGGATTATGCTTATTGGCCACACATGTCCCAAGAGGTTGAACTATATACCGTAGGGTGTTTGGTGTGTGCAGAATTTCAGCCTGCTTCACCTATGCATAGAGCCCCATTAATGAAGAGAGGTTTTCCCCTTCCATGGTCTGATTTGGAAATAAATATTTATTAACTGTGGTTTGTCTGATGTCTAAGTGGGTGGAGTTAATTCCCGCACCTGATTGCAGTGTGCAAACAGCAGCTACGTTACTAGTAAATCATATATTCTCAAGGTTTGGATTACCCCAAAGGATAGAATCAGACCGGTGAAGTAATTTCACTAGCTCATTGATATGTAAAGTTTGGCAGATATTGGGTGTAAAAAGGAAGCTGCACATCTCGTATCGACCATCTTCTTCAGGTGGAGTTAAGAGAAACAATAGATCTATAGTAGACATACTAACAAATTGTAGCTGAGGCAGGCTCTAGTTAGGATCTTCGGCTGCCATTAGTATTGATGGCCATTAGATCGACTCCCGCTAAGTCTACAAATATCAGTCCTCATGAAATACTGACAGGAAGAAAGATGGTGTTTCTAGAACATTTATTGTACAAGGCTCATGAGCAAACACTTGTGAATGCCTCCACAATTCACAAATATGTGGAGGAATTAAGGAAGCATTTACGACATGTGTTTGCGTTTGTGCAGCGAAATCTGGAGAGGGCTGCTGATAGTGCAAAAACCCATTATTGTTAATTCATTTGTAGTGTGCACTGGGCCCGTGGGCATCTGGGCGCATATCAGGTTACAAGGTTACATATGACAGGACATCAAATTAAGTAATATACATTATACAGATAAATACAAGTACAGATATATACAGTAGAGTAAGGCCCTAATGGGCATATTTACAATGGACAAGATTCCTAGGTTGCTGTTTCAGGTTTTCTGTGTGGCCTTCAGTGAGAAGTACCAGGTAACAGGCCAGGCGGTCATTGGCCTAGGCAGTGTAACCACTTTTTGGCAGTAGACTTAAAGCAATGGAAGGGAGATATGGCTATTAGTGAGTGAGGGATAGAGTTCCATAGTTGCGCACCCAGGACTGGGAAGCTGGAGCCTGCTGTTTTTTTTAGCTTGAACTTGGCTATTCTGAGACTGTTGGATTGTGCTACTCTGATAGGTTGTGTGGAGGTATGTTTTGTAAATATGTCGGTGAGGTACAGGGGAGCCTTGTTGGACAGGCATTTATGAGCGACATTGAGTGATTTGAGCTTGATTCTGTCGTTAATGCAAAGCCAGTTGGTGTTGCGTCTTGCATGAGATATGTGCTGGGTTTTGGGAATGCTTAGGGCTGCTCTTAGGGCATTGTTTTGGATTCTCTGTAGTCTAGTGGTGTTGCGTTTGCTGGTACCTAGGTAAAGGGTATTGCAGTAGTCCACTTTAGATAGGATTGAGGCTCTTGCAATTGTGATGCAGCTTGTCATGGACAGGAATGGTTTGCATGCATAGATCAGTTTGCATGTGTAGTTGGTGGCAGAAGCAGTTGTGTTTATTTGTTTGTTGAGGTTGAGGGCCAAGTCAAGGTAGAAGCATAGGGTCTTAAGGGTTCTTGGATACTTTTATCTTGATTCCATCAATAAGGATTGAATTGTATAGGGTAGAGAGTTTAGTCAGTCTTTTAGGGGACCCAACGATTAAACGTTCAGTTTTTTCATTGTTGAGACATAGGCCGTGGGTGGCCATCCAGGTTTGTATAATTAGATAGATTTTGTTGATCATGGTTACGTCTTTGTCATAGTCGCCTAGGATCGGGATGAGAATCTGGGTGTCATCAGCATAGTTGGTGTATGAGACACTCAGATTGTCAAGTATGTCGAACAGGGGCTTTGTAAATATATTATACAGAGTAGGGGATATGCAGGAGCCTTGTGGTACTCTGCATGTAATGAGTACTGGATCCGCTGCAGGTGAGGGTGAGAACACTCCCATGAATCTGTTATCCAAGAATTAGCTTATCCAGGTGGTGGCCTCTTTGGGGAAATGGGCAGCAGTTTTAATGTGGTCACAAAGGAAATTATGATTGACAAGGTCGAATACAGCGGATAAGTCTAGCAGGAGAAGGATGGATGCTTCCCCTTTGTCTTTCCGGTCATCTAGTTGATTCTTCAGGTCGATGAGGGCCGTCTCGGTCCCATGTCTCGGCCTGAAGCCAGATTTACGAGTGCCTAATAGGTTGTTGATCTCCAGATAAGCTTGAATCTGGAGATAGGCAGCATTATCGAGGATTTTGAGCAAAAAAGGTACGGTTGTATTATGATAGGAAGACATCTGTAAGAGAATACAAGGTAGGTGATCAGGTTTCCAAGTGCCATTTTGGGAAAAAATAAACATAAAAACATAAAAATCATAGACAAGGTCTCCCCTGTGTGGTATAAAATTGTCAAAGTGAAGGTGAAGTATCAGTGGAGCAATTCGTCCATGTGAAACAGATTAAGCCCTGCCACCCGAAGCATGAGGTGAGAAGGCTTGAGTAAGTTGAGAAAGGTTGAATTAAAATAATAAATGCAGTGAAAATAAAGATAACAGAGAAATCTGCTTTTCAGGGGATATCATGGGAAATGGCAAGGGTTTTTTGAGATGAAAATATTATGGGGGAGGCGTGTATTGGAAATTATTTTTGGTTGCATGATGTGGGATGTTGTTTTGTTTTGTGTAGTTCTGGATTTATTTTCAGGTGTTCCAGTGTGACAGACCAGTATCCGTGGAGCCACTGTAATGACCATTCAATTTTTATTTTCAGGCCTTGCAGCAGAAGAGGGATAGAAAATTGTTTTATGCTAGGTACTTAATCTGTTTTTTTCTGTTTACTTTAGATGACTAATTCCTTGCCCAGACAGGGCTGGATCCTTAGAGTGCTGGACCCTTGAAGGATGCCATGGGATCGGAGGCCCCGGAAAAGGTCCCCAGACCAAAGAATGGGGGTGAAGACAAAGTCTTCAGAGATGATGACCAGACCTGGGAATTGGATGATCATCGTGATACTCATATTGGTTGTGTTGAGAGTTAAAACCACAGGAGCACAGGTCGTCATAGAACCCAAACCGCAGTCTGGAATTGCTGTGGAAGGGGCACCTGGATTCATCCTGGGAAATAGAAGACTACTATATCAGAACATATACATCACTTTAAATCCTGATCTTATAGTTGAGAAGTTGTGAATGAAACCGTAATTGCATCTGATCAGGTAAGAAAGTGGATAGAACTGCGAAAGAAGGATGCTCGGAAATCAACCAGAGATATTGCCATGCAATTGGAAAAAACGTTTTTAAGTTCATCTGTCGTGAAAAGAAGGAGGGGCAAGCATGTCACAGGTTTGCTCATGGCCTCTATTGTTATAACTATTATTAGGGCTGTGGTGGGTACAACAATGTCTACAGCCAATGCTATATCTTTGGGTACGTTAAGTGAAAAGGCGTTTGAATCCTGGGAACCTGATGTTTATCTCATTCCAAATTTGGATACATGTGTAAAATTCAAGAGCAGGACTACATGTGCCCGGGTAAGCCATTTGTTCCTGACATGGCAGATGCTATTTGCGGGTTGAAATCGGATCCCGGTGTGTCTGGGGATGTGAAGTGGTCATTAGTAATCCTGGGATTGAGGAACTGTCCCAGGCCATGTTGATTAAAAATAGGAGGTTGGTGAGCACTTCTTTGAAAAACTATGCAATCACTGATCTGAATCATGGGTATTTCATTGTGAAACAATTGAAACATAGTGTGTTCTACATATATGTCCAAAAGGATATACTGGTGTCAGAAGGGGGATTGACTCTATTTCATGCTGCTGAAGATTTATGGGAGGGGAAAATGGAGAATATTGAATTTTGCCAGCGAAACTCATTCCCTATCGATCCGGATATAGAATTCTTATTGAGCCACAAAAAGGTGCATAATGTCAGGATGAATTTAAAGAAAGATAATATCACTGTGAGTAGCCTGGGATTGATGGAGGGAAACACATTCAACTGGGGGACCTGGGTAGAAAGAGGTATGGTGATTCTGGCAGTTCCAATAGTTTTAATGGGGGGATGGCTAGTTGTTCTTACCATTAAGATGAGGATGTTAGTCCTAATTCTGACATCAATGGGGAAGGAGAGATACCCTGTGGTGCACGCGTTCTGAGGTGATTTTTGTTTCTCCTGCAGTGATATCTCAGGCGATCACAGCATGAGAAAAGGGAGGGAGATGTAGAGTAGTACATGGCATTACTTTCAATGGATGTTGTAGTACGGACAGCAAATGGAAATGCACACTGAACACGTGTAAAATGTTCCATTTTATGGTGAATAGATCATCTGTCCAGCTTGCACTGTATACACCTATTAACCCAATTAACTGACTAACAATTCCCAGTAATTAACTTAACATAAACAGTGCAACAACAAAAAATAATGAGCTGGGGCGTGTCTTGGAGCCGCTGCGAGAAGCATGGCTCCTTAGAAGCTCCTGGTGTGCTCTGAGCTTCGAGGATAACGCTGCCAGCTCCTCTATCTGGATTTGCCTGAAAATGAGAATATGTCATGCCTAGGCAAAGGGGCATGTATCGCCCGAAAAATCTACTGGCATTTCGCCATCTTTGCAGGGAAATCTGCAGTGAGACTTCACAACTCGACGCAGCAACCAGTAAGAAAATGGCATCTGCATTCATCATTGGACCACGATCACTGCGATGGAGGAGTTGTCTATAGAAGCGACAGCTGTGACCTACTGTGGCAGACTGGGGAGTACCTGCAGCAACTCAGCGAACTCGGCTCCGCCTCATACATGGCACTCCATCGACGCCTGTTGCTGTGTACCGGAGCTGACTGGGGTCCCTCGCCGCCACCTCCAACGGAGGCGTTACTGCTGCTTGCTACTGCTCAATCCACGGAGCTCCCTGTTGCAACAGCTCCCCTGCGGTGGCCCGCATCCTGTCCCCCGGCTTTCCTGGAGCCCAAAAAAGCCTTCCTCTCCCAGCCGGCCACCCCATAAGATACTGGAAGCGTGGGTCCCTCACCCCTGCAGGGTACCTTCCTGCTCTCTCTGGGTCCAGCAGGTGCCGGCTCGCGGTGTCCAGTCAACTGGTCGACTGCAATTTGGTCGACTGCAATTTGGTCGACACCATTTGGTCGAATGCCAAATGGTCGAATTTTTTTTTTTTTTTATATATATATGTGTTTTGTGGGTTTTCGTGTGGGGAAAAAAAATAAAAAAGAAAAAAAAGGGGGTTGGGGGGGGACCCCCCCAAAAAAAAAAAAAAAAATGGGTAAAAAAAAAAAAAAAAAAAAATTCGACCATTTGGCATTCGACCAAATGGTGTCGACCAAATTGTCTGTCGACCAAATGTTTTCGACCATTTGACTGGTAACCCCGGCTCGCACCTTGACGACCGAAGCAGGAGTCAGGACCACAGTTCAGCGGTGTGAGCGCAGCCCAGGGTCTCCCCTGGGGTCAGGTAGCTCGCACCATACTCAACAGCCAGGGGCTCCGGACCGTGAGGGGACGCCTGATCCATGGAGCCCTGGAGGGGCACCTGCAGTGCCTGTCACACTCCGGAACATGGATGGTGAGCTTTGGGGGCGCATGGCTGGGTAAGGCGTTAAAAAAAAGGTCTCTTCTCTACTGCACTGCCTCAATTAAGGTGGAGCAAACTGAGTTAAATGGGAAGCGTCAAGAGCGTGCCTGTTTTGGTGACTCTCCCATGGATCTGAGCGGTGGGTTGCCACCGAATTAATTCTAGCGCTGCAACATCCGAGTCACCCGGGTACACAGAAGCTACCCAGCAGCATTGACCTGGTTACCTCCCCGCCAAAGAACCAACAGACCTCCTAGAGGCCGCTGCATAGCCTTGCATCAGCCCAAACTGCCCTAGTGAGTCCTGCAGAGTGTCGGCGCGGTATGTAGCCTCCCACCATTCCAAAGACGAGTAACCCCCCACGGCACCAGCATCAGAAGCGGATCTGGACACCTCTCTCCTTGCACGATTACATATCCTGATTTGAATAACTGCCTGTCCTTGCCCTTGTCCAGTCTCCAACCATCAGTCTACCATGACGGAAAGTGGCAAAACAACCAAACAAGCTGACATTGCGATACTCATGAGTGGCGCCACTCTAGAAAAGGCGAAGAAGGGTGACACTTTAGGTGAACCGTCCCCGGGCTCTGGCCCTAACTGGATCACCACAGACACAGAGCAATCTGCCACGAAAGCTGACCTAAAAGACCTGCTCACTGCTTTAAGGAAGGAGATCCAGAAGGGCACTGAGGAAGTGACGAAGGAGATCAACCTCCTGGATAAAAGAGTGTCAGAGGTAGAATCCTGGATGGCGGAATTGGAAAATGAATGGTGTGACCAAAAATTTGAATGGGAGCACGGGCAGGACCGGGTCACGACCCTGGAGGCAAGATGTGATCTGCTGGAGGTGAAACAGGAGGACACGGAAAATAGGTAAAGACGCAATAACATTCGCCTCAGGGGTATTCCAGCATCTGTCCTGGACTCGGACCTTGAAGGATACCTGTTGGATTTGTTTAGATTCATCATAACACTTCCAGACGGGGTGCCGCTTGAATTAGACCGTGTCCACAGAACTGTCCCGAGACAATCCGCCTCAGCCGCGCCGGACGTCCTCACCAGGATCCATTTTTACAGAGTAAAGGAGGTGATCATGAAAGAAGCTAGATAGATTGATGCAACAAATCACCTTCAGAGGCTCCACCATTCTGCTTTACCAAGATTTAGCAAACTCCACCCTCCAGAAACGGAAGACTCTAAAGGTTCTGACAGCATGGCTGCGGGAAAAACATATCCCGCACCGTTGGGGTTTTCCAACATCTGTGAAATTTACCTGGGAGGGAACCCAGCAACAGATTCATTCACTGAGGGATGCTGAAAAATTTGTTTGGGTTTGTGGAGAAAGTGGTGCATCTGAGGCTGAGGATGTCACCCAGGATCCCTCCAAGAAACAGGCAGGAACATCATGGACTAGGGTCAGTAGGAGGCACAGGATCCAGGGTCCCCCTCGGAAAGCACCCAATCCGGATTGACTGTCTTGGTGGCCATCTACATACCCAGGATTGGAGAGTCTCTCTTGATTGACTTTGCTGTTATGCCTACGCACTCTACCAAACCTCTACACCAGAAGCCGCAGGGGTGACAAAAGCCCATGGTTGGGTTTGAGGCATGGGCGGGATTGGTGGGGGGTCTCGAGCTGGTGTGCTGGGATTACCCGAAAAACAAGCCTGTTGGATGCAGCCTGTTATGCTGCGTTTGAGTTGTCGCTGCTCTTCTCTCTGTCGCGTTGGGCCCAGTTGGCCTAGTAGCTCGGTGCTGGAGCACCACCAGTTACCCTAGTTGGTGGGATGTGTTGTATCCTACTGGGATGCACGTTCTGGGGGAGTGGGGCAAGGGCATGGGGCAGGGAAGGTATTAAACTGGAGAGAGTTGGTTATGTTTTCCTACTAGAGGTCTTAATGGGGGTGGATGATGAGAGTGAGATTAGAGTTCTCACATGGAACGTCCAAGGTCTCAATTACCCGAGAAATGCAGATTCGTAGAGCACAATCTTGAGTTGTTGGTTGGAGATGTTGTATTTTTCCAGGAGACTCACCTGTTGCATGCCGATGAAAGACGTGTTAAATTTAGGAGGTACAAAAAGGCGTTCTTTGCTACGTCCGGGGAGAAAAAAAGAGGTGTAGCAATCCTACTAAGTGAGAAAGTTCCCCTATCAGGAATTACAGTCGAGGGACCTTCGTGGGAGATACCGCTTGGTAAAGGGATGTTTTATTGAGCGACCTATCACTATAATCACTGTTTATTTCCCCAATGCTGCCCAGGACAAGTTCATGTGTGACCTGATCCCAATAATCCTGTCATTCGCGGAGGGGGTTCTCATTATGGGTGGTGACTTTAACCTGGTTCCCGATCCCCTGATAGACAAAACTCTTCCCCCGACCAGAACAGATTACACTCAGGCTCTATCTCTCGCCAGACTACTTAGGGAAATGGAAACTGTAGACACATGGAGATTGCATAATGGTGGGGCAAGAGACTACACTCATTACTCCCACGCACAGAGGGGTTTTTCACGCATTGACCTTCTACTAGTCTCGGGTGCTATACATCCAAGCTTGGACAAAATAGAAATACAAACCCAGATGATCTCGGATCATGCCCCAGTGTCTGCAAATCTTAGCATAAAAGATTCCTCTCTCCCCCTTCAAAGGTTTCGGAAACTGTATGACTCAATCCTTCTGGATGAGAACATCAAAAGGGAAACCGGTGAGACACTCACTTACTATTTCACTGAGAATGCTCTGCTCAACACGGCCCTAGACATTATCTGGGACGCTATGAACGTGGTAGTGAGGGGTACACTCATTAGTGCAGGAGCGGAATAAAGGCGGATCTCGAAGATTGCCACGGCATAATTAGAGGGGGAGTTAGTATCACTAGAAAAGGAGCTTTAGTCTCGCAGCTCACGAAAAACAGAGCGGGTACTGAAGAAAGCTAGGATTGCACTGGAAGTGCACTGGGCTGACCGCACCGCCAAATCGCTAGCGTACACAAAGCAATTTTATTATAGCAAAAGCAAGAAAGCAAACAGAATTCTTGCATACAAGCTTAAAAAGGTCCATAGCAGGAACATTATCCTGCGACTTATAAGAGCCGATAGTAGAGCCCTTTACACTGAAACGGAAGAAATTGAAGAACTGGTTAATCACCATAGGACAGTTATGTCTGGACCACCCACCTCCCAAGAGAACCTGCTCAACTATTTACCCGCCCGCAAATCACCTACTGCACCTGACCTGTCAGCCCTAGAAAATTCGATTACATCTGAAGAAGTAGTGGAAGCCATCAAGTCTATAAAAAAAACCTTGCACCAGGCCCAGGCGGGCTAACTGCAAAGTTCTATAAAGTCTATGTCCATATCCTAGCCCAACAGCTAACCACCTTGTTTAACTCCTTTCTGTCCACAGAACAGTCCCAAAATCGATGGCATAATCACTAACGATCCTAGTCCATAAGCCGACGGACCCGGATCAGGCCTCCTCATACAGACCGATAACCCTTATGAATAACAATGGGAAAATATTCTCGAAAGTACTAGCGTCTAGACTAAAAATGCATCTGCCAGAAATAATAACCAGCGATCAAACGGGCTTCATCCCGGGGAGGGGGACACAAGATAACATCAGGCAAACCAACGATCTCATCGAGAGTGCACACAGGATGGGGGAAGGCATGGCAGTACTATCATTAGACACGTACAAAGCTTTTGACCTGTGGACTGGGGTTAGAACACTTTGGGTTCGGCCCCAATATCTCAAAATGGATATGGCGAGTTACCAACACCCCACCACACAGCTCTGCATTAACAGTGCCAGGTCTCAACTGATTAACATTTCGGGAGGCACCAGGCAAGGCTACCCCGTGTCCCCACAGATTCTTGCCTTGTCTATGGAGCCATTTGCAAATAGGATTCGTAAAAACCCCAAAATAAAAGGTCTCTCAGTGGGGGGAAATGAGTACAAGATCGCACTATATGCGGATGACGTGCTCATAACTGCGACCAAGCTCAACACATTCCTGGGACCCCATGGGTGGAGATTGAGGAATTTGGCCGGGTCTCTGGATTTAAGGTGAACCTGGGTAAGTCCTCAGCTCTGGCAATCAATCTCACCAAAAAGGCAAAAATAGATTGTGGCCCGCATTACTAATCCCATGGGCTGAAGCTGAAATCGATTACCTCTGGGTGCGCATCCCTAAAGACATCTGCTGCTTATACTCGTATAACTTCCCCCAGCTACTAGAGGACTTCTGGTGAGATCTGAAGCAGTGGGGGGCCCTAGAAATCTCCTGGTTTGGACGAATTGCTGCGATAAAAATGAATCTGATCACTAGACTAATATACCATTGCACCGCACTCCCGGTGACGGTTCCAACAAGTGAATTGATCACTTTGCAGAGAACCATACAAAAATGTATCTTGGGGGAGAAGAAACCCAGAATAGCAAAAAGGATTATGCTTTGTGGGAGGGCTTTGACAGGTCTGGGGGCCCCGGATGTGGCCAGATATGCGCTGGCAGCTCAACTCTCCCATGCATACACATGGTCCCAGTCTACTGACCAGCCAATATGGAAGCAGCTGAAAGAAGCCTGGTGCCAGGTCTCCCCATCAGAGCTCCCTCGCTTACTGCAGGTAAAAACACAAGCAAGCCAGGGCCCCCTTTAAGCAACTAACATGACGGCACACAGTTGAAAAACTGCAGTGCAGAAATGCGGTTGTAGGGCCCCCAGGGGACCATTCACGTCCATTTGGAATAACCCTGAGTTCTCTCCAGGCAATCCCCCGCATAGCTTCACATCATGGAGGGAGGGAGGGCTGGGGAAGTTGTCAGATGTTTTTGAAAATGGCACCCCCATCTCATTTGAACGATGCAAAGAAAAATTCGGGGTGGGGGAGAATGAGAGGTTCCACTACATCCAACTCCAACACTGGGTCTCCCATAGAGCTGTTAGGGAGTGTGGGGCTAGAGACCTAATGGTGCTTGAGCTCTCCCAGTTGTCCGCTGCCCCTAGCGGCAGAATCTCAACACTCTACTGCCTTCTGGACAGGACAGAACCTGCAAAAAAGGAAATGTATATGCTAGACTGGGAAAGGGACTTAGGCCGAGAATTAGAGATAGAGGAATGGGGTAAGATCTGGACTAAACTACACAAGAGCATGCCATGCATCTCAAATAGGAGGGGTGAATATAAAATCTGTTACAGATACTATGTCACCCCAATTCAATTGAACAAAACCAACCCTGAAATTCCCCCAAACTGTTGGAGAGGATGTACAGCCAGCGGCTCTCTATTTCACCTGGTGTGATCCTGCCCAAAGGCTGAAGCATATTGGAGGGAGGTGGCAGACCACATAAAGGCAATCACCGGACTGGCAAACCAGTGGTAACCCGGAATTGTGCTCCTGGGGGCTCCTGAGTGATACATGGGGAGGGGAATTCCCACTGTTGAGACAGGTTTCATGGGTGTGCACACATCTACTAGCAGCAAAAGTTACAATGGTGAGGCTTTGGAAAAGCATCAACGGCCCTTCGATTCCACTATTGTGGTCAAATGTTGGGAAATTCGGGAAGTTGAAAAGGTCACAGCCATCCTCATGGGAAACCCGCACTATATCTCGAACACTTGAGCACCTTTCATGGACTACTCAGGAAAAATTCCCATGCCTCACCAGAAGACCTTTATTAACACGCTGGCTCCAAGGTGGAAGCTGAACTAATTGGTGGGGGGACTAGTGTTGACGGAACTACGGTAGAGCTGCCCCTAAGGAATGAGTCCTATATTAATGTCCTGACCCTTTCGTGGCTGCTTGATTAAGCTTTTGGCTACCTCTGACAGTTCATATTGTTGTTTAATGCTATGCATTTCTTTCCCCCTCCCCATGCACTTGCGCAATCTGAATGATACCCTGCCTAGTAGGATTGTTGTTCTGTCTTCCCTTTGTTCCCCCTCCCCTGACTCGTCACACATTGAAACACTTGTGTATAGGCGCGTTATAAATGCTATATCATATCATATCTTATCATATCATATGCTGATGTCAATGTGTTTTACTATGAATCTCTCTAATAAATGGTTGATTGAAAAATAATAATGAGCTGTTTTACAGTGGAAGTTTAAACATGCAATTTGCTGGCTGTAATTCAATGCACAAGATTAGTGCTGTGGTTCATTGCTGTGGAAGAGTCCCATTGTTCAGAGGAAGTGTGTTGCAAAATGTTTTTTTTCTGAAGCCATGCTTCTAGAGAAATCAGCTGGGGTGATGTGAGACCTCAGGGAAAAGGTCAGGTCAGTAAGATTGACAGGCCTAGGGTATAAATCTAGCTGCAAGGAGGGGTGGAAAGTCAGTCATTATTTTTCAAAGAGAGGGGACCAGGAGAGCAGCTGGGCAGAGAGGGCAGAGCTGGGCTGTGGAGAAAGGCAGGATTCCCAAACCCAGGCAGCAGAATGAAGGAGGTCGGACTGAGGTAGCTGGCTTCTAACTGGGCTGCCAAAGCTGCAGAATTTGCTACAATCCCGCTTGCAGATAAGACACTTCAGAGAGGGGCTTTTCGTGATAAGCAACGCAAAAGTCCTACACATTAGAAGGTAGTAACAGGAGCGTGCAGATAATTGTGTTTGCATTTCCCATCAGTCAGTCAGTCAGGGTTAAATGGATATTTTTGAACAAAGTTTTTTTTTTCTTTCTTTCGCATGTGTAATGGGAAACATTGAAGTGTAACGAAGGGAAAATTGGCATGCCACTGTGTTATGTGCTTTCTGTCTCTTCTTTTAGATGGTACATTCTGTAACCGTCTCAGGCTTCAAGGACTGGGTAAGAAACAAAAAAAGTGAATGTTTTTTATTATGAACGCAGGTTGCTTATGTATCTATTGCTGAAATAGTAACTTGTTTTAATATGTGTATCGCAGAACATATTTTCAAATCACAACACGTATAAAAGAAAAACATTTATGATGCATGTGTGTGTATGGTGAATCATTGATTGTTACGAAAAGTATTATCAACAATCCATCAAAAATGGTAGTTCAGTTTCGTAAATAAGTGGCTGGAAAAACAGCTAGTGCTGTTTTGTCCCTGCAAGTGCGAGGTCCGCTATTCTGCACTTACAATCAACCCTAAAAAGAATACAAATATCAGGCAGGGTGAGGCTTGCCCCATCATATAGGGCATTACTATAATTATGCTGTGCTACCAGGTTAACACTATTTTACCATGATACTAAAATACCACTGAAGTTTTGTAATAGCTATCTGACAAAACTCCTAAAAGTATCCGAAGGGTCTCTGTTCACCATGACGAAAAAGAGGAAGAGGTGCACTGCCAGGGGTCCCAAATGGACTCCTGTGCAGAAAGCAACACAGAGCACACATGATAAGGGAGTACGGGACAAGGACATGGAGGCCCTGTCCCTCTCAAATGCATTTCCATCATCACAGCGGACACCTTTCTTATGTGGACAGGGGTGCTCATGCAGAAAATAGGCTGCTACTACTTTTACAGCAGGTTTGGCAACAAAAACATGTTTTTCCACGTTGCAAGTAAACACATTGACTGGGATACTTTTGAAAGTGTCACCTGAGTGCTGTTAATAATAATTTTAACCTAAGTACACTGTTTGTAATTGAAGGCCACATGTTCTCTTCCCTTCTCGTGTTTGATTTAGAAGGAAAGGAGCATGAATAGACAATTTCATGGTATGAAAGTGTTTTCTTTGCAGCAGCACTTGCAGAGAATCCACCTTCACTTTGCATGGCAAAACCAAAAAGCTCAGGATTGGACCCTCGCCGGTATCAATCTGTTTCACTTTTGTTACCTCTTTGATCCCTTCTTCCTCTCTCCCCCACATAGTCACCAAAAATGGAGTGATGTTCAGGGTATCTACCCTGCAGCTCTCCTTCTGCTGCTGAACCAATATGTTCCATGCTACCCCCCACTGCTGTGTCTGCCTGGTAATATTGAGATGCAGACTGAGGGATCCCCAGCTTTGAGTTTGTCTGCGACCAGTGCACCACAAAAGCATGACCTGCACAGCTGCCAACTTCTGAATTGCTAAAAGCTCTAAATTGCCCACGTTTTTCTTTTGATTTCCAAAGCTGATTAGTCAGGAAATTATCACATTTCATCTTTCTAGCCATATTTTTGTGTAAACATGTGCAGTCTTGAAGTAGTGTGCATTGCGAGGTAGAGTTGAGGGCTGTCTCCAGATAGTAGCTCTCTAACCAGAGAAATTGCGATGCACGCACACCATTTCTAATCTTGTTTGTGCATCGTGAAAATATAATCATCGCAGCTCACTTTGTTCAATGGCGCGAATTAGTAGAACTCTACAATAAGAGCCTATTGATTCCAATTAAAGTACAGTATCCAGCTATTGAGAAGGCTGCACTCCTTGCTTTCAAACTAATGAAGATCATTCCTTTTCTCTAAATGGATGTTTCTACTCCTGGGTAATTATAATAGAAAAAGTCAAAACTTTTCTCACCACAAATTAATATTTAAGCTACATTTAGAGATAGATTAGCAACAGCAAGAACGTACACTAAAACGGCAACTCACGTCATACACAGACGATGCTCAAGAACACCACAAATTAACTAAAATAGCACGCTACTCCGTTTGTTTTGCTAGAACCTATTAATCCTAAAAAAAATGTATATTTCAAACGTTGGTACTTTTAAGTATTACATGTTTTATGAATAGTTGACGTTTTTCTTGATGGAAAATATGAGATGAGGCGCGAAGCCATCAGTGAAGCAAAATGACGCATCTTGAGTCTGTATGGTTTCTTAAGGTTAGCATTCTCTTTTTATGCCATACTGATGTAACAGTGATTGTATCCTGACATTTGGTTGCTTAAGTGCTAGTCACTATGTTCCCTTATTGACTTATTTTCAAGCTCCTGTAACAAGAGTGTGTTTTCATATCACATACAATTTCCATATCTGTTCAAATGAAAGCCCCATAGAAGCTGTTCAAAAGCATACTGCCTCCAATACATAAAGGGCACGATTCACAGAGCGTTTTTGGGTGGGATTGCGCCATTATAAAACGCACCTGTGAATCAGGCCCTGAAACTATTCAGCCAGCTATAGAGAGTGAGAGCCTGATTGATGGAACTGTTTTATAATGGCGCAATCCCATAGGAAAACGTTCCATGAATCAGGCCCCGAGTCTCGTGAGAGCCCAAGCCAGGCGGCCTTCCGAGACTCACGAACGGAAGTGGGAGCTGCAGGAAGTGAGCACGTGAGACATGTATGATAAGAAAGACCAGAGCAAGCAGCAGAGGTTGCTCAGCCCCCGCGCTCCTTAACGAGAAAACTCCAGCTGGACTAGCACTGCCTACATTGGGACAGACATTTGTATTGGGATTTCCTCATGGGCTGTGGAGCAACTGCTCAGTGATTGTGGGGCATATTTGTAAAGAAACACTGATAATGCAAAGCTACTTAAGTGCAGTTCTATTATTTTACTACACCAGTGTTTGCTCACTTTAATAAACTGCCATTTCAATAAGGAATACCGCTAGAAATAGCTATTAGTACATGGCGAGCCATATCTTTTGCCACATAGAAGCACCGATTGGTGCTTTTGCGAGCCTTACCTGGCGGTAATCCTGCTTGCTTTAGTGCATTTCCCGCGCGCCAGTTCCCAGCCATCTTCAAATCCCTTATGAACTCGCTCAGGCCCCCATGGAAAGGGAGAAGAGACTACGCATAGTCCCGTCTCCATGTTCCATTATGGCTAATTTTCTATTTAAGCTTTTTGTTTACCCCATAAAATCAAAATAAAAAGACTGAATGGACAATTAGTGTGCATTTGGCCTAAATCGAATCCCATAATACCGAATAAGGAGAGCTGGGTTTGCGGGGGTGTCCCCTGCTCCCATAATTCGGTATTATGGTCTGCTTGGTTTGCGGGGGTGTCCACTGCATACATTAGATGCCCAGCGCGGGACAAACAACTGAAATACAAAACGCTTAAATTACAAAATGCAAACAAGTGGGCTTCGCAATTTGGTAATTCAGGCTTTTTGTATTCTTTTTTCAAACGTAGATCCAATGGAGAAGGGACTACATGTAGCCCCTTCTACTGTTCCATGGCAGCCATGTTCTTTGTTTACCATGGCCGCAGCGGAAATGGAGAACAGTCTATGTTTCACAGTCCGTGGTGGCCATTCTTTTTCTTTTTTTTTTGTCGGCTGCGAAATGCGAAACGTCTTGCAATTGAAAAAAAGACACCATTAGTTCCCCCCGTCTAACGGGCCGGGCTACTAATGGCAATAAGCCCCTCACTAGGGGCCATTACCAGGTCAGGTAATGCCTCCAAGGCTTTAGTTAACAATGGGCCCCTGGGGCATTACCAGGCGTAGTAATGCCCCCTAGGCTCGAGGCTTATTGCCTAAATAGTACCCAGCAGCTCGCACGTTTAGGTTAGGGGTTATGCATCGAGGACGCTCTGCAAACATTAAGGAGAGGATTGCATATATAAAACGGGAGTTCAGAATACGCCTTATGCCACCTGCACAGAAAATACTTAAAAATTAAGGCATATGCTTATGTTTTAAATGGGCAACAATAAATAGAAACGTGCATTATTTTTAACACGTTTCTACACGTTTGTTCAACTTTGTTTTGCATTTTAAAGGGTTAGGAAACAAGGGAGAGGTGGTGTGAGGGAATATTTTACACCACAACGCGCGTGTGTTGTTTTGTCATTTTTGTCCATAACAATATGTATGGGAATTTTGTAGTGGAGTAAATGTGGCATGGACTTTTAACAAAATATACATTCATGCTGGTTCCGAGTGAAGTCAAGGACAATAAAACCTTCAGACTCCATCTTTATTTTGACTGTTGGGGAATACAAACTTTCCTCAGGGCAAATAATAGCATGTATGAAATTTTCCCGCAATGAGTAATTGCAACAAATGAAAGACGTGAGACAGGGTTTACCGATGGGCTGAGTTATGGAAAGGGAGCACCTTTAAGCTTAAAGAGATGCTTTTATAAAACTATTTTGAAACCAAGGAGCATGACAATATTCTTGATTTCAGGGGGTAGAGAGTTCCAGCGGAAATGATACCAGAAATAGAAATGTGTAAGAGTAGGAAATCGCACAGGGTGGTCAGGAATGTGCTACGTTGAGATGGGCCGGGGAGCAAAGAAGTAACAGGCGATGTTGTCAAGGACAGTCATACAGGATTATAGCGAGCATAGGAATTGAGAAATAAACAAGTTAAATTATAGAGGATTAGAGCAGCAAAGGAGTAGAGAGGTAGGCCCAGGGGCTGTTGGAAAATTAATGTGGCTGACTGGGGACAAGGGTAGATATTAAGTTTCTGACAGTGTGATAACTAAGATAGGGACTGATTTCCTATTACACTGTTAAAATGCAACATATTAAAACATGTGGTTGGTTCAGCCTCCATCGCTAGGTTCTGTCAATCTGCCATTTTGTGGGATACACTTTAAGTGAAAAATTTGGTAAAAAGCCAGACTGTTTGGAGTTGGTTTTGTAGGGTAACTCAGAGAAAAAATCCAATAGATGCATATAACCATTTCCAAAGCATTCTCATGATGCCTTTGCCCACAATATATGCCAGTATAAAAATAAATCATGCTGTGTCCATACCTTTCCATGCTGGCTATACCAATAAATGCCAATATTCCAATATACAAATATACTCATGATTCTAATAGAAACATGTCCATGCTGGTTTTGCCAGTATATGGGAAGTATCCCCACCTAAGAGCATACTTCAATTGGCTTTGCCATTAAGAATTCCATGCCACAATATGAAAACATGTCCAAACTGGCTGCCCCAGTATACCAGTCTATCCACACAATAACATTTATCATGCCTGCTTTATCAAATTTGCCCAGTATAAAATATCATGCCACAGTAACAAAAGGCTGGCCATGTAATAACATTTATCATGCGTGCCTTATCAAAGATTCCCAGTAAAAAATAATGCTGTCAGAGCATCATTTGTTATTCTGATTTGGTCGTCATAGCCCCAAAGCCGCCCACCCCCCAACTTAGTGCCCTGCCCCAGCAGAAATATCAAAGTGCACACCACACACATCCAAGCAACCTTCACTTGCTCATTCACAAAGCATTCAGTTGTGCACCCATACACTTGCTTATTCATCCACACACCTACAACCCACCCAAGTATTGTACACTCACTCACTCATTAATTCACATATGCTAGCATGCATGCATTCACAATCCATATATTTCTTACATTCAGCCCTGATCCTAACTCTGCTACTCATTGGGCATTAGCCTCCAAGGAAACACAGAACCTGTCTCTGACTTCTCACAAACCTCAACCAGGAAGCAAAGATCCATTCCTGCCCATGGGTGAAAGAGCCAGAGTGCTATTTTGTCACTGTCTTGAATTGTCTTCATGTCGTTGGAGGTGTGGGAGTACTCCCACAGACATGCAGTTTCCAAGCCTGCATCCCCAATGAGCCATGCAAGGTTGGAGAAGCAATACTCAGCCAGCCTTGCAAAATCCATTGGACATGCTTTTGTGGAACAAAAACTATGAAAGCGAAACCATGTTTCCCATTGACCGTTTAAGTCAGCCAATGAGCCCTTCCTCATCTGCAAAAAGCATCTGGGGAATGCTCTGTGTTTACACCGGGCTGGCTCATTGGATCCACCATAATGGGCGAGGGCTCTGGTGGATCGGCTGCTCCTAGCCCAATATATGCGGGCTGCTACTGTAATAGAATGAATGAATGGGCTATTAATGTGTGTGTGATGCTGTTCACCAAATGCCTCTCTTCATAAGAGCTGATTCACAATTGATTATTTGGCATGGGTAAGCACAATGTCTAACCTTCTTTTTAGACTGCCTAAAAACTGGCTAAATCGTCCAAGTTTCTCAAAGTTGATGACTTGTTTATCTCCAGGTACACACAGAAGAATTCATAACTGGATGATCACAGTGAGGTGGAGAGAAATGGAAGATGGGGAGATGAGAGACAACTTTAATAAGGGCACTGAAATAATGTAGATAAGTGGGGGAACACATTAGTTATGAAAAGGACAAAATGAAATGAGAGACGAGACAAATTATGGACACTGAATTGACAAAGTGTAGAGAGAAGAATGGAACAAACGGGTAGGGATGGAGAATTTCTATAGAAAAAGGACAGAAAGAAAGGAAGACAATGATGACATGTAAGCTCAAAACATATCTGTTTTAGTAAATTCCTCCCTTTTACCTCTTGCATTTCAGTATGAGCACGTAGATGCCCTATGGGCCGTAGGTGCTTTATAAACAGAATAGACAGATAGATAGATAGATAGATAGATAGATAGATAGATAGATAGATAGATAGATAGATAGATAGATAGATATAGCTACAGAGAGAACAGAGATATTTCATAGTTGGTAGATAATTGATAGAAGTGGGGAGATCATAAAGTGTAGTGAGATTTGGTTTAGAGAAGAGAATAAAAAAGAAGGACAGTAAAGAGTGGGGGGTTAAGTGAGTGGAGTATTTGGAGAAAGCAGAACATAGGGCAACTGGAGATGGAAGAAGGGACTGGAAGAGGAAAAAAGGAGACACTGAAGAGAGAATAAGGGGAGGAAGGCGAGGAGAACAGATAGGGATATGACGAAAGAGAGAGCGCAAATAGGAGAGAGAAGGAGGCCGGACAGGGAGAAATGTAAGGATAAAGCATGGGGAATAACAAAGAGAGGAACAGATAATATGCGGAGAGATTCAAGAGAGAGAGGGAGTAAACAGAAAGAGTGAAAACAGCCAGAACACAGTGGACTTGTTCCAGGAAGGAGATAGAGAAGAGAGGGGGAGAAGGAGTAGAGGGAATAATTAAAAACATGGGGTGATTTAGCGCATAGGGGAGGGAGAGAGCGATAGAGAGACCATATAGAAGACTGATGGGAGAGTCCAACCCTACTGGAGATTATGGGATCTGCTTCCCATTGGATCCTCTTTGGCTGATTCTTTATCCCTTGGGGTAATATTGTCCGCCCTAACCAGTTGTTAGCTCCCCACTCCCTTGTATCTCTGCTTCCCTCACCATGCCCTACCCCCCATGATTTGTAAATTGCTCCATTCCTTCCAGAAGCTAGGGCCATGCTCAGTAAATACCTTAATAACAGAAATAATAATCATAATCATAATAATAATAATAATAATAATAATAATAATAATAATAATAATAATAATAATAATAATAGGAAAGGGGGTGGAGGGAGGAACAAATGGTGGATTAAAGAGAGAAAGACAGGAAGAGAGGAAAGTGTTGAGAAAAGATTGAACAATTAACTGTGTGGTAGGAAATGTCATGAACTTGAATTGTCTTTAAACGCAGGAAGTTGCCTGTTGGCATACAGAACACAGCAATTATCCAGTTCGTGACCTCCTCCGTTTCAATGTAAATGTAGTGTTTCTGGGTAGACAAACCCAATTGTTGCAGTGACACATTTCGCAGCACATAGAGGGACACGTGAGAAAATGTCTCACATTCCCAGAAACGCAAAGTTGTCATTTACTCAAACTCTATTTTGGAATAAACGTGCTGTATACCTCTTTGGTAAATATTATGCATCTGCGGAGTAACACAATGAAATATGGCAGCCCCTAAATGTATTCTTTGAAATTGAATTAACCTGGAGAAACAATTATGCATGAGAAAAGATTGCAACTGCAAAGATGTTCCTAGAAGGCTCACATCTCTTGGTGAACTGCACAAAGTAGATTCCGTTGGCAAGACCTATGTAGTCAAAAGCCTTTCCCTTGTGACATTTATATTCAAGGTGCTGCAAGCAGTGGCCTCCACACATTGATTGCTCACTTATTTCACTCTCAGTAGGAACAGTGTGAAATGGGCGCAGCAACAAGATAGTGAATGCTACCTGCCTCCCTCCACCAGTTCTGCATCACCAAGGCAGTCCTATTACATGGCTCGGAGGAAATTCGAATGTACCATTTCTAGATGCCGTTCTTTAATCTTGGGCTTCTAGCCCGAGTCCTTTTTTGATTTTTCAGAAAATATGGTTATACCCAAGGTGTGTTTGCTTTGGAAAAAAGGCTGCAGGTGTTTTTACTTATATGGTCTCAGCACTCCCTTTGCAACACCCCTTACTCCATGATTTGCACAGAGGACTTATGTTTCAGCACAGAGTTGTTTGAAAAGCCCAGTCTCGTATACATTTAAGCCCATACATGAATACAAGGTATCCTTATTTACTAGAATGTGAGTGTCCTGGATTGCTTTCAATAAAGCCACATTTGACAGGACACCGGACTCTGAGGCTGTTTCCGAGTTGGTGGGAATGTGGTTGTAATTAAGTCAAATGAACACCAAAATTGGATACCGTTAATGCCACTTGGCCCCGTGGGTCTACCACGGCATTACACGTGGTCGTGAGGTGGTGGTAGTCCCCATGTATGGAGTCCATAGGACTTCATTGGAGATTTTTGTTTTAATTACCACAAGCAGAATTACCAATGTCATTTTTTGGGAAGGGTGGATTTACCGTCATCATGATGCTGGAGGTAAATGCTCCACTTTTTCTGTGAAAATTGGGGGAATCACCACTCAGTAATTCCGCTGGTGATAATTTCCCCGAAACGTGATTTGGCAAAGTGGGAAAAATTATGGTAATTCCATTTCCACCCATAAAAGTGGTGGTAACGGAATTACTGCCACTTTTTACCACACCACCAATGAGCCCCTCTGGTAGTTCTTACCTCAGGTACTCAAACCTAGTTTAGAGAAACAGACTCATCTTCAAGGTGTGCCCTGTCACTGACTGAACTCCACTGTAAGACATTGCCAAAGGTCACATTGTGAGTTTCTTCAAAGTAACAAACCAGGATATCATCATGCAAGCAGATTACATGACAGATGGCGCTGAAGCGATGCTTCTTTAGGCTCTGAACACCTGAGGTCACTGCTGAAAGTCCAGATGGCATTTGTGTACATCAAAACACTGAAACAGGTGGCACAATTAAGCATTACCACCCTGGGTAGGAGCAATGTCTGACATTACGCTTCCAGGCGCTTGTTTTAACAGCCCTATCTGAATCAAAAACTGTTACAGAAGGCTAGGGGCACCATACGCCCGGCATTGCATCCCACTGAAAGTGCTAAGTCTTCCGTGCTTGGGGCAGGCAGGGGGTACAACCAAACAAGGGCAAGCGCAGGGAGGGAGGATACAATCCAGCTGGGCCATGTGGCAAGTCCATGGACGTTCAGCACCGAACTAAGAGGAGGCTGAAAGGGAATTGGCAATGCTGGCGCTCTCGCACTGACAGAGATAAGAGACAGGTGAGCCCAGAGGCCAAGGCGGGGATTGAAATTAGACACATTGGAGGTGTAGCTGCTGAATAATGTTGCTTAATTCCAAATGCATGCAATATTTAGCATTTCTGATGAACAACACCAGTTAAGTGTTGTTGGGAATGGGGCTGTTGGAGGGCAGGGGTTATGACCAATCCGTGTTCAGGCTGCAAAAGGTGCCCGCTTTAGCAAAGATCTTTCCCATATGCCTTCTGAATCAGCACCACAAAACGAACCCACTCCATGTTCAATACTTTGATCTGTCACCGGGGAAATGTGTTCTTTGCAAGTGGTGATGTGCATTTTATACCTTCTCTCCATAGAATTATTGTGAGGCATTATTGTGTACATATTAGGGGTCATTTTCCCAAAGCACTGGAGTGTAATTGGAAAGTGTAAAATGCTTTTATAGTTTCCCTGTTAAGCTCCAGCTCATTGTATAGCCACCCATATACATAGGAGGCAGCAAAGTTGAGATAGCGTCTGTGATTTGCTTTGCTCCTGCGTCGCAGGAGAGCATCTGGTTTAACACCGGTATGAGATTTCCATGCAGGTGTAAAAGCAAAGAGTCCAATGGAAGACCTAGTGCGTAGCAGGCAGATTCCATTACTAAATGCTGCCTGCAGAGCGCATCTGCAGGTGGTGTTATGTGTGTCTCAAAGCGTGTAATTGGAATGCGTAAAATGCTTTTATGATGAAATGATTATCAGGTGGATTCCATTATAAAAAGCCACCTGCAAAGTGTATTTCAAGGTAGTGTTTCATTTCTCTAAATGGGGAGAGTAAAAGTAAAGATTAAAGGCCGTGTGCCTTGTTTTACTCTTTACGTCTGCACTCTGCTTTGAGAGTGTTGAACATTGCATGCGGGGGACTAGCAGAGCTCAAGTGCAAGTGTCGGTGGTCTCCTGCATGCAATTACCTTTTTGTATAAAATGATCGACGGGGCCTGATTTATTACAGTCTCCAGGCAATGCCAGTGCCAACAATATCAGCCATTTTAAACTGGTAATTCTATCTAAGGAATTCAAGGGCCCAAAAAACTGTCCTCTCAGATCCATTCTCCCCCTAATATGCCCAAGTCCGCAAGTCAGGTTAGTCATAACAAAAGCGGGAACTGACATCATCGGCGTTGCCACACACCAGGAATGAGCTTCGCGATTCTCTGACGGACATTGTCATGTTTCTACTTTTGAAGAGCACTTTCTTTTGTTTCGTGCCCATTTTTGTACTCGTGTCCTTTTAATGGAGGGATTCGCCCTGCTGCCCCACCCTTCTGCATCCGCCTGCCAGAAAAACTGCTGCCTCATTCATATGACACATACAAGTTCAAACCCGCACATTGTACACGATGGATTCATCCATGTTTTGCGATATCGCGTTGCTGAAAGAAGTAACCGAAAGGCATTCCCCCCAAGATAAAACAGTAACAAATAGAGAGGGCACTAAAAAATAAATAACGCGGAATACTAAACAATAGCGATGATAGGAATTACTATGGCTGTTGCAAAGAAGCGAAAAAAAGAACATTTGTCTACCAATATTAACTTTAAATATAGCGAAATCAGTGAATACAATACTGTTCCTTCCTGCTGGCACTACTATCTATTTGCAGCAGTCACACTGAAAGCTAATGGATTCAGTACTTCAACAACTTCCTCCAACTCATAGGGCCTCATTACACGGTAGGCGGTAAGGGTTTACCGGTACCGGTAAGGGCACCGGTACCGGTAAACCCTTACCGCCTTACTACGAGGTCCCTTTGCGGGTCCTCCCTTAATGCCTGGTTTTTCCAGGTGTTAAGGACGGGACCCGCAAAGGGACCTCAGAGCTAATTACGGTACCGCAATTTGCGGTACCGTAATTAGCACCTTCCCCATTCCCATTATGCCCTTTGGGGCCAAAATGGGAATGGGGAAGGGTAAATGGGGATTGGGGAATTACCGCCCCCGCTCACCTTGGAGTAGGGCGGTAATTCCGCCATCCACCAAGGCGGACTCGGTACGGTACCGGCTGCAACCATGGCGCTAATAGCGCCATGGTTACCGCCTACCGTGTAATGAAGCCCACAGTCATCATCAACATACGCTAAAATGTTGGACTGGTGCTCATAGCAGATGGTGGCAAAGTCTCCAGTTGTTTCTGTTGTTAGAGTGTTCATAGATGAGTGTGGTGTATTGCAAATCATTTTACCCAGGGGGTAGACTCGCGCATCTGTATTACGTAAATGTCAGTTCCCTTGGCTGATGTATCTTTTCCCACCTTTCCTTCTAAACTGATGGTTCACTTGTATCTCTCTCTGCTGGACCAGCAGCTGTTCTTGCCTCGTTCCAGCAGGAGAGCAAGTATTCAAAGGTTGCACTGACCATGATGACCTCTTCCAGAGTCAGGTCTGTGTGCTTACATAGTGAGCGGGCAGTGGAGGGGCATTTGCTCACATGTCAGTTATTGGCAAATGGGCCCAAATGCAAAGGTGCCACACTCAGTACTCTGGTGAATCCATCAATGGATCCAGACACAGTTGGAGATCGGCTGTAAAATGTGTAGTGTTCCAATACAATGTTCACCTTCTCCCTGAAATGCCACACAACATAGTGTAAAGCCCCCTCAAATGTACAGTCAAATAAGGACCCATCCGGCTTCTTGGACACTGGTGTTTGGCCCCAATGAATCCGCAAAGGGAGCATGACAGTTGGCAGAAGTGAAATGCAGACCACCAATTGCTTCTCGGTAAGTGTCGAAAGACGTCATCCATTGGGCGCTAGAGTGCTCTTAAGCTGGTGGAACGCCACCAGGGTCATGATACCTTCCTACGGCAGGAAGTCGAAGAATGACCGACATGAACACGCACACATGTGGTGAAGAAACGGCATGGCTAAATGCAGGTGCCACAGAGATGAGTCGCAGAATGCGTGTAGAACTTGGAACGCCTGTCACCACTGAGGTTTTTAAAGTGGAAGTCCTACACTGAATGCAAGGCAAATGGAACAGAAGACCTTCGGGACAAAGGTTTCCGTGTTCTTAATTTCTGCGCGTGCAGATGTACGTAATGTAGATGTGTGGCAAACTGTAAGAGGATTCAATTCAGCACTACAGCTAAGTTAACGCCTAGTCTAGAATACTGAATGAAAACCCTTATTGATATATCTTTAGGTCCAGTTCATGCGTTCTGGATGACTACCCCTATATAACACCCCTCTCTTGGAATCCCCTTGACCCCACTGAGCCAAGAAGTAGTTCTGTTTTGCAAGTTAAAAGGGTTTATTTGATAATTTAAACAAGAGATATATAGATCACACTTTATAATAAATTAATAATTGAATAGCACACTTAATCTGATATGATAAAGATTAATAACGGAGAATCTGGCACTAACACGCTTCTCTATAATCAATAAGGAGTTGACATGAAATGGATAAGGTAGCACACTGGTAAATAGGAACAAAAGAAGAAGGTGGTACAGAATGCTTTATGTAAGCTCAGGTGGATGCAATATTCAATGAATGCAGTACAGAAAATACTCAATATGATTTCAACCAAACGATGTAATCACTTTTCTCTGGCAATCCACTCCCCCCCTCTTTATGCAATGCAAGGAAATGGGAGGAAACACACAGTTCTCAGAAATGCAATCAATGTAATTCAGTTCACCCCAGCAAGCTTAGACAACAGAAAACAGATAGGAGTTTTGAAATATCAATGGATGAGAAATATGCTAAATTTGCTTTTAATTCCCTTTCAGAGGTTCAGGGTGAGTGGTATCTAGTTAATATTAGTCCAGGCTCACACTAGCAATGATGCAGGAATGATTAGCAGGTTAAACGAATTTCTGGCAAGGAAAAGCAAAACTGCTGTCTTTTTACACGTGAAGAAATTTGCAAATCGCGGCAAAATTCGCGGATGCGCCGAGCGCTATTACAGAGGAACCACAAGGACTATCTCTATCGTTTTGGGGTCCTAGGAAAGCCTAGGATCTTAGCTTCCAGATGAAAGTTATTGCAAGTCTCTATCTCTGGATGTTGTATGGTCCGGCAGAGTGCGTTGCAGCAAATGGAATTGAAGGTCCCTATCTGTCCTGTCTGTCTGCTTTTATGTGTTTTTGAGAGTGGGTGTGTGTGTTGCATCACTAGACTTGCCCCTCTCACTTGTCATTGGTCCAGCTTTCATTCCTCCCCTTGATTGGGGAATGAACTGTGAGTCAGAGTGATGTAATTTTATGGCTTGCCAAGAGGGCACTCCCTTGTCAGATTGCCCACATTCTATATTTGATAATAAAAGACATATTTCACAGTTACACAGTTGCTTAAAATTACATATACATGGTGTGGCTGAATTTAGCCATGTCTCTGTCCAAATCTGCTCTTTCTAGGAGCTTGCATTCAGAGATGGTACATAATTGACTTTTTAACTGATTTTTCAATTTCTGACATGGACCCAACTTTACATACATGTGCGCAGGGAGTAGGGACATTAACTGATGAAGTTTCAGATTTTTAACATGCACACATTTAGAGTAATATCCACTTTTCCGCTGACACCCCCCTGTACATACCACCGGTTCTAAAAACCTCTTAAACTGTGGGCAGAAAAATCACAAGAATTATGGTATCATTTATAAAATTTTCACATGTCCGCACCATGAGTTATTAATCTTTTTCTAAACAATATTCTGGCTACAAAGGGGTGTGGTTTTCTCTCAGCACAAGGTAGAAATACTGGTTAATCCAGTTCTGCCAAGCCAGCTTGCTCTCACAGGCAGTGCCCCTCCCAGCTCCTGCCAAGAGGAAGCTACATTTTACGACTGCGTAATAAAACCTTTGCCTGAGTGAAGAGGGCTTTGTTCACTCTCCTGCAGAGCACAGGTAATTCAATTATCAGATAGATGGCATATCCTTAGTGTGGGCAGCAAAAGGAAGGTTGGCCTGGGAACACAGTGGTGACTCAAGTTTCACTCCTGATGGGGGTAGCTGCCAAGCAAAATCAAGTTCCTTAAGCCAGACCTTCAGCTAACTGGCAGGTTTTTTGTTGCTTTTTAACTTAACTTGCAATTTTACACATGCAGCTAGAAGGCTGATTCTAAGTTTAAAACTATGACATTTAAACAATTTCAACCTATGTGACACTCAAAAGTAGGTCACTCAGTCAATTTGAACATTTAGATTTGTAGTGTCTTTCAGTCCAATGCAACTTAAACTGCTGAAATCCACAGCGCAGCCAGTCTTGTTATAAGCATTTTTCTGGGCTCTTCATTTCCCAGATTTTGTAGGCACACAACACTCCATTCTACCAAATGTCTGCTGGTGTCCAGTGAGTTTTTAGATGTGTTGCAATGTTTAAAATAGACAGTTTGAGCCTGCCTTCAGAGAAACACAGGGTGGTTTTAAACTGCCGGCTTTTGGATAGTGGTGAGTACTGGTACTGCACCCATTTTTGGGATTTAAGAAAATGAATTCCCAACAATTCTAGGTTGCATTTGGCAATCAGCATTGCCATTCCCAATGGTTTCAGACTACTGTGTGGGTAGTCCAATGGTGGTTTTAAAGCGCTTTGAAGCTAACCGGCGCTACTGTTTTTCCTTTGGCAACCCATTTCCCTCATGGCAAACCGGCCTTTCATTCTCGCACTGGTGGGTGGCAAGTGAGGCAACCATTTTGGTGTGCGCACAAACTGCGCAGCTTTCCTGGATTTCGGCGCACATGTGGGTTTTCCGCCATCTTGAATTTTCTAAGCCCACAGCACCAAATGTTGTGGCATGATAGCTTAAACGTGGGTCAGGACACCCAACAAGCCCCCCCCACGTGACTGCCCCTTGAATTTGAGTCGATGGGGAGTCGCGTGCACAAGGGTTTTGACCCATGCACCGGTCTGTCCGCATAATCTTCTTCCTCTTCTGTAGATGGCACAGTTCAGCATCTTCTTCTCCATCCGGTACTGATCGATGGTTCTCCTCGCCGGTCCTGATGGGAATATTGGGCGGTCCACTGGGCCCATTGAATCTTCGTTCCCGGTCTCCGGATCGCCCTCCTCGGCCCGTCTTCAGGTTTTCTTTCTCCTAGGACGACAAAGGAAGAGCGGCAATACCTACTCATAGACGTTTTTCCACCACTGTTGAGATAGTGGGGCAGCATATGCATTTCATCATAATGAAACATTACATTCTTATTTTGAAAAACAGTATGACTAAGAGACAGTTTCATGCAAATCACAATATTTTAGAGACTAGATGTGGTATGTTTTATGGTTGGAACTGAATTAGTCTGAGACAGTACCCGCTAGGATTCCAGAGGATTCCTCCAGTTGTTGCAGAGTGTGCCTGGGATGGCAACATTTCAACTGGTTTATGTGGACCCACTTGTCTTCCCCCGCTGCCAAAGGACCTTTGGGGATGTGGATTTTGTAGGCCACAGGTGAGATCTTGTCGATGATCTCAAAGGGTCCTTTCCATATAGGCAAAAATTTGCGCTGCTTGGCCTGGTTCCTTTGGAAGTTGTATAGATAGACCCGGTCTTCCACCTGATATTCCTTCCTGGAAGTCTTCAGGTCATAGTGGGTCTTCATGCTATCAGCCGATCTTTCTAGATTCCGCTGAGCGTAAGCAAAAGCATGTTGGAGGTGTTTCCTTAAATTCTCCACATACTCATGAGTAGTGGAGGCATTTATCAGTGTCTGCTCTTGGGTCCTGTAGAGCAAATGCTGCGGAAGCACCATCTTGCGCCCAGTCATCAACTCAAATGGTGACATTTTGGTTGCAGATGAAGGGGTAGATCTGATAGCCATTAGGACCAGAGGTAATCGGATATCCCAACTTGGCCCAGAATCCGCCACAAACTTCTTTAATATGCTCACAATTGTCCGGTTATATCTCTCTACTGCCCCAGAAGAAGCTGGTCTATAAGCAATATGCAGCTTTCTCTTGACCCCCAGTATCTCCCACATCTTTGTCATTACTTCACTGGTGAAGTGGCTACCTCTGTCTGACTCAATCCTTTGAGGTAGACCAAAACGGGAAAAGATGTGGTTGATCATCAAGGCAGCTGCAGTTTCTGCCTTGCAATTTGGGGCTGGGAGACATTCCACCCACTTGGTAAACAAGCATGTCACAGTCAACATGTACTTATTCCCCCTAGCCAAGCGAATCACAGGGCCTACAAAGTCGATTTGTAAATCTGACCATGGCAGTGTCATTCCCCTCTTTTGGAGAGGCGCACGGTGCGTGAGGGATGATGGCTGAAATTGTGCACACACAAGACAACCCTTCAAATATTGGTTGAGGTCCTGGCCCATGTGTGGCCAGTATGCAACCTCTCTTAAGATTTCCAATGTCGTGTGAAACCCCCTATGACCGGCGGTGGCCGCATCATGGGCGTGACTTAACATCAGGCTTCGGAATGAGGTAGGAACCACCCACTGATCGTGGCCAGCTTTGGATTTCCTTACCAACAAACCGTCTTGGATCCGGAACATTTTTGGACATTTCATCAACACTCTTAGGTCCTCTTTCCCAATGTAATCGGTATCCGTCAGGGGAAAGTTCTCAGGGTCCTCAAGGTGCTGGTAAAATTTACCAATTATTGGATCCCCCTTCTGAGCGGTAATCAAATCAGCATCAGGGGTCTCCTTACTCCATTGTGCAATTGAAAGGTCGTTGTGAGCATTTGTCTGGGACCTAGTGATGGCAGTGACCTGGATTTCCCCCAACAGGGACTCAATCTCAATTAGATCCCCTTGGATGGCCCCGGTTTTGGCCAGCTGATCAGCTAAGTCATTTCCAGTTTTGTCTGGTCCCTCTACTTTGGAATGACCCTTGATCTTCTTCCAATAGATGGTCATCTCGTTCGAGGTGACCAGATCATCAATGTTTTGGATCAACTTCCCATGTTTCAAGGGTTTGTTGTTAGCACATAACATGCCTCTGGTTTTCCAATTAACCAGGTGCTCCACAAACCCGTTCCGTACATAATCCGAATCTGTGATTATGACCAGTTCGTGGAGTTGATGCTGGACAGCAGTGAGGATGGCCTGATGCACAGCCATCAATTCTGCCACCTGACTACTTCGGGGACCAATTTTGTATCCAGCGGAGGGTTCTGGGGACTCATTCACCCATGCATTCCCTACGCCAGCCACCAGTTCTTTCTCCCCGTCGTTGTCAACATGGTAAGAGCATCCATCCACATAGACAGTGGGCATTCCCTCACACTTGTCTTCTTCAAAGACTTTGTGTGGGGAATTAAGGTATGCCTCCATGTTGTCCTTTATTTTTAGACTTTCGTCCTCGAGACAGTTTTCTCTGGCACAATCATGCAAGTCAGCCAGACCTTGTGCGAGGGGACTCTTCTTGTTTTGGCCATATCTGACCTCCACAGGAAAGCCTTGCATTGACAGAATCCAGGAAGTAATTCGGGAATTACTCACATTTCCGGCCCGGATTCTGTCACTTTGGAGATATTGCAGAGGCTGGTGTGGAGTCTCCACTATGATGTGTTCCCCCTGGATAAACGGGCGGTAATTCTTCAATGCCCACACCGTTGCCAGGAGTGCCTTCTCACAATCGTTGAATTTTTCCTCCACAGAGGATAAAGTTTTGCTCGCATAGGAGATAACTTTATTGACCTTGTCATGCTTTTGATATAATACTGCCGTCAAGCACGTATTAGAGAACCCTGTCTCCAGGAAGAACTCCTTGTTTCTGACCGGGTAAGCTAGGCAAGGCGCTTGTGAGAGGCTTCTTTTGAGTTGTTTTACTGCCTCGGCTTGTTCTGGACCCCATTCCCACTTGACCCCCCCCCTTCAGGAGATGAATCAGGGGTCTGGTGATCTCTGCGTAGCCCTCAATGAACTTTCTGCTGTAATTAGTCAGTCCAAGGAGGCTCCTTAGTTCCCGCAGAGTTGTGGGGTCTTTCAGTTTCTGAAGTGCTTCCACTTTCTTTTCCTGGGGACAGAGACCCTGAGGAGTAATCTCATGCCCCAAGAAATTAACACGGGTTCTACACCACTGTGCTTTCTGAAAGGAAAGTTTTGCTCCGGCGGCCCTCAACTGTGTTAGAACATAACGGATCTCCGCTATGTGTTCCTCAACAGTTGAGCTTTTGATGAGGACATCATCTACATAAGCCAGGTTACCCCTCGCACCCAGGTCGGGCATGGCCTTATGTAGGAAAATATTGAATTCATTGCCGGAGTTGAGGTATCCGAAGGGAGTCCGGGTCCATGTGTATTGCTGGCCCCCAAAGGTAAAAGCCAGCTTGTATTGGTCCTCCCTACTGACAGGCACAGTCCAGTATCCATTGGTCAGGTCTATTGCAGTGAATACCTGTGACCCCTGGATCTGGGCCAGCCCTTGGTCAATGTAGGGCAGAGGCCATCGGGAAGTATGGACCCGTTTGTTGAGCTCCCTAAGGTCGGCGCAGAGTCTCCACTGGCCGTTTGGCTTCAATATCCCCAGCACCGGATTATTGAAGGTGCTGTGGACTGGACGGATTATTCCCCGGGACTCAAGGTTCTTAATTATTTCAGTAAGGGACTCCATTGATGCGAGAGGCAAGCGATATTGCTTCACAAACACAGGAGTCATGCCAGGGTCCGTGGGGATTGTTGCTGTGTGGATGTCAGTGCGACCACAGTCATATGAGTCTACCGCAAAGAGATCTTGGAAATCCAAGAAAACTTGTTTCAACTTTTGCTTTTGTTCCAGAGTCACACAGGCATCAGCTAGATTGACTCTCTCTTCCACCATCTGCCTGAAGCCTGGAAAGACTTCTGGTTTGGCTATTTCCGCGGCCTCCTCCAGCTGGGTGGAGAAGTCCCTGGTCAGAGTGCTGATTTGGACCGGAGGCTTCAGGTGGGAAAGGCAGCCCTCATGGACTTGGAAAATCACCTCATCCCTCCTGAAGTCACAAGTCACATCTTCCTTACCATAGGGGCAGGAAGTATACACCAGGAAGTTCCCCCCATGCCGGGTAAAAATCCTGTCTGGTGTTGTATTGTCCTCACTGTCACTGTCAAAACAGTCCTTGGGGATTGGTCCTAACAGTTCATTACCTAAATCAATGGAAAAATGTCGGTCATCAACCGCCATTCCAACAATGGTGCCTGCGGCTAGAGTAATACTCTTTAAGTCGCTGTTATCCACCTCTATTGGAATGGTGTCATGTTCTATGTTGACTAATGGAGTTGGGTTTACCCCCAACCCTTGCTGTTGGAGAGAAGCATTTAGATGTATGTAAGCATCAGGGTTTTTCAACTCTTGTCCCCTTTTAACTTTCACTTCCAGGGAGAATTGTCGGTTCCTTTCTGGGATGGTGACTTCCTCTTTAACCTGAATTTCAACTGTATAAGGTAGCAATTGAGCTGACCTAAATGCTTTTTCTGGATCATCAAAGCCCATGGGATTATCCGCTAATCGGGACCAAGCTTTGAAGTTTATTAGGTCCAAACTAATGGCAAAGCGATTGAGAATGTCACTGCCTAAGTAAAAGGCGGCAGGGACGTCTCGCACGACCCAACAATTGTGGACTATGCTCTTGTTGCCAATGGAGATTTTGAGCATACACCTGCTTGGCAGGAGATGTTTGGAATTAGGTGCTTCCAGGTCCATTTCCCATTTGTCTATCAGTTTGAAGGTGGGAATGGCTGGATCTTTTGGGAGTTGGCGGAACATGGCTTCGCTGATGAAGCTCTTACCGTTGTTCACACACACTCGAGCGAGAACAGAGTCCTTCCCATCATTTAACTGAACAGGGATGAACAACTGCTCTCCAATTTGCTGAATATCAGCCAGGCTCTGAGCTGATTTCACATCTTTCTGGACTATAGGAGTGGGAGTTTCAGATTGTGGATTGGTATAGAATTTCAGAGTGTTTCCTTCCAGCGTGGAGTACCACTTTAGACTGGAAGGAAGGTTGATTTTCAGAAATAGAGAGGACCCTCCACCACCAGTCTCTTGTCCTACTGCTATTACTGTCACGTCTGGAATTTGGCTATTCTGGAAGTGAAATTCTACTTGGTCAGATTTTTGTTCAACCATGTGGCATGTGCCGTTTAAACTAACATGGTTGACACTCTGTTTTAATTTTATTGGTCGGCTAGTCTGGGTCCAGAGGACCTTGTTTACACAATCTATTAGGGGTGACAACCTTCTCAGGAGGTCATTCCCTAGTAAACAAGGGGTGCCCTCTGGGGTCACAACTATGACCGGGTGTTTCAACTTCTGTCGCCCAATTTTAATGTCCAAATCTGCCGTCCCCTCGACGGGAATTTCCTTCCCGTCAAAGTTCTGTAGTTGTCCAGGAAGAGAGGTGAGAGGAATTTGGTAATTCTCTCCCCTTCCAGCATTCAGTTCGTCAAAGGCCCTTCTGGAAAGAAGGGTAGCTTGAGATCCAGTGTCCACCAGTGCCGAGATTGTACCCTGCCCCTGTACTTGTACCGGGGCATAATATCTTCCCTCCTTCTCCTCAAGGGGGCACAGATAATGCACATTTTTGGACAACTGGTGGGCTAACTTTCTGGTTTTGGACATAGATAGCGAAGAGATTTGGGCAGAATTCTGTGGAGAGCCTTGGGAATCTGAAAGAAAAATTTGGCAACTGGAGATCAGAGCCATTGTGGGTTCCCCTGGCTCCGGTTCTGGGCCGCCCCCCCCCTTTTTGGAGGCATTCACCAGGATGGGTTTGAACCAGGGGATTTTCTTGCGGTTGGTTCTGGGATGAGATGGTGGGCGGCGGTAGCTCAGTCTCCACATCTCCCCAGTCTGGATTTGCATCCCTAGGGACCCATTTTTCTTTGGGAGGAGTTCCCCCCTCTCTGAAGGAGAAGATCCTTTTCCCAGGATCCTCTGAGGATCCCTCTCCCTCAAATTGGAAGATCTGTACCTCCTCCTCAAACTGAGTCTGTTTGGGTCTTTTGTTTCTCCTACCCCCCCTCTGCTCCTTAGGAGGCAGACTTTCAGGGGCAAGAGATTTTGTTTCCGGTTCCTGGGTTTCCAGGGGCTGTTTACAAGTGAGGAAGGAAGCTTCCTCCAAGGCTTTACACCCCCCTTCCCCTTGTGCCTCCTCCCTGGGAACCGGTGAGTTATCGGGGTGCTGCCCCGTCATTGTTCTGGAGCACCAGGTCCAGAGTTGGGTGCGTTCTGCGCCGGCACGCCCATCTGAGGGTTCTGCTGAGCCCTCAGTATGTGACCCAGGTCCCGCGCCATGTTTTGAACCTGGCGCTCTAACTGGGAAACCCGCTCAGGCTGATACGGGGCCCTGTTTTCTCCCCTGGGCTGATCCCGGGAAGGGTAGCTGTCCCTCCTCTGGTAATACCCCGGGTTGGGAAGATTTGGGTACCCCTCCACCCTTGGCCTCCCCTCTCCCGGATTCAGTGGTCTGGGCTCAGGGAATTGGGGAAAGAAGGATGGATGGTTTTGGGGCTGGAAGTCGGGTGGATATCTGGGGAAAAAGTTCTGCCCAGGGTTTGGTAAATTTCTGCCCTCCTGTGGGAAGTTTGGAGGGAAGTTCCCTGGGTTAGGTGCTTGTCTGGATCCCCCCCTTGGGCTGGAGGAGTCCACACATAACCCAGGATGGGTCGATTTCCCTTGTAACGGGGACTTACATAATCAGGAGAGCGAGGGACCCCATTTGTGGGGCTGCCTCCTTGGCTCCCTGTCTGTGACTGACCCGAGGACCTCCTGGGCCTAGCATTATTAGGTGCAGGCAGGTTTTTAGGCCCCCCCATCTCCAAATCCAAAACGGGGGTGACCTTTACCTCTGCCACCTTGGCAGCAGCAGGGGTGCTGTTGGCTTTGGGGTTTTTCTGGGCATTACTTTTGCTATCTATCGGTTTCTGCACCTCATAGATCCGGGTAGCCTGTTCAATGACCCAGTCTAAAGATCTTTTCTCGTGAAAATCCCTCACGAGCTGGGTCATGATATATTTGGGCAAGGCATGAAAAAACGTATTTATAAATTCCCTGGTATCCGTGCGCACCCTTCTTGTGGTCTGTGCAAAAGCCCGCTTTAACTCCTGCACAAATTCTTGTGGGGCCTGATCCTCCCCACATTGCAAATTGTAGGCTGCCTTGCGAGCCTCTTGAGGATTTCTGTGAACAGAAAAATGTTTCAGGATGGCCGCCTTATATATGGACCATCTTAAATGATTTTGGTCCTCCAGCCCCGCAAAGAAACTGGAGTATTCCGGGGAGAATGTCCACTTTACATATTGAATACAGCTTTGGCTGTCCTTCAAATGGAAAGTCTCCATCATTTGTTCAAACAACTCTAAGTGCTCCCAAACAGAATACTTAGCGTTCTTATGGTAAGGCGTGATGACGCTCCTGATCGCCTTAATCTGCTTTAAGGGGTCCTTAAGCAAGGCCCTTTTTGCCTTATTGGCCTTTTTGGTTCGGGTAACCCTTGTCCATTCTTCCTCGGACTCAGAGGCACTGCTCCCAGAGGTTCCCGTCTGTTCTTCCAGGTTTTCCCGGATTCTGCGAGCCTGGGAATGGCTGGCAGAATGTGGGGACCTGGTCTCCTGTGTCCTGCGCAGTTCAGAGGAGTCTTCAGATTCCTCCTTGCTGCCAGGATTTGATGGGTACCCCCTCCACTGACCTAACTGGGCAGAGGTTTTCAGGATGCCCTTAATGGGCCTACTCTCCTGGGGTTCCCCATTGAACTGTACTGTACTTGGGTGCCCATACCCGGATGCCCACCCCTCCATTCCTGAGTGGTACTGGCCTATGAGCCCCATACTCTTAGCTGCATAGTAATCTGCCATCCCTGCAGCCCTGTGCTCATGTGCGCCAGGGGACATGGGGGTGGCAGAGTCCAGGGACTGAGAGGTATGAGGGCCTCTGGTACTAGTGCTCCTGAGGTTATGCTCCGGAGTTTCCCTTTCCCAGCGAACCTCATCTCTATCCGCCCCTGCTCCCTGTTGCAATGCAAGAGCCTGCATTTGTGCTTTCAGTTCCTCTGTTAAGGCCTTACTCGACTCTATCAGTCTCTCCTGCATCGCTACCTGTTTCTGGAGCCTCTCATTGTGCTGGCAGAGAGCCTCATTTTCCCTCTGTGCTTCCTGGTTGGTCCTGGAGAACTGGGCCAGTCTTTGCTGCAGGAGGGTTACCTCCTGAGCTGTGTCCCTATTGGCCTGCTCCTTTCTTGCTAGAGCATCCTCCACCCTCCTGGTGTGCTCTAGCAAGTTCTGGTGTTCTTTTTGGAGGTCACCCAGTCCCTGGTGGGTCAGGTGATTTTCTTCCATTTTTCTTTTTAAATGGCAGACTTCCTGGCCTAAGGTATCCCTTTCCTGACTGAGAGCCTGCATCTGTGCTGCCAGGTCGTCCCTTTGCCTTTGGAAGGCACCAGCATTCTGGCGCTCCTGATCAAACTCTGTCTGGGTATCCAGGTCTTTCAAAATCAGTTTATTGCTCTCTGCCTTCACTCTATCTAGGTGGCCTTGCAGGGTGACTACCTGCTCAGCACATACCCTGTTGAAGTCCAGTTGTTGCTCCAGCTTTTTCTGGTTTTGCAGTAGGGAGTCCAAACCTTCTTGGTATTCCTTCTGCAAGGCCAGAAATCTGGTATCCTGTTCTACCTTTTCCTGTTGCAGCACATCCATATCCTTCTTTATTTTAATGATGTGCTGCCTACTATCATCTTCTGACTCCTGGCTCCTCTGCAGCCTCTGCTCAGAAGAGACCAGGTCAGATTGGGCCTTCTGTAATGCCATCTGTTGCCTATTTGCCAGATTTTGGCTTTCAGCACATCTATCCTGCATGTCTCCCATATATAGGTACAGGTATGCCGCTATCCTGGCAATCTTATTGTGTTCCTCTTTGGCTTTAGGAGCCATATATAGTTCACTCAGGGCCACATGTAATGGACCCTGATCTCTATATATATCTGACCCTGTTTCAGTGACCTGTTGTGTAATGGCCTGCAACCACGCATCCTGGCCCTGTTCGGTCCATTCACCTCTCACAAATAGCTTATGCAAGAGGTGCTCTCTGGCTATTTTCATATCTACCAAGGTCGTCATTCTAGAGATTGGTCTCTGTCCTGACTTACAGAAGTTAGTATTTTATTTTTGCAGAACAGAACTTTTCTTGGAGTGTCCCTTTTGAGGAATGCTTCACAGCGTAATGCAGCGTGGTGATCCGACCGGATGTATGTATCCCGTCAGTTAGCACACTGTATTAAGCTGCACGAGTGGTAAATCTAACCCAACATCCCGGACGAGCCCCCAATTTGTAAGAGGATTCAATTCAGCACTACAGCTAAGTTAACGCCTAGTCTAGAATACTGAATGAAAACCCTTATTGATATATCTTTAGGTCCAGTTCATGCGTTCTGGATGACTACCCCTATATAACACCCCTCTCTTGGAATCCCCTTGACCCCACTGAGCCAAGAAGTAGTTCTGTTTTGCAAGTTAAAAGGGTTTATTTGATAATTTAAACAAGAGATATATAGATCACACTTTATAAAAAATTAATAATTGAATAGCACACTTAATCTGATATGATAAAGATTAATAACGGAGAATCTGGCACTAACACGCTTCTCTATAATCAATAAGGAGTTGACATGAAATGGATAAGGTAGCACACTGGTAAATAGGAACAAAAGAAGAAGGTGGTACAGAATGCTTTATGTAAGCTCAGGTGGATGCAATATTCAATGAATGCAGTACAGAAAATACTCAATATGATTTCAACCAAACGATGTAATCACTTTTCTCTGGCAATCCACTCCCCCCCTCTTTATGCAATGCAAGGAAATGGGAGGAAACACACAGTTCTCAGAAATGCAATCAATGTAATTCAGTTCACCCCAGCAAGCTTAGACAACAGAAAACAGATAGGAGTTTTGAAATATCAATGGATGAGAAATATGCTAAATTTGCTTTTAATTCCCTTTCAGAGGTTCAGGGTGAGTGGTATCTAGTTAATATTAGTCCAGGCTCACACTAGCAATGATGCAGGAATGATTAGCAGGTTAAACGAATTTCTGGCAAGGAAAAGCAAAACTGCTGTCTTTTTACACGTGAAGAAATTTGCAAATCGCGGCAAAATTTGCGGATGCGCCGAGCGCTATTACAGAGGAACCACAAGGACTATCTCTATCGTTTTGGGGTCCTAGGAAAGCCTAGGATCTTAGCTTCCAGATGAAAGTTATTGCAAGTCTCTATCACAAACGGTTGCGGAGATATGAGCGATTTTGTGAAGGTCGTTTTTCAGATTTGAAATTTTAAAGTTCAAAAAGACAAGTGCAGCTTGCAACTAGCAAATCACAGGTGACAGCTTTACAAATGACAGGTGACAGCTAGGAGGCAGTTCTACTTAGGTTAAATAGATTGAATTATATTATTTTAACTAAGAGATTGGTTCTACACAGTTCTGCTGGGTACTCACACTATATTCTTGAGTGAAATGGGCCTCGCCATGGATCTGGTCAGGTTTTAAACTCGCCTCTGGTCTCTGCACTTCACAGTGATCTGGGTCAGCTCTCTCTGGTTCTCTGGTCTGGGCCTCTAGTTCTGGATAGATTGAAGTCTCTAGTTTGGCTCTCTGGAGGTTTGATGGAGGTAAAGTCTGGATCTCTGGATGTTGTATGGTCCGGCAGAGTGCGTTGCAGCAAATGGAATTGAAGGTCCCTATCTGTCCTGTCTGTCTGCTTTTATGTGTTTTTGAGAGTGGGTGTGTGTGTTGCATCACTAGACTTGCCCCTCTCACTTGTCATTGGTCCAGCTTTCATTCCTCCCCTTGATTGGGGAATGAACTGTGAGTCAGAGTGATGTAATTTTATGGCTTGCCAAGAGGGCACTCCCTTGTCAGATTGCCCACATTCTATATTTGATAATAAAAGACATATTTCACAGTTACACAGTTGCTTAAAATTACATATACATGGTGTGGCTGAATTTAGCCATGTCTCTGTCCAAATCTGCTCTTTCTAGGAGCTTGCATTCAGAGATGGTACATAATTGACTTTTTAACTGATTTTTCAATTTCTGACATGGACCCAACTTTACATACATGTGCGCAGGGAGTAGGGACATTAACTGATGAAGTTTCAGATTTTTAACATGCACACATTTAGAGTAATATCCACTTTTCCGCTGACTGACACCCCCCTGTACATACCACCGGTTCTAAAAACCTCTTAAACTGTGGGCAGAAAAATCACAAGAATTATGGTATCATTTATAAAATTTTCACATGTCCGCACCATGAGTTATTAATCTTTTTCTAAACAATATTCTGGCTACAAAGGGGTGTGGTTTTCTCTCAGCACAAGGTAGAAATACTGGTTAATCCAGTTCTGCCAAGCCAGCTTGCTCTCACAGGCAGTGCCCCTCCCAGCTCCTGCCAAGAGGAAGCTACATTTTACGACTGCGTAATAAAACCTTTGCCTGAGTGAAGAGGGCTTTGTTCACTCTCCTGCAGAGCACAGGTAATTCAATTATCAGATAGATGGCATATCCTTAGTGTGGGCAGCAAAAGGAAGGTTGGCCTGGGAACACAGTGGTGACTCAAGTTTCACTCCTGATGGGGGTAGCTGCCAAGCAAAATCAAGTTCCTTAAGCCAGACCTTCAGCTAACTGGCAGGTTTTTTGTTGCTTTTTAACTTAACTTGCAATTTTACACATGCAGCTAGAAGGCTGATTCTAAGTTTAAAACTATGACATTTAAACAATTTCAACCTATGTGACACTCAAAAGTAGGTCACTCAGTCAATTTGAACATTTAGATTTGTAGTGTCTTTCAGTCCAATGCAACTTAAACTGCTGAAATCCACAGCGCAGCCAGTCTTGTTATAAGCATTTTTCTGGGCTCTTCATTTCCCAGATTTTGTAGGCACACAACACTCCATTCTACCAAATGTCTGCTGGTGTCCAGTGAGTTTTTAGATGTGTTGCAATGTTTAAAATAGACAGTTTGAGCCTGCCTTCAGAGAAACACAGGGTGGTTTTAAACTGCCGGCTTTTGGATAGTGGTGAGTACTGGTACTGCACCCATTTTTGGGATTTAAGAAAATGAATTCCCAACAATTCTAGGTTGCATTTGGCAATCAGCATTGCCATTCCCAATGGTTTCAGACTACTGTGTGGGTAGTCCAATGGTGGTTTTAAAGCGCTTTGAAGCTAACCGGCGCTACTGTTTTTCCTTTGACAACCCATTTCCCTCATGGCAACCCGGCCTTTCATTCTCGCACTGGTGGGTGGCAAGTGAGGCAACCATTTTGGTGTGCGCACAAACTGCGCAGCTTTCCTGGATTTCGGCGCACATGTGGGTTTTCCGCCATCTTGAATTTTCTAAGCCCACAGCACCAAATGTTGTGGCATGATAGCTTAAACGTGGGTCAGGACACCCAACAAAACACCGGGCCAGCTCTGTTAGCTTTTCCTTTTCCCTCTGTGGCGCTCGGCTCCCTCACTGCCTTTCGCGCATCTCTTGTTGAGTGTACGAGAAGATGCAAAGGGGGAGGACACAGACGCAGGACCGGAAGCAGCTGCGAAGATGCTAGTGCCTTGATTGCATCTTACACACGGCACGGGAGTGTGGGAAAACACTCCAATCTCGGACTTGCTTCTAGGCAGCTTCCCCAATGGCCACATGCTCAAGGCCCCCAGAAAGGGAACGGAAAGCCGAAGTAGTGGGAGAGATCTTTGGGCACAAGACCGAAATCACAACCTCTACAATTTGGCAACCACCGGGAGGTAGAGCAGGTGGCATGGGGCAGCGTGGTCCCAGCAGAAATGTTGAGCTCCGCCTTCCACGTTCACGCAGTTGCTGTGGCACAGACTATTATTTAGGGGGAGCCGCTACTGGCGGTTGAAGGGCAATTAACTTAGAACTTGGAGCATATTGGAACTGTTCAGAAGCGTCTAGAACAGTGCTATTCAAACTGTGGTGCTAGCCAAGTGGGCCCGAATTGTAATTGGTTATTTATAACACAGTCATACAGAAGAGGTTTCTTACCGCCAAACCGGGGAACGAACCTGGGTTGCTCTGTGTTGCCATGCTTCCAAGGCGAGCGCGTTGCCCCTGTGCTATCCTTCCGAGAATGAGGCTGGCCGTGAGCACGAAGCTCTTCAAAAATGGAGTAAGTGATGGCTTTTCATAGAAAATAATCAAGTGTGGTGCTTGACGTTTGAATAACACTGATCTATTAGTGTCACATTATACATTCAAATGATACACCACTCATGCTGCTTGATTATGTGGTGCAACTTGCAACACGTTGTTCGTGATGGATCTGGTTCCCTTTGTTTGAGGTCCATTCTGGGGCATAAGATTGGCACAAAGGCCTAATAGGACACTTTTCCTTTTTTTTTTTTTTTTAGCAAGGAGCAGCAAGCACAGTTTGAATTGTATTTGCTTGAGTGCGGGTATGTAAAGGTTTTCAAATGTTGTGGGCAGAAAGGAAATTGAAAAGCTTACAACAAATCTGCAATTGCAGTAACAGTCGGGCAATTGGCAGGGGCAGGGCAAGTGAAAGACTAAAGGCGGTATCTATGTGCTGGAACACTGAGCATGGGTGCAACTGTGTCACATGCCAGGCATGCATGGGGCAGTTATATATTTCAGACTTCACACAAAAGCTAGTGGGAAACCGTCACTGCATATACGGTAACAGTCTTCGGTTGGAAAACGGGGGACCGGTGCGGAAAAAGTTTCTTGTTTCAACTGTGTTATCATTTCTGGATTTACACAGAATGCACCATTGGCAAAATGCACACTAATATTGCCACATCGCAATCCAAGAGACGAAGTCATCCGTCCTCTGTGTCTATGTATGTCCTTATGTTTGGAGTTGTGGCCAAACACAAACATCCTTCTGCGCTAAAGTATATATGCAGGTTCAACAGAAAGCAATGCTCATTTGGTTGGTTTTCCATTTTAGAGATACTAACCTATAAATAGCAGCTTCAGATACCAATAGGCATGATTTTTTTTAGTCAGCCATTCTTCTGGTCCTAAAATGAGGATCTTTAAGTTTGCCATTATTAACACGTACCATTTAAGGTCAGAGACATAAGTATGTGTGTGTTGTGAGCTATATACAGTAAGGACTCTATATTATTAGTTAAACAAGGTCGGCACTTGTATATATTTTGTTGGAAGAGAAGGCTTTGCGGGAATATTGCGCCTTTTGTGAATAAAACACCCAATGCGACATTTCCTGTGCCAGTACTTTTTTGTTAGGAAACGTCGTGTCGCAGTAAGCCCCGGGTTAACTGGGCATCTTGTTAAGTGGCATACGGTGCGATATCTTTCAAAGCCTAAATGCGAAACAATACCTGCTTGCTAGATAATTGGGTGGCTAGTGTTCTAGCTTTGTTGTTGCCCACGCACTGCGTATTTTTTATCCTGTGCTGCCATCTCATGGTAAACGCATAACAGAATAGCACATCTTAAGCAAAGCCACCCAGCTGACTTTTGCGATTAGAGACGGGCGGGATCACTGGCAACGGCAAGCAAGGCCTCGATGGATTTTCAAATATAAGTCACAAAGACTCTACGGGCATGTTGGATCTCATTTGGAGTGTGGTCCAATGGCTGGAATAGATTTGTTTTCTAAATGACCCAATGATGTTGCAACATTTTAAGTCGGGGGGACATGGACCAACCTGGAATCGCATAATTAGCACGACTGCTCCGGCTAGCGCCAAGATTTATGCAAAACAAAGTGGTGAAAATTCTGATACAAGGGCAATTTGAGATTGGAGCAAATAGCTAAATATTGTGAGTTGTATAACTTAACCCATCGTACATTTCTTCAAACCAAAGCACATCATAAACATAGGGACATTATCAGGGTAATTCATAGAATTTCGCAGAAAAGTGTCGCAAGCGGCTGGCGCAGAGTGTCCGCGTGCGATTGACTGCGCCAGGCACGTGCGCTAAAACCGATTTCCGCGCACAGCGTATTCATGGATTTCAGGCTCCCAAACCAGCCGTGGCGCAGAGTATCGCAGCGACCCTGCAGCAGCGCCAGTAACGCCCCCAAGAACGCCCTCGCGCAAGGAAAAGCCATCAAAATCGCTAAATCATCGCAAAGGGCAGCGCTAACCCTGGACCAGTCCACAGGGCTGCCAAACAAGGAACGCAAAGCGGGTAACGTGCATATCAGGGGTACGCGTGAAGTTTTACACGCGATTAGCCAGGGCACGTGTATCACAGGGGTACGCAGGAATTATCACACGCGATTTGGCTGGGTACGTATATTACAGGGGTGCGCGGGAATTATCACACGCGATTTGGCTGGGTACGTGTATTCCAGGGGTGCGCGTGAATTATCACACGCGATTTGGCTGGGTACGTGTATTCCAGGGGTGCGTGGGAATTATCACACGCGATTTGGCTGGGTAGGTGTATTACAGGGGTACACGGGAAGTTCTACACGCGATTCGGCTGGGTACGTGTATTACAGGGGTGCGCGGGAATTCTCACATGCGATTTGGCCAGGTACGTGTATTACAGGGGTGCGTGGGAATTATCACACGCGATTTGGCTGGGTAGGTGTATTACAGGGGTGCGTGGGAAGTTCTACACGCGATTGGCCAGGGTACGTGTATTACAGGGGTATGTGGGAATTATCACACGCGATTTGGCTGGGTACGTGTATTACAGGGGTACACGGGAAGTTCTACACGCGATTCGGCTGGGTACGTGTATTACAGGGGTGCGCGGGAATTTTCACATGCGATTTGGCCAGGTACGTGTATTACAGGGGTGCGTGGGAATTATCACACGCGATTTGGCTTGGTACGTGTATTACAGGGGTGCGTGGGAAGTTCTACACGCGATTGGCCAGGGTACGTGTATTACAGGGGTATGTGGGAATTATCACACGCGATTTGGCTGGGTACGTGTATTACAGGGGTACACGGGAAGTTCTACACGCGATTCGGCTGGGTACGTGTATTACAGGGGTGCGCGGGAATTTTCACATGCGATTTGGCCAGGTACGTGTATTACAGGGGTGCGTGGGAATTATCACACGCGATTTGGCTTGGTACGTGTATTACAGGGGTGTGCGGGAATTATCACACGCAATTAGGATGGGTGGGTCCTCACAGGTGTTCCCTGTACACCCTCCACAGCCCCTGCAGGCAGCCCACAAAACAGGGGACTACCCTGCACACCTGCTCATGTCCCCCTGCACCCCCACCCCCCAGCAGTGCAGGGGCAGCCTCCACCAGGCCCCCACTCATGTCCCCCACCACCCCCACCCCCCAGCAGTGCAGGGGCAGCCTCCACCAGGCCCCCACTCATGTCTCCCACCACCCCCACCCCCAGCAGTGCAGGGGCAGCCTCCACCAGGCCCCCACTCATGTCCCCTATCACCCCCACCCCCCCGCCACCAGGGGCACCCTCCACCAGGCCCCCACTCATGTCTCCCACCACCCCCACCCCCCAGCAGTGCAGGGGCAGCCTCCACCAGGCCCCCACTCATGTCTCCCACCACCCCCACCCCCCAGCCACCAGGGGCACCCTCCACCAGGCCCCCACTCATGTCTCCCACCACCCCACCCCCCAGCAGTGCAGGGGCACCCTCCACCAGGCCCCCACTCATGTCTCCCACCACCCCCACCCCCCAGCCACCAGGGTCACCCTCCACCAGGCCCCCACTCATGTCTCCCACCACCCCCACCCCCCAGCAGTGCAGGGGCAGCCTCCACCAGGCCCCCACTCATGTCTCCCACCACCCCCACCCCCCAGCAGTGCAGGGGCAGCCTCCACCAGGCCCCCACTCATGTCCCCTATCACCCCCACCCCCCCGCCACCAGGGGCACCCTCCACCAGGCCCCCACTCATGTCTCCCACCACCCCCACCCCCCAGCAGTGCAGGGGCAGCCTCCACCAGGCCCCCACTCATGTCTCCCACCACCCCCACCCCCCAGCCACCAGGGTCACCCTCCACCAGGCCCCCACTCATGTCTCCCACCACCCCCACCCCCCAGCAGTGCAGGGGCAGCCTCCACCAGGCCCCCACTCATGTCTCCCACCACCCCCACCCCCCAGCCACCAGGGGCACCCTCCACCAGGCCCCCACTCATGTCTCCCACCACCCCCACCCCCCAGCCACCAGGGTCACCCTCCACCAGGCCCCCACTCATGTCTCCCACCACCCCCACCCCCCAGCAGTGCAGGGGCAGCCTCCACCAGGCCCCCACTCATGTCTCCCACCACCCCCAACCCCCAGCCACCAGGGGCACCCTCCACCAGGCCCCCACTCATGTCTCCCACCACCCCCACCCCCCAGCCACCAGGGTCACCCTCCACCAGGCCCCCACTCATGTCTCCCACCACCCCCACCCCCCAGCAGTGCAGGGGCAGCCTCCACCAGGCCCCCACTCATGTCTCCCACCACCCCCACCCCCCAGCAGTGCAGGGGCAGCCTCCACCAGGCCCCCACTCATGTCCCCTATCACCCCCACCCCCCAGCCACCAGAGGCACCCTCCACCAGGCCCCCACTCATGTCTCCCACCACCCCCACCCCCCAGCAGTGCAGGGGCAGCCTCCACCAGGCCCCCACTCATGTCTCCCACCACCCCCACCCCCCAGCCACCAGGGTCACCCTCCACCAGGCCGCCACTCATGTCTCCCACCACCCCCACCCCCCAGCAGTGCAGGGGCAGCCTCCACCAGGCCCCCACTCATGTCCCCTATCACCCCCACCCCCCCGCCACCAGGGGCACCCTCCACCAGGCCCCCACTCATGTCTCCCACCACCCCCACCCCCCAGCAGTGCAGGGGCAGCCTCCACCAGGCCCCCACTCATGTCTCCCACCACCCCCACCCCCCAGCCACCAGGGGCACCCTCCACCAGGCCCCCACTCATGTCTCCCACCACCCCCACCCCCCAGCCACCAGGGTCACCCTCCACCAGGCCCCCACTCATGTCTCCCACCACCCCCACCCCCCAGCAGTGCAGGGGCAGCCTCCACCAGGCCCCCACTCATGTCTCCCACCACCCCCACCCCCCAGCAGTGCAGGGGCAGCCTCCACCAGGCCCCCACTCATGTCCCCTATCACCCCCACCCCCGCCACCAGGGGCACCCTCCACCAGGCCCCCACTCATGTCTCCCACCACCCCCACCCCCCAGCAGTGCAGGGGCAGCCTCCACCAGGCCCCCACTCATGTCTCCCACCACCCCCACCCCCCAGCCACCAGGGTCACCCTCCACCAGGCCCCCACTCATGTCTCCCACCACCCCCACCCCCCAGCAGTGCAGGGGCAGCCTCCACCAGGCCCCCACTCATGTCCCCTATCACCCCCACCCCCCCGCCACCAGGGGCACCCTCCACCAGGCCCCCACTCATGTCTCCCACCACCCCCACCCCCCAGCAGTGCAGGGGCAGCCTCCACCAGGCCCCCACTCATGTCTCCCACCACCCCCACCCCCCTGCCACCATGTGCAGCCCCCACCAGGTCCTCACAATGTGCGTAATGGTCAGCCTCCACAGCCAAAAAGCCCTACCAAGTAACCCATTCACCCACATGGAAATGGAAATCACATGTTACACCCCCAATGTTCATGAAGCAAATGAACCCATGTCCCTCACACACATATTTTCCAATTGAATGGGAAAACACACAACATGACATGCATGAAACCAATGAGATGAAACCACACAGTGAACAATGTAAAAAAAAATGTATTAGAAAAAAATACGAATGCTAAAGAAAGAAAACTAACTACAATGTAAATGTGAAAAAAGAAGCTGCATGTCCGCATAAAAACACAAAACTAGAAAATCTAATCCAAAAAATTTTGTCCAAAGTGAAATGTCAAAACTCTCCGTGCAACAAAGAACTATGTACAAAAATAACAAGGGTCCATCATCACAACAGAACTAAGGAAACCTCCTAAAAAACCTACCTAAATATCAACTATATACAAAAAGTGGAGCAGTGTCCGTCGACTCCAAATCATAAGAAAAAACAAAGGAAACCTAAAACTAAAGAACTATATACAAAGGCGGCGGGCAAGTCCAGCGGCTCACTCTGTGGTGTTCCGGGCCAGGGCATCATCGAACTCCTGTTCGATGTCCCGGAGGCGGTCCAGTTCCATGGCCCCGAGGGTCCGCAGGGACGACGCCGTGTCCTCCTCCAACCCCCTGCGGATTGCCTCGAGGCACTCGGCCAGCCTCAGGGCCCTCCGCATGGAGTTCTCCGCCCTGACCATTGTGAGCCGCGCCTCTTCCGCCCGCCGCCGCTCCGCACCTATGGCGTGGCCCAACCGCTGCCACACGGAAGACACTCTCTGTCCTGGGTCCTCCTGCCCTCCGGCCGATGCCTGCCCCTCCGATGTCGAAGGCCCCGAGCCTTCATGGCTCCCACCATCTTGCTGCTGCTGCTGCTCTGCCTCTGCCCGTGCACTGCCTCCTGCTGCCTGCACATCCTCCGCCGGCTGGGGTGCAGTTGTTGATGTGGCCACCCCTGCTGGACGTCCGACTCCCGACTGTGGCAGGGATGCCTCCTCCACCAGCCTGGCCGCACTGTCAGAGGCAGCTCCACAGGGCACCCAGGTGACTGATGGGTGGGAAGATGGCACAGAGGACGACTGGCGCGTAGGGGGTCCAGTTGAGGAGGGGGTTGGAACAAGCCCCATCAGACGGAGGAATCCGGTCTGGGTGACCTGTCCCAGCAGGCTGACGTGGTCAACGAGCCATTCGAGATGACGTGCAGTCTCTCCATGAAAAGACTGCAGGTCACCTCGCATGGCCCGTTGACGCAACGCCACACCAGCCAGGACAGGCTCAACCCGGACCTGGATAGCCACGTCCGCAGGCAGAGGAAGGCCAGTTGACGTCAGCTCATCCCCTGCCTGAAAACGGGTCTGGACGTAGGCATCCCTGCTGGTGCAAGATGATGCAGGGACAGGATCGGGGACAGGATTGCACACAGGCACCTCCGCGGCCGCCTGTGCTGCCTCCTGTCCCTGGTCCTGGACTGCACCACTAGCACCAGTGGGATCCCCACCTCCAGACCCCGTCTCTGGTGCTTGCACGGCCTCCTCCTCCACCAGACCCCCCACCAACCTGGATGACTCTGTGCCATCTTCCCCTGTTGGGCCCTGTGGGGTCCCAGCTGCCCCTTCTGCTGCCGAGGAGTCCAACTGCAACCTCCGCCTCTTGGACCTCCCCCCGGCAGCTGCGGCCTGGGACGCGGCACCGGACTCCTCACTCCCCGACGAGATGACAACACGGGAGGGGAGCCGGGCCTTGCGTCTCCGGCTGGCGGTCGGATCCCCGCCGCTGTGCTCCACAGCACCTTCTCCGCCCTCTTCATCAGTTGACGCTGCAGACAGGGAGAAACAAAACACAGGCATCAGGGCACTGTACAATGGACACATACACGCATGACAGTTGAACATGAGTGGCATTGGCAAACCTCAGACATGTCATCACAATCCCCAACACACATGTCATTGCAACTGGCACACATGAGCCATACCACAGCCATATCGCAACTGCCACCACCATCCCTACACATACAACAGCATCAGCAGCCAAAGGGGAGCCATACATCACATGCAACACAGGAAGTGCACCACACATGTACACACACCACCACACTTGCATGCATGTCTACACCTCTGCCAAGTGTCGCACTGTTCAGACGGGCATCCATGTCACATCTGCCAATCAGGCTTCCACATACCGCTGTCACATGCAACCATGTAGCATCACTGTTGCACCTTTGACAAATACACACACATGCACATGTACACAGTGCTCATACATGCAGCCGAAAACAACATACATGCCTGACATCACGGACATGTCTACTTACATACACATTCATCCAAACATGTGTGCACGCACAACTGCATTTGCCATGCAAGCCCACACACACAAGCACCATCCATGTCTCACACATTACAGCCCTCGCATGTGTCAGCCCCACGGCCCTGTACACCCCCACCCATACTCCACCCCATACAAACAGATGTGCAACCGGCACAATGGGGAATGATCACCACACGCCCTGCTCACAACCAGGATGCATGTACACTCACCGCTCGACTCCAGACGGCTCTGCTTCTCTAGGACCTGGACGTGGAGCGCTGGGGATATGCGTTCCAGGACCCCCATCTGTTCTTCTGACAAGTGGCCCCGGCGCCCCTTGGCATCCGCTGCCTTCAAGAGGCGCCGGGCCTTGTTCAGGGTCCTGGACCTGAAGTCCTCCCAGCGCTTCCTGACATGTTGTAAGTCCCGGACTGCCACCCCCTCCGCGTTGATGGCAGTCACGATGTCTGTCCAGATCCGAGTCCGTCCTTCCTTGTCGGCGCGGGAACTTCCAAAGAGGGCATCATACTGCCCCAGGACTTGCTCCACCAGGACACCAACTTCGGTGGCACTGAAGCTGGTGCCCCTCTGCCTCTCTGGCCGGGGGTTGTCAGTGGTCACAGATGGTGTTAGCCCCGACATGACAACCCCAGAGGCAGGAGTGGGTGGGCAACTGGGTCCTGGGGCTGGGCTGTGGAGCGATGGAATTCCAGTCGGGAGTCTTCTGTTCCAGCAGGGGTGGTCACAGCAACAGCACCCCTGGCTGATGTGCAGGCAGCAAATGGCAGTGCACGTGGGCAGCAGGCAGTCAGGCAGCAGCAGATAGCAGGTGGGAGCGTGCTCGGGGCTCTGGGGGGCAGTAATTCGGCCTTCTGGGCAGGAGCGTGGTCTCCCGTGTGCTCACGCGTGGCCAGCTTGGTACGGAGTGAATTGGCACGTGAAAATCCTGCACGTCAGCGTGAAAACCGAGGAAAGGCCCTTAGCGCGTAAGCGCGTCAGCACGCATACGCGATTCCATTGGACCAAAGGCCCTTAGCGCGTAAGCGCGTCTGTGACGTGACCCGCACGGGTGTTTCCCACACAGCACGTGATGACAGAGCACACGTGGAAAGACTGCACGTCAGAGTCTCATTGCGTGTGATTGGTGGAAATGGCCGTACACCGGGATACAGGTGCGCTGACGTACTTGCGTGTGTAAGTGTCCGCGCACACCTCATATACACGTACATAGGCCAATCGCGTGTACACGCACTTTTGTCCAATTACACGCGATGAGACTCTGACGTGCAGTCTTTCCACGTGTGCTCTGTCATCACGTGCTGTGTGGGAAACACCCGTGCGGGTCACGTCACAGACGCGCTTACGCGCTGAGGGCCTTTGGTCCAATGGAATCGCGTATGCGTGCTGACGCGCTTACGCGCTAAGGGCCTTTCCTCGGTTTTCACGCTGACGTGCAGGATTTTCACGTGCCAATTCACTCCGTACCAAGCTGGCCACGCGTGAGCACACGGGAGACCACGCTCCTGCCCAGAAGGCCGAATTACTGCCCCCCCGAGCCCCGAGCACGCTCCCACCTGCTATCTGCTGCTGCCTGACTGCCTGCTGCCCACGTGCACTGCCATTTGCTGCCTGCACATCAGCCAGGGGTGCTGTTGCTGTGACCACCCCTGCTGGAACAGAAGACTCCCGACTGGAATTCCATCGCTCCACAGCCCAGCCCCAGGAACCAGTTGCCCACCCACTCCTGCCTCTGGGGTTGTCATGTCGGGGCTAACACCATCTGTGACCACTGACAACCCCCGGCCAGAGAGGCAGAGGGGCACCAGCTTCAGTGCCACCGAAGTTGGTGTCCTGGTGGAGCAAGTCCTGGGGCAGTATGATGCCCTCTTTGGAAGTTCCCGCGCCGACAAGGAAGGACGGACTCGGATCTGGACAGACATCGTGACTGCCATCATCGCGGAGGGGGTGGCAGTCCGGGACTTACAACATGTCAGGAAGCGCTGGGAGGACTTCAGGTCCAGGACCCTGAACAAGGCCCGGCGCCTCTTGAAGGCAGCGGATGCCAAGGGGCGCCGGGGCCACTTGTCGGAAGAACAGATGGGGGTCCTGGAACGCATATCCCCAGCGCTCCACGTCCAGGTCCTAGAGAAGCAGAGCCGTCTGGAGTCGAGCGGTGAGTGTACATGCATCCTGGTTGTGAGCAGGGCGTGTGGTGATCATTCCCCATTGTGCCGGTTGCACATCTGTTTGTATGGGGTGGAGTATGGGTGGGGGTGTACAGGGCCGTGGGGCTGACACATGCGAGGGCTGTAATGTGTGAGACATGGATGGTGCTTGTGTGTGTGGGCTTGCATGGCAAATGCAGTTGTGCGTGCACACATGTTTGGATGAATGTGTATGTAAGTAGACATGTCCGTGATGTCAGGCATGTATGTTGTTTTCGGCTGCATGTATGAGCACTGTGTACATGTGCATGTGTGTGTATTTGTCAAAGGTGCAACAGTGATGCTACATGGATGCATGTGACAGCGGTATGTGGAAGCCTGATTGGCAGATGTGACATGGATGCCCGTCTGAACAGTGCGACACTTGGCAGAGGTGTAGACATGCATGCAAGTGTGGTGGTGTGTGTACATGTGTGGTGCACTTCCTGTGTTGCATGTGATGTATGGCTCCCCTTTGGCTGCTGATGCTGTTGTATGTGTAGGGATGGTGGTGGCAGTTGCGATATGGCTGTGGTATGGCTCATGTGTGCCAGTTGCAATGACATGTGTGTTGGGGATTGTGATGACATGTCTGAGGTTTGCCAATGCCACTCATGTGCAACTGTCATGCGTGTATGTGTCCATTGTACAGTGCCCTGATGCCTGTGTTTTGTTTCTCCCTGTCTGCAGCGTCAACTGATGAAGAGGGCGGAGAAGGTGCTGTGGAGCACAGCGGCGGGGATCCGACCGCCAGCCGGAGACGCAAGGCCCGGCTCCCCTCCCGTGTTGTCATCTCGTCGGGGAGTGAGGAGTCCGGTGCCGCGTCCCAGGCCGCAGCTGCCGGGGGGAGGTCCAAGAGGCGGAGGTTGCAGTTGGACTCCTCGGCAGCAGAAGGGGCAGCTGGGACCCCACAGGGCCCAACAGGGGAAGATGGCACAGAGTCATCCAGGTTGGTGGGGGGTTTGGTGGAGGAGGGGGCCGCGCAAGCACCAGAGACAGGGTCTGGAGGTGGGGATCCCACTGGTGCTAGTGGTGCAGTGCAGGACCAGGGACAGGAGGCAGCACAGGCGGCCGCGGAGGTGCCTGTGTGCAATCCTGTCCCCGATCCTGTCCCTGCATCATCTTGCACCAGCAGGGATGCCTACGTCCAGACCCGTTTTCAGGCAGGGGATGAGCTGACGTCAACTGGCCTTCCTCTGCCTGCGGACGTGGCCATCCAGGACCGGGTTGAGCCTGTCCTGGCTGGTGTGGCGTTGCGTCAACGGGCCATGCGAGGTGACCTGCAGTCTTTTCATGGAGAGACTGCACGTCATCTCGAATGGCTCGTTGACCACGTCAGCCTGCTGGGACAGGTCACCCAGGCCGGATTCCGCTGTCTGATGGGGCTTGCTCCGACCCCCTCCTCAACTGGACCCCCTACGCGCCAGTCGTCCTCTGTGCCATCTTCCCACCCATCAGTCACCTGGGTGCCCTGTGGAGCTGCCTCTGACAGTGCGGCCAGGCTGGTGGAGGAGGCATCCCTGCCACAGTCGGGAGTCGGACGTCCAGCAGGGGTGGCCACATCAACAGGTGCACCCCAGCCGGCGGAGGATGTGCAGGCAGCAGGAGGCAGTGCACGGGCAGAGGCAGAGCAGCAGCAGCAGCAAGATTGTGGGAGCCATGAAGGCTCGGGGCCTTCGACATCGGAGGGGCAGGCATCGGCCGGAGGGCAGGAGGACCCAGGACAGAGAGTGTCTTCCGTGTGGCAGCGGTTGGGCCACGCCATAGGTGCGGAGCGGCGGCGGGCGGAAGAGGCGCGGCTCACAATGGTCAGGGCGGAGAACTCCATGCGGAGGGCCCTGAGGCGGGCCGAGTGCCTCGAGGCAATCCGCAGGGGGTTGGAGGAGGACACGGCGTCGTCCCTGCGGACCCTCGGGGCCATGGAACTGGACCGCCTCCGGGACATCGAACAGGAGTTCGATGATGCCCTGGCCCGGAACACCACAGAGTGAGCCGCTGGACTTGCCCACCGCCTTTGTATATAGTTCTTTAGTTTTAGGTTTCCTTTCGTTCTTATTATTATTTGGAGTCGACGGACACTGCTCCACTTTTTGTATATAGTTGATATTTAGGTAGGTTTTTTAGGAGGTTTCCTTAGTTCAGTTGTGATGATGGACCCTTGTTATTTTTGTACATAGTTCTTTGTTGCATGGAGAGTTTTTACATTTCACTTTGGACATAATTTTTTTGATTTGATTTTCTAGTTTTGTGTTTTTATGCGGACATGCAGCTTATTTTTTAACATTTACATTGTAGTTAGTTTTCTTTCTTTGGCATTTGTATTTTTTTCAATACATTTTTTTTCCATTGTTCACTGTGTGGTTTCATCTCATTGGTTTCATGCATGTCATGTTGTGTGTTTTCCCATTCAATTTGAAAATATGTGTGTGACGGACATGGGTTCATTTGCTTCTTGTACATTGGGGGTGTAACATGTGATTTCCATTTCCATGTGGGTGAATGGGTTACTTGGTAGGTCTTTTTGGCTGTGGAGGCTGACCATTACGCACATGATTGGGGATTGTGAGGACCTGGTGGGGGCTGCACATGGTGACAGGGGGGTGGGGGTGCAGGGGGACATGAGTGGGGGCCTGGTGGAGGTTGAGCCTGCACTGCTGGGGGGTGGGGGTGGTGGGAGACATGAGTGGGGCCCTGGTGGAGGGTGACCCTGGTGGCTGGGGGGTGGGGGTGGTGGGAGACATGAGTTGGACATGGGTGGGGGCCTGCTGGCAGGTGCCCCACAGTGCTGGGTTGTGGGGGTGGTGGGAGACATGAGTTGGACATGGGTGGGGGCCTGCTGGCAGGAGCCCCACAGTGCTGGGGGGTGGGGGTGGTGGGAGACATGAGTTGGACATGGGTGGGGGCCTGCTGGCAGGTGCCCCACAGTGCTGGGGGGTGGGGGTGGTGGGAGACATGAGTTGGACATGGGTGGGGGCCTGCTGGCAGGTGCCCCACAGTGCTGGGGGGTGGGGGTGGTGGGGGACATGAGTTGGACATGGGTGGGGGCCTGCTGGCAGGTGCCCCACAGTGCTGGGGGTGGGGGTGGTGGGAGACATGAGTGGGGCCCTGGTGGAGGGTGACCCTGGTGGCTGGGGGGTGGGGGTGGTGGGAGACATGAGTTGGACATGGGTGGGGGCCTACTGGCAGGTGCCCCACAGTGCTGGGGGGTGGGGGTGGTGGGGGACATGAGTTGGACATGGGTGGGGGACTGCTGGCATGTGCCCCACAGTGCTGGGGAGTGGGGGTGCAAGGGGACATGTGTTGGTGTTCATTAGTTCAAGGAGACATGTGCCTTTGCTGGGGGGCATGCCCATGTTGGGTGGGCTGCCTACGGGACATGACCAGGGATGCAGGGTAGTCCCCTGTGGTGTGGGCTGCCTGCAGGGGCCGTGGAGGGTGTACAGGGTACACCTGGGAGGACCCACACTGTCAAATCACATGTGGGACTCCCCGGCACCCCTGAAATACACGTACCGTGCAGAAATCGCGTGTAAAACTTCCCGCGCACCCCTGAAATACACGCGCCCAGGCTAGCGTGTAAAACTTCCCGCGCACCCCTGAAATACACGCGCCCAGGCTATTCGCGTGTGGAACTTCCCGCGCACCCCTGAAATACACGGGCCCAGGCTATTTGCGTGTGGAACTCCCCGCGCACCCCTGAAATACACGCGCCCAGGCTATTCGCGTGTGGAACTTCCCGCGCACCCCTCAAATACACGCGCCCAGGCTATTCGCGTGTGGAACTTCCCGCGAACCCCTGAAATACACGCGCCCAGGCTATTCGCGTGTGGAACTTCCCGCGCACCCCTGAAATACACGCGCCCAGGCTATTCGCGTGTGGAACTTCCCGCGCACCCCTGAAATACACGCGCCCAGGCTATTCGCGTGTGGAACTTCCCGCGCACCCCTCAAATTCACGCGCCCAGGCTATTCGCGTGTGGAACTTCCCGCGCACCCCTGAAATACACGCGCCCAGGCTATTCGCGGGTGGAACTTCCCGCGCACCCCTGAAATACACGCGCCCAGGCTATTCGCGTGTGGAACTTCCCGCGCACCCCTGAAATACACGCGCCCAGGCTATTCGCGTGTGGAACTTCCCGCGCACCCCTCAAATTCACGCGCCCAGGCTATTCGCGTGTGGAACTTCCCGCGAACCCCTGAAATACACGCGCCCAGGCTATTCGCGTGTGGAACTTCCCGCGCACCCCTGAAATACACGCGCCCAGGCTATTCGCGTGTGGAACTTCCCGCGCACCCCTGAAATACACGCGCCCAGGCTATTCGCGTGTGGAACTTCCCGCGAACCCCTGAAATACACGCGCCCAAGCTATTCGCGTGTGGAACTTCCCGCGAACCCCTGTAATACACGTAGCCCGCTCCCCCAGGCCCGATCGCGTGAGGAACTTCCCGCGCACCCCTCAAATTCACGCGCCCAGGCTATTCGCGTGTGAAACTTCACGCGAACCCCTGAAATACACGTAGCACGCTCCCCCAGGCCCGATCGCGTGAGGAACTTCACGCGAACCCCTGTAATACACGTAGCCCGCACCCCCAGGCCCGATCGCGTGTGGAACTTCCCGCGCACCCCTCAAATTCACGCGCCCAGGCTATTCGCGTGTGAAACTTCACGCGAACCCCTGAAATACACGTAGCCCGCTCCCCCAGGCCCGATCGCGTGTGGAACTTCCCGCGCACCCCTCAAATTCACGCGCCCAGGCTATTCGCGTATGAAACTTCACGCGAACCCCTGAAATACACGTAGCCCGCTCCCCCAGGCCCGATCGCGTGTGGAACTTCACGCGAACCCCTGAAATACACGTAGCCCGCTCCCCCAGGCCCGATCGCGTGAGGAACTTCACACGAACCCCTGTAATACACGTAGCCCGCTCCCCCAGGCCCGATCGCGTGAGGAACTTCACGCGAACCCCTGTAATACACGTAGCCCGCTCCCCCAGGCCCGATCGCGTGAGGAACTTCACGCGAACCCCTGTAATACACGTAGCCCGCTCCCCCAGGCCCGATCGCGTGAGGAACTTCACGCGAACCCCTGTAATACACGTAGCCCGCTCCCCCAGGCCCGATCCCGTGAATAACTTCACGCGAACCCCTGTGATGCACGTACCCTGCAAATCGCGTGTGACACTTCCCGCGCACCCCGGTATACATGCACACGTATTTTTTGTCAGCGGGTGTCCGTGTTTGTGGGTACCCCTTTGCACGTCATTTTTCCTGGAGGGCCACAGTATGGGACATTCATCATGGCAGTATATAGGTGCTATTTGTTGGCGCACCTTTTGGCGGACGCAGAGACGCTACCGCCTCCTTTCTTGTGGCGGTCGTGTTTGTGCCTGTGCGCTGGTTTGAGCGTGCGCTTTTTTCCCCTATTCTATTCCATGAATACGTGTTGTAGGCGAGCGTGTGGGCGTTCCGCGCACTTGTGCCCTGTACTTCCCCCGTGACGCCCACGTTTTGGCAAGTTGTTCCCCATTCCGAGTGTTACGCCCGTGTTCCGCCTACTTTTATTGCGTGCGCCGCGCTATGTGCGAATTTCGCTGTGGCCTGTGCGATTTTCGCTGTGACCTGGCGCACGCTGTTAGATGGCCTGTGCGCCAACATGCGCCAACGTGCGCCGCGCACTTTTTTATCGCACATCCGCTGGTTTTCTCGCGCACGGCCTTCCATGAATCGACGTGCGCTGCTTTTCGTGCGATTTTCGCACTTGCACTGCGATTTTCGCTATTCCACTGCGAATCGCACGTTTTTGCCCACTTGCGCCGCGCTAATTATTCCATGAATCGGCCTCTATATATATATATATATATATATAAAATATATATATATATATATATATTTATTCAGTAAAAAAACTTTGTTAAAGGGACGTTATGGTTAAGTTGTGCTACTAAAAACCTATGAAATTCAGTAAAAAAACGTTGTTAAAGGGACGTTATGGTTCCAAGTAAAACCGAAAACCCCCTGAAATTCGCTAGTTATGGTAAGCTAAGCAACCATAATTCCACGCCATCACCGTGCACTGCTAAGACTAACACCCAGGACATCAAAGATGACATCACAAATGTCATTGATGACATCACTGATGACATCACATTTCTGGCTCCCTCTTTTTTTCTTTAGTGATATATTTTGGCCAGTAATACTTAGGAACAAAAAAATCAAAAAGTACTATATTTGTAGACTTATACATCAAATATGTTCTTACAGTAATTCATTTGGGGTTCGCTCACATCATATGATAGCAATGCTTTCTGTGTATGAAGACAATCAGTAATGTTATCAACACTTTCTTATTGTTCTGCTGTTTTTTATAACTGTACTTTCTCTGGATGTGCTCATATTTGTATTCGCATTACTTTGTTTAGGGTGCAGTCACATCATGTGATGGTTAACATAGGGAAGTAGTAGATTTGAAGCAGAACGATCATTTCTGTGCATAAATATAATCAGTTAGGTTATGAACACTTTCTGGTTCTACTGCTGCTTTTTTACGTACTTCACTTTCCCTGTATATACTCATATATGTATGTGTTGTTGTGTGTTTGTGTTTTGTCTGTAATAATAAATTAAATAGTAAGTGGGTTTTATTAGCTACTTATTACATGTTGCACAGTACACAAAACGTTAATAAGAAAGCATTTATCATTTCACTATTGAACATGGGAAGATTATGAATATTGCACCTCCATCATGTCTGCTGCACACAATGCTTATGTTTATACATGGTTAGCTTATTATACTGGAAAGAACTTCATAATAGAATGCTATTTATATCAATGCATTGCTTAATGCACTACATGACATCTATTCCAATGATCCTTGACACTTTTTTCGTCAACATTATAATAAGAATCCCTTGTACAGCTTTTCATGAAAAGTAAATGCACAGGTGATGTCATCAGTAATGTCATCAATGACATTTGTGATGTCATCTTTGATGTCCTGGGTGTCTTCGCAATGCACGGTGGTGGCGGTGGTGGTGCGAGTTATGGTTGCTTAGCTTACCATAACTAGCGAATTTCAGGGGGTTTTCGGTTTTACTTCGAACCATAACGTCCCTTTAACAAAGTTTTTTTACTGAATTTCATAGGTTTTTAGTAGCGCAACACCATAACGTCCCTTTAACATAGTTTTTTTTACTGAATTTCATAGGTTTTTAATAGCACAACTTAACCATAACTTCCCTTTATCAAAGTTTTTTTACTGAATATACATATATATAGTGTGAATTTGATAGATGTTTACTTAGATTCCCTTACTTTATATACATGGAACATAGAATATACTGAGCCCCCTGCTAGTAATTTTGATGTCTGTGGACTGTGCGTATGTCGGACAACATCAACACTACCCAAAAACTCAGGGGGTATCTTAGATTGTTACATCATGCCATATAAACACTGAACAAGCTCAAAAAGCAGCACATGAACACATTATATGTAATAATAAATAAGAAGTGGAACCTAAATATGTAACACATCAACCGTCCATTTAAATAACATATGTACTAAAATGGAATATACCAAAACAAAAAAGATATGCCTCCAACATAATTACCTCACAGAAACTGCACAGCAAGAAGCAACAGCAGACCTACACAACAGTAACAACAAAACTTACCAGAAACTAGTAAGTAAACTTCATTTTTCTTATATATTTTTAAACTTTCTGTATTAGGTTCACTAAAAGTAATATATATTTTTTTACACAGAAATGTCCAGTACTTTGGAATGGCTTGAAGAAAATTTCCCACGTGATGAAATGAGTGAAGACAGTGATACTAATGGTAGACACTTCTCTATATAAGCAAATTAATAATCATTACTTTATGCGTACTTAAGACAATTTTTTTAGCAGAACATACAAACAGTGAAAATAATATAGCAAAAGAAACATAAGAAAATGCTCTGCAGTGCATGGAACAAAAAATGGATATGCTAATGGAAAATTTCAATCTTTTAAAACATTTTGTGGAGGACCACATAAGAGAAAAAACTAAATATCATTGTCCCTCATGTACCTGTTCCCCCTGTCCATGTCCCAGTTAACTATCCCCAAACCCTCAGTACCTAGAAAAACATTATGATGAGACTTCCATCCCTTCATCCCCTCCCATCCATCCTCTCCAAACCCCTAATTCCCCTGTATTTGTGTCAGTTTATGCTTCCCCGTCTCTTTCATACATTTTATATTTATATATAATTAAAAAAAATATTATGTGTGTTTTAATTCAGTCCCTTGTGTCTTATTTTTTTAATAAAGGCAGTTAGGGTGTCTGCGGACCGCGCAGGTGTCTGGAATGTCTGCAATTAACCAAAATGGAGGTGTCCTAAGGACACTATACCTGTCCGTAATGTCTGCAAGCAAAATGGAACTGTTCTTAGAACACGCTCGGTGTCCAGAATGTCCGCAATTGACCAAAATGGAGGTGTCCTACGGACACTATACCTGTCCATACTGTCCGCAAGCAAAATTGAACTGTTCTTAGAACACACTCGGTGTCCAGAATGTCCGGAATTAACCAAAATGGAGGTGTCCTAAGGACACTATACCTGTCTGTACTGTCCGCAAGCAAAATTGAACTGTTCTTAGAACACACTCGGTGTCCGGAATGTACGCAATTAACCAAAATGGAGGTGTCCTAAGGACACTATACCTGTCCGTACTGTCCGCAATCAAGATGGACTGTTCTTAGAACACACTCGATGTCCAGGATGTCCGTAATTAACCAAATTTGAGGTGTCCTAAGGACACAATACCTGTTCGTACTGTTTGTAATTATAATGGGAGTGTCCGTACTGTCCGTAGAACATCTACGCAGATGCGCACCACACCGATAGGTCCTACGAACATCGCGCCTGTCCATAACTGTCCGTCGCACGTGTGTCACACTTTTTATTAGTTTGAGGACCCGAACATTGTCCGTAGAACACCAGCACGCACAACTGTTCCTGCGCATTTGGTGTCCTGCGTACAGCCCTCCCTTTCGCGAACGTGTCCGTGATGTCATCATGTGACCGCACCCACGCTGAGCGTGTGCCCTGATTTGCGGACACTGTCTGGGTCCCCGAACATTTTAAAAGTACTTTTTTGGACAATCCAAAGTATTTTACAGTAAAAGTTCACCATTGCACATGTCCCAGACAATGTCCGTAGCATTCTACATACTTTTCGGAACTTTTTGAGCCTTTTTGGGGTGTTCGATCTGTCTGCGGACAGCGTGGCTGTCTGCGGAGTGCGCACCTGTACCCCTATAAAAGGCCACACCCCAGAGCTCATCCTCATTCTGTCTTTCTACTATTGCAGATTGACATGCTTTTTCGGCTTTTGCTGCTCTTGCTGCTTTTCCATCTAACCTGATGGCATCCATGGTTGCGAATATGGTCAACTGCAATCAGTGCCACATGGTGCTGAGTCATGGGAGGCCTGGTTCATACAGCTTTGGTACGACATCAATGAAGTGAAACCTAAGGTTGTTCCAAAGTGGGGCTATTCGCATGTGATAAACGTAGTAGGTTGAGTTCCTCTACAACATCCTCAGTTTCCGCTCCTGTCACCACAAGAGACCACAAGAGACCCTCCTTTGGGACAGCACATCCCTCCAGCTGCCTCACAGGCCATTCATGATACTGTTGACCCTTACCTTTCAAGGGTCACAATATTGTGTATGTACTGCGACGCAGTACTCTGCAGGGGGGAGCATCTTTGGAGTGCTTTCGAGACTGCGGTCAAGGATCACGAGAAGGTCTGCCCACTACCTGAATAAGACACACCCTATATTTTCCTCTCTCCACCTTCCCATTCTTGTCCCTGTGGTTGGTGTCCCTTCCTTACCCTCCTTTCCCCTCCTTTCCTTGTGTTTTGTGTTTAAAAAACCAAACAAAATATAAAACAACAACCCCCCCAAAAAAAGGCTCTTTTCAGAGCTGTCTTTCACAGTTTAATAATAGAAGTGACAAATAAATAGTGCAGGGCCCTGTCCATTTTTTTAGAAGTCCTTGGACAGTTCGCAGACATTTATTTTTTGGGGTGCTGCCCTATCATGACCATTGCACTTTACTATGGGAGGAAGTGGTGGCTCTGAAAGGAGCCTTTTGGTGGTGTTTTTTTGTGTTTGAAAAACTTCAAATGATCAACACCTACTGCAAAATGGATGGCTGTAATTCCAAAAAAGGTTGCAATGCATTTTGTACATTTCTCAGAAAAATCTGATTGCCAGTAAAATGGACTATCTCTGCGAAAAATGTATGTGCTACGAAACATAATATTTTCATTGTGAAAAGAGGACATGCCAACATCTCTTAAAAAGGCACAAACAGCCTTATTGATATTGCACCTCGCTTTCTCCATTTGTGGACCAAATGGAGAAGAACGCAGCCACATTTGTCTCTGCGCAATAAGAGAAAAAAGTACTTGGGAATTTGGAAACATGTCCATGACTTTCCCAAGTCCTCTTTCATTGCAAATTGCAAAGAAATTCCAGATACATGTCCTAAACTGTTCCCTCCACAATGAATTATAATTATGTCTGGATGATGCTGTGTCTCCAAAGTAGCACAGAGAGGTATCAAGTCCAGCCACTTCATTCCACGCACTCCATGCCAGTGCACTTCCATATGAGGGAATCCAAGATCTCCAGCTACTCCACAGTGTTCTGTATGCACCTCCAGCCAATGTATCCATGAGTCTCCCAAAATCCAGATATTCTGTTTTCTAAAATACACAGCCATAGCTATCTGTTCTTCTCTAAGGAAAAAGACTTTCTGACAAACTCTCCCCTTACACAAAACACCCAGTAAACTTTATTGACCAATCCCTTGCTCTACTCTTTCTCATTTGCATGCCTGTCCACCCCAAAATCCCTGTATGTAATACGCTGTTTCCGTGGACAACCTCCATGTCCGCGGACATACCATAAATCTGAGCGTGATGAATTTAAATTTAAATAGTGTGCCCCATTTCCGCTTTGAGGTTGGCTCTGAAAAGAGACGTTTTTATTGGGGGGGTTTTGTAGATGCTTGACAGACACCTGTTATTTTGTATTTTTTTTCTTACTTTACTCCTAAAATCTTCACATAAGCTTCTCCAAAGCAACCCTTAGATTCCAAAACAGCATGGCATTTCCCATAAAAGATAAAGAAATGCCATCTTCTTTCAAATAAACAGCATTACTGGAATCAATATTCTCATTATTACAGAAGAACATACCAGCTCTAAGCATGAAAGCAAATAAGCTTCGGTTGATTGCACACCTAGCAATGTTTTGCTGAGGACAAAAAAACAGAACTATTGTCCCATATTGCCCTAGATACTAAACCAGAAAAAATAACTTTGGCATTTGGAGTACATTCATTATTGCTTGAACCAAGTGTTCCAAATCTGCCAACAAAGTAGGGGCACTGACATAGCCCAAATGCAAAGCACCACAGTGCAAAACTCCCACTGGGGACTGTTCATCCTGGCCATATCTTCACAAACTTGTACAATTCCCTTTACATTGCAATCAGGCACAGTGCTCCACACCACCACCACTCCTTTAACATCAAAATTGTTTGCCACATGCCTGCATTGAGCATACTGCTGTAAACCATGCACAAACATATCTCCAATCACCAACACCCTGACTTTCTCCACCTCTGACATCTTCACTACACACAGCCTCTTTCAACACAAAGCCACAACCTCAACACGTGATTGGCTAATCCCTACAGTCCCCATTCCATGCTGGATTTGCTGGAAAACCCAGATGTGGCACGCCCTGTCTGCGGACAGCCGCTGTGTCCGCGGAGAGCGTAACTCTTAGACAGCCCTTCTACCATTTCCACATCACTCTCTGTGCCATTCCCTCATTGGATACAGCTAAGCAGTCACACAACCATCCACCAATCACATCCAAGACCTCTACAGTTAACTCCATCTTCATAGTTCAGTACTTCAAATGAACTGTTGATCACTCTGAGTACAAGTCTCATATCATTGGAAAGTACCTACTACAAAAACTACTGTACAGGTCTCCAAGATTTCTACTTGCAGCTGCATGCATATCCACACGCATGAATACAAACTACAGGTATGCATATTTTATGCACAGTACATGTACAATTAATGCATATAAACACAGTAACTGCCACTTAACCTGGATAACCTATAAAATGAACTTACTGTTATTTTTCCCATCTGCTATAATCAACTGTTACTTCCAAACCTGTCTGCTATCTAAAATTATTTTTTTACACACACAGCTATCTAAAAAATTATAATATTAAAAGATGGAAGAAATAACAGTGTAATTGTAGAAAAACACTTATTAGTGTATTATAAAATTACACACAGCCAGGATAAGTGCATGCATCTTTATACACTCACACAGATAGACACTATCATTAAAAAGCTCCCAGCTGAAACAACACCACTGCCTGTACATCACATCTTCCTGCTGTATTACCCACATCTTCACAAATGCATACATTCCATGCTTTTCTATACAGTTTCTGCCATTTACCCTATAAAAATAGCAAAATAAGTATATTATTATTTATTTGATCTCCTAACATCCAATAACACAGCCTTAAGAAACCAAGTGAGTTTCGTACCTTTAGTATTATACTCATTTGCAAAGCATGCTGAACTAACACATAGTAAGTAAAATATAAAGGCTGCACATAGTCAAAGGAAACTGCATGCACACACTATGTTCAGTTATCAAACAACAATACTACTACAAAAACATTAAAATCAATGTCTAAATTAACAACAGTGCTATAAACACACAACATTACTAACTTCTTTCTTTTACAATTGCAGTGAAGACCACTCTCATGAAAAGCAGAAGCATCTGAAGTACAAACAACAACTCAGAAGAAACCTGCTCATTCCAAACAAAAAAAGTAAGTACAATGCTACCATAATGTTCTAACTGTTACTCAAACACAATGTGGGGTTTATTCATAGAATTTGTGCACCGAAAAACAGGGATTTGTGCACCATTCTGGCCACAAATCCCCATTTGTTAAACAGAGATTTGCGGGCAGAATGGAACACAAATCCCCATTTTTCGGCACACAAATTCCATAAATCAGCCCCTAGAATGTTAATATTGCAGAACAAAGAACTGTTTTAATTCCATACCATTAGATTTAGTATTAGTGCTTCTCCTCACCATTAGCTTACTCCGTATTGTCATCTGAATCCCAGTATAGTAACACACAAATACAAGAATAGCCTTACCAACTCGTTGTAACTGCCCATTGCACAAGCACACACCGCCACATACATCCTTACCATCATACTAAGACACTCATGCAAACAGCATACATACATTGCAGAACAGCCCAACCCATACCTTATTTTTTTTCCAACAGACCCCAAATAATGCCTACCAAAAAGCATGTCCGTAGAAAGCAACGCAGAAGTAGAGCAAATGGAAATAAAAGTGTCCAACATAAGCATCCATCTCTAGCAGAATTTGTACAAAAAGTTCAAACAAAAGATCCAATAATCATTAAGCAAAACAAAATAAGCTTCCAGTTCAAAAACTTTGACTCCTCTTTCAAAATGTAAAACAAAACAGAAAGTGATTAACAAGAATTCAGCTACCACTACTGCTAACATTGCTCCTATAAATCTTGATGTAGTGGCAAGTAACCATACCAAAAAAAGTATTTTTACAAAAAATGTTCCGCCACAGAGTCCTTCAGAATCTTATAAAAACAGGAGAGAAATCATGCACAACCCTTAAGACCTACTGTAGAAAATTAATCTTAGAAGCTCTCATAGATAGTGCAATACTTCTTAAAAGGAAGTTATTTATTTTAGTGTTAAACAGAATGAAACCACTAAGAAAACAAACTACTAAACTACAAAAAAGACTTTTCAATAAACGGAATGTCAACAAAAATAACTTCTTAAATATCTGTGGAGGTGAATGGACTCACACCACGAGCACAGAACCATATTTCATTGAAGAAGCATACAAACAAAATCAAACAAACACAATTGCTATACATAGCAGTGGACGAGGGTATGAAAAACATAATAATACCATAATGGAAAAAGAAATGCTGCTTACAAAAATATCCCCAGAAAACTCAGTATCACTTCTCCATCCGACTGAACCGAAACGTCCAATGTACAAATGGCTGTGCACGTCAATTTGTAACATTGACAAAACATCTTTCAAATCTTATGCCAGTTCCTCAATCAGTATGTGAAAGGCAAAGACAAATTCAAAATGAAACTACTACAAAATATGGATACCTGTCCAGTGCACAAATACACAGGACGACAAGGACATTCATTAGCCTGCATTTCAGGACCTAATTGCAAAAGCACCTTCCATCATATCAAAATGATATCAACACATCACTCAACTATAAGAAATCTAGTCCATAAACTGTACTATGCTAAATCTACAGCTTTAGCACTAGGCAATTTAAATAACAATCTTCTAAATGGTACAGCCAAAGACCTACTCGAAGAAATAGAGCATATCCAGAGAAAATATTTTGGAAGTGAAAGCCACTTACAAAATGTAATAGCTTTACCACAGACTAGGAACAATTCTACTAATGGCAACCTTCTACTACACACATACAAAAAAGAAATACTAACATTTAAAAGTACATCCGCTGAAGTAACAAACCATGTGTGTGTGTGTTGCCACAGAACTTTTCATAAAAGTAGCACAACACCTGTAGACATAACATGCAAAATAGAAGACAATGGTTTGAATTAGCTCTCTACCTTATAGCAGAAAACAAATACGAAATAAATGACCCCTTAATACTTTGCAGTTACTGCACTGCAAAACTTGACAACAACCAAACTCCTTCACGTGCTATCACAAATAATTTGGAATTATTCCCAATGCCAAAACCCTTGCAACAACTCAATTTATATGAGAGCATCATAATTCAAACAGTGCATCCCTTTCAATCAATAATATGCCTTCAACCAACAGCACAATTACCTTCCTCTGAATTAATGAAAGGCATTGATGGCAAAGTATTTTATTTACCATTAGATCTGAAAGAAAATGTACACACTCTGGGAGTGCAACATCCAATAGATGAATCTTTACTTGTCTTAGTAAATGGTGTACCTACAAAAGACAAAAAATTTGGCAACAACTCGTAGATTTCCATTAAGTTAGACAAGCCTTGCAATATCTAAAAGACAATAATGAATACTACAAAGAAATTAATATTGAAGAAAACCTGAGGGAAACCACTGAAATAATTCAAGAGTCACCAGAAACTGGTCAATTCGAAACTTCTATATACTGCTACAGTATCCAATATTTTAGACCATTATACAATTCATCCACCACACTCTAAAGACACCATAGATGATGCACTAGAAACATACCAAATGCGACAAACCAAAGGATCACCAATCAGGATATGGGAAAAAAGTATAGAAGTGTGCTTTTCCTCTACTCTTTCCTACTGGGAAAGGAGGAAGGTACGATGATAGACCCACTCAGATAACAGCATCAGAATACCACTCGTTACAAATGTATTCTGAAGATCCCAGCTTTAGACAAAATGTGGAATACATATTCCACCTACTCTTTTAAAGTGAACTAGCAACTCTATGCTACGGAGTTGCACACACATTGAATCAGGTACCCATTTTCAAAATATTTCAGCTATGCAATTAACACAAAATGTGCAAGAAAAAGATGAGGTTCTGTAATCAAGCATTACAAATCTGTTAGCAAACATGCGTGGTACTAAAGAATACTGGTTCCGACGACACAGAGATGTACGCTGTATGATAAGAAACCTCTGCCCACCCACTTGGTTTGTTACATTAAGTTGTGCAGAATATGCATGGGAAGATTTACATGATTTCCTACGCATATCAAACAAAAACAAAGCAAACATAGATATACTAACACCTGGAGAACTTTGCTCTCTAGATCCTGTTAATGTTTCAAGATATTTCAATCATCGCTTCATTGCTATGCTACACTTTATTTGTAATAAAACTGTTCCTCCCCTCGGAGCAGTGCAACACTTCTTTTGGTGCAAAGAATACCAAGCCAGAGGAGCCCCACATATCCACATGCATTTATGGATTAAAGATGCTCCTAAATTTGGACAAGACAGTGATGCCACTGTTTTACAGTTTATTGAAAAATATGTCACTTGCGAAATTCCGTCACAAACAACAAACAGTGATCGTCATGCACACATTTTACAATTTCAAAGACACAAATGTGGGAAATATTGTCATTGCAAATATAAAAAACAAAGAGAAATACTACACCAAATGCCACTTTGGTTTCCCTAGACCAGTTACAGCAACAGGTCAAGTAAACAATTTCATGTCTTCAGTTAGACATAGTGTTAAAGGTAAATCACCTAAGAACACATATTACATAAAAAGAACAGAAGAAGCAAAATACATCAATGATTACAATGCAATCATTGCCCTCTTATGGAATGCAAACATAGAGGTGCAGTACATTGCAGACAATTCCACTGCAGTTGCACGATATGTTACAGCCTACTTAACCAAAGCAGAAAAACAGAGCTTTAAGACCTCCGGGATGACCTAATATCGGACAAAACACTGTCTCAGAAACTGTACAGTTTAGGCATAAAAATGACCTCTCATACAAAATGTGACTGCTATGTATCTGCAGACTGTTTAACCGGTACTGCTTTGTATGGACATTCTGAAAATATAGTATGGCTAAGTCTTGGTCCTGCTAAATCTAGAAAAATATTTCTCAAATCATACAAGGACATAGAAACAATAGCCAATAAAGATCCCAACAACCAAGACATTTTGAAAAACAATTTACTAGACACATACTACCCAAACAGGAGTACCACTTTGGGAACTATGTGTCTATACCACATAGCGCAACACTTCAAGTACAAAAATAATATAAAACCCAATGAAAACAAAGGTAGATACAGAGTGACAAATTGTGAAGGCAGATTAGTGAAACTTACCAAACCAAGCTTAATTAATCATATCAAATTGTCAATAAAAACTCCTCAACATAAAGAACTATATGACATGTCCCTGCTACAACTTTATAAACCATGGAGAAAAGAGGAAGAGTTACTAGATATCTATGACTCCTAAGAAGATGCTTTCAAAGCAAATGAAAGCACAATAACAGATGTAAACTTTACACAGTACAAAAAAATGTTGCACAATGAACAGCAACACGAAGAAGAACTCCAGGCCCAACTAGATAAGGACACTCCCGAAAGTTGTCAACCTTATATTACAGGAAGCCAAGAACCACTGGGACAGCCACTAATAGCAAACGAGGCAGAATTAGCTATGACAGAAGTAGAAAACACCATGTGTCACTATAAAGAAGATACAGAAGACTTAAATTTACTGAAATCAAAACTGAACAATGAGCAGCGTAGCATTTTTCAAGATGTAACAAAAGAAATTGCACATGGTGTACAACATGAAAATAAAGAACATACCTGCCAAAATTACAAACCTATACTACTAAACGTCAGTGGTCAAGCTGGTTCAGGAAAAACATTCTTAATCAAAATAAAATCATCAGCAAGTTCCTTCAACAATTGACAAACAACAAACTGTCAGCTGTTGGCCCCACAGGTTTAGCTGCCTACAACATAGGCAGTGTCACTTTACACCGATTACTACTCCTTCCAGTAGAACACCAAAACAAATTAGAATATTACAAACCTTCTACAGAAGCTGCAATGGAACTACGCAGAGTTTTGAAACAAATGAAAATGCTACTAATAGATGAAGTGAACATGGTCTCCAACCTAATGTTGACTTTGATTCACCTCAGATTACAAGAATTACTCAAAACAAACTACGAAGAGCTCTTTGGAGGAAAACACATTATTGTTTTCAGAGATCTTCTTCAATTGACACCAGTGAAGGGTGAACACATTTTTAAAACCTTAGGGCACAAACTCTGCCGTAAAACTGTTGGCAGCATAGGAAATGTCAACCTATGGCAACATTTCCAGTACAGAGAATTAACAGAAAACATGTGCCAGTCTGCAGACCTCACACATGCCAACATTTTAAAAAGTATTACAGTTGGTATACTATCTCAATCAATATTAAAAACCCACCACATCCATGCACTGTATGGCCATAACTCATGTGCTACTGATGTTATGGAAAAATTGGCACAAAAAATGTCAATTGTATGTCCTTGATGCCAACTCTTGCAAGCTGTTCAAAATTAAATGAAACAATGTTGAAAAAAGAAATGCAACCAATAATTGAAATTTGCTCCACAGACAAACTGGACGTACATGGTATGACACTACCCATGTGTCAACAAGCCACAACAAGACTAAATACCTTAGAAAACTCTATCTCCAACACAGCTGGTTTGGAGAAAATATTAAAATTATCTTTAAACTGTAGAGTAATGCTTAAACGTAACCTTGACGTGAAGCAAGGACTAGTTAATGGAGCACTTGGTACAGTTGTTGGCTTTCAAACATATCCACGTGACAATAACATTCAGTTTGTCAATATTCTCTTTGACAAACTATCAGAAGTTAAAAGGATAGGGCGCTCAACAGCCCGATTCCTTTTTTTCAAAGACATGTATATACGCAAAGAACAATTTTCTCTAACTTTAGCATACGCAGTCACCATTCACAAATCACAAGGTCTTACCCTAGATAAAGCATTGCTAGATATTGGGAACACAGTCTTTAAAGAAGGCATGAGCTACATAGCACTATCACGCTTACATACTCTTGACGGTCTATTTCTAATCAACGTTGATGCAAGTAAAGTAAATGCTGATATTCCTTGCATTTTATAATACAATAGACTACGTTCACGATACACCCCCCATTTAAAAACCTATCCTGTTCCACAAAAAGCAATACGTTGTAAAAGAAAACTACTTCAAACAGAAATGCAACAGGATCTCACTACAAATCCTCCAAAGAGAGTAAAAAAAGATAATACTTCATCAATTACTACAACCAAAGAAGAATCTACTACTCAAAGTAACTCAGGTACTTCTTCAAAGAAGCAACACACACTCTGAAGAAATGACTTGGACACAGAACTATCAGGTCCATTCAAATTTTCAAATATAACTGGTGTAAATAGCTACGCAAATGTAACAATAAATATTCTATTCCAATTGCCACCACTTATTCTCAACATTTATTTACACAATACAGACCAATTGTGTTTGCAAATGTTAGTCCTTAATAGAAATGCAACCAACAATCCTGACAACACATACAGAGTTCATGGAATAAGCCAAGAATTGGACTACCGTGTTGGAATGGTGAAATTCACTATAAACTCACAAGAAGATCCACAAGAATTTCTAATATACTTACTACAAGTACTGAAAAACAAAAACATACCTATAAATAAAATCTTCCAGATTTCATACATGTGGAAACATACATGCACTCTCTGCAACCATGGGGCACAGGAACAAATCCCTAATGAATGCTTTGTGTATGTATCTATACCTAACTGTGAATCTATTCCATTTCAGCAACTTGTACAAAATGCAAACCATGGCAGATTGTGTACTACCTGCAATTCAGATAATTGCTCCACTTTACAAATACAAACACATAGTAAATACGTAATACTAATGCTTTTACTTTACAATGCAGATGGTACCAAAAAAAAAACTGCAAGCTGACTGGATTCACACGGTCAAGTATCACTTGGTAAGAAAACCTTCGCAACAATAGGTATAATCTACCACACAGGAGCCACAACCAATGTAGATCACTACACTGCATATATAAAAAAGAATAGTGGATGGTTTAAATGTAACCATTACTCTAAAGCAGAGACTACCAACAAATCTTATAAACGCTTATTTAATATTCTCAAAGCCAAAATTTAATAACTAATCTGTGCATAGACATTAATAAAACTTCAATTAGAAAACTATAAACAGTTAGAATACGCCAACAGGTATCTAACTGCCCCCAAAAATCTGCAACAATCCAACAGATAGATGAGTAACTTGAAAATATAAATAAAAAACTATAACCAGTAAGAATACGCCAACAGGTATCTAACTTCCCCAAGATTCTGCAACAACCAAACAGATAAATCAATACCACTAAAATATAAGAAGAAATAAACAGTTATAATATGCCAACAGGTATCTAACTGCCCCAAAAATCTGCAACAACCCTACAGATAGATGAGTAACTTGAAAATATAAATAAAAAACTATAACCAGTTAGAATACACCAACAGATATCTAACTGCCCCAATAATCTGCCACAAGCCAACAGGTAGAACATTAGCCAGAAACAACAAATAAACACAGAAACCAAAGAAAGAAATATATTGTACCATAACAAAAAAAGTTTTTTTTTTAATCCAGTATGGACTTTTTTTCCCAAAGACCCAATGATTTAAGAAACAAACACAGAAACTGAGCAAATTGCACAGTAGACTGGTTTGTAAAATACTAAATATGAGGGTTGAAATAATGCAGAAATGTCTATTATGTAATGCAATAACTCACAATGAACTACCTACACTAACATGATCTTTTCTTTTATCACAGAAATTGAAAAAGAATATCTGCTCCAGTTACCCAAGTCATGAAAAAAATATATCCAATCATAAAAAGTCAAACTGTAAGTATATAATAATTGAACTCACAAATACTGCTCCATAACACAATAATTGAAGCAAACATCTAACCATACACCACAATCCAAAATGTTTACTTCCATGGATATGTTATACTGCAGTGCTTGTTACCACACTCTACAATCTTAATTGCATGATGTAGCCAAAACTTCACATACAAACTTAAATCAAACAATACACAAACTGTAGATTTGTGGATATTTGATGGATGTTTGATTCTATGGGTGTGTTATGCTGCAGTGGTTGTGACCAGGGCCTAGAGTCTTGGGTGCATGGCCTACGGCCTATGGCCTTCGGCCATGCACCCAAGACTCTCATTTTGAATGTGCTATATGGCTACTTATACAGGATATTAATTACAATCAACACTGTACTAACAATCCAAAACCAATATCATAGTAAAGTAAAATAGCCAGAGGTGCATGTTTTATGTCCACAGACAGCCGCGCTGACTGCAGACATGACGAACACATCAGGGGTGCCTGCCACTTAAACAAATACAGCATTTGACCCATCTCCTACTCCCCCACCCTCCCCAAGCACTCTTACACACCAAGACACTCCCCAAAGTTGTATTTTTCCCCGTTCGGCGCCGCGCTGTCTGAGGATGTCCGCAGATCCAAGATGGCGGACACATCAAAATAATACGAGGCACCTCACGCTTCAACCCAGCCAATCAGTGAACATATTGTATGTCCGCAGACATGACGCAAGCCGAGTAGCCCATCGGTGTCCTGTCCGCGGAGTGAACAGGGAAATGTGTCAGCGGAGCGGACATAGATATCACTAATTTGTTTATACCTACTTTTTGGTCGTTTTGAAAAAAACTACTGGACGGATCTACATCAATTTTTTAAAAGCATGCTTTTGGGACCAAGCCTCTGCTCCTGCCGCAAATTTGGTGCAAATCCGTCCAGCGGTTTGAGCTGTAGGCATGAGCAAAGTTTTTTCCCCATTTACTCAATGGGAAAAATAATAATTTTGGGAACCCCCTTATAACCTTGCCCACCTGCACCAAACCTCGCTAAACTTTGTAAAAATAATTCAGAGTGGGCCATATACCTTTTTTGCAAAGTTTGGTGAGAATTCAATAAAATAAAATAAATTAAAAAAATAAAATTCGTCCAAGGGGAGCGAAGTTATAAGCCAAGGCCATGCACCCAAGAAGAAAGTTGTAAGCACTGGAACTATGAGACTCTTCATCATACCCACACATTGAAATATGTATGGAAATACACCTAAGACTTTAGGTCCTGGCCACAACCACTGCAGCATATCACAGATATAGATACACCCGTAGTATTGACCATCACTCAGGTGGCTGTAGGGAGGACCTGCAGTCATAGGTGCATGGCCGAAGGCCATGTACCCAACAGCACATTCATATGTAGTCTTTTTAAAAGCACAATGGGTATGATATGGTGTGGTAGTTGTGGCCCAGACGTAGAGTCTTTGGTGCATGGCCGAAGGGCATGCAGCCAAGAACAAAGTTATAAGCACTGCAGATGTAACCCACTATGGATTTTATATACTGCACACATACATTGAGAAATCTATGGATGTACAGCCAAGTCTGTAACCTGTGGGCACAACTACTGCAGCATATCACAGGTATAGGTACACTCGTACTATGAAATATTACTCAGGTGGTTGTGGGGAGGGTGTACCATTTTGGGAGGATGGCCGAAGGCCCTGCTCCCAAAACCAAGTCTATACGTACTGAAATTAGATGCCAAAATGGTTATGATATGCTTTGGTGGTTCTGGGCAGCACCCAGAGTCTTGGGTGCATGGCCAAAGGCCATGCACCCAACACTGAAGTCATAAGCAGTGAGGTTATGAGTGAACATGGGCGTGGTGTGGTGCAGTGGTTGTGTGCACGTTGTAGTGTCTTGGCTGCATGGTTGCAGACCATGCACCGAAAACTAAACTTAGAAGTAGTGAAAATAGAAGCACCAGGGCTTTTATATGGAGTGATGGTTGTGGGTAGTACCTATAGTCTTTCTTGCTTTGCTGTAGGGTGTAGGTGGTAGGTTGTTCATCAAAGATTCTAGGCCCAGCCTGCAGGCACTGCACCATATTACTGCCATAGATTAGCCGTGTACATTCGCATATGTATGAACTGACTGTTATTATACTTACTCTTTAATTTGTTCAGAATCCATACATGTGTTACATAATTGCAGTACTTATCAAATGTAGCCTTTTTTAATTTCTGAGATAAAAGAAAAAAGCATGTTAGTGTTTGCATTTTATAAAGATTTTTCACAAAGTGTAATAGACAGTTCGTTATTTTTTTACCCTCATATTTAGTTCACAAACCAGTGTACTGTGCATTGTGCTCAATTTCTGTGTTTGTTTTTCTAATCCTCGGGTCTGGCGGAAAAAAAATCCTTGTCGGATTAAAAAAAAAACTTAATTTGCTATGCTACAAACTATTTCTTTGTTTTCTTTGCGTATTTCCTTGTTCTTTCTGCTTAATGTTATATTTGTTGCCTTGTTGCCGATTTTTAACAACAGCTAGATACCTGTTGGCATATTCTAACTGTGCATTTATTGTTACGGTTGTGTGGTATTCATTTATCTGTGTGCTTGTTATACAGTCTTGGGCAGTTAGATACCTGATGGCGTAGTCTAACTTGTTGTAGTCTTTCACTTCATTTTTTTGGTAATGTAGAAGTACACATTAGTTATTAAATTTTGGATTCAAGAAGATTAAATACGCATTTGTAAGATTAGCTGGTAATCTCTGCTTCAGAGTAATGGTGGTATCATTACATTCCACCCATCCACATTTCTTTTTAATGTATGCAGTTTAGTGACCTGCATTGGTTGTGGCTCCTGCATGGTAGATTATACCTACTGTTATAAAGGTTTTCTTTCCAAGTGACACTTGACCGTGTGTGAATCCAGTCAGCTTGCAGATGTTTTTGGTACCATCTGCTTTATAACGTAGCAGCATAAGTATTCTGTACAAGATGCTGAAATGGAATGGATTCACAATTAGGTATGGATACATAAACAAAGCGCTCATTTGGGATTTGTTCCTGTATCACATTGCTACAGAGAGTGCATGTATGTTTCCACATGTATCAAATCTGGAAGATTTCATTTATAGGTATGCTTTTGTTTTCCAGTACTTGTAGTAAGTACATTAGAAATTCTTGTGGATCTTCTCGTGAGTTTATAGTGAATTTCACTATTCCAGCACAGTAGTCGAATTCTTGTCTTATTCCCTAAACACTTTACGTGTTGTCAGGATTGTTTGTTGCGTTTCTTTGAAGGACTAACATGTCTAAACACAATTGGTCTGTACTGTGTAAGTAAATGTTGTTAACAATTGGTGGCAATTGCAATAGAATATATATTGCTACATAGCAACTTACACCAGTTTCATTTGCAAATTTGAATGGACCAGCTAGTTCTTTATCTGAGTGCTTTTTGGAGGAGTTTGTCTTCCTTCTTTGAAGAAGCACATGGTTTACTTTCCCTAGTAGGTTCTCCTTTGCTTGTGGTAATTGAGGAAGCTTTACCTTCCTTTGTTTTCTTTGAAGGATTTGCTGTGAAATTCTGTTGCATTTCTTTTTCAATTAGTTTTCTTTTACCATGTTTTACTTTTTCTGGAACAGGATATTGTTTGAGATGGGGACTGTACAGTGAACATAGTCTATTGTATTCTAAAATGCAAGGAATACCAGCGTTCACTTTACTTGCAACAAAGTTGATTAGAAATAGACCGTCAAGTGTACGTAAGCGTGATAGTGCTACGTAGCTCATGCCTTCTTCAAAGACTGTGTTTCCTATATCTATCAATGCTTTGTCTAGGGTAAGACCTTGGGAATTATGAATGGTGACTGCATATGCAAGTGTTAGAGAAAATTGTTCTCTACGTACATACATGTCTTTGAATAGCAGGAATCGAGCAGTTGAGTGCCCTATTCTTTTCACTTCTGAAAGTTTGTCAAAGCGAATATTGACAAATTGAAGTTGGTGTCACGTGGGTATGATTGAAAGCCAACAACGGTACCCAGTGCTCCATTAACTATCCCTTGCTCTACGTCAAGGTTACGTTTAAGCATTACTCTACAATTTAAAAATAATTTTAATATTTTGTCCAACCCAGCTGTGTTGGAGATTGAATTTTCTAAGCTATTTAGTCTTGTTTTGGCTTGCGCACACATGGGTAGTGTCATGCCATGTAAGTCTAGTTTGACAGTGGTGCAAATTTCCATTATTGGTTGTATTTCTTTATTTAACATTGTTTCATTGCATTTGAAACAGCTTGAAAGAGTTGGCATTAAGGCCATACAATTGACATTTTTGTGCTCTAATTGTTCCATAACATCAGTAGCACATGCATTATCGCCATAAAGTGCATGAATGTGCCGGTTTCTCAATATTGCTTGTGCTTCTTGAGATAGTACACCAACTCTAATATTTTTTAGGATGTTGGCATAAGTGAGATCTGCAGATTGCCGCATGTTTTCGGTTAATTCTCTGTATTGGAAATGTTGCCAAATGTTGACATTTCCTATGCTGCCAACCGTTTTGCGGCAGAGTTTGTGTCCTAAGGTTTTAAAAATAGGTTCAGCTTTCACTGGTGTCAATTGTAGAAGATCTCTGAAAAATATAATGTTTCCCTGCAAAGAGTTCTTCGTAGTTTGTTTTAAGTACTTCTTGCAATCTGAGGTGAATCAAAGTCAACATTAGGTTGACCATGCTCACTTCATCTATTAGTAGCATTTTCATTTGCTTTAATACTCTGCGTAGTTCCATTGCAGCTTCTGCAGAAAGTTTGTAATAGTCTAATTTGTTTTGGTGTTCTACTGGAAGAAGTAGTAATCGGTGTAAAGTGACACCGCCCATGTTGTAGGCAGCTAAACATGTGGGGGCAGTTGCAACAGCTGACAGTTTGTTGTTTGTCAATTGCTGAAGGAACTTGCTGAGCTTCACCACTGATGTACAGTAGTATTGGTTTGTAATTTTGGCAGGTACATTCTTTATTTTCGTGCTGTACACCATGTGCTATTTGTTTTGTTACATCTTCAAAAATGGTGCACTGATCTTTGTTAAGTTTTGCTTGTTGTACAGTTAAGTCTTCTATATTTTCTTGATAGTGACACATGGTGTTTTCCACTTCTGTCATAGCTAATTCTGCCTCATTTGCTATTAGTGGCTGTCCTAGTGGTTCTTGGCTTCCTGTTACAGAAGGTTGACTACTGTCGGAAGAGTCCTTATCTAGCTGGGCCTGAAGTTCTTCTTCGTGTGGCTGTTCATTTTGCAACATTGTTTTGTACTGCGTAAAGTTCACATCGGTGATAGCGCTTTCATTTGCTTTGAAAGCATCTTCATAGCAGTCATAGTTATCTAGTATCTCTTCCTCTTTTCTCCATGGTTTAAAATGTGGTAGCAGAGACATGTAATATAGTTATTTCTGTTGAGGAGTTTTTAATCACAATTTAATATGATTAATTAAGCTTCATTTGGTAAGTTTCATAAACTGCCTTCACAATCTGTGACTCTATATATGCCTTTGTTTTCATCGGGTTTCATATTATTTTTGTATGCAAAGTTTTGAGCTATGTGGTATAGACACATGCTTTCTAAAGTCCTACTCCTGTTCCGATAGTTTGTGTCTAGTAAATTGTATTTTAAAATGTCTTTGCTGTTGGGATCATTTCTGGCAATTGTTTCTATGTACTCATATGATTTCAGAACTCTTTTTCCCCATTTAGCAGGACCAAGACTTAGCCATACTATGTTATCTGATTTTCCATACCGGTTAAACGATCTTCTGCTTCATAGGCGCAACATTCTCAATGAGAGAGCATTTTTATGCCTAGACTGTACAATTTCTGAGAATCTGAGACAGTGTTTTGTCTGATGATAGGTCATCCCAGAGGTCTTAAAGCTCTGTTTTTTCTGCTTTGGTTCAGTAGGCTGTAACATATCGTTCAACAGCAGCGGAATTGTCTGTAATGTACTGCACATCTATGTTTGCATTCCATAAGAGGGCAATGATTGCATTGTAATCATTGATGTATTTTGATTCTTCTTTTGTTATTATGTAATACGTGTTTTTAGGTGATTTACCTTTAACAGTATGTCGAACTGAAGACATGAAGTTGTTGACTTTGCCTGTTTCTGTAACTGGTCTAGGGAAACCAAAGCGGCATTTGGTGTAGTATTATCCTTTTTTTTTGTATTTGCGACGACAATATTTGCCACATTTGTGTCTTTGAAATTGTAAAATCTGCCCATGCAGGTCACTATGTGTCCGTTGTGAAGGGATTTCACAAGTGACAAATTTTTTATGAACTGCAAAACAGTGGCATCAGTGTCGTGACCAAATGTAGGTGCACCTTTGATCCATAATAGCATTTGGAACAGTTTTATTGCAAATAAAGTGTAGCATAGCAATGAAACGATGATGGAAATATCTTGATACATTTACTGGATCTAGAGAGCAAAGTTCTCCAGGTGTTAGTATATCTATGTTTGTTTTGTTTTTGTTTGATATGCGTAGGAACTCATGTAAAACTTCCCATGCATATTCTGCACAACTTAGTGTAACAAACCAAGTCAGTGGTGGTCCAAGGTTTCTGATCATACAAAGTACGTCTCTGTGCCGTCGGAACCAGTATTCTTTTATACCACGCATGTGTGCAAACAAATTTGTTATATTTGATTGTAAAACCTCAACTTTTTCTTGTTCTTTTTGTATTGATTGCATAGCTGACATATTTTGAAAGTGGGTCCCAGATTTCAAAATGTGTGCAACTCCATACCATAGGGTTGCTAGTTCACTGTCAAAGAGTAGGTGGAATATGTATTGTACATTTTGTCTAAACCTGGGATCTTGCGAATACATTTGCAATGAGCAGTATTCTGATGCTGTAATTTGAATGGGTCTATCATCGTATCTTCCACCTTTGCCAGTAGAAAATAGCAGTGGAAAAGCATGTGCTTCTATACTTTTTTCCCATATGCTCATTGGTGAACCTTTGGTTTGTCGCATTTGGTAAGTTTCTAGTGCATCATCTATGCTTTCATTGGAATGCAATGGATGAATTATGTACTGTCCAAAAGAGTGGATACTGCAGCAGGATCCAGAAGTTCGAATTGTCCAGTTTATGTTGACTCTTCAATTATTTCAGTTGTTTCCCTTAAGCTTTCTTCAATATTTATTTCCTTGTAGTATTCATTATTGTCTTTTAGATATTGCAAGGCTTCTCTAACTTTATGTAAGTCCAACAGTTGTTGCCAAATTTTTTTGTCTTTTGTTGGTGCACCATTTACCAAGACAATTAAAGAATGCTCTATTGAACGTTCCACTCCTAGAGTGTGTACATTTTCTGTTATATCTAATGGCAAGTAACTACTTTGCCACAAATGCCTGTCACCAATTCAGAGGGAGGTACTTTTGCTGTTTTTGGATGAAGGCGTATAATTGCTTGAAATGGGTGAACTGTTTGAATTATGATACTCTCATACAAATTAAGGTGTTGCAGGGGTTTTGGTAGTGGGAACAATTCAAAATTATTTGTGATAGCACATGAAGGAGTTTGGTTGTTGTCTTGTTTTGTAGTGCAGTAACTGCAACATATTAGTGGTTCACTTATTTGATATTTGTTTTCGGCTAAACGGTAGAGAGCTAATTCAAACCATTTGGAATATTAATTGGGCCTCATTACGACCCTATTAGTACCATGGTCCATGCCGGTAAGTTACCGACTCCGCCATGGAGAAAGGGGGAATTACCACCCCATTACAAGGTTGGCAGGGCGGTAATTCCCCCTTCCTCCATAGCCCTTCCCCATTCCAATTTTTGCCAAATAGGGCTCAATGGGAATGAGGAAGGCGCTAAGTGCGGTGCCGCAAATTGCGGCACTGTAATTAGCACCAAGGTCCCTTTGCGGGTCCCTACATTAACGGCTGGTCTACACCAGCCGTTAAGGTCGGGTCCAGCAAAGGGACCTCGTAATTAGGTGCTAATAGGTTAATGGCGCCGCAGCCTTTTACGGCACCGTTAACCCATTAGCGCGTGGGTCGTAATGAGGCCCATTGTCTTCTATTTTGAATGCTAAGTCTATATTTTTTGTGTTCCTTTTGTAAAACGTTCTGCGGCAACACACACACACACATGGTTTGGTATTTCAGCTGATATACTTTTAAATTTTGATATTTCTTTTTTGTATGTGTGTAATAGAAGGTTGCTATGTGCAGAATTGTTGGTACTCTGTTCTACAACTATTGCATTTTGTAAGTGGGTTTCACTTCCAAAATATTTTCTCTGAATACGGTCCATTTCTTCTTGTAGATATTTGGGTGTACCATGTAGAAGAGTGTTATTTAAATTGGCTGATTCTTAAGCTGGAATTTTAGCATAGTATACACTAGATTTCTTACATTTGTATGATGTATTGCTATCCTTTTGATATCATGGAAGGTGCTTTTGCAAATAGGTCCAGAAATGCAGGCTAATGAATGTCCTTATAGTCCTGTGTATTTGCGCACTGGACAGATATCTATATTCTGCAGAACTTTAATTTTAATGTTGTCTTTACCTTTCACATACTGATTGAGGAACTGACGTAAAGATTTGAATAATTAGTTAGGAATGGCAAACATTGGTGTGCACGGCCATTTCTACACTGGACGGTCTGGTTCAGGCGAATCGAGAGGTAATTCTGAGTTTTCAGGGGATACTTTTCTAAGCAGTGTTTCGTGTTCCATGATGCTATGATTGATTTTTTCATACCCTCGTCCACTGCTATTGATGGCAATTGTGTTTCTTTGTATGCTTCTTCATTAAAATATGGTTCTGTGGTTGTTGTGTGACTCCATTCACGTCCACAAATATGTAAGAAGTTATTTTTGTTCACATTCCGTTTATTGATAAGTTTCTTTTGTAGTTTGGCTCTTAGTTTTGTTAGTGGTTTCATCCAATTTAATACTAATATAAACAACATCCTTTTCAGAAGGATTGTACTGTCCACGAGAGCTTGTAAGATTCATTTTCTATGGTACGTTTTAAGGGTTGAGGATGATTTCGGTCCTTTTCTTATTAGATTCTGAAGGACTCTATGGCGAAACATTTTTGCTAAAATACTTTTTTTTCTATAGGTTCTTGTCACTATATCAGGATTAATAGTAGCATTGTTAGGAGTACTTGTAGTCGATTTTTTGTGAAGAGTTTTGTCTTTCGTGCCACATTTTGTTGGAGGAGGTAAAGTTTTGGTAGTTGAAGCTTCCTTTGTTTGGCTAAATGACTGTGTTAGCTGTATTGTTCCAACATTATCTACAAGCTCAGCTACAGATGGATGGTTAGGTTGGGCACTTTTATTTTTATTGGCTCTACTTCTGCGTTCCTTTCTATGGACTTGCTTTTTGGTAGGCATTCTTTGGGGTCTGTTGAAAAAAAGAAGGCATGGTTTGGTCTGTTGTATAATGTATGTGCGCTGTGTGCATGCGTGCATGAGTTTGATGGGGAAGCTCTTTGTGGTGGTGTGTGAATGTTCATTGGTCTCTTACAATGATTTGGGGAGGATATTTTTCAGTTTGTATACTACTACAATGTGCTTCAGATGGATGAGATTACAAAGAGTCTTAGTGGTGTGGAGACACATTAATAGTAAACATAATGGCATTAAATTGAAACAGCTATTTGTTTTCTACTACTAACATTGTAAGGCATCTGTATGTTATTTGGGTTCCAAAAAGATAGGGATTTGTGAGCCATTCTGCCTTTTAATCTTTGTTTAATAATTGGGGATTTGTGGGTAGAATGGTTCAGAAATCACTGTTTGCTTTGGTGCGCAAATTAAATACATAACCCACACTCTCTGTTTCAGGAAAATTTAGAATATAAAGGTCGTTCTGTACTTACTTTTTTTTGCAGAATGACCAGCTTTCTTCGGATATGTCATTTGCAATGTAGATGCTGTTGATTTTCAGGACAGTAGTCTTCACTGCAATTGTAAAAAGAAGAAGTTAGTAACTTTGTGTGTTTAAAGTAGTGATGTTACTGTAGATGTTAATTTTGCATCTGTCATCGGAGTATTCTCCTTTGATATTTCACACAGTGCATGTGTGCATTTCACTTCACTATGTGCTGCCTCTGTATGTTACTTGCAGTATGTTAGTTGCAAGTGCTTCAGAAATGAGTAAACATTTTAGATTATGAAAATGCCTTGTTTCTTTTAAGCTGTGGTATCTGTAGCAGAGAGGTTTGTAAATGATAGCTCATTACAGTTGCTGGAAAAATGTCAGTACTTTCTTATTACAAGTACGATTTTGAAAGATCAGGAGTCCCTCAGAGGGCCATGTCACCACAGCAATCAGGAGCGTTTATTTTTCTCATACGATTGCATTGGAAGTAGCATTGATGTAGGCGGTATTCAGTAAAATATGGTGCAATTTTCTAATGGAAAATCGAGTTCCGTACTATATAGGGAAGGTTTTAACGTATGTATAGGTTATGCGGGAGACAGTAAGAAGTAGTGCACTTTGTTAATGAACAATCGGACATCTTGCACTTAAATGGGGAGCGTTGGTATGTATTGGCTATGCAGATTTAGTGGCATTAATTTGTTTAAATGAAATTGCACGGGTTGTACATGTTCTCTGATTAAAATATGCATACCTATACTTTATATGCATGCATGTGCGCATCAATGGAGCTGTACGTAGAAATCTGCAACACTTGTACAGTACTTTTCGAAGTAGGTGCTTTGCAGTGATATGCAACTTGTAGTTAGAGTGATCAATAGTACATTTGAAGCGGGAAATTGTGATGACGCAGTTACATGTAGGGATGTTGAATCTGATTGGTGGATGGTTGTGTGACTGCTTAGGTGTATCCAATGAGGGAATGGATTTGCGAGTGATGTGGAAAGGGTAGAAGGACTTGTTAAGAATTACGTGCTGCACGTACACAACGCTTGTGCACAGGTAGGGCGTGTCACATACGGGTTTTTACAGCAAATCTAGCATGGAAAGGGAACTGCCAATCAGATGTTCACATTGCTCTTTTGTGTCGAAAGACGGTGCGTATACTGAAGATGGCAGTGTTGCAGAGGGTGAAGGTTTTGGTCGTTGTAGATATTTTTGTGCATGGTTTACAACACTATGCCAAAAGTAGGAATGTAGCGCACCATTTCGATTTGAGAGGAGTAGAGGTGGTGTGGAGCGCTGAGACTGATCGCAATGTTGCGGCAATTCTCCGAGTTTGCACCGAGATGTGTGCGATGAGCACTCCTCATGTGGTCCTTTTGCACTATGGTGCTTGTCATTTGGGCTACGTGAGTGCACGTACTTTGTTGGACGATTTGGAACAGTTGGGTCAAGCAGTCATGAACATATTTCCAACAGCAAAATTATTTTTTTCTGGCTTACTCCCTTGAGGAAAATGGGACAACAGTTCTGTTTTTTGTCCTGGTCATGGAATTGGGAGGTGCACCATCAATCGTGGAATGCGTGCTTTTATGTTACGCGCTGATATGTTTTTCTGCAGCCACAAGAACATTGTGCCCAGTAATGCAGCTTATTTTGAAGCAGATGGTGTTGCGTTATCTTCTTTGGGAAATGCCATGTTCTTTTGGAATGTGAGGCTTGCTTTGGAGAAGGGTCTGTAATGGTTGTAGGAGTATAGTAAGAAGAAAAAATATTTAAAAAAATACAAAATAACAGATGTCTGTAAGGCCTCTGCCCAAAAAATAAAAAAAGGCTCTTTTCAGAGTCCACCTTAAAGGGGAAAAGGGGAATAATATTTAAATGTACAGTCCTCATGCTTTTATCCTGTACGTGTCTGCGAACATGGCGGTAGTTTGCAGGCAGCGCCGATTCTGGGGTGGAGACGCATGCAAATGAGAATGTGCGAAGCTAGGGATTGGTCAGTAAAGTTCAGTGGGTGTGTTTTGTTCGGAGACATTTAGTGAGAACGTCTTTTCACTGACAGGAGACCAGACAGCCATGGCTCTGTGTGCTCGAAAACAGATTATCTAGATTTTGGGAGACTCATGGATACATTGGTTGAAGGTGCATGCTGAAAGTTGCGGTCTATGTGCAGATCCTGGATTTCCTAATGTAGAAGTGCACTGGCATGTCGTTGGTGGAATGAGGTCGCTGGACTTGGTACCTCTCTGTGCAACTTTACAGACAGAGCGTCATCTGGACATACTTATCATTCATTGCGGAGGAAATAGTTTAGGCCATGTGTCTGGAATTTCTTTGCAATTTGCAATGGAGGACGGACTTTCGAAGGTCATGGACATGTTTCCAAATTGCCAAATTGTTTTTTCCCGTATTGCACACAGACAGATATGGTTGCGTTCCTCTGCATTTGGAGAAAGCGAGGCGCAATGTGAATAAGGCTGTTTGTGTCTTTCTAAGAGATGTTGGCATGTCCTCATTCCACAATGAAAATATTTTGTTTTTCGTAGTTCTTTCATTTTTTCGTAGAGATGGAGTCCATCTCACATATGCTGGCAATGTACAAAATGCATTACGACTTTTTTTGACATCATAGGCACGTATGTGACAATCTATTTTTTCTAAACTACATTTTTTGAGGGACATACACCACCACCAAAAGGCTCTTTTCAGAGCCACCACTTACTCCCAGCAAAAAGTCCATTGGTTTTGTTATGCTTACTCTGTGTGTCCTACGACTGTCCGCAGACTTTTCAAAAAATGCGTGGGGGCCTACAACCGTCACTTGATATTTCTATTCTTTAACTGTGAAAGGGAGCTCTGAAAAGAGCCTTTTTATACATTTTTGTAATTTTCCAGTTTACTACTTTTGACGACACAAGACACTAGGAGAGGAAGGCAAAGGAGGGTAAGGAAGGGACACCAACCACGGGTATAAGAAGTGGCAGGTGCAGAGAGAAAGATATAGGGTGGCCTTTACTTAGGTAGGGAGCAGTTCTTCTGGTGCTCTGTGACCGTAGCCTCAAAAGCATTTCGCAGACTCTCCCCCCTGCAGAGTACTGCGTCACAATACACACACAATATTGTAACCCTCGAAAGGTCAACAGCATTGCGAATGGCTTGTGAGGCATCTGGAGGGATGTGCTCCACCACAGGAGTGTCTCTTGTGGTGAGAGGATCGGACACAGAGGATGCTGTGGAGGAACTCAATCTACTACGTTCTTCGCATTGCACCACCTTGCGAATCTCCGCACTGTGGAACAAAGTTAGGTTCGCTTCTTGGTTGTCGTACCAAAGCTGTACGCACCAGGTTTCCCGCGACTGAACACCAACTGGCACAGGCTACACCTGACAAAGTTTGCACGTGCTTTTGGTATGTTCCCTAAAATAGAAAACAACCGCCACACACACGACTCTCGCCGCGTGTTAGTAGTGCGGAGTTCCTCCACCTCATTCTCTTCTTCCTCCATCTCTACATCCTCACCCGTATATCCCTCTGCAGGCCCTTGGGGAGGTGGTGGCGGTAGAGGGTTTGGGGTTGGTGCTGAGGCTAATGAAGCAACAGTAGCTATGGATGCCAAAAGGATTAGTTACATAATGGTCGCTTCAGCACTAAAGGCAGCACACCTCTTAAAGCTATAGTCAGAAGCACAATGAAGATGAGCTCGGGGGTGTGGCCATTTATAAGGGTGGAGGGGTGCGACTCGCGATCATATTGATCACTCAAAAGTGCTGCAAAAATTCTAAACGACACGTTCTCAGGTAGATCTACTGTATGCGACATGTGAAATGGTGATTTTTATACTGTAAAATATTTTCTTATGTATGTATAACTTCTTTTGCAACGTCGTGGAAGCAGACAAACTGCGCAAATTAGTCCACACGCTCAGCGTGGGTGCGGTCACATGATGTCATCCTGAACACATCCGTGCGGGAAATGCCTACCCGCTGGACAGCAAATGCAGAGTAATGAATGTGCGCATGCGCATCAGTGTTCTACGGATAGTGTTCAGGTCCTGAAATTAATTAAAAGTGTGACACAAGTGAGACGGACAGTTAGGGACATGCACGCTGTTCACAGTACTTATGGGTGTACTGTGCATGTGCGTACATGATCTGATGACTGTACGGACAGGTCCAGGGTCCTTAGGACACCTCCATTTTGTTTGACTACGAACATGCCGGCCACCGTGCCTGTTCTACGGATGCTTCCATTTTGGCTGCGGATGATACAGACGGTTATAGTATCCTTAGGCCACTACCACTTTGCTCTTTTACAGACATTCCCACCTCCTGGTTTGTTCTAGGAACATGTTTTATCTCGTTTGTGAGTGGTACGGAGAGGTACAAAGTCCTTAGGACGTCCCATTCTGTTAATGTACGCATAACTTGCACAGATGTGTTCTAAGATCACTTTCATCTTGGGTTGCATTCGTATGGGTAGCTGTATTGGTGTTAGAACATCCATATTCTATTGCTCACGGCTAGCTCGAACAGACGCGCTGTTCGAGAACATTTTAAGTCTTTTTAAAAAAAAATCCTCAAACAGTTCGACTACAGTAAATATCCAAAAACTTTCTAAAAGCACATAGACACTTTAATCAACAGAAATAACGGAGGAAGCAGATACTGACACAAATAAAGGGGAATCAGGGTTCAACACGGGCTGATTGTCATGAGATGATTTGTGAGGGGAAGAAGGAAGGATGTTTCATCAAAACGTCTATTTTCTCCTTGAAGGTTTGGGGATGGTTCACTAGCAAATGGAGAAGGGGGGCAGGTACAGGTGATAACGTATTTTTCCTCTCACAAACTCCTCCACAAATTGCCTTAAACTATTAAAGTTGTCACTCAGTGTGTCCATTTTAAGTTCTATTCTTTTCAGCCTGTCTTTCTCTGTGTCGTTTGTTGGCATTTCTTCTTTTTTTTCCTGGTCTGTTAAAAATAAATATATATATGTTAAATGACCATACAATACTCACCATTAATTTGCATATGCAGAGCACTGTGTACCATTATTATCGCTATCTTCGGACATTTCACCTTGTGGGAAATTTTCCTCGAGCCACTCCAAAGTACTGCACATTTCTGTGTCAAAATAACAAAACAAAATTATGTTTTCTGTCCCTCATAGCAAAAAAAGTACACACACATATAAGAAGTTCACTTACTATTTTCTTGTAATTTGTGTTGGTTGCAGTGCGTGCCTCTACTGTCGGTCCTGGCTGTAGAGTTTCTGTGAGGTAATTGGAGGCATACATTTTTTTAATGATGTAATCCATTTTAGTTCACATTGTCATTAAATGCATGTTTTTGTTTCAGACGTTTAGGTTTACCTATTTAAATGCTAGTACTTATAATGTCTTTGTGTGTCCTTTTTGTAAGTTGCGCATTATTTGTGTAAGACATTAGTACAATTTCAGATAACCGCTGACTGTTTGGGTGCTGTTCGTCTCTAGACAGGCGCTCAGTCCGTGCCTTTCAAATATGAAGAGCAAGGGGGTTCTGTATGTTCTATGTTACATGTATATAAAGTAAGCAGATTTTACAATATATCTCCCATGATCACATGATGATAGTGTATATTGAGCAAAAACAACTTTATTAACGCAATGTTATGATTAGGTTCCCCTTCAAAGAACCTGTGAAATTCACCAAAACAAACCTTGTTAAGGGGACGTTATGGTTAAATTGCGCTACTAAAAACCTGGACATCAAAGATGACATCACTGATGACATGACATGTGTAGCCCCTTCATTTCTCTTCACTGCCATATCTAGGCAAGGTGGTTTTATTTAATGAGAGTATTGCATGTATAGATATTGCTGTTCTCACATGTTCTTACAATACTTTCCTTACATTTCAATCCAATCTTATGATGTACATATATAGGGGAAGAAGTAGACCTGCAACACAGCTTACATTTCTGTGCATGAATACAATAATGTAGATTATACACAGTTGCTAATGACACTGCCTTCTGTTTGCTTACTTTTCTCTCCACATATAAGCCTCATATTTGCATGAATTGTACTGCGTTTATGTTTTGTGGATATTACTAGAAATATGTACTATGTGATGAATTATTAGCAACTTAGTACATGTTTCACAGACCAGAAAAGTCTCATACTGAAGTAATCACTGTTTTATTATACAAGTTTGGACAATACAAACACAGCACCTTCGTGGTGTATGCTGCTGCCTATACCTACATTTCTGAATGAGTAGGTTCCTCTACTAGAAAGAACACTGTAATGGAATGTTGTTTACAACACTACATTGAGTGATGTAGTATACACTTTTTTACACATGTCCCGATAACCCCTGATACTTTTTTGCCAAACTTTCATTCACAACCCCTTGTCTGTAAGGTAAACACACATGTCATGTCATCAGTGCTGTCATCAATGACATTTGTGATGTATATATTTTTTTTTTGTGAATATATATATATATATATATTCAGTGAAAGAACTTTGTTAAAGGGACGTTATGGTTAAGTTGTGCTACTAAAAACCTATCAAATTCAGTGAAAAAACTTTGTTAAAGGGACGTTATGGTTCCAAGTAAAACCGAAAAACCCCTGAAATTCACCAGTTATGGTAAGCTAAGCAACCATAACTCGCGCCACCGTGCACTGCTAACACTAACAGCCAGGACATCAAAGATGACATCACAAATGTCATTGATGACATCACTGATGACATCACATGTGCATTTAATTTTCATGAAAACTCTGTAGGAGGGATTCTTATAATGTTGACCAAAAAGTGTCAAGGATCATTTGAATAAATATCATGAACTAATTAGTGCATTAAGCAATGCATTGATATAAATAGCATTCTATTATGAAGTCCTATCCAGTATACTAAGCAGCTCATGCAGAAACTTAGGCAGTGTGTGCAGTATACATGATGAAGGTGCAATATTCATAATCTTGCCATGTAGAATAATGAAATGATAACTGCTTTCTTATTCGAGTTTTGTGTACTGTGAAACATGTAATAAGTAGCTAATAAAACCCACTTAATACATAATTACATTATTACAGACAAAACACAAAGAGACAACAACACATACAAATATGAGTATATACAGGGGCAGAGAAGTAAGCAAAAAAGCAGAATTAGTAGCAGAAATAGTTCATAACCCAACTGATTATCTTTATGCAGAGAAATGATTGCTCTGTTTCAAAGTTACTTACTGTATGTATGTGTATTAAATGATGTCAGTGAACCCTAAGGAAAGGAGTGTGAGTACAATGTATACAAATATGAGCATATACACGGAAGGTATAGTAATAAAAATAAAACTATGAGAAAGTGCTGATAACTCTAATGATTATCTTCATGCACAGAAAGGATTGCTCTCTTTCAAGCCTGTGTCTTCCGCTATACATGTTTCATATGATATGACTTGACCCTAAGTCTACAAATATAGTACCTTTTCAATTTTTACTTCCTGACTGTTACTGAAGAAAACTATGTGGCTTAGCTTAGATATATGTCAGTAAAGTAAAAAAGGGAGAGCCAGCCATGTGGTGTCATCAGTGATGTCATCAATGACATTTGTGATGTCATCTTTGATGTCCTGGGTGTTAGTGTTAGTAGTGCACGGTGGCGCGAGTTATGGTTGCTTAGCTTACCATAACTGGCGAATTTCAGGGGGTTTTCGGTTTTACTTGGAACCATAACGTCCCTTTAACAAAGTTTTTTCACTGAATTTCATCGGTTTTTAGTAGCACAACTTAACCATAACGTCCCTTTAATGAAGTCTTTTTACTGAATTTCAGAGTTTTGTAGTAGCACAACTTAACAATAATAACTTTGACTTTATGTACATGTAATATGGAACATACTGAACCCTTTCTACTGAATTTGACTGTCCGCGGACATGTTCGGACAACAGTACCACCACCTAAAAACTCTGGGGGGGTATGTGTAATTGTTATATAATAACATAGGAACATTTAACAAATTCACAAAGCAGCACACATACAAAGTATATCTAGTAATACTTAAGAAATGTAACCCATATATGTAACACACTAACCATTCATTTAAATACAATATGTTCTAAAATGGAATATGCCAAAAGAAGATAAAGCGGCTTCCAACATAAGTACCTCACAGACACTCCACAACTAAGAGCAAGACCAGACGTACAGACTACTCATCACATATCTTACCTGAAATAGTAAGTGCACTTCATTCTATTCATATATTTATAAACTTTCTGTATTAGATAAAAAAAATATTACTTTTTTGTTTTCTCACAGAAATGTTTAGTACTCTGGAGTGGCTAGATGAGCATTTCCCACAAGAGGAAATGTCAGACGATAGTGCACCTAATAGTACACACTTTACTATATAAACCAATTAATAAATATTATTTTGTATACATTTAACATATACATTTTTTTTGTACAGACCATACAATAATTGAAATTACTACAGAAAAAGAAGCGGTGGATAACACTCTGGAACACATAAACGAGAAATTTGGACCAAATTATGGCAAATTTTACCAATTTAAAAAAAATTGTGGAAGATCACTTAAAACTAACAACAAGATACCATTGTCCCACCTGTACTTGTACCCCCTCACCATATCCCACTCATTTAACCCCAAACCCTCTCCATGCACCAAAACGTTTTGATGACATTTCCATCCCTTCTTCACCTGATACCAATTATGTTGAAATCCCTAATTCTCCTGTTTTTGTTTCCGTTTCTGCCCCAACTTCTCAGTCATAAATTGTTAATATATGTCAAATAAAGTTACTTTTTTATATTGTGTTGTAATTAGTTTCAGTCCTTTTTGTTAAAACCAATTTAGGTGTCCACGGACAGCGCGGTTGTTCGGAAATGTTCATAAATAGACGAAAATGTAAGTGTCCTGAGGACACTATATCTGTCCGTAATGTTCTCATGCAAGTTGAAACTGTTCTAAGAACACTCGTAGTGTCCTGAAATGTTCGTAAATAAACGAAAAAGGAGGTGTCCTTAAGAACACTATGTCTGTTCGTAGTGTTCGCTAGCAAGTTGAAACTGTTCTAAGACACTCGTAGTGTCCTGAATTGTTCGTAAATAAACGAAAATGGAGGTGTGCTGGGGACGCTATATCTGTCCGTATTGTTCGCAAGTAAGTTAAACTGTGCTAAGAACAAACGGCTGTTCGTAACTATTCGTTTTATGTGTGACGCACTTTTAATTAGTTCGGGACCCGAACACTGTGCGTAGAACATCAACGTGCATGCGCAAAAGCAGTGTCTGTACATTGGGTGTCCTGCGGACGGCCACTTCCTTAGCGAACATGCTCACGAAGCAATCATGTGACCGCGCCCACGCTGATCGCGTGTTCTGAATGTGGACACTGTTTGTGTCCCCGAACAGTTTAAAAGTACATTTCCAAGTAATCCACAATATTTCTCATTAAAAACTCACCATACCACAAATCCCACATACTAATTCTAAGTTTCCACATAGTTTTTGTGACTTTTTGAACCTTTTTTGGTGTTCAATCTGTCTTGCGGACGGCGCGCATGTCCGCGAACCGCAGACAAGCACCCCTATAAAAGACCATGCCGTAGAGCTCATTCTCATTGTGTTTCTGGCTATTCCACAGAGCACACTGCATTTTGCTGCATACTTTGCAGATTTTGAGATTTCCATCTCCAAGTCGATGACATCCATGGCTCCACTATTGCCACCTGGTGCTACATCTGCCTCAGCACCACCCCCAACCCCTCCATCACCACCATCTCCCCAAGGGCCTGAAGAGGGGAACAGGAGTGAGGATACAGAGGAGGAAGAAGAGGATGACGAGAATGAGGTAGAGGAAATCCCTACTACCCGCCTTCGGCGTGATTCTTGGGTGTGGCGGTTGTTTACCGTTCATGGAAATGGTCCTAAGGCTCGTGCGAACCGTGTCACCTGCAATGAGTGCAAAATGGTACTCAGTCGCGGGAGGCATGGTTCGTACAGCATTGGGACCACTAGCATGAAGTGACACCTCAACTCATTCCACACTGGGGTCATTCGCCAGGTTGTACCTTGCGAAGAGCGTAGTAGGTTGATTGCCTCTACTTCATCCTCCGTTTCTGATCCTGTCACCACAAGGAACACCTCTGTGGGACAGTGTCTTCCTCAGGCTACCTCACAGGCCATACAGAATTCTGATGACCCTTACCTTTCGAGGGTCACAGTTGTATGTATGTACTGTGACACAGTACTCTGCAGGGGGGAGCGACTTTGGGGTGCTTTTGAGACTATCGTCTCACAGCACGAGAAGACCTGCTCTTTTCCCAAATAAAACCCACTCTGCATCTTCCTCTCTCAGCTCGCCCTTTCTTTTCCCTGTGGTTGGTGTCCCCCTTTTACCCTCCTTTCCACTCCTCTCCTAGTGTGTCGTGTATAAAAAACCAAAAGAAATACAAAATAACAAAAATCAAAAAAAATAAGGCTCTTTTCAGAGCCGCCTTTCACAGTTAAAAAATAGAAGTGAAGATAAATAAAGCAGGCCCCCTTGTATTTCTTGAAAGTCCGCGGACAATTCGCGAACATAAAAAAAAATTGGGGTACTACCCTATTGTAACCATTGCATTTTTCTCTGGGAGGAAGTGGTGGCTCTGAAAAGAGCCTTTTGAAGGTGTTTGTATGTCAAAAATTATAAATACTTAACACCTACTTCAAAATGGATGCTGTATTTCTAAAAAAGGTTGCAATGCATTTTGTACATTTCTCAGAAAAATCTGATTGCCAGCATAAGTAAGATGGACTCCATCTCTGCGAAAAATGTATATACTACGAAACATAATATTTTCATTGTGAAAGAGGACATGCCAAAATCTCTTAGGAAGGCACAAACAGCCTTATTAACATTACACCTTGCTTTCTCCATTTGTGGACCACATGAGAAAGAACGAAGCCACATTTGTCTCTGTGCAATCCGTGAAAAAATTACTTTGGAGTTTGGAAACATGTCCATGATCTTCTGAAGTCCTACTTTCATTGCAAATTGCAAAGAAATTCCAGACACATGTCCTAAACTGTTCCTTCCACAATGAATTACAATTATGTCTGGATGTTCCTCTATCTTCAAAGTTGCACAGAGAGGTAGCAAGTCCAACCACTTAATTCCACGCACTCCATGCCAGTGCACTTCCACATGTGTGAATCCAAGATCTATAGATACTCCACAGCTTTCCACTTGACCCTTCAACCAATGTATCCACGAGTCTCCCAAAATCAACAGAATCTGTTTTTTGAAACACTCAGCCACAGCTATCTGTTTTTCTCTCAGCAAAAAGAATATCTGAGAAAACCTCTCCTATCGCAACACACTCACTAAACTTTACTGACCAATCCCTTGCTACATTCAATCTCATTTGCATGCCTCCCTACCCCAAATTCCCCAGATGTAATACGCAGTGTCCTAGAACTACCGCCAAGTCTGCAAACATATTGTAACATGGACAGCCCTTCTACCATTTCCACTTCACTCTCTGTGCCATTCCCTCATTGGATGTAGCTAGGAAATCACATGGCCATCCGCCAATCAAATCCAAGACCTTTACATGTAACTACATCATCATAGATCAGCACTGCAAATGTACGGTGAATCTCTCGGAGTACAAGTCTCATACCATTGGCAAGCACGATCTACGAGAAATACTATACAAGTCTCCAAGATTTCTACTTGCAGATTCGTCCATATCCATATGCATGAACACAAACTACAGGTATGCATATTTTCAATACAGTACATGAACACATTTTCTAACCAACTTTTACCTTGTATAATCTGTAAAATGAATCTACGATCATTTTTTCATTGTCCTAAATAATTTCTTCATACACACACACGCAAATAATGTTAAACTAACATTTTTGAAATAAAATATATAGACTACATATAATCAAACAAAAATACATGCACACTCTATGATCAAATCTCAAACAATAATATTTGTACAAACACATAATTGGTTTTAATTTTTTTAATTTGTATAATTACTTACATTTATATAGGACAAGCAGGCTATGACATTGACTCACTATTACGTGGAAAAGCAGGGTATGACATTGACTCACTATTACGTGGAAAAGCTTAGTTACAGGAATAGTGGTATACAGTGGTACATTATGAATTTCACAAGCTATAGTAGAGATATTTTCTTTCCTACAGTTAGTCATAAGATAGTTTTAATGGTTTTGAGGAAGGTGCTGAGCATTTCAATTTAAAAAAATCTATGTCTAAATTAAAAACAGTGCTATATACAAACCAAATTACTAATTTCTTTCTTTTACAATTGCAGTGAAGACCATTCTATTGAAAAGAAGCAGCAGAATTTGAAGTACAAAGAACAACTAAGAAGCAAACTGCTCATTTTAGAAAAAAAAGTAAGTAGAATGTTACCATAATATTTGAATTATTACTCAAACACACTGTAAGGTTACTTCATGCTATTTCTTTGCCTAAAAATAGAGACTCTGCACCATTCTGACCAAAAATCCCCCCGTTTTAAACAGTGATTTACTGGCAGAATGGCCCACAAATTCCTATTTTTCGACACACAAATTACCCAACTCAGCCGGTAGAATTTATATGTTGTAGAACAAACAACTGTTTTAATTGTACAGCTTTAGATATACTATATATACTTCTCCACACCACTGGTTTACTTTTTTCTGTCATCTGAACCCCAGTTTAGTAACACATTAATTCAAGAATACCCATCCCTAGTAGTGGTACTTCCCAATGCACAATCACACACCATTACATACATCTTTATCATCTTACTCAAACACTCATGCACACAACACACATGTATTGCAGGACACCCCAACCCATAGCTTCTGTATTTTTTTCAACAGACCCTAAAGAATGCCTACCAAAAAGCAACTCCATAGAAAAGAGCAAATGAAAAGAAAAGTCTCCAACATAAACATCCAGCTATAGCAGAATTTGTAAAAAAAAGTTGAAACACAACAGCTAATACAGTCATGTAGTGAAACAGAAGAAGTTTCTAGTACAAAAACTTTGCCTCCTCTATCAAAAAGTGAAACAACCCAAAAAACAATTAACAGAAAATAAACTATCACTACAAATAAAACTTTGTCTATAAATCTTGATATAGTACAAAGTAAGCATACCAAGAAAAGTATTTTAGCCAAAATGTTCCGTCACAAAGTCCTTCAAAATCTTATAAAAACAGGAGAGAAACCAGGTTCAACACTTCAAACCTATCGTAGGAAAGTAATCTTAGAAGCGTTGATAGACAGTGCAATTCTTCTTAAAAGAAAGTTATTTATTTTAGTGTTAAACAAAATGAAACCACTAACAAAATCAATAGCTAAATTACAAAAAAGACTTTTCAATAAACGAAATGTCAACAGAAATAACTTCTTAAATATCTGTGGAGGTGAATGGAGTCACACTACAAGCACAGAACCATACTTTAATGAAGAAGCGTACAAACAAAAGCAAACAAATACAATTGCCGTACATAGCAGTGGTCGACGTTATGAAAAAGTTAATAATACCATAATGGAACAGAAAGTACTCCTTACAAAAATATGCCCTGAAAACATAGATTTACCCCTCCATTCAACTGAATCAGAACATCTAGTGTACAAATGGCCATGCACGTCAATGTGTAACATTCCCAAAAAAATGTTCAAGTCTTTATGCCAATTCCTCAATCAATATGTGAAAAGCAAAGACAAAATCAAAATTAAACTACTGCAAAATATGGATGCTTGTCCAGTACGCAAGTGCACAGGACTACAAGGACATTCATTGGCCTGCATTACAGGTCCTACTTGCAAAACAATCTTCCATGTTATCAAAAGGATATCAACACATCATGCAAGTATAAGAAATCTAGTTTATAAACTGTACTATGCTAAAAGTCCTGCTTTAGCACTAGCCAATTTAAATAACATTCTTCTACATGGTACAGCAAAAGACTTACTAGAAGAAATCGACTATATCCAGACAAAATATTTTGGAAGTGAAACCCACTTACAACATGAATTAGATGTAAACCAACTTCGTAACAATTCTGCACATGGCAACCTTTCACTACACACAAACAAAAAAGAAATACTAACATTTGAAAGTACTTCAGCTGAAGTACCAAACCACTTGTGTGTATGTTGCTGCAGAACTTTTTATAAAAGTAACACAAAAACTGTAGACCTATCATACAAAATAGAAGACAATGAAGATTCTAAATGGTTTGAATTAGCTCTCTACCTTATAGCAGAAAACAAATATGAAATAACTGACCCAGTAATACTTTGTAGTTACTGCACTACAAAACTTGACAACAACCAAACTCCTTCACATACTATCACAAATAACTTGGAATTATATCTACTACCAAAACCCCTTCAACAACTTAATTTACATGACAGCATCATAATTCAAACAGTGCACCCATTTCAAGCAATAATACGCCTTCAACCAAAAACTGCAAAATTACCTCCCTCTGAATTAGTGAAAGGTATTTGTGGAAAAGTAGTGTATTTAGCATTAGATCTAAAAGAAAATGTGCACACTCTAGGAGTGCAACGCCCAATGCAACAATCTTTAATTATCTTGGTAAATGGAGTACCTACAAAAGACAAAAAAATTTGGCAACAACTGGTAGATTTACATAAAGTTAGAGAAGCCCTGCAATATCTTAAAGAGAATAATGAATATTACAAAGAAATTAATATTGAAGAAAACTTGAAAGATACAACTGAAATAATTCAAGAGACACAAGAAGCTGGTCAATTTGAGCTCTTAGATCTTGCTAATATATCAAACACTTTAGACCATTATACAATTCATCCATTGCACTCTAATGACACCATAGAAGATGTACTGGAAACGTACCAAATGCGTCAAACAAAAGGATCTACAATCAGCATATGGGAAAAAAGTATAGAAGCACATGCTTTTCCTCTACTCTTTCCGACTGGCAAATATCAGCATCAGAATATCGCTCTTTACTAATGTATTCTGAAGATCCCAGATTTCGACAAAATGTGGAATACATATTCCACCTGCTCTTTGAAAGTGAACTAGCAACTCTATGTTACAGAGTTGCACACATATTAAAATCAGGATCACATTTCAAAATATGACAGCTACACAATTATTACAAAAAGGTTCAACAAAATGATGAGGATTTACAAGCAAATCTTACAAATCTATTAGCAAATATGCGTGGTACTGAAGAGTACTGGTTTCGACGTAATGGAGATGTACGTTGTATGATCAGAAACCTTGGCCCACCCACTTGGTTTGTTACATTAAGTTGTGCAGAATATGCATGGGAAGATTTACATGCTTTCCTACGCATATCAAACGAAAACAAAACAAACATACATATACTAACACCTGGAGATCTTTCTTCTCAGGATCCTGTTAATGTTTCAAGATATTTTCACCATCGCTTCATTGCTATGCTACATTTTATTTGTAATAAAACTGTTCCTCCCCTTGGAGAAATGCAACACTTCTTTTGGAGAAAATAATACCAAGCCAGAGGAGCTCAACATGTCCACATGCTTTTATGGATTAAAGATGCTCCTAAATTTGGTCAAGACAGTGATGCCACTGTTTTAAAGTTTATTGAAATCATCAGAATCCACAAATAGTGATCTTCATGCAAAAATGTTACAATTCCAAAGACACAAATGTGGCAAATATTGTCGTCGCAAATACAAAAACAGAGGGAAATACTACACTAAATGCCGATTTGGTTTCCCTAGACCAGTTACAAATACAGGTCAAGTGAACAACCTCATGTCTTCAGTTAGACATAGGCCCTCATTACGACCCTGGCGGAGTGGGACTACGCCAGCGGTATTCGCGGCGGACCCGTCCGCCCTACTACGAGATCCCGTAGCGCCATGGTGAGTTTTCCGCCCGGTTTTTCCGGGCGGAAAAATCCATGGCGCTACGGGACCTCGTCGTTAATTACACCACCGTAATTTACGGTGGCGTAATTAACTCCTTCCCCACTCCCATTATACCCTATGGGGCAAAAATGGGAATGGGGAAGGGTAAAATGGGGATTGGGGATTTACCGCCCCGCCAAGGTCGGAATGGGGCGGTAAATCCGCCAACCCCCATGGCGGTATCGGCAGCTTTCCGCCGTGCTCCATGGTGCATTTTGCACCACGATCTCTGCCAGGGTCGTAATGAGGGCCATAGTGTTAAAGGTAAGTCACCTAAAAATACATATTGCATAAAAAGAAAAGAAGAAGAAAAATATATCAATGATTACAATGCAATCATTTCCCACTTATGGAATGCAAGCATAGATGTGCAGTACATTGCAGACAATTCTACTGCAGTTGCACGATATGTCACAGCATACTTAACCAAATCAGAAAAGACAGAGCTCCAAGACCTCTGGAATTACCTGTCATCAGATAAAACAGTGGCCCTCATTACGACCCTGGCGGAGATCGTGGTGCAAAATGCACCATGGAGCACGGCGGAAAGCTGCCGATACCGCCATGAGGGTTGGCGGATTTACCGCCCCATTCCGACCTTGGCGGGGCTGTAAATCCCCAATCCCCATTTTACCCTTCCCCATTCCCATTTCTGCCCCATAGGGTATAATGGGAGTGGGGAAGGAGTTAATTACGCCACCGTAAATTACGGTGGCGTAATTAACGACGAGGTCCCGTAGCGCCATGGATTTTTCCGCCCGGAAAAAACGGGCGGAAAACTCACCATGGCGCTACGGGATCTCGTAGTAGGGCGGACGGGTCCGCCGCGAATACCGCTGGCGTAGACCCACTCCGCCAGGGTCGTAATGAGGGCCAGTGGCCCTCATTACGACCCTGGCGGAGATCGTGGTGCAAAATGCACCATGGAGCACGGCGGAAAGCTGCCGATACCGCCATGGGGGTTGGCGGATTTACCGCCCCATTCCGACCTTGGCGGGGCGGTAAATCCCCAATCCCCATTTTACCCTTCCCCATTCCCATTTTTGCCCCATAGGGTATAATGGGAGTGGGGAAGGAGTTAATTACGCCACCGTAATTAACCACGGTGGCGTAATTAACGACGAGGTCCCGTAGCGCCATGGTTTTTTCCGCCCGGAAAAAACGGGCGGAAAACTCACCATGGCGCTACGGGATCTCGTAGTAGGGCGGACAGGTCCGCCGCGAATAACGCTGGCGTAGACCCACTCCGCCAGGGTCGTAATGAGGGCCAGTGTCTCAGAAATTATACAGCTTGGGCATAAAAATGCTGTCCCATAGAGAATGTGGATCCTATGAAGCCGCTGATCGATTAGCTGGTACTGCATTGTATGGTAAATCTGAAAATATAGAATGGCTAAGTCTTGGTCCAGCTAAATCTAGAAAAAGAGTTCTAAAATCATACCAAGATATAGAAACAATACCCAAACATGATCCCAACAGCCAAGACATTTTAAAAAACAATTTGTTGGACACATACTACCCAAACAGGAGTACCACTTTGGAAACCATGTGTCTATACCACATAGCCCAAAACTACACATACAAAAATAATATAAAACCCAATGAACAAAACCGTAAATACAAAGTGACAAACTGTGAAGGCAGCTTAGTAAAACTCACCAAACCAAATTTAATTAATCATATCAAATTGTCATTAAAGACTCCTCAACATAAAAAAGTATATTACATGTCCCTGCTACAACTCTTTAAACCATGGAGAAAAGAAAAAGAAATACTAGATAACTATGACTCATATGAAGACTCTATCAAAGCAAATGAAAGCAGTATAACTGATGTAAACTTTGCACAGTACAAAACAATGTTGCACAATGAACAGCAACACGAAGAAGAACTCCAGGCCCAACTAGATAAGGACACTCCTGACAGTAGTCAACCTTCTGTCACAGGAAGCCAAGAACCACTGGGAGACCCACTAATAACAAATGAGGCAGAATTAGCAATGATAGAAGTAGAAAACACCATGTGTCAGTATGAAGATAAAGAAGACTTAACTATACTACAATCAAAGCTAAACAATGAGCAACGTAGCATTTTTCAAGAAGTAACAAAAGAAATAGCACATTGTGTACAACATGAAAACAAAGAATGCACCTGTCAAAATTACAAACCTATACTATTGTATGTCAGTGGCGAAGCTGGTTCTGGCAAAACATTCCTAATCAAAATCATCAGTAAGTTCCTTCAACAATTGACAAACAACAAACTTTCAGCTGTTGTCACTGCCCCCACAGGTTTAACTGCCTACAACATAGGTGTTGTCACTTTACACCGATTACTACTCCTGCCAGTAGAACACCAAAACAAATTAGATTATTACAAACTTTCTGCAGAAGCTGCAATGGAACTACGCAGAGTATTGAAACAAATGAAAATGCTGCTAATAGATGAAGTGAGCATGGTGTCCAACCTAATGTCGGCTTTGATTCACCTCAGATTACAAGAAGTACTCAAAACAAACTATGAAGAGCTCTTTGCAGGAAAACACATTATTGTTTTCGGAGATCTTCTTCAATTGACACCAGTAAAAGGTGAGCCTATTTTTAAAACATTAGGACACAAACTCTGCCGTAAAACTGTTGGCAGCATTGGAAATGTCAACCTTTGGCAACATTTCCAATAGAGAGAATTAACAGAAAACATGCGCCAATCTGCAGATCTCACTTATGCCAACATCTTAAAAAGTATCAGAGTTGGTATACTTTCTAAAGAAGCAGAAGCAATATTGAAAACCCGGCACATTCATGCACTTTATGGTGATAATGCATGTGCTACAGATGTTATGGAACAATTAGCCCACAAAAATGTCAATTGTATGGCCTTAATGCCAACTCTTGCAAGCTGTTTCAAATTCAATGAAATAATGTTAAGTAAAGAAATGCAACCAATAATGGAAATTAGCATCACAGACAAACTAGATGTGCATAGAATGACACTACCCATGTGTGACCAAGCCACAACAAGACTAGTTTAGAAAAATCAATCTCAAACACAGCAGGCTTGGAAAAGATATTAAAATTATCCTTAATTTGCGGAGTAATGCTGTAACGTAACCTTGACGTGGACCAAGGACTAGTTAATGGAGCACTGGGTACAGTTGTTGGCTTTCAAACATACCCACGTGACAACAAAATTCAGTTTGTCAATATTCTCTCTGACAAACTTTCAGAAGTAAAAAGAATAGGACGCTCAACAGCTCGATTCCTTCTCTTCAAAGACATGCATGTACGCAGAGAATAATTTTCTCTAACTCTTGCATACGCAGTCACCATTCATAAATCACAAGGTCTTACCCTAGACAAAGCAATGATAGACATTGGTAACACAGGGCCTCATTAGGACCCAGGCGGATTTCGCGGTGCTAAATGCACCGCGAAGCATGGCGGAAAGCCGCCGATAGCGCCATGGGGGTTGGCGGATTTACCGCCCCATTCCGACCTTGGCGGGGCGGTAAATCCCCAATCCCCATTCTGCCCTTCCCCATTCCCATTTTTGCCCCATAGGGTATAATGGGAGTGGGGAAGGAGTTAATTACGCCACCGTAAAATACGGTGGCGTAATTAACAACGAGGTCCCGTAGCGCCATGGTTTTCTCCGCCTGGTAAAACCAGGCGGAAAAGGCCGCCATGGCGCTACGGGAACTCGTAGTATGGCGGAGAGGTACGCCATGCACTACGCTGGCGTAAAACCCTCTCCGCCAGGGTCCTAATGAGGCCCACAGTCTTTAAAGAAGGCATGAGCTACGTAGCACTATCACGCTTACATACACTTGACGGTCTATTTCTAATCAACTTTGATGCAAGTAAAATAAACGCTGATATTCCTTGCATTTTAGAATACAATAGACTTTGCTCACTATACACCCCCCATCTAAACACATATTCTGTTCCACAAAAAGTAAAACGTTATAAAAGAAAAATAAATCAAACAGATATGCAACAGGATGTCACTGCAAATCCTCCAAAGAGAGTAAAAGAAAGTAATACTTCATCAAGTACCACAAGCAAGAAAGAATCAATTAGGGAAAGTAAACCAGGTACTTCTTCAAAGAAGGAAGACAAATTCCAAAAAAAGCAGTCAGATGCAGAACTACTTGGTCCATTTAAACTCTCATATATAGTTGGTGTAAGTTGCTACGCAAATGTAGCAATTAATATTCTATTTCAATTACCACCAATTGTTGACAACATTTACTTACACAGTGCAGACCCATTGTGTTTGCAAATGTTAGTACTTCACAGAAATGCAGCAAACAATCCTGACAACATGTATAGTGTTTATGGAATAAGACAACAATTGGACTACTGTGCTGGAATGGTGAAATTCACTATAAACTCACAGGAACATCCACACAAATTTCTAATGTTCTTACTATTAGTACTGGAAAACAAAAACATACCTATAAATGAAATCTTCCAGATTTCATACATGTGGAAACATACATGCACTCTCTGCAACAATGTGACACAAGAACAAATCCCCAATGAACGCTTTGTGTATATATCAATACCTAATTGTGAATCCGTTCCATTTCAGCAACTTGTACAAAATGCAAACCATGGTAGATTATGTTCGACCTGCAATTCAGATAATCGCTCCACGTTAGTAATACAAACACATAGTAAATACTTAATACTAATGCTTCTACGTTACAATGCAGATGGTACCAAAAACAACTGCAAGCTCACTGGATTCACACATGGTCAAATATCACTTGGTAGGAAAACCTTCAAAACAATAGGTATAATCTACCAGGCAGGAACCACAACCAATTCAGGGCACTACACTGCATATATAAAAAGAAATGTGGATGGTTTGAATGTAATGATAGTACCATTACTCTAAAGCAGAGATTACCAGCAAATCTTACAAACGCTTATTTAATGTTCTTAAAACCAAAATTTGATAACTAAACTGTACTTAAACCTTAAGTACACTTATAGTAAAAAAATATAAACTGTCACAATATTCCAAAAGCTATCTAACTGCCAAAGATGCTACAACAACTAATCAGATAAATTAATACCACTCAAATAGAGAAAAAAACAGACAGTTAGAATATGCCAATTGGTATCTAACTGTCCCACAATTTAGAAATATCCAAACAGATAAATCAATACCACGAAATTATATAAAAAAATAAACAGTTAGAATACGCCTACTGGTATCTAACTGCTCCAAAATTTTACAATATCCAAACAAATACCTAATATCTTACTGCTCCCAAAAACTGGAACAATCCAATGTATAAAGCATTAGCCAGAAACAACAAGTAAACACTGAAAACAAACAAACAAATAAACTGTAGCATAACAGAAAAAGGTTTTTTTTTAAATCCAACATGGATTTCTCCCACAGACCCAATGATTTTAGCAACAAACATAGCAACTGAGCAAATTGCACAGTACTTGGTTTGTCATCTGCTAAATATGAGGGTAAAATAAAAGAAGAAAATGTTGATTGTACAATGTAATAAGTCTTTATAAAATACTAATACTAACATGCTATTTTGTTTTATCACAGAAATGAACAAGAAAAACATGGACTCCCGTTACTAAACCAAATAGTAAGTATAACATGATAAATACAACCATTGCAGCATATCACACCCATACTGGCTTATAAGAATGTTCCTTATAAATTTGTTTTTGACCCAAAGTTATAAGCCACTATGAGTGTGATATGCTGCGGTGCTTGTGGCCAGGGCATAGACTCTTGGGTGCATGGCATATGAGTGTGATATGCTGCGGTGGTTGTGGCCAGGGCATAGAGTCTTGCGTGCATGGCCAAATGGCTATGCACCCAAAATTCTATACCCTGGCACAACCACTGCAGCATATCACACCGATAGATTCAAGCATTGCAACAATTTTAATGTCCGCGGACACAAGGAAGTTCCCAGAACACATTCAACTTGCCAGAGGACGATACGGACAGCGTCCTCAGGACACCCCCATTTTCTTTATGTACGAACATTTCAGGACACTGCGAGTGTTCTTAGAACACTTTCAGCTTGACAACGAATCCATTCTGTTTATTTACGAACATTTCAGAACAGCCGTGTTGTCCACAGAAAAATCGAACACAACAAAAGTGTCTAGCACATAAAATAAATACAACATTGCACCTATCTCATAATCCCCCACCCTCCCCAAACACTCTTACACACCAACACACTCCACTAAATACGATTTTTAAACCAAGTTTCACCTCGCTGTCCGCGGTCGTCCACGAATGCAAGTTGTTGGGCGCCATCGAAAATCTGACGCGCTCCACGCCCCACGCCGTCCAATCAGCAAACACGTCGGATGTCCGCGGACATCGCGCAAGCCGCTCGGCCAATCAGGGCACTGTCCACGGAGCGAACCAGGAAGTCTGTCCGCGAAGCGAACGGAGATATCACTATTTTTTTTGCCTTACATTTTGGCCATTTTAAAAAAAACTACTGGACGGATTTACACCAAATTTGCAAAAGCACGCTTTCGGGACCAAGCTCCTGCCGCAAATTTGGTGTAAATCCGTTCAGCGGTTTGGCTGTAGGCGTGCACAGAGTTTTTTCCCATTATGTCTATGGGAAAAAACAAAAGTTTTGGGACCCCCCCTATAACTTTGCCCCCCTGGGACCAAACTTCTCCAAACTATGCAAAGCAATTCAGAGTGGGCCATATACTTTTTTTTAAAAAATTTGGTGAGGATTCGTCCAGAGGGAACGAAGTTATAAACCACCCAAAAAATGCTCTTCCGATGGAAACACCAACTTAACCATAACTACATGGACGCTAGAGCGTCCATGTAATATATTTATAATTCAAGGAAACAACTTTAGTTGCAGGGACATTAAGGTGAGTAATACATTCTAAAAAAAAACTTGAAATTCAAGGAAAAACTTTAGTTGCAGAGACCTTAAGGTGAGAATTTAACACAACAAAACCCTGAAAATTCAGCTAAAGCCTCTTTAACCTTGCGCCCCCTGTTGCGCATCCTATGACCACAATGATGACATCAATGATGACATCACTGATGACATCACTAATTAAATTACAACAGTAACCGTCAATAAGGATGGCCTTCAGCCATGATCAGTGTGCATGGCCAAATATATTTTAACACATTAATGGGTACTAATCATGGCCTTGAGTCATGGACACTGGCCACAATCTTACCCCACTGGCACTGTATATTTTAAAACACTAACAGGATGCCAACCATAAATGTTGGCCTTCACCAGTGGCTACAGCGTTCAACGGTATCCACTGTATATTATATACACTGATCAGGCACCAGCCTTGGGCTTTACCTCAATACTGGCCAGTAGCCATAACCTTTGGCTGTGCCCACTATATATTCTAACATATAAATGGGCCGCTAGTCATGGCCTTTGAAGCGGAGAAAAGCGGGGGCTGGGAGGAAGCTGTTTGCTGTTCCCTTGTGAGGAGGAGGGGCTTTCACCTGACCAGCAGCAGTCCCCCCTGCACCTGGGGCTAATAAAGCCAGTATTCCGTGCACGAAGGGAAGCAGAGCGGGCACTGTCATAGTAGAAGCCGCCCTTCCTGATTAAACCTACCGCTGTCGTCTCCTTCTCTCACCGTTGTGCATTATCACATAGTTCTGTACAGTCCCGCACAGCTCCACACAGCCCTGCATAGCCCTGCATTGCCCTGCATAGCTGGTGCTTCTGTACACATTGTCAAGGCTCTCCCTGTGAACCACTGAGAGCTAGTGAGAGCATGCTCTGACATCCCGCCTGCGACATCTACTAAAACACGGCAAGATCGCTGTCAGCCAACAGTCATGAGCTGCTTTAACAAAAAAACACTTGCCTCTGTCACTGACGGATAGAAGTGGGACCAGAATCTTGTCCTGGGCTGAATGGAGGCATAAAGTAGAGTAGTGAGTGAGGGAGAACTCTGAGCCAAATATCACCCAAGCAGTACAGTACACCAGGTGAGAGTGACGTTGTGATACTTGATCCTCTTGACTCTATCGCCACGGCTGCGGGAAGGGCTTTGGGCTGCATAACAGAATTAAAGAAAACAAAAACAACATCTAGTGAACTAATTGGCTATGTTAACCTATAATAACCACAAACTTTTGCTGAGTTCTATAGATGTGCGCTTCCCTTTTTGTCAAAGGAAAATTCTGACAGTTAAAAGAAAAATGCCAGCAGCAGGTTTACTGTTAACAGCCTGTGACACAAAAATCAAATCAGTTATTATTACAAGGCCCACAGGGGAAGTGTATTCTTTCATCAGTGAGATTAATCAATTTCTGGGCTCATTTGAGACTCCTGTCAGTATGGACCCCTGGGGGGCAACAGCTGTTAATAACGTCAATGTCCTGACCGAAATTGAAAGAACTACATGTCCAGGCCCATGCCCATCTAAAGAAGATATGGGGGTTATGCTGCAGCTCGTTTTCACAGAGGTTGAGCACCCTAGGATGGCTATAGGGAGAGCCAACCGTCAGAAACTTGGGCCAACTGCTTTCATCTCTCAACCAATGACTAGTATATCTCTTGCTTTCCTCCTCCTCCCAATCCCTGTCATTCAGATTGCTAGCACAATTTGACTTCCATTGAAAACAGTGCATCTTGCAGGGGGGAAGTACAACGCAGCTGGAAATGATTATATCAGATGAGCCCTTTAGCCCTGCCCAGCTATCTAAGGGAACCAGCTGATCTCAGAAGTCTTTTGATGAACTGGTGCCGGGTAGACAAACCTTGGAGTTTGATAACGGGGGAAACACGGAACAGGGGTTGAAGGTCGCATCAGTGGGGGTTCCCTAATGCTGTCTTGACAAATAATGAGGATGTGACTCAACCCCTGAATGTTTTATTTTGCAATTGAACCACACAGGAAGTGAACCAACATTTGAACACCATTTGTATTTGAATAAAAAGCCTTACCTTAAAGCTTCTTTCTTTTTTTTTATTAAAGTTGTTTTAATCAAGTAAACTTGATTTTTCAACAAAGATTTTTACAAATCTTAAGAAAAAGATTCATCATAATAAGTTAGAACATTACCATGTTGAACAACACATAAAAGACATACGTAACAATTCAATTTGATTCGAAGCAAGTCATCTCTTCTTTTAAGAACAATAATGACATTAATGAATTGAACATCCAGCCTTGTGCAGAAATTAGATGCAGGGAAAAATTACATACAATCATAATTTACTTTGATCCACTCTCTTATCTACCAATTTTAAACTGTACAGGAAATTCAAAATAGAATATCGCAACGACTGCCTGTTAGTGTGAAATAACAGATCCCATAGTCTATCGCTGGTAGATATAATGTAATTCATTAATAATGGCTTAAAATATTTGATTCTTTGCTTGAATAGCATAGGACAATCTGTACACAAATGTTTCAAGGTTTCCGGAGAAACCTTACAAAATCCACATATACATTTGTGCTCTGACATTATCTTGTATCTATATTGTAGTTCTTTAATAGGCCATTAATTCAACCGATATCGCAGAAAATCATCACGCACTCGTGAATAAGGAAACATCACTAAATAAGTTTCAATCATACCATAACGTTTTAAGTTAAAAGGAGTGTATATGAAGGTCCGATGTTGGGTACATGCAGATCGCGTCTGTATCCAATCGTACTCCCATAATCGTGTTTTTGCTCGATTCGGGTTCTCTAATAATAGTGATATTGAGATCCCGGTTTCACTGATAATTTCCTGTGCTTTAAGTCTCCATCTAAGAGGAAATGCATCCATTGAATACAGCAGATACTTTGCTATGATTTAATTAAACCAGATATATTATCTGCCATGATGCACTTCCTATAAAGAGCACAGATTTTCCACTTGGAAATAGCATACAAGGACACTAGCCCCAATTCGTGTCTCACAATACATACGGGATAGGAAAGTGGTATCTGCAAAACTTGTTTCCAGTATCGTCCCTCAATAACAGTCCAAAAGCTATACGTTTTTTTTAGGGATGCCTCAGTCCCATAGGTTACTACTGGCACAAACCTTTGCTTATAATAAACAATTATCGGAACCAAAGAGAATTTACAATACTTGGCCTTAATCAAGCGGGCCTGTGATACTGCTGTTATTCGGCCTGATCACGACCTCGGCGGTAACCCTTAAATTCGGCGGTAGCGCTATTACCGCCAGATTTAAGGGTCCGCCGAATCAGGGCTTCGGTGGATTTCACCCCAGCTCTTGGCTGGGGGGAAATCTGCGGAAAATTTGCGCTATTACCGCCGACGGGAAATCCGCCAGTGGTAAGAGCGCAAATTGTCCCCATTGAGCCCAATGGGGAATGGGGCATTCCCGAATGGGCTCAATGGGGAATGGGGACTTCCAAGTCCGCCCAACTCGTGATCCCGCGCTATTAGCGCCGGGGGCTATGCCGGTCGCGCTAATAGCCCCTGCGCTAATAGCGTTAGCGTTACCGCCGAGGTCGTGATCAGCCCATAATCTTTTGTTTTATACATTGCTCTTCGGCATTATTGTTCATATTGCTCGTAACCAGAGTACCTAAGTATATGTATGATGGTACAGTGTCCAAGGTTGTACCTTGGAGGGGCCACTGATGACTAACACATCGTTGTTTCCTTGTGCCGAACTGAATGACCTTGGTTTTTGCTGTGTTCACAGTTATACAATTATCCATTGAATAGCGATCCAAGGCATTCAATAAGGCTTGGAGGCCATTTGCTGTTTTTGAGAGTAATACCATATCATCAGCTTATAGCAAGTGCTTAATTTGAATATCATTGATCTTCGGAGAATCAGTGATAATTGAGGCAAATGTTTGTCTTACATCAGAGATGAACAAATTGAATATTGCCGATGCCAAAATGCAGCCCTGCTTGAAGCCACGTGCAGTCTCTATTGGTTCCGATAATAGACCTTCACTATTCAGTCTAATTTGTATGGAAGTACCTGTATGCAGCTGGATGATCCACTTCAAAATAAACCAAGGACAACCTCTGTCCATGAATTTTTTATATATGAGCCCATGCGGAACTGCGTCGAACGCCATGCAAAAGTCAACGATACCATGTATAGCACTTGGCCTTGTTGATGAGCATGCTGGATGATAGAATTTATTGTAAGTATATTAATAGCAGTGCCCAGGCCAGATAGAAACCCTGATTGAAATGGATCCCGTGAACCATCTGAATCAAGCCAAACATTAAGTTGTTTCAAGACAAGGCGGGCGAAGATCTTGCCCGGGCAGTCAAGTAGGGCTATTGGGCGATACGCTGTCCGCCCTGTCGCCCTTCTTGAAAATTGGTACAATAATTGAGCGTCTCCACGAACTTGGAACTTCACCAATATCGAAGATGTGCTGATAAATTTGGAGGAGAATAGATGACCATTCCTGAGGATGATCTTTAAGAATGCCATTATGCAAACCATCAGATCCAACCGCTCTCGACCGACTTACATTTTTAATACAGTCTAAAACATCTGCACGATCTATCCAAAAGTCATACGAAAAAGTTATGACTTGTAGTCCCCATGATAGATCTAGAAAATTAAAGCTTCTTTTGTTGTTCATGCTATTATTGTCAAATTGGAGAGCACAGTCATTATCCAAGGTATTTTTCAACAAATTCAGCATCTCAGTACACAGGGCAGCCACTGGGCCTCATTACGGGTATGGAGGTAGCCATGCCGCTTTTTGCAGCATGGCTACCCCCATAATGGGTACCGGTGGCGGGTCCCTTGAATGGGGAAATATCGGGCCATTCCGACCTTGGAGGGCCCGGTATTTCCCCATTCAAGGAACCCGGACCGGTACATCCCCATTCCATTTGAGCCCCCATAGGGCTCAATGGGAATGGGGAGGATGCTAACAACGGGCCCGTTAATGACGGGCCTGTTCTTAGCATCCTGCTCTGCTCGCGCGACCCACTAAGAATGCCTGGTTTTACCAGTCGTCCTTAGCGGGTACCGCAAGCAGACCTTGCAATGAGGTGGTAGGGGGTTACGGCGCTTGTAGCTCTACCAGTACCGTTAACCCCCTACCGCCTGGGTCGTAATGAGGCCCACAGTGTTTTAAACACCATCTTGCTGAAGCACTCCTTGCTCATTTTATAATCTTATAACTACAAAGAATTGCAATACATAGGACTTGCCACAAGTTGCTAGTTGGCTTCTGTAAAGACCGGTAGGGGGTGTCTGTACTTCCGCTCTCTATATGGTAGAGCAGAGGCACAGCGGACCCAGCCAAGATTCTCTATAAGGTAGCAATGGACAAACAATCAAGGCCTAGCTTCTCAGGAGGTGATGCGGGCTGGATCTTAAGTACAGTGTAGTCCCTGAACCCCCACAAAGGAATGTCCACACACTGTATTACTGAAAACACAGTCTTTATATAATTAATATTCAAAGGTATGTACACGATCACAATAACGCACTTTGTACTTGGAAGTCAATAATGATAAATATATACACATCTAGAGTGGTACCACTAATGTTATCGAATCTCATTAAAGTGCATCAACTGTACGGTTAAAATGTCACACAGATCAATAACGAGTAAACCAGCAATGGAGATAGGCAGGAACTTAAGATGGTTGAAACAATAGGCAGAATGCTGACCCCTACCGCTAGGCACAGTTCTGTGTGGAGATCCCCCCACCTGGGCAACCTGTAAATAAAGATATATCGCACAAGCCTAGTCCATATGTTCAATAGTCTTACTTCTTCCTGTTAAGGTTTTACCGCCCCAATGTACCTGGTGGAGTAGAGTTCTCCGACGATGCGTCGACCGATCCTTCTTGAGTGCCTCCCTTTCAGGTGGGAGCCACGGATCATCGAGAGGTGTCGGAGAACTTGGCGTTCGGTGTCGGGGAATCGATGGCCCTTCTTGAGTGCCCTCCCTTTAAGGCAGGAGTCACGGGTCGTCGAACGTCCGCCGGTGAACAGGGTGAACTATGGCAGGGAAGTGGCAGCTTCGTTCCTAGCGGTGCTCATCGACGACAGAGCGTTGGCGTCCTGCAAGGAAGAGGCGTGCGGGACACCTCTGTGACAATAGTTCTGGACCGCAAAGGGATGATGAAGAACTGTGGCCCAGCAAGGGCGTCAATTCGTCGGCGTCTCTGCGGTCTGTAGGTGGCGGGAAACCCACCGGTGGAAGCTCCTCGGCGCGTCGACGGTCGAGCCTTCTCCAGCAGGAGACAAGCGGATGACGATGCAGATGAGAGCGTCCGATGATCAATGAATTTCTTAGGCAAACGGGAGCACTGCGGCTCCGGTCGGTGACAGCGGTCGTCAACAGTGTCGGACAACAGTCCGAGTGCTTCTCCTTGGAGTTCCGCAGCAGTCCCCGTATCGGGTCGGCAGCCTGTCGAAGGTCTGTCTACCAGGGAGCATTGGCAAAGATCAGCTCTGCACGATGGTCCCTCGTAGCTCGGGAAGAGGGCGCCTTACCAGGTCCTCTCTGGGTCAGTCCTTGGAGGCACAGCAGCTTTCAGATTGTGAAGGAGAGCAACAGCAATTCTTCTCGTCCAGCAGGGCTTCAAGGTCAAGCGTCAGTTAATCCAGTTACTCGTCGTAGTGGACTTCAGCTTCTGAACACGATTCCTAGCAGTGAGAGGTCCCCAGATATACTGTTGATCTCCCATTCATTCCGCTGGGTCACACTCAAGCATCCAATCACGACTACGGGCATTCATGCAGGCAGGCAGCCAATCAGGCACATGTGGTATTAAGGCCATTCACTTCTCTCCAGACACTCACAACAAGTTATGTGTATTGGGACAAGTACCGAGCCATTCAACACTCCAAGCTACATTCATACCGGTTTCGGGCAGGGGCCTACGCCTCAGGGCCCTACGCATGGAGTTCTCCACCCTGACCATCGTGAGCCATGCCTCTTCCGCCCGCTGCCGCTCCTCATCTATCTGCTGGCCCAACCGCAGCCACCCGGAAGACACTCCCATTCCTGGGTCCTCCTGCCCTATGGGCGATGCCTGCCCCTCGAGCCCCGAGCCATCATTGCTCCCACCTCAGCCGGTTCCTGCTGCTGTCCGTGTGCCCTGTCCGATGGTGCCTGCACATCCTCCATCTGCTGGTCTCCAGTTGTGGTGTCCACCCCTGCTGGACCGCCAACTCCCGACTGTGGCAGGGATGGGATCTCCACCAAGCTGGCTGTGTTGGTCAGGCTAGGTCCACAGGAGGCCCTGGTGGAATCTGGGCCGGAAGACGATGTGGAGAACGACCGGGGCATAGCCTCCACAGAGGAGGAGAGGTACGTCAGAGTGCGCGTCACATGTAGGAACCCACCGACCAGGGCCCCTCCCAGCAGTGCTACGTCACGACGCTGCTCTTCTTGATGGTGTGCGTTCTCCGCCAGGAACAACGCAGGTCATCACGAATGTCACGCGTGCGCAACGCGACACCCACCATGATGGATCCCATACGGTCGCGGGACCCCTCGCCCGCAGGTAGTGGAGAGGCAGGTGATATGGCACTCTCCCCTACCTGCAGACGGGCCTGGGACAGGGCCTCCCTGCTGGTGCATGTTGGCGCAGTCACAGGGTCAAGGACAGCGACATGCACAGGCCCCTCCGCGGTGACCTGTGCTGCCTCCTGACCCTAGCCCTGGACTGCACCACTTGCACCAGTGGTACTACCCCCACCAGGCCCCATGTGCGTCTCAGTAGTGGGCTCCTCCTCCTCTGTGGAGACCACCAACCTGGATGTCTCCACACCGTCTTCCGCCATTGGAAGCCCCTGTGGGGGCTCACCCGGCCCTTCCGCCACAGCCGTTGTGGCAGACGCGGCACCAGCCCCCTCGCTCCCGGATGATGGTAATTCCTGGGAGGGTGGCTGGGCCATGCGTCGCCGCCCGGTGGAGGCATCCCCGTCGCTTGGCTCCTCAGAGTCGTCTCCGCCCTCTTCTTCACTTGACGCTGCGTAGAGGGAGACATAGAACACAAGCATCAGGTTACAGCACAAAACACCCTAGACAGAAAGCAATAACACATGAGTGGCACTGTCACTTCCATCCTGTCCTTCCACAACACATGGGTCAATGCATGCAACACACATGCAGAAACACTCCCGGCGCCTGCAATCAACATCAACACCCATGTAGAAGGGCCCCTGTAAACCAAGATGTTGCCTTCAAAGTCACATGCATCCATGGCGTTTCAAAGTCAAACACACACTTCTCTGGCGCACACACACACACACATGCACCATACATGTATATGACATCAGCACCTATTCCTCATCCCCCCTCCATGTCCAGGAACAGAGACTGACATGCTTTCAGGTGTGCATTCTGCATAGAGGTCCCCATGTTGCATTAAAACACATGCACCTACCATGTGGTTCACACATAATTGGTCCCATATGCATGACCATGATGTCCCTGCACACACACATCCATACATGGCCTATGTCACACATACAGGCAAGTATGAGACTACCAGCACAGTGCAACATGCTCTGTCTCACACAGCAATGCTTGTCCACTTACCGCTCAACTCCAGACGTGTCTGCCTCCGAAGGATCTGGGCGTGGAGCGCTGGGCCTATGTGTTCCAGGACCCTCATCTGGATGTTGCTCAGGTTGACCCGGCCCCCCTCCGCGAGGCACCGGGCCTTGTTGAGGGTCTTGGACCTAAAGTCCTCCCAGCGCTTCTTGACATGATGGAATTCACAGACTGCCACCCCCTCCGCGTTGATGGCAGTCACGATGTCCGTCCAGATCCTGTTCCGTCCTTCCTTGTTGGCGCGTCTTGTTCCGAAGAGGGCATCATAATGCCCCAGGACATGCTCCACCAGGACACCAATTTCGGTGGCAGTGAAGCTGGTGGCCCTCTGCCTCTCTGGCTGGGGGTTGCCAGTGGTGCCAGATGGAGATGTGCCTGACATGGCAACCCCAGAGGCAGGAGTAGGTGGGCAACTGGGTCCTGGGGCTGGGCTGTGGAGCGATGGAATTCCAGTCGGGAGTGTTCTGTTCCAGCAGGGGTGGACACAGCAACTGGACCCCTGCAGATGGCTGACGTGCACGTGGGCAGCAGGCAGACAGGCAGCAGCAGATGGCTGGTGGGAGCGTGCTCGGGGCTCTTGGGGGCAGGAAAATGACCTTCAGGGCAGGAGGGGGGTCTTCCATGTGTGTACGCGTGGCCAGCTTGATACGGAGTGATTTGGCACGTGAAAATCTTGCACGTCAGCGTGTAATTCGAGGAAAGGCCCTTAGCGCGTAAGCGCGTTAGCACATGTACATGATTTCATTGGACCAAAGGCCCTTAGCGTGTAAGCGCATCTGTGACGTGACGCGCGCGGGTGTCTGCTTCATAGCACATGATGACAGAGCACACGTGGAAAAGCTGCACGTCTGAGTGTCAGCGCATGTAATTGGAGGAAAGGGCGCGTACATGCGTAAGTGACGTGTACGTGTGGGCCGGTTTAAAAGGTACGTGTAGGACGCCATTTCCTTGTATGTGCTTTTTGTGGAGAGCGAGTGGGAGGATTCTGTACTTCTTGTCGGTTCACACGCGATTACTTCACAGCGTTTCAAGTTCGTACTCCCTCTTACCTCTGACAGCTTTCATTTTTCTACTTTTTTTGGGCCTGTTTCCTCAAACAGTGTTCCCTTCTCCTTTTGTCCTGTCTCCTCAGACAGCGTACAATTCTTCTTTTGGCGGGGGTGTTGCCAACGCGCATATTTTTCACGTTCTTTTTCCAGGCAGACGGTGAGTTCCGCACGTAATTAGCAACTGTGCTTGCCCCGTGTGCCTGCACCAAGTCCTATGGTCAATGTGCATTCGCACACTCCAACAACCCAGTCCACCGGTGATTCTCCCCCTACTGACCAGAGCGGCGTTAGCCACTCTGGCTCCGCTCCACCTTCTGAAAAGAGGAAGATGGGTGCTCTGGCATGACAGGCTGAGACCCCAGGCATGGCTACACACTCCGGCACGTCAAGGAAGCCTTGCTTTAATGACGCGGAGCTTAATGCACTTGTGAGCTATGTGTTGCAACATAGCCACGAAATGGTGGTGACTGCAGGGTCCAAGACTACACCTGGTCAACGTAAGGCACACTGGCAGACCATCGCCAATGACATAAGTGCCCTTGGATTTGTGAGGCACTCAGCTGATGATTGCTACAAGCGGTGGAACGACCTGAAACGCAGAGCAAAGGACAAGCTGGCCTCAAGTCATGGCGCTACTCTGGTGACTGGCGTTGGGTCTCCACAAGAGGACAACAAACTCATTGAACATGAGTCTGTTGCTGGGACCTTCGTCACAGAGGAACAGATCCGAGGTGTGGGAGGACTACCCGATTATGAAACATTGTCCGGTGAGTGCCCATGCGTGTGTGTGTGTAATGCATGTGTATGTTGTTTGGGTGAAGGGTTCTGATTGAGTGCCAGATGAGGGTGTGTGTGACTGAGTAGTATGGGTCACCCATGTGCTTCATCCAAAACATTCTGCGGCCTTGAATTTGGGTGTGAGACTATCCCTTCTGCCCACAGTAGTAATTTAGCGCAACATTACGGCAGTTGCCCGTGAGGTGGCATCATGCAACAACATTGTTTGTATTTTTCAGTGTTCTTTCAGGCTGATTGTTTCAATTCTCCCACTTTTGCAACACTTTCCTCAGCCATATTGTGACATATGTGACATGCTTCTGTCAGTGAAGAACCACACATAGGCCCACATGTGTCACCTTGGTAGTTGAAAGATTTGACCATTCAGGCTGAATGAGTATTGTCCTGATCACATGATGTTTTTTTGGCCTGTCTGAATGTGGAACATGCTAGTTGTTTCCTGTCATGTTGAAGTGCACAACCATTGATGTGTACCTGGCCCTGCAATCACTGTATTTTTGTACACTGGATGTGTTGCAGTGTGTGGCACATGGCGTATCTTTTCACACTATGTGGCATTTTTCATCTCTTCATGTCCATCTCACATGGATGGGTGACAGTACTCATTCACTGACATATGGATGTACTTGTGGAATGTACCATGGCTATGGTACATGCCATTTGTGTGATGGCATGTGTCATTTATGTGTATAGGACATGCCACTCACAGGCCAATGTGTGATGGCAGTGCTACCCAGCATGCAGCAAATGTGTTGCTCTTCCATCTTGGTGTCATCAGTGTCAGACTTTTGCCTCCCCTTCCAACTCTGTGACAGTGCATGCATGGGAGGGTTATAGTCATGTGGGACATGTGTAAATCATGTACTGGTTCTGTAGCTTGTCAGGCCTATTTGTGTGCTATGGTGCTAATGCCTGTTTCCATTTTTTGTCTTTCATGTTTTTGCAGGGGATGACGCACTTGATGCTGGTGAGGTTGAGGAGATGGTGCAGACCCAGGAGGAACCTGAGGCACAACCGGCCACCAGTGGGGGACGTGGTGTGGTGGTGGGTGAGAAACCACTCTTGCTGCAGACGATACTGTCAAGGGGTGTCTCTGGGTGCACCTCCCCAGACCTCTATTCAGGTGTTGATTCGGATGATGAGACCTATGTGACGTCGCAGGTAATTTTTTCTGGAAGGGGTTCTGTTCTGTCCAACCCACCTGCACCAAGGGTAGAACCCTCAATGGGGATGTCAGTGTTGATTAGTCAGCCTTTGGCGGTTATGAGTGCAGGGTCACACTCCACAACACCTGATCCTGTTCCTGGGCCAGCAGATCAGAGGGGGAATGCAGTCCTGCAGCCTCAGGCAGTGCCGGCACAGCAAGGCGCAGATCGCCTTACCCCAAACAGGTGTGGTGCCCGCCAATGCGGTGGCCGTACGCCACCAGGCAATACCGCATGGGAACAATCCATTTACGGTATTGCAACCCAACAGGCAGCATCAGTTGAGATGATAGCTCAAGCAATGGAGAGGGTGGCCACTTCCATTGTCCCCCCTGAAAGGCAGATGGAGCTACTACAGCAGGCAACAGACTCCATTTGCCAATCACACAGGGAGGACATGTTGGTGTCCAACAGGGACAGACGGGCGGCACTGGAGACTCTACGCCAATCGATTTCAATAGAGTCCCAGGGCCACAGGGAAGCCCTGAGGGTAGAACTCCATAAGCTCAGGGAGACTCTTGTTGACCTTGAGACTTCCACTAACTTGAGGACAGAACAGCAGCTGGAGCGGCTCACAAGTTCGCTCTCAGCTGAGATGCAGGCAACTCGGGAGGAGATCCGGGCATCACGTCAGGTGCTGCATGGGGATCTCCACACTATAATCCTCCAGAACGAGACCTTCCACACCCGCATGCTTGCTGCCATGGAGGACCATACCAGGGCTTTGCGTGGGCTGCCTCCCATAGCACCACCACCTCCTGTGGCAGTAGCAGAGGGTGTTCAGAGTGACAGCAGAAGTTCTCCCACATTGGCATAGCCGTGCAGGCCATGAGCCCATGGAGGTGTTTTTTTATCCCAACATCGACACAGGCGGCTGTTGGTGCGCACCCTGTCCTCGGACCTCCTGGGTGGCTTCTCCCCCCAGCCCCCACATAGCCATTTTTGATTTTTGATTTTTGCTTTTTTGATTTTTGATTTTTGATTATTTTTTGACAGTGTGTTGCCTTGTGTGGCTCCCGTGGGCATCCACTGTATTCCGGCTGGGCACATGCAGGCTTGTCCTGAGTTTGGGTTTGATGCTTGGGTTCGTGAGACACACACCACTCCTGCTTCCCGTTTCCATGGGCTTGCAAAGGGTGGGACCAAGTGACAGTGATGTACACAGTGATGTTGGGCTTCCATGAGCTGTGTGGGCAGTCAGTAGTCAATACTGTGTAGACATTTCTTGTGTATATTGTAGTTGTATTGTACACTGCATGTTGGAATTATGTATGCTTCTGCTTCCATGTCTCCTTTTGAATTTGCAGGTTCATTCCTCATGTCTTCACAAGGCCATCTACTTTGGAGATGGAATTCATTTTGTATGCAGTACACAGACAAGTTTTGAAGCCTGCAAGACTACAGTTGGAAGGGGCGATGTGGTGGCATATTCAGGTTGTAAGACTACAACTACTTTAACTTAGTACTGTCATGTTTTAGTTATGTTTGAGCTTGTGTAGCTGCATTGTATTGTTGGTAAGTATTTGGTCATGTGTGTTGTTAGTTCAACATTACTTGGAGCATATTGTTTGTGGCCAGTTTCCATTAGGGAAACTGTACTTTGTGACACTTGTGTCAGGTTTCCGGGATTGCTTTGTTTGCTCTCACATAGCATGACATGCCATGGTGTGTTGGGTGGTGGTGCTGGGGAGGGGTTGGGTGACATGGAACTGTTCTCATGTTGTATTTTGCAAGGGGGTAATGCATTTAGCAGCATATGTGTATTTTGATGACACAGCATTGGTGGTGTTTCTGTAGGTAGGTATGCACACATTGTGACACTTCCAGGTGACCAATCCCAGTTGACTGTCCCTTGAGTCATCATCATTGATTGTCAGATGGTATGTGCCAGGGCTTTGTGCACTCCACAGGGGTGTGATTCTAAGTGAAGTAATTAGCCACCAGCTGCGTTCAGGCTGCCTCACCCCGTGCCCTTTCCCCTCCCATGCGCAGCGGGCGTGCATGTGGTTAGGGATGTGGGGGCACCACCATGTCCACCGGCAGGTCCCGGCGTGTTGCAACATTGTGCAGGACACATGCTGCCACTATGATCCTGCACACTACTGGGGGAGCGTATAACAGCTGCCCGCCAGAACGGTCAAGGGAGCGAAAGCGTGACTTGAGCACTCCGAATGTGCGCTCCACTATGCCTCGGGTTGCAATATGGGCTGTGTTGTATCTTACCTCGGGTGGTGTGGTGGGGTTCCGAATTGGCGTCATCATGTGGGTGCTCAGAGGGTAGGCACTGTCCCCTAGGAAGGTGGTTTGGGTATCATTAGTAGGGTTGTGACATTACTCAGTATCTGGCATGCATGCATGTGCTGTGGCATTTATACTCACCGAGCAGCCATGTATCGCCATGCCGCCCAGCTTCTATGTCCCTGTTTAGGGTTGACATCCTGTCGTGGGTGGACCCTGGATAGTTGGCATATACTGAGGTGATGATTCCCTTGGCATCACATACTACCTGGACGTTGATGGAATACCAGTGCTTGCGGTTTCTATATATGTGCTCTGATGCCCTGGGGTGACGTAGAGCCACATGGGTGCAATCAATGGCACCTAGGACTTTGGGGAATTGTGCCACCCCATACAAATCCTGGATGGCAGCCTGCCTTTCTGCAGGTGTCCTGGGCAGGTATATGTGCCTGCGGACTGATGGGCGTGCAGTCATGATGGCCAAGACCTGGTGTAGGCAGCGTGACTGCGTGGCCTGTGACACCCCCCCCACTATCGCACTTGTCCGCTGAAATGATCCGGTGGCCAAAAAGTGCAGTACATTGAGGACCTTCTCCAGAGTGCTTGGGAGCATAGGGTGGGTGATGTGAGGTCATCCTCCCACTCACTGACCAGGTCGAGTATTATGTGAGGTGGAAACCTGTACCTCCCATACACCTGGTCATCAGGCATGCCAAAAAGGCTGGTTCTGGGTGTGAAAATTCTGGGCCTGACTATCATCCTCCTCCTCCTGCGGTATCCCACAACCACTGCTGCTGGGAACGGTATGTTCATCCTGGCGTCTGAGCTTGCTTGTTGTTTGCGCGCACTTTTATGCTGCGTGGGTCCACGTACGCCTGCTTCCTGCTGGCGTACGTGTTTCTGGATTAGCGCGTCTTTTTTGGCACGTGCGTGTGGGCGTTCCGCGCATTTGCCTCCTGTACTTCCCCGCCCACCCCAGTAATATAAGTACCCCGCTCGCACAGAACCAATCGCGGTAAAACTTCCTGCGAGCCCCTGAAGTACACGTACCATGCTCACCCAGGCACAATCGCGTGTAAAACTTCCTGCGAGCCCCTGAAGTACACGTACCCCGCTCACCCAGGCACAATTGCGTGTAAAACTTCCCGCGAGCCCCTGAAGTACACGTACCCCGCTCGCCCAGGCACAATCGCATGTGAAACTTCCCGCAATACACGCTATTTTTGACACAGCGGGTGGCCGTGTTTGTTGCGTACCCCTTTGCACGTCATTTGTCTTAGAGGGCCACAGTATGGGACATTCATCAGAGCTGTATATACAGGCTTTTTGTTAGCACAGGGACCCTACCGCCTGCCTTCGTGTGGCAGACATGTGTTGATGTGCATAGTTGACTTTTGGTTTGTGTTGTAAGAGGATTCAATCCAGCACTACAGCTAAGTCAATACCTAGTCTGGGATACTGAATGGAAACCCTTATTGATATATCTTTATGTCCAGTTCATGAGTTCTGGATGACTACCCCTATATAACACCCCTCTCTTGGAACCCCCCTACCCCACTGAGCCAAGAAGTAGTTCTATTTTTCAAGTTTAAACAGTTTATTTGAGAATGTAAACAATATATATATATCACACTTTATAATAAATTAATAATTAATATCACACTTCAGAACATGAGCAGTTAACAACAATGGGTAATGTTCTACTAAAAACTGATTTCATTACCCAGGAGTAGTATAAAGGATGAGGTAGCACGCTTGGCAATAGGAACAGAAGAATAAGGTGATAGAGAATGCTTTATCTAGTTTCAGATGGATGCAATGTTGAATGAAAATGCAATACAGAAAATACTCAATATGATTTCAACAAAACAATGTAATCAATTTTCTCTGGCAATCCACTCCCCCCCTATGCAATGTAAGGAAATGAAGAGGAGAGCACACAGTTCTTAGAAATGCAATCAAATGTAATTCAGTTCACCCCAGCAAGCTTAGACTACATAAGTTTGAAACACAGGGCCAAAATGCTTTTAAATGAAATGAGGAATATGCTGAAAATGGTTTTAATTCTCTTTAGGAGGTTCAGAGTGAGTGAAATATACTTGGAATGAGTTCAGGCTCACTTTAGCAAGGATCTAGGAGTAACTAGCAGGTTAAACGAATTTTTGGCAAAGGAAAGCAAGGAAGCTGCTGTTTTCACACGTGGCTGGATTTTTAACCAAATCGCGAATTGCGGCAAAATTCGCGAATGCCTGAATCACGATTACGGCAAAAGTATAAGGAGTAGCACGTCGGTTCTAAGCTTGTTGGAAAGCTGCAATTCTAAGGTTTCAGAGGAAAGTTAAACCAAGTTCCTAGCCCAAACGGTTCCAGAGATACAGACGATTAAATAAATGTAGTTTTTCGGATTTGAAATTTTAAAAGTTCAAAGCGACAGGTTACAGCTTGCAGCTAGAAAATGACAGGTGACAGTTCTACTTAGGTTAAATAGATTGAATTATATTATATTAAACTAAGGGATAGGTTCTGAGTTTTTGCTGAGTACTCACAAGAGATTTTGGACAGGAAGGCGACTTTGTCACGGATCCGGTCACTGCGCACAGCACTTCACAGCGATCTGGTCTCCGGCTCTGCTTTCTGGGTCACTGGCACTGCTCCTGGATCTTGGGTTCTGCTGGTCTGGTCTAGCACCGGTCTGCACAGCTCCTAGTCCCGCTTTCTCCGGACACAGCAATGTTCTAGGCCTGGAAATTCAAACAGCTCGCCCGGCTGTTGATAGTATGCAAATGATTTTTGGGCCTGCTGACCAATACTTTTGCTTGCAGTGGGCCTTCTTGGTTCAAAGTTCTGTAGTCTCTGGTTAGCTTGGAAGTCTAAGTGTAGAATCTCTGGATGTGAAGTCGTCGGTCAGCATGCTCCGCAGCAAATGGAATTGAATCTCTCTACCTGTCCCAGCAGTCTCTTTTTATGTGTTTTGAAAGTGGGTGGAGAGGCTAGCTTTCTAGGCCCAACCCCTTCAGAGTTCTGATAGGTTAGAGAATTCTTTGCGTTCTCACTGGAGAACAGATTTGTGTGTCAGAATGATGTCATTTAATGGCTTGCAGAAAGGACACTCCCCTGTCAAATTACACACAAATCTATATTTGACCTAAAGACATATTTCATAGATACACAGTGGTTTGAAATTACATGCACCCATCACGGATCACATGAGGTATACTCTGTTCAAACTCTGATGTTTCTAAGAGCTCACATTCAGAACTGGCAACATTTTGTGTTTTTTAACTGGTTTTGCAACATTGGTTTTTCATTAAAAATTATACACATATACACGGCCTGTCCATACATACTCCAGTAAATTCCCATGTCTCTAGCTTAAACACAGAGTCTGTGGTGTCAATAAATAGCGGGGTTTTGCCCCAGAACATCACACAAATTCCCAACGCGTCTTAAAACGTGCACCGAAAAATCACAAGAATTATGGTATCATTTAAATAATTTTGACAAGTCCGCACTGTGAGTTATACATCTTTCTTAGAATCATATTCTGGCCAACAGGGGTGTGTCTTTTCAGGTCACATGGTATAGAAACCAGTTTATCCAGTTTCTGCCAAGCTCAGAGACCCTGCCCCTCCAAGCTTCTGCCAAGAGGAAGCTATTTTACGGCCCCCAATATAACATTTGCCTGAGTCAGGGAAGGGCTTTATTCAATCAAAAGGAAGCCATTTACGACCACCCAAATAAACCATCTGCCTGGGCCCTTTCTTTAGTTTCTTGCAATCCCCTGGTAATTCAATCAGAGAGTGTGTGGCCTCCTTTTGGCAGGAGCAACAGAATTCAGCTAGGCCTGGGAATGCATTTGTTGGGCAAGCCCCCACTCCTGTCGGGGGTAGCTGTCTGGCAGAATTCCAGTTTCCTTAAGCCAGGTTTCAGGTAAAATAATGACATTTTAACAGTTACAAACTATGTGACACTCAAAAGTAGGTCACTCAGTTAATTTAAACATTCTCGATTTTTGGTAGTTTTAAATCCAGTTTCAGTTAGGCTGCTGCAGACCTTCAGAGCTCAGCCAGTCTTGTTATGAACATTGTTTTGGGGCTCTTCAACTTCCCAGATTTAGTATGCACACATACTTCATTCTGCCAGATGTCCGCTGGTGTTCAGTGAGATTTTTGGATGTGTTGCAATGTTTGAAAATAGGCATTTTGAGCTGGCATTCAGAGAAACCAAAGGTAATTTTAAAGTGTGGTTTTTCCTTTGGCACACATTTCACTCATGGCACCCCGGCCCATCCTGCTCGCACTGGTGGGTGGCAAGTTAGGCAACCATTTTAGTGTGCACAAACTGTGTCGTTCTCCTGGATTTTGGCACACATGTGGGCTTTTTGGCCATCTTGGATTTTCTAAGCCCACAGCACCAAATGTTACAGCATGATAGCTCAAACATGGGTCAGGACACCCAACAGTGTCATGAGATCGCCATTTCACTGCTGGGGGTGGGGGTGCAAGGGGACATGAGTGGGGGCCTGCTGGCAGGTGCCCCTCAGTGCTGAGGGGTGGGGCTGCAAGGGGACATGAGTGGGGGTCTGCTGGCAGGTGCCCTGCACTGCTGGGGGTTGGGGGTGCAAGGGCACATGAGTGGGGGCCTGTTGACAGGTGCCCTGCACTGCTGGGGGGTGGGGGTGCAATGGGACATGAGTGGGACATGAGTGGGGGCCTGCTGACAGGTGCCCTGCACTGCTGGGAGGTGGGGGTGCAATGGGACATGAGTGGGACATGAGTGTGGGCCTGTTGGCAGGTGCCTGGCACTGCTGGGGAGTGGGGGTGCAAGGGGACATGAGTGGGACATGAGTGGGGGCCTGCTGGCAGGTGCCCTGCACTGATGGGGGTGGGGGTGCAATGGAACATGAGTGGGGGCCTGCTGGCAGGTGCCCTGCACTGCTGGGGGGTGGGGGTGCAAGGGGACATGAGTGGGGGCCTGCTGGCAGGTGCCCCTCAGTGCTGGGGGGTGGGGGTGCATTGGGACATGAGTGGGGGCCTGCTGGCAGGTGCCCCTGACTGCTGGGGGATGGGGGTTCAACGGGACATGAGTGGGGGCCTGCTGGCAGGTGCCCTGCACTGCTGGGGTTGGGGGTGCAATGGGACATGAGTGGGACATGAGTGGGGGCCTGCTGGCAGGTGCCCTGCACTACTGGGGCGTGGGGGTGCAAGGGGACATGAGTGGGGGCCTGTTGGCAGGTGCCCTGCACTGCTGGGGGGTGGGGGTGTGAGGGGACATGAGTGGGGGCCTGCTGGCAGGTGCCCTGCACTGCTGGGGGGTGGGGTGCAAGGGGACATGAGTGGGGGCCTGCTGGCAGGTGCCCTGCACTGCTGAGGGGTGGGGGTGCAAGGGGACATGAGTGGGGGCCTGTTGGCAGGTGCCCTGCACTGCTGGGGGGGGGGTGGGTCTGCAATGGGACATAAGTGGGACATGAGTGGGGGCCTGTTGGCAGGTGCCCTGCACTGCTGGGGAGTGGGGGTGCAATGGGACATAAGTGGTGGCCTGCTGGCAGGTGCTCTGCAATGCTGGGGGGGTGGGGGTGCAAGGGGACATGAGTGGTGGCCTGTTGGCAGGTGCCCTGCACTGCTGGGGGGTGGGGGTGCAATGGGACATGAGTGGGGGCCTGCTGGCAAGTGCCCTGCACTGCTGGGGGTGGGGGGTACAAGGGGACATGAGTGGGGGCCTGCTGGCAGGTGCCCTGCACTACTGGGGCATGGGGGTGCAAGGGGACATGAGTGGGGGCCTGTTGGCAGGTGCCCTGCACTGCTGGGGGGTGGGGGTGCGAGGGTACATGAGTGGGGGCCTGATGGCAGGTACCCTGCACTGCTGGGGGGTGGGGGTGCAAGGGAACATGGGGGGACATGAGTGGGGGCCTGCTGGCAGCTGTCCCTCAGTGCTGGGGGGTGAGGGTGCAATGGGACATGAGTGAGGGCCTGCTGGCAGGTGCCCTGCCCTGCTGGGGGTGTGGGTGCAATGGGACATGAGTGGGACATGAGTGGGGGCCTGTTGGCAGGTGCCCTGCACTGCTGGGGGGTGGGGGTGCAATGGGACATGAGTGGTGGCCTGCTGGCAGGTGTCCTGCAATGCTGGGGGGTGGGGGTGCAAGGGGACATGCGTGGGGGCCCGATGGCAGGTGCCCTGCACTGCTGGGGGGTGGGGGTGCAAGGGGACATGAGTGGGGGCCTGTTGGCAGGTGCCCTGCACTGCTGGGGGGTGGGGGTGAAAGGGGACATGAATGGGACATGAGTGGGGGCCTGTTGGCAGGTGCCCTGCACTGCATGGGGTGGGGGTGCAAGGGGACATGAGTGGGACATGAGTGAGGGCCTGCTGGCAGGTGCCCCTCAGTGCTGGGGGGTGGGGGTGCAATGGGACATGAGTGGGGGCCTGCTGGCAGGTGCCCTGCACTGCTGGGGGGTGGGGGTGCAATGGGACATGAGTGGTGGCCTGTTGGCAGGTGCCCTGCACTGCTGGGGGGGTGGGGGTGCATTGGGACATGAGTGGGGGCCTGCTGGCAGGTGCCCCTGACTGCTGGGGGATGGGGGTGCAACGGGACATGAGTGGGGGCCTGCTGGCAGGTGCCCTGCACTGCTGGGGTTGGGGGTGTAATGGGACATGAGTGGGACATGAGTGGGGGGCCTGCTGGCAGGTGCCCTGCACTGCTGGGGGTGGGGGTGCAAGGGGACATGAGTGGGACATGACCAGGGGTGCAGGGTAGTCCCCTGTGTTGTTGGCTGCCTGCAGGGGCCGTGGAGGGTGTAGAGGGAACACCTGAGAGGACCCACACTGCCAATTCACGTGTAGGACTCCCCTGCACCCCAGATATACACGTACCCCTCTCGCACAGGGCCTGTCGCGTGTGAAACTTCCCGCGCACCCCCGAAATACACGTACCCCGCTCACCCAAGGCCAATCGCATGTGAAACTTCCAGCGCACCCCAGATTTACACGTACCCAGGCCAATCGCGTGTGAAACTTCACGCGAACCCCAGGAATACACGCACCCCACTTGCACAGGGCCTATCGCATGTGAAACTTCCCACAACCCCAGAATTACATGCACTCTGCTCGCCCAAGGCCAATTGCGTGTAAAACTTTCTGCGCATCCCCGAAATACACGCACACGCTATTTTTGACACAGCGGGTGTTCATTTTTGTCGCGTACCCCTTTGAACGTCATTTGTCCTAGAGGGCCACAGTATGGGACAATCATCAGAGCTGTATATACGTGCTTTTTGTTAGCGCACATTTTGGTGCACATTTTTTCATGCGCAGGGACGCTACCGCCTGCCTTCGTGTGGCGTACGTGTTTAGGCCTGTGCGCGTCTTCGCCGGTGCACTGGTTTGCCCTATTCGATTCCATGAATACGTATTGTAGGCGAGCATGTGGGCGTTCCGCGCACTTGCCTCCTGTACTTCCCCCATGATGCCCCCATTTTTACGCGTTGTTCTCCATTCCGCGTTTCACTCCCCGTTTTACGCCTACTTTTGCTATGTGCGCCGCGCTATGTGCGCTTTCACTGTGGCTGTAGCACACGCCGTTAGTTGACCCGTGCGCCGGCGTGCGCCACGCAGATTTTCAGCACACATCCCACATTTTACTCGCGCACGGACTTCCAAGAATCGATGTGCGTGGGTTTTGCTGCGATTTTCGCACTTGCACCGCGATTCGCACGGTTTTGCGCACTTGCGCGGGAATTTTCAGCGCACATTAATTCCATGAATCAGGCTGTAAATAGGTAACACGTTCTTGATGGAATGCACGCTTCTCAGCTTTGCAGTACAAAAGGTTGGACTGTAGGCGATCTAGGACTATAATGACGTGTCAAATGTGTTCTTCCTTGTTTGAAGAAAAGACCAGAATGTCATCCAGATATATGACGACGAAGTGAAGGAGGATGTCAGCGAACAAATGATCCATGAAGCGCTGGAATACTGCGGGAGCGTTAACAAGGCCGAATGGCATAACTCGATATTCGTAATGCCCAAACGGTGTCCGGAAGGCAGTTTTCCACTCATCACCCGGAGCTATCCGTATCAAATGGTAAGCACCTCGGAGATCCAACTTTGTATAGACAGATGCCCCCTGAACTGCTTCTAATATATCCATTATCAACGGCATCGGATATTTATCAGGCACAGTGATATTGTTAAGGCCACGATAATCGATGCAGGGTCTAAGTTCTTCACAATCTTTCTTTGGAATAAAAAATAGAGAGGCTCCAGCTGGGGATTTGGATTCTGTTATGAGTACAGTTTGGATGTCGGTATGTAGATATTCTTTGAGGGCCTTCTTTTCTCGTTGGGATAACACATACATGCGTCCAAAAGGTAGAGGAGTGTCCGGGAGTAGGTCTACATTGTAGTCGTCTCTCCGATGAGAGGGCAGAGTTGGAAATTCAGGTGTTGCAAACACTGTTTGATAGGATTGGTGGCATTCTGGAATAAGTCCAAGCTGACTGATCAGAGGTACTGTAAGAGGACTAACCACCTCCGAAGGGATCTAAGCCCCAACAGTATCGTGAGAAAGGCAATGATTGACACAATTTTCAGAGCCTAAAAATAATGTACCCGCTGTCCAATTAATATATGGGTTGTGAACCCGCAGCCAAGGAAGACCTAATATGACTGGGAAGTGGGCGGTTTTGATCAGATCAAAAACCAAAGACTCTTTGTGGGAAGCGATCATGCAGGTGACTGGTTTGGTCTATTCTCGGATGGGTCCAGAGCATAAGGGATTACCATCTACCCCTTGAATAGATGTGGTTGAAGATTTAGTCACTCTAGCTATCACTCTTTCTGCAGCCCATTGATCATCCAAAAAGCTCCCTCCTGCCCCACAATCAATTAATGCAGGTATACCCCATAATATTAAGTCTGGTAACAATATGGTCAGGGGGAGAACTACCATGGTTTGGTTATCAGAAGGTGGTTCTAACGATAATCTGAATCTCTGTGGGGAACCCTGTGTCTGCAAACCTGCCGCTTTCCCCTCTATGGCAGGACCTTGACGTTTCCCGGTACATGGATCGGCGCACGGCGAGGTGGGACTATGGGGCAATCGCGTAATATGTGTGAAGAAGACCCACAATACATACATAAGCCAAGGGTCTTTCATCTTCCTCTCTCAATACCAGAAAGAGGGCCACAAACCGATCTGATTTGCATTGGCTCGTCCCCTCATGGGGGCTTGTTAGCGGGAGGATGAAATTCCAGCATTGACCGAACACTCTTTCCCTTCTTTTTCTCATGAGAGCGTTCGTGCAGACGGTAATCTATCTGCATTGTGAGAGTAATCATATCTGCCAGGTTTGCTGGGCGAGGAACCTTATGAACCTCATCTTTGAGATCATCAGACAGTCCTCGTCGGAAAAGAGTGAGAAGTCCATCATCAGGCCATCCCGCTTCGGCGGATAATTGTTTGAATTGAGTGATGTAGGACATAAGGTCTTTAGAACCCTGTCTCAGATCAAGTAGTCTTTCCTGAGTGGTAACCAATATTTTTTGTCGGCTAAACATTGACTTTAGACTGTTAGTAGGGAAGTAAGGCCGGATAAGAATCAAGGATGGCATTACCAGAGGTGACCAACGGGGTTGCCCAGGCTAATGCAGGTCCGGATAAATGAGATATTAAGAACCCCACCTTGTCTTTAGCAGTGGGAAAAAACCGAGACTTGAAGGTAAATTGGACGGTACAGCTATCCAGGAATTCCTTTAATTTGTGAGGATCCCAATCAAACTTGCCCGTATGTAAGGTTGCAGGAGGAGTCTCGGAAAATGCTCTAGTGAGCTGCTGCTTAAGTTGGGCGTTATCTTGTTTAAGAGACTGCATCTCGAGAGACATAGCTTGCATTGCAGCCATAAGCTGCTGCATGTGTTGCTCCATGGGAATGCTCTATGCTCAAGTATTAGTTCCTTTGCCTTTTCTGGTGTCGCTATCTGTTACATCTGTTGACTATTTGGTTAGAATCTGATATCAAAGGTATCACTGACCTGATCAGACAGCAACTTCCCACGGAGAATACAAATGCTGAAATAAAAGCCCCCCTGAAAAGTTCTGCCCTCCCCTCACCGGAAATAATAATATACCAATGAGGGAAGGTGCACAACCCCTAGGGAAACCCTCAAGGGAAGAAAACCCTGGACGATGCCGCTCACAGGAGGTCTGCAAGAGGTCTTGAGATAAGTAGAGGTCTTCAGTATAGGGGAAGGCTTGTGGCGGAGATGGATTCTCTACAGGTATAGACAAGACAGGTAAGAATTCAATAGTCAGGAGAAAGCAATGGAAAAAACAGGATAAACGGTAGACTGGCACTTACTGGAGGATATTGCAGAATCTACTGGAAAACTATAAAGGGATCTGGAACACTGGATTTCCAACACTGAGGTCCCGTAACAGAGAAAGCGAGCCCACCCATAGAGAAAGAGATAATTATCTTCCTGCAGAAGTAACAGGGGAAAAGGAAGGCCGAGGGCTGGTGTTTAGAAAACGCCAACTTACTTTGGAAGGGGAGGTAGAGAGTGCGAGGAGTTCAGAATGGATGTTGGTAGCGGATAACTTGCCGGGAAAAGACAATGTCCAGTATTGAATCAGAGTCGAGAGAGGAGAAGAGAGTCTGATAGGAAGACGAATAAACAGAGAGAGGTCAGAGAGAGTGAGAATTCACATAAATCAGCAAAGTTAGATAGCCTAGCAACAAATTTACGGAGCACCGAAATCAGCAGTAGCGACGCAGTGGATGGCAGTACTTCCTTCACTATATGCGATCACGTGAGCAGCCATCCACGTCTCTAGGGAGCGTGCAGAGTCTATACCGCTGTCTGTAGTAACGGCACGGAAATCAGTGGCCATCTTGGACGTGTTGAACCGTATCACTCCGCATACCCGGCGGCGCTGCTAGAGAGACCAGTGTCGTAACGGCGTGACACTCATTACGACCCGGGCAGTAAGGGATTACCGGTAAGGGCACCGGTACCGGTAATCCCTTACCGCACTACTACAAGTTCCCTCTATGGGTCCTCCCTTAATGCCTGGTTTTACCAGGCGTTAAGGACAGGACCCGCAAAGGGAACTTAGAGCTAATAACGGTACCGCAATGTGCTGTGCCGTTATTAGTGCCTTCCCCATTCCCATTGAGCCCTATGGGGGCTCAAATGGGAATGGGGAAGGGCCCTGGTGAATGGGAAATTACCGCCCCGCCAACCTTGGAATGGGGCGGTAATAGCTACATTCACCAGGGCAGAGTCGGTAAGGGTTTGGAGGCAGCCATGGTGCTAATAGCGCCATGGTTACCTCCAAACTCGTAATGACCCCCAATCTCCTCACACAGATTATTGAATTACAGGGACATGCCCCAAAGCAAGAGAAAGATTTATGGAGAGTGCTCATTATTCCCTCAGGTTTAATTTGGAGACAGAACATTAGCAAAAATGCAGTGATTCCCCAGGAATTGCTTACAGTTGCCCTAGAGCAATTGCATTATCCCACACACACCTCCAAGCAGTACATTGCAGCTGATCTGCAGGAGATGTGGTTCATTCCCAACCTCCAGGAAAATAAGATAATTACATGTCAAACTGTACTAAATGCCACTTATATAGTACATGCCACACCCTCAAAACACTGAAAGCAATGTTGCCCCATCCCACAGAGCCCTTTCAACAACACCATATTGACTACATCGACAATGTTAACACGTGCAGTAACTTTTGTTATTTAAGTGTTGTGGTTTGTCCAGTTTCTCGTTGGCTTGAAACTGGTCCATGTGTCCACCCTGATGCCAAATGGGCAGCTACATTTTTAGTCCAAGAAGTATTTCCTCATTGGGAAATTTGTGATGTCCTGAAATCTGACAATGGGGCACATTTTATCAATGAACGCTTTAAAGAAATGACCTCCTTGTTGGGTATAAAGCACAAATTATGTCCCTTATACTACCCAAAATCCAACAGGATTGTAGAATGCCTCAATGATCTTTTGAGGAAGTGCTTAGCTAAAATGTGTCATTCATTACAGAAAAATAGGCTATATTGTCTTCCTCTTTCACCGTTAGAACTTAGAAATCAGCCAAGGAAAGACCACCGCCATCTTACACTACATGAGATAATTAAAGGCCATAGGTTGCATACCCCACTCACACCTGCACACACAACCTCTGATGCCCACAATTCTGCACAACTTTCATGAGAAGATTGTGAGGGATATCATAGGGCTTTAACAAAAGCTGTCAGTCTTATCATCAGCCAGGTTGGCCCTCATCCAAAGAAGCTAGCTCCGAAAAGGCACAGAAGAACAAACAGCAGAGCAAGTCACAACATCCCAACAACCACAGCAACTTTTCACCAGAGATACAATTTTCATCAGGCACTTCTACAGAAAATGGAATGAACCACACTTCGAGGGACTGTTTATTGTAATCTATGCAACACCCATAGCAGTGAGGTTTGAAGGCAAGAAGACCTGGCTACATCAAAGTGACACCCATCAGGCAAACATATCTTAGGGGCAACACACTCGCCTTGGAAGCAAGATGATGCAGAACAACACGGGTTCAATACCTGGGTCCATGCTTAGAAACATCTGGGTATTAAGTGCATTATAAATAACCAATTAAATAAAACATTAAATTAAACCCACAGCAGGAGGAGGAATAAAAGATTAGTTATTTTGAATCTTTTTTAATTTCCTGAACTCAGTCCACTCTTTGGGCAGATGGATGATAACCCTTCTTTGCAGATTTCAAGCACATTGTCAGTAGAAAAAGGATAATGCCTTGTGTTGGTTTTCTGATCTTTTGTCTCTCTCTCTCTCTCTCTCTCTCTCTCTCTCTCTCTTTCTCTCTCTCTCTTACTATCTCTTTCTCTCTCTCCCTCTCTCTGTTTCGTTATGTTGTAAATGGTATATTGGTCTCTTAGGGGTAGGTTTTATAATGATACCAACCTTTTTATTGTTGCACAATAATAGTAGTGTATTAGTGAGCAGAATTAAGGACATGGGGAGCCGGGAGGCTTTCTAAGGAGAACTACAGTCAACCTGTGGTATAATCACATGAGGTAGGTGGGAAGAGGGAAGTCAAATTACTCTTATTATATTTTTTCTTTAATACCCCACGCAACTGGCACACCCATACAGTTTCCACTAAAAGAAATGCCACCTCTAATAGCACAATGCTTAGTGCACCTTGCCCAATGTAGCATGTGTGGCCTGTTGCTGGGACACAGGGTTGAAGCAACCGTGGTAAAAGCAGATGATACACAGTGTGCTGGGAAAAATGGGCAGAAGCGGTTACGGTGCAAATTAAGACCTCAACTACAGGTGGAAGGAGTAGTTTTTCACACCAATAAGTAGGTCAAAGGACTCATGGGGGAAACAGTGGCATATATCAATGAGACATTTTATGCTGTGTGGGAAGGTTATGTGAAACAACTGACATGGATAAAGTAATGTGAGCGACCCACTAAACTACAAACATTTACACAATTCTCCTTGTGTTTCTGGGGCAATGGCAGCGTGCCTGTTGGCAACAATGGACAGTGTAATAGGGTAGTCAAGATTCCAGACATCAATGGGAGAACTGCAGTGCTTATGGACGTGTCCTGGAAATGTGGGGGTTTCACATATATCCAGCTCCCATTGTACTCGAAGGGTGTCTTTCCCTAGTTACTTTACATTCCCCTGTCCTTCTTATACCAGAAGCATATCTGAACATATTAAATGAGATCCCCCCAGCCACAACCATGCACCCCACCCACCAGCTGGCCTGCTGGTCACTGGGCCTTGTGATGAATCCTTCAGAGTCCTCACAATGACCATATGATATGATATGATAGTTTATTTATATAGCGCCTATACACAATGTGTTTCAAAGCGCTTCAAGGCAAGGGAGGGTACAAGGGAAAATACAATGACATTCTTACAGTCCATGAACAGTAAGGATGTGAAATTAACTATCATACTCGGTCTGACGGCATTTCAGATAGTGCAAGAGTTAAGACATAGATAAGGAAGGGAGGGGGAGAGTGCGAAGGAAATGGAAATGGAAACAGACAGGCGACTACTGTACTACACCTGATGACATTTGTCATGACCCCTTCTGGGCCTCCTGGTCCCTGTCACGTCAGGGCTTGCACTCTGTTGTACTACCAACATGGCCGCAATCACTGAACGCTGCCTGCCAGCCTTCACGTTCATTGCAGCACGCTCGATAAAATAGCCACACCCCCGCGCTTCCGCGCGTCTCAACCCTACTGTTAGCTGTGGCTAGACGTGTGCTCCATAGTTCAATTTCTCGGAACTTTGTTGCTTTCCTGGCTCCCGGACCCTTGCTTCATTCTATCCCTTCTCCTTCTTACCCAACCTTCTCCCGGAATCCGTGCACCCGCCTCCGAGTGCTTCCCTTATTTTTCTTCCTGGATTTCCTGGTGTTTACTATCAATCCCGGACAAGAAGTTGAAAGAACACTGGAAGCCGAAGACGGCCGAGCGGGCTTGTACAAGACCTGAACCATAAGGAAGAAAACTTCTACAACAGAATCCATCAAGCAGAGAAAACAGGTGAGAAAGGGGGAAACCTGTGACAGATTGAGACGCAACCTGACCGAAGTCGATACAGACATGGAGGCGGCCGTTCAGGATCTTATGCGCGGCATGCAGGAACTAATGACCGAAGTACAAAACCTAAAGGCAGAGAATGCCGCGCTAAAGCAATTGGTTTTATCCTGCCATTCTGCCACAAAGGAGAGCGTACTATTGGGCGGCAATGTTGACAAATACGATGGGTCAGCAAAGAACCTTCGTGGATTCCTAGATTCCTGTTTGGTCCACTTTACTTTTAAGCCCTATTATTTCTCCGCCCCCAGGGCTAAAGTGGGCTTTATTATTTCACACCTTACCGGGAATGCATTAACCTGGGCCACACTATTAGTTAATGCCAGAGATGCCCTCCTGGATGATTATGACGGATTCATTGAAGCACTTAAGACCATGTTTGACCGCCCAGATCAGGTTTTTACTGTTCAGGAACGCCTTCTCGATTTCCAGCAGGGCTCCCAGGATATGCTCACATATGTTACACGATTTAAGCAATTGGCTAAAGCAGCAGACTGGTCCTCTGAAGCCAGTCCCACTCTCATTCGAAGAGGGTTGAACGAAGACATCAAGGATGAACTGGCCAGGGTGGCACGTCCAAGTTCATATTAGGCCCTTATGGATCTTGCTCTACAGATTGACTTTCGCATACAGGAAAGGAAGGCAGAGAAAAAGAAAAACAAGTTACCCTTCGAGAAGAATCCCATAGAGGCCCCACGAAATCCGAAGACAGTTCTACCCCCATTAACTAACCTGAACCCATGTAATTAGAGGCCTTACGTGGACCAATATCCCCCCAAGAAAGATTACGAAGGATCCATACCGGCTTATGCATGTATTGCGCATCGGATAAACATTTAGTGAGAGCGTGTCCTATAGCTCCTCCACGGCATTCGGGAAACGCCAGCTCCCGATCCTAGATGGAGCACAGTTTCGGGAGAGAGATGTTGGCTCCACATCTATACCATCCTTGAACTCTCCTGGACAGAACAATCTGGTAATTTTACAGGCCTTCCTATCGCCATCCAAGAAGAACACCTACCCCATTCTGGCATTAGTGGACTGTGGGGCCATGGGAATATTTTTAGACCAAGAATGGGTCCTTAAACACCATATTTCCTACGAATCCCAGAATGTCATGCAACCTGTAGAAGCAATTGATGGGAGACCTTTTTCTTCCAGACCAATAACCCTCCAGACTAATGAAATCGAGCTAGCAATAAACCACCATCGAGAGAAGATAAGGTTTGACATCATAAAGTCCGCCCATTACCCATTGGTTTTGGGAATGCCCTGGCTACAAAGACACAATCCATACATCAATTGGGCAGCAGGTTCCTTGTTCTTGGGTTCCGAACATTGCATGTCTCATTGCCTAACCCTGGACCCCACTCCGACACCCGCGGAAGGACTTTCAGCAAACCATCAAGGTCCACTCTCGGTCTCAAACATCATCCACGTTCCTAAAATCTATCAGGAATACTCTGATGTGTTTTCTTCTGCTATTGTTCAAGCTTTACCTCCTCATAGACCAGAAGACTGTGCTATTGAAACCAAATCTTCAGCTGTGATCCCCTTTGGGAGGATGTTCATTTTATACGAACCCGAGAAAAAGGCCCTCCATGAATACCTAGATACTAACCTTGAAAATGGCACCATACGACCATCCAAATCTCCAGCAGGAGTATCACTGTTTTTTTGTTCCAAAGAAAGACACCAATGAGCTCAGACTTTGCCTTGATTATCGAGGCCTAAATCAGTGCACCCTAAAGGATCGAAATCCGTTGCCCTTGATCTCAGACATCCTGGAAGCAGTAAGAGGAGCTGTGGTATTCACCAAATTGGATGTTAGAGGTGCCTATCATCTGATCCATATTAGAGAAGGTGACGAATGGAAAACAGCCTTCAGAACACCCTTTGGTCATTATGAATACTTGGTCATGCCTTTCGGACTTGCTAACGCCCCGGCGGTCTTCCAACGCTTCATGGATCGGGTATTTTCGGATATGCTATTACTTTTTGTCATCGTGTATCTGGATGATATCTTAATATTCTCAAACGACCCACTCAAGCATGAGGAACATGTTAAGGCAGTGTTACAACGGCTACGTGAACACAAGTTCCTGGCAAAACCTGAGAAGTGCCTCTTTCATATCCCTACTGTCCACTATCTAGGATTTGTTCTTAGCCCAGAAGGTATTGGAATGGATCAATCCAAGGTAAAGTCTGTACTATCCTGGCCAAGTCCGACCACCATGAAACAGATCCAGTGCTTCCTGGGCTTAGCTAATTTCTATAGGAAATGTATACCTTCCTTTTCCGAGATAGTCCAACCGATTATTGCCTTGTTGAAGAAAGACGCTCCCTTTCATTGGGGAACAGCTCAGGAGGAAGCCTTCCAACACTTGAAAACAAGCTTAAGCTGCCATCCTGGCTCAACCTGATATTAATCGGCCCTTAGTGGAAACAGACGCCTCAAACTACGCCATTGGAGCAGTTCTGAAACAAGAATTCGACGACAGACTCGAACATCCTATTGCTCATCTTTCACGGACCTTAACTACCAGTGAAACCCACTACTCTGTTTTAGAAAAGGAACTGTTAGCCATCTGTCAAGCCTTTACCGAGTGGCGTCATTTACTCTTAGGAGCAAAACATCCGGTCCAGCTTTGCACGGACCATCAAAATCAGGCCCTGGAATGTAGAAATAGCCGTCAAGCCTGTTGGGCCTTCTTCTTTGCCCATTACCAGTTCCAGATTCACATGTCCCTGGAACGCAGAATATAATTGCTGACGCTCTCGACGTCCTGATTACGAACCTCCTGAAGACCGGACATTCCCTAAGATGATTCCCCATACGATATTTGTAGCTCACGAAATCAACCTCCTGGAAGAAATTTGCTTACAAACTCAGTCCTCTGAACTCTGGAAGAACATTTCAAGGAAGAATCAATGGGATCTTAAAAGCAAGGATGGATATTTGTTCAAAGATAATGCCTTAGTCATTCCCACACAGAAACTACAACAAAGGATAATAAACATTTGCCACAATACACTTCACTCTGGACATCGTGGCATTACCAATACCCTCCGTCTCATACAAAGGCAATTCTGGTGGCCTAGAATGAAGACTGACGTTAAGCTGTACGTCCAAGCCTGTTCTGTCTGTAGTCAGAACAAACATGATAACAAGAGACCGGCGGGTCTCCTAATGCAGCCTACACTACCAACAAGGCCCTGGGAATTTATCGCTACAGACTTCATTGTGGAATTTCCAGCTTCCAGGGGATACATGACTATCATGGTCACCATTGACTTGTTCACTCATTTGGCTCATTTTACACCCCTGTATAAACTACCATCCTCATCGGAACTCGCTGGAATTTTCCTGGAACACATATTCCGGCTTCATGGTCTCCCTTCCAAGATAATATCGGACAGAGGACCCCAATACATTTCTCAGTTTTGGAAACACCTTTGTCGAATACTAGGAATTCAACGGGCTCTCTCCTCAGGCTATCATCCCCAAACCAACAGAGCTACTGAACGTGTGAATCAAACCTTAGAACAATATCTTCGATGTTTTGCTACCAAGGTCCGGGATGATTGGTCCCTTTTAATACCTGTGGCTGAATTCGCTTATAATACCTCGGATCACTTGGCTGTTAAAACCAGCCCTTTCTTCTGTAGCCAAGGGTTCCACCCTTCGGTTCTACCTTCTGTCCTCCCCCATCCTACACCGGTTCCTACAGTCGATTCCTGGATTGAAACACTTATCAATGTACAAAGAGAAGCCAAAGAACAGCTAGAAAGAGCCCAGAATTAGACCAAACATTATGCGGACTCAAAGAGAAGACAGCGCCCTCCTACGCAATAGGCGATAAAGTATGGTTAACCTCGAAACTACTGCCTCAACATCTACGGCCAAATAAACCGGCTCCCCGATATTATGGGCCTTTTCCTATAAAAGAAATCATCAACCCATTGGCCTTCCGCCTCAAATTGCCAGATCCCTGGAAAAAGGTCATCCAGTTTTTCATACATCTCTAATAAAGCCATACATATAGACCTCTCGGACTAACTTCAGACCTAGCCCTGTCCTTGTCAATGACCAACTGGAATATGAAGTCTCCCGAATATGTGACTCCAGATATAAACGTGGTCAGCTCCAGTACCTAGTGGAATGGAAAGGATATCCACCCAGTGAAGGCACTTGGGAACCCGTCTCCAATTTGAATAACCCCAGGTTACTCCGACAGTTCCATCTCATACACCCGGGCAAACCTGGCGGGATGGGTTTTCGGAGGAGGCATGCTGTCATGACCCATCGGACACGCCCCTTATGGGCCTCCTGGTTCCTGCCACGTCAGGGCTTGCACTCTGTTGTACTACCAACATGGCCGCAATCACTGAACGCTGCCTGCCAGCCTTCACGTTCATTGCAGCATGCTCGATAAAATAGCCACACCCCCGTGCTTCCGCGCGTCTCAACACTACTGTTAGCTGTGGCTAGACGTGTGCTCTGTAGTTCGCTTCCTCTGAACTTTGTTGCTTTCCTGGTTCCCGGACCCTTGCTTCATTCTATTGTTAGGCAGAAACCTGTGCAGTTCCCTCTGGGACCACTGCAAAAAGTTTAAGTCTACAGGAGTTAGCAGTAAACCCAATTGGTAACCTTCTGTACCACCCAGATTTACCTGGTAGCTGTGGCTGAGCAGTCAGACTTCTCTCAAGATGAGTTAGGCTGTGGTTGGAGTATACAAGATAGGGCAATTTACACAGTAGAACAAGCAGACACGGATCAGAGCTTGGGTGTAAAGATATATAATTATTTATTTAAAAACACATCTATGAAAAACACACTGGCACTAATACGGGAAACAACTTCAATCACAATTACTATAAGTATATCAATCCCCTCACAATATTTCGACAAGTCTAGGTTCAACGGCACCACTTATTTGCAGACAGAGGTGAATGCTTTAACCTAGATGGCACTCTAATATTCGTTAGAACGGGAGAGAAAAGGCAGGGTATGAAAACCAACTCGGTACCAACACTTTTATGAAGAAAATGCAAGGCAAGCAAGGCAGGGTCTACTGTAGATCACAAAGTTCAAAGGCCAGGCCCACTCGGAGAGAGGCAAGGCGATATGTCCCAAAAGTATCACAGTGGAAATGCACTTCAAGTCTTTGTAGCAAAATGTCACAGAAAGGTTGGACCAGTTTTAGAACAAAAAGTTAAGAAGGTCTGGAGGCGACCCAATGGAAAGGTAAGGATTTAAGACACCTCACACTAACCGTCACAAGGGAAGCCAGGCGGACACAGTACCTTGTAAGTGAAGAGACAGCTCCGGCGGGGGCAGTTGTTCCTGGTGGTGGATGCAAGTCAGGGCTTTGCCAGAAGATGAGAGGATCTCGTCGTCGAGGAAAAGTTAAAGATCGTTGCACCACCAGGGAAGAGACCAGCCGCGGAGTGCTCCATCTAAAGGCACCACCTTTTGGTCACAGTACAGTGGTTAGTGGCTATCCGGTTGCCGGGGTGCTCAGCACGGGCAATTCGACCACTACGTTCTGGAAGCGAAGAAAAAGCAAGGGAATGGTTGTTCCCACCAGTCAGGGGAAGAAGGCTCTCCAGCAGGGAGATCTCCTCTGTCGTTGGGAAGTGGTGAGTCGGTTCAGCAGGGCTCCACCGGAGGTGTCGTCGTTGCAGGTCAGCTTAGCTTTACCCTCGTCGGATTCTTAGGTCCTGTGGCGACTTCTGAAGATCCAGTCCCAAAGCCCTGCTTTTATGCAGAAAAACCCCATTCATCAGCTTAGCTGTCAATCAAACACGCTAAGTCGGGAGCTGGGTGGCTCACCACTTGGGCCAATAACACCATAGTGCGACTTGAGTTGGCAAGGCAACTCAGTACAGGGTGCCTAAACCCCCTCCCACACCCCCTGTGGTACCCAGACAGAATGGCACCACTCTAGAGGGCTTCTGTGTAGAAGCCCGCCAAAAGTGGAACAAAGGGCTCAACCTTTGGTTCGGAGTTACAGAGGCGAACACATACGCCATTTTAAAAACCGAGTTCTGGCAGAAAATACCATCCGGTGAATTTATTTAAGATAAATAAACCGGCGGTATTTTAGAGACTAATGTGAAAAAGTATTAGCCTCCAACAATGGGAAGAATCCCATAGGAATATATTTGCGGTCGAATATAAAAGTAGTATCCACTGCCACCAGCCAAAACTTGGCGAGGGGGGACGGGACAGTGCCCCCTCGAACAACAGTCCCAGGAGTAATTGAATTACCCCTACCAGTACGTCCACAATAGGATGGTTTGTACTAGTTCTGTTAGTAAATTTAGGTCTAGTAAAGCCAATGGTGACTTTACATGCCCTGGGAGACAGTAGTCAGTCCCAGGGTATGGAGTCTATGGTGGGGATCCTCTAGGACACCCCAGTGTTACGGCACAGAGGATGCGGTGTAACACACATAGCAAAAGACATGAGGTCCTATGGAGTAAAACACCCCATAGACCATAGAGCACATTGACATTCAAAGGAATCATCCACATTCATGTCCAAGAGTGGGAGGAAAAGAGTCTCACTCTTGGCAGGATGAAAAAAACAAACTCCAGAAATCCAGCAAAGCTGCTGGGGGACTCACTAGGTTAGGAAATTTAGCCTAAACAGAGAATTCTCCCTAACATCTATCCCTTCTCCTTCTTACCCAACCTTCTCCCGGAATCCGTCCACCTGCCTCCGAGTGCTTCCCTTATTTTTCTTCCTGGATTTCCTGGAGTTTACTATCGATCCCAGACAAGAAGTTTAACAAACACTGGAAGCCAAAGACGGCTGAGCAGGCTTGTACAAGACCCGAACCATAAGGAAGAAAACTTCTACAACGGAATCCATCAAGCAGCGAAAACAGGTGAGAAAGGGGAAAACCTGTGACAACATTTCTGGTAGAGCCAGAGAAAAACAAAAGGTGAGGGGTGCAGGAAGGAAGGGGAGGAACAAAATAAGTGACTATCGTACTAGGCCTGACGACATTTCAGATAGTGCTGGAGAGGGGAACAATTAAGGGGAAGGGGGAGGAGACAGACGAGGTTGCTATCATACTAGGTCCAGGGACAATTCTGATAGAGTAAGTGCATAGAAGAAAGTAAGGGGTGAGATAGGAAAAGGGAAAAAGTGAGAGGAGGTGAGAACAGAGAGTAAGCAGTCAAAAAGAGTGGAGAAGCAAGAGGGGAGAATGAATACAATTGCAGAAGTCAGTAGTAACACATAATGTTGCAGGCCTGGCTACAAGATGAAGATAGGAACAGCATGATTCAGGGCCACCATGAGTACAAGATGCAAAGGAAGTCCAGCATTGGAAAGGGTGACGCACTGTGAATCAATGAAGTCCATAAAAGTTAAATCCAGCATTGGCCACAAGACAGTGATGGTGAAACCAGAATGTATCAGGACAGACTCCTGCAGAAGTAGACTGGAGGGGGGTGCAGGAGGGGAGGTGGAGCAGGGTAGAAGAATCACACAAAAGAAGCAACACTGGTGTGCGAGAAGGGTGGGGAGCACAAGGCAACATCACAGGGGGTGGGGGATGGCCTGTGGGGACAGAGGGGGTAAACACACGTTGACCCATGCTTACCTGCTGTCTGAGTAGGGGGTCGGCCCTGGGTCCTCCTGGTCCAAACAGGTCCAAACAGGAATTGCCCTTTTCCTTGTCAGCCTTTCACTTTGGACCCACGGGCGAGAGATGCCCTTGATCTAAGAGTTAAGAGCATGAAGGAAGAGGCAGGGCTAAGAAGGTAGGTGGTGCGTAGGCCAGGTGACCTAGATCCACTTGACCTGCTTCACATTTGCAAGGGAAAAGAGGCTGGATGGCTCCTTAAGTAAGGAAAAAGAGAGGCAACCAGGAAGGCACCAGGTGGGAGAGGCTTGCTAAGTGGGGAAAAAGAGCAGCAACCTGGAAGGCACCAGGAGGGTATGGCTTAGGCCAGGTGACCTAGATCCACTTGCACCTGCTCCCCACCATACCTAAAGTCTCCTCCCAGGTGGCCAGGAAAGGGCAGCTGCTACCTGATCCTGATGCTGGGGATGGTTTAAACTGGGAGGATCACCTGGGAGGAGCAGGTCTCCACAGGAACGGGATTACTCCATTGGGAGAGAGGGCAGTATTTTTCTTCTTCAGAGGGGGAATAGTACAGTAATGACGGAATATGCTCGAATATGTAATGGCTTGCTGTCAGAGAGAGCTGGTCTTTCCCAAAGCTATTTCTCATGAGGATAGTAAATACTGTTCTCACCAATCTTGTATTGGGAGTAATAATCTCCCTCTCAAAGTTAAGTCCAAGTGTAAAGGTGAAAGCGTCCATGTTCAACAGGGTTATGGTAAAGATGAATCTTTAAATGTTAACCTATTGGACTCTGGAAGTACTAATGTTCTATGAAAACAAAACCATTCACTAACATCTTGTGATACTCCTTTTAAAAAGGTAATTAAGGATAAATACAAATCTGATAATAAGTATCCTATTAAAAGGAGCAAGTTGAACACTGGAGACTTCAAGTCCCATGATGCCAAAAGTACTGGGACAAAGAAGAGGAATGCAGAGGTCCTAGATTGCAAGTTACAGTTTAATAGGGTTAAAGACCCATACCTGAGGGATACTGAGAGGCAAAAACTGCCCCGTCAGGTGCAGGCCATAGAGAAGAAGAGTAGCATTGGGAGGTGGAATGGTTGCATCGGCTCCACATTGTAGTTGCAGCTCAAGGAGAGTAGAGACGCCAGAACCACTGTTGTTTGCAGTACAGATGCCGGTTCTGAGAGGGTCTCTTCCTTCAGAGACCTGATTTGCAGACGTTGTGCAGCTGAAAGCCTTGTTTGTAAAAGCTTTCCGCCAGAGGATTGTGCTTGTATAGTTAGCACGACGGGAAGCGGAAAGTTAAGAAGCCTTCCCCCAGTGAGGCAGGGTCTGGTGCCAGGCAAACCCCAGGGAGCCTTTGGAGCATGGAGCGCTCCTGTGTTGATCAACTTGGACCAAGGAAAACTGAGCAAAGCAGTTTTAAATGCCGCCCGGAGCAGATGAAGCAGACAAGCCAAAGGCAGCAAGGCCAGCGGACACGCACCTCAAGCCAGCTACGTTCACTTGTGTATTGTGACTCTGGCGCACTCCACAACTGCCCGCTGACCCAAACGGGGTATTATGAATATCGAACTAATGAAAAAAGAGCAGCAGAAACATAAATCCTATGTATGTCAAACTGATTTGAAGCAGAAAGAATATTGTCTTGAAACACATGTGTATGGGCATGTTATAAATGCCATAACATATCACATTATTATAGTGCAGACTAAGTGGCCATGAAGTGGAGAAAGTGGTAATATAAGAACTAGGCAAGCAGACCAGTAGAATGTCATTGCGGTTTTAAAGGTCAGAACAATTGCCAACAACACGAGGGGGCAATATTGCTAGAAATAAAAATAAACAACCATTCCACATTCCAAAAAAAATACAAGAAAGAATCAACATTGCCAAAGCCAAGAGGGGCAATTAAGAAGCACGCTGTTCATAAACCCTGTTATTTTAGGAAGAAAGAACAATAGGGGCAACTGACCTAAATAAGTATTGCCCAAACCAAAGAAGAGCAGGAATGAGAGAACCATTGATTAATGCAGAAGGGGAAAAACAAGTGGCAGGAAAGCTGCCCTTCTGTCAGAAGGAGTTCAGAAGGAGAGGAGCATAACCTGCATTTGCAAGTGGCAATCAAGAGTGTGGAATGAAAAGCACCAATGTGTCTCTTGGTATCCTCAAATACAGTTTTCATTTTAATATTGTGAAGAGTCAAAAGACTTTATAAGTCGTGCAAAGTAGAACTGTGCCACACAAATACTTGTAGTAATATTGAAAGCTGTAATAGTCTTGGCAATGGAGTATACCAGGACAAAAGCACTTTGTAGTGTAGGCCTGGCAGGTGAGTGGGCCAGGCAAAAGTCTTTGAAGCATTGTTGCATGGTTAAAACCATCAAAGATGAAGTGGTATTAACACCAAAGCTCATGGTGAATTGCTGTGGAACCATCCTGACAAATTAATATTGCAGATGGAAGTATTTTGTGAACTATTGCAGAGTTATCCTAACTGAAGTAACTTTGTAGATACTGATGAACTATGAAAGTACATTTATTTTCTGATAATAAGTTGTGTGGAATTTTCTCCCACTAGTGGAGAGAGCAAAGACTTGCTGAACATTTTTACTGTTGGTCAGGTTCAAGTGGAAGGCTTGCTGGAGTAAAAATAACTTTATTTGAACTTTTGTTGCAAGACATGACTTCCTTATTCCTTTGAACTGTTAATTGAAATCCTGATTGAATCTGGGGAAGGAGGATTCACCCAGGTTACAAGGAGGAACAGTTATCAGGTCTTAAATATAGCTGGTAATTGTGTTATGCATGAATTGTCATCTCTTATCCTGTTGAGTTTGTTGTTTGTACTAGTGTGAGAGACAGAAACCTTTTGTTAGAGAGTTTCCTTAGAGTGGAGCAATAAGCAGACTTTTGAGTCTAATAAAATTGCATCTTTTGAAAAACCTTCATAAAGTTGTCTGCCTCCCATTTCTGACCCCTCACATTCTCCTCTTCCACCATAAATACTCAAACTAAAAGCTGAAGACTCAACAGAGAAACGTAACGCCATTCTTGAGCAGTACTGGCTGTTCACAAAAACAGAGATATTTTTTAACTCGCTGCTCATTCCAGGAATACAGGCAGCAGTGCACTCCAAGTCAATACAAATAAAACACGGGGAGAGGATCCAGCTGGCGAATGACACTGAGCATGGCCTTAATGCCATTAGGGAAGAATTAAGGGCCATTAGATTAATGACACTACAGAATCAATATATTCTCCTTCTGCTCAATGCCTTGCCTTTTGCGCATGCAAAAATAGGCAGTTCATGATGCACGTACATCCCACCAAACGATTCAGATAACGGGTCCCAGACACATGCAATTGTGGCCCTACACGATCTATGTATGATATGATTGGTTATTTATAATGTGCTTAATACCCATAGATTTCTAAGTGCAAACCCAGGGACCGAACCTGTGTTGCCCGGTGTCGCTTTGCTTCCAAGGCGAGCACTTTGCTCCTGAGCTATCCTCCCAAGACATGTACTGTCATGGAAAAGGAAGGTGGGGTGGTGAAGCAAGATTGGTTGTCATCACTATTTATATGTGTCCTGTCAAGGGCGAGTACTGTTTTAAAAATATTGATGCCTGTCTTTATTGTGGCGCTCATGACATTTTGCTCCTGTCAACTACTCATAGGTGTTGCACGAAGACGCTGTCCAGATGAATAACTATGGTGTGCCTTAGGAATATGCCCAGAATGAAGAGAGCTTGTGTTATGTCTATAAAGTATGGTACCTGTAAGTCCCAAAATATATACTATGAATATAAAATAAAATCACAAGAGACACAGAGATAGTAAATGAAAAACAGTTTTATTTTGCACGTGTTGGCTCATGTTTAACACGTCCCAAAGGGAAGTACTGAAGTAAGCTTGGGAGCGTTTGAGCTAAGCCAGCTAAGTCAACTATCACTAACAAGCCAAGCCCCCTTCTACAGAAAAGAAATCCACTCTTTATAGTGGCTGTGACGTACATTACACACGTAGAAGCATTTCAGAGAAAAATCATTGCTTTTGCTTACGTATATACATTTCATTATAGCATGTACTGTGCTGGAACATAATATGTTTTTCTGAAATATTCTGAAAAAGCAAGATATATTGCGTGAGCATTTTGTCTCTGGTAACAAGATATTCCAATTCTGCCGAAAACGAAAACATTTGTCATGCTATCTCTTTCCAAGGCTGTTTTCTGTGCTGAGAATAGCTGACAGTCTGCCAAAAGACATGCTCTTTTAAATAACATCTCCATACTGCATTCAGCTGCGTTCAGTGTTAATGATTGGCACACAAACACATTAAGCGCTTAGAAACTAGAATTTGCGCAATACAAAATAACAAGTACAATACATTATGGCCCTGATTCACACAGCGCTTTCCAAAGGGGTTTTGCCATTATAAAACGCTTCTGTGAATTAGGCTCTATATCTTTCTGCATGGCTCTCAGCAGATGATAGCTCAGAACAAACCATACTGCTGGACAGATTTTACATTAATGAATGAATGGATTAGCTTATGCTGACCATAAAAATGCAGATTCATATACCCAAGACAGATTTTGATAAGCAATAGGAACCAAGTGGATATTTTATGAATTAACTAAAGGGGGGAATGTCGGCATGCAGGTGCAATGTCTCAAACATGCAAGGAGTCCCAGGCTGTGTAGACTCTATTAGCATGGATAGCTGGCCATTTAAGTGTCAGTATTTCCATTGTTTGTTTTTAGCATGTGTGTCCACGTGTGACGTGCACCTAGTTTTTGGCATACTCTCGAAAGTATAATATGGTGAAATGAGGGAAGCAAAAGGTACTGTCCATTACACTTAGCATTTAGGCCTATGCCACTACAATGATTTTCTGGCAAATATTATTGAAGTCGATTATGGGCCTAATTAACAGAGTGTTTTGCTATGGGATTGCACCATTATGAAACACTTCTGTGAATCAGGGCCTATGTTTTTGTTGCAGTGGAGAGAATTATATTGTGTCACTAGTGTGGTAGGACAAGCTTTTGTTAGTGTTGAGTATATGACTATAGGGCCAGATAGTGCATGCATTAAGTATGGTAGATATTAATAATTATTAGCATAAGGTCCACCTGCCACCTCAGCCAGAGCCCTGCCATTTTTAACTAAGCCCAGTCAAATGTTGGTAGCTTTTCTGGCATATAAGGCACTAGGACGCATTTCTGAGGTTCTGGCCAGTTAATTTAATTAGCTTTTATTTCTGCTTGCCCCTGCGAGTGTCCAGATTGCCAAGACCCTTGGAGGAAGGGTGAAGAGATACAAAGAGATTGGTTATTGCTATGCGACTTAGCTGTTCCCAGATGTTTCAGGCAGAGAATAGGTAATGCTATGTTTCCAGCATTAGATAAATGAAATGACAGTGAAGGATATGTTTTGGTGTGAACAAGGCCTGGAGGGAAGTCCTAGCCAGGGTATTGAACAGGTTGTGGTTATACTGCCCCCCATTGAGAAGTGGTAGGACCATTGGAACTACAGCTGACAAGTGAAAGAGAGCAAATAAATCTGAGAAACGAGTCCCAGCAGCAGTGCCTGAGCTGTGTTTTCTGATAAAGCCACCTGGTTCCCAAGAGATAGATGGAAGGATGTGTGGCAGAATGTGTGCTAGCAAAACAACATCTTTCAAGACGGGATTCTCATAAGATGTTTCCAAGTGCAGAGCTGCAAAGTCTGAGAAGGTGTCTGGTCTCATGAGAAAGTATTATTGTGTCCATTTTGTTGCCACGGGGTACTGACTTATTTCAGGATTGGGTTGACTCGTCTGGGCAGGCATATCATGAAGTTTTCCTGGCCAATGGGAAAAGGCCATTGTGGCAACAGTTATATCGATAATGTTGTCCAATCAAAACTGAGTATTTTTTGCTGACTGCACAATTAGATCATCCGTAGGGTGCAGCATGTAAATGATCATCGGTAGGTTGGTGACCAATGGGTTTGGGTTGTATAGGTTGTGTTTAGATTCCTGTATATGCGCAGGTCAATGGGGATTGTGTGATCAACATGTACTTGATATTTGTAGCAAATGTTGTTTTATGGTTTTCATCTATAAAAACTGTAAACTGATAAGCGCATGTTGAGAGCGCTTTCAGTTTTTAAGTTCTACAGAGCTGACTGACCCTCCTGGATGTATTTGCATGTAATCAATTTTGTTTTTCTTGCAAAATGTGCACTTCTTATTGATCCTGTGGATTGTTTTTATTGATCAGGTTTTGGGCCTACCGTACACCTTCAACTATGGCCCTTGTCCTCCGAAGCCATCCAAATCCATGGCTATTTGTTGCCGTTGGAGTTCAGAAGCATAGCCTACAACCACTGTGGGTCATTTGTGGATGTCCTGGCCACTGTCGACTGCACATGGGTACAGGCCATACCAAGGGTGCCTTTTGGAGGACAGGAGCATAGATAAAGTGGGCAAAGGGACAGGTTTCAGGCTATTACCAATGAGTCTATCATGTGGCGTAGGTTTGCCCATCACAGTGATGAAAGCCTTGTCATGGAGAAACATGACCATTGTTCATGGAAGCACTCCAAACTGAGTGGGCATGTGAGCAGGCAGAGTTGTGCCTAGGGTATTTTGACCTAGCCTCCAGAATAGCACTCATGGTGCCCATTAGGTTTTGTTTTTATGATAGTATATCATTAGAACTATTTAAAATTCAATGACAAACTAAAGGTTATGATGACCGGACTGGACTCCACCTCAGTCTAAGTAGTCACTGCATATCCTTGGAGCACGGCAGGGCCTTCAACCAAGCCACCCAGTGTTCCAACTGATCATTACTTACTTTGTGGGTACTTTGACCACAGTAGGACTTTAAGCCTCACCCCATGAACACCCTGTCTCCTAATGCCCTTAGGGCATGGCCTGCAGTTTGCGGTGGCATATTCCTAGGCCATGATCCAGTCAAAGTGGGGAGCCTATGAATTACTCATCACACCAGCTATGCCAACAAAAATTACATGCATCTACCGAAACTTTATACAGCACACGAGAAACAAAAATAGCTGAAGAAAAAGAGGTAGAAAGAGGGTTGCCCCATACTAATTAGGATAATTTTGTATAAGATAGCAGTTACAAAAAACAACATGCCTGAATAAAACCTTTTCCCAGGAGAGCTGCATTATGGCTGTCTTACAAAGATGATGATGCAGCTAAGGCTACTTTAGAACCAATAAATTGAAGTGAATGTTTTGTATTATGCAGAAACACACTTTTTAAAAGTTGCATCTCTTTCTTGCACGCCTGGGCTGCTGTACCAGTGATGTCACTCATGATGAGAAATGTGATATCATCATTGATGTCATTCGTGATGTCATCAGGGAGCATACAGGCTGCACAGTGTGGGCCTCATAGTTGAGGTGGAGCAGCTTCCAGCACATGATAAATGTTAGGCAGTTTGTTGAATTCAATTGGCACTTTAAAGTCACTTCAACTGAAGCTTGTTCACTGAATTGCAAGGGTTCCATTGCATCAGATGTTATCACCTTAACCTTTGCTTACCTCAACTAAAGTTGTTTCATGCAATTTCAAGGTTGTTGTTATGCTGTACCTCCCACCACCCATAATTCTGAATTTGTTCTGCTAACATTACTAATGCTATATCTTTTGTTATCAATATCTGTACTAGAGCTATGCAACATTGGGTTTATCAAGTATTTCATTGTTTTGTGTCAACTGGATAAGATGGGATCAGTAATCATGCACTATGAAGAGGAAGAGAGAGGTGGTGTTAGTGGGGGACTCTGATGATAAAGACTGACATTGTGTAGATTTGGACTGTGTTGAGGAAGAGTGAGGTGGTGTGATTATGAACTGTGGTGAGGAAGAGCTGTGGAAGTTGGGGACTGTGGCAAGGAAGAGTGAGGTGGTGTAATGAGGGACTGTGATGAGGAGGAACTAGTGGGTGCTAGAGGGGTACTGTCATGAGGAAGAGTGAGTTTGTGGCAATGGGGTACTCTGACGAGAAAGTGATGTGGTGGCAGTGGGGGACTGTGACAAGGAAGAGTGTGTTGGTGGTAATGGGGGACAGTGATGAGGAAGACTGATGTAGTGGTAGTGGGGGACTGTGATGAGGAAGAGTGTTGTAGTGGTAGTGGCAGACTGTGAAGATGAAGACCAAGGTGGCACTAGTGGTGGACTGTGGTGAGGAAGAGTGAGGTGGGGTAGTTGGAAACCGTGACAAGGAAAATTGAAGTGTTGATAGTGGTGCACTGTGATGAGGAAGAGTGATGTTGTGGTAGTGGGGACTGTCAATGAGGAAGAGTGATGTAGTGTTAGTGGAGGACTGTGAAGATGAAGAGCAAGGTGGGTAGTTGACAACTGTGAGGAGGAAGAGTGAGGTGGGGTGGTTGGGAACTGTGACGAGGAAGAGTGATGTGGGGTAGAGGAGAATTTTGAAGAGGAAGAGTGAGATGGAATTACTAGGGGACTGTGATGAATAAGAGTGAGGTCGAGTAAGCAGGAGGCTGTGATGAGTAAGAGTGAAGTAGTTGTACTGGGGTAATGCAACGAGGACGAGTTATGTAGAGTTAGAGGGGGACTGTGATGAAGAAGAGTGAGGTGGAGCTAGTGGGGACTGTGATGAAGAAGAGTGAGGTGGAGCTGATGCAAGACTGTGGCAAAGAAGAGTGATGTAGAGCTAGTGGGGAACTGTGACACAGTAGAGTAAGGTGGTGTTATAGGGGGGACTGTGATGAAGAAGAGTGAGTGTAGTAAGTGGGGGACTTTTATGAGGAAGCATGTGGTGGAGGTAGTGGGGGACTGTGACAAGGAAGAATGAAGTGGAGTTAGTGGGAGACTGTCAGAATCATCAGAGGACTGGCTCACTTGACTTTTCTTACGAGAAGACTTGACTGTTGATGATCCCTTGTGAAGCCTTGGTCGGGTCCGGGTGTTGTGAAGAAAAGGGCGTGACTCTCCAGACGTCACCCTGCTTGATAGACTTAGACCACAGGAGGAGTGGAGTCTGGAGTGGAAAGCCAAGGAACAGGTAAAAAACCTAAAAACCTTCCCCAAAGGGGAGGAAAAAACCTGAGATCAATGCCGGCTTGTGCTGAAGATGGTGATGGGTGAAAGGTTCCATAACCAGAGAAGAGCAAGACCAATCTTCGTTTAGGAGTGACAAGGTCCCAGCAACACGGACAAGAGGAAAGTAAGTTGGCAGAACTAGCAAAAGGGCACATAGAATGCAAGCCAGAAAGGAGGCAGGAAATAGGAACCAAGGATCCAGCAAGAGACAAGGGAATGAGGCGCAGGTCAAGGAAGCAGAGACAAGGGAAATAAACAAGTAAGGATTATCAGGAACAAGGAGCACTGAGCAAGGTAAGGCAGCTGCGATACCTAGCGTTGAGATGCGAGGTCCAGGACTCTGTGTATAGCATTTATGTGGGAGGAACCAGGAACCGCTACATTCCGTGTGTAAGGAACACTAGCGTGAGGTGCCAGAAAGCCTACAGCAATGCCGTCAGCCATCTTGAGAGTAAAGATGGCACTTGTGATGCCGGTGGACAAATTGGAAGGAAAGAGGGTGCCGCGAACCGCAGGCACATCCTCCAGGACGACCGAAGGGACCAGGGCAGGTAAGTAATGACAGACTGTGACTTAGAAGAGTGAGGTGGAATAAGTGGGGGACTGTGACAAAGAAGAGTGAGGTGGAGTTAGTGGGGACTGTGATGAAGAAGAGTAAGGTGGAGTTAGTGGGAGACTGTGACAAAGAAGACTGAGGTGGGGTAGTTGGGTACTGTGACGAGGAAGGGTGAGGTGGATTTAGTGGGGGACTGTGATGAAGAAGAGTGAGGTGTAATTAGTGAGGGACTGTGATGATGAAGGAGAGTGAGGTGGAATTAGTGAAGGACTATGACGAGGAAGAGTGAGTTGGAAGTAGAGCGGTACTGTCATGAGGAAGAGTTAGTTGGGGGAAGTGGGGTACTGGGGCAAGAAAGAGTGATGTGGTGGTAGTGGAGGACTGTGATGAGGAAGGGTTAGTTGGTGGTAATGGAGTATTGCAAAGAGGAAGAGTGAAGTGAAGTTAGTATGGAACTTTGATTAAGAAAAGTGAGGTGGAGTTAGTGGAGGACTGTGATGAATAAGAATGAGATAGAGTTAGTGGGGCACTGCAACAAGGAAGAGTGAGGTGGAGTTAGTGGAGGGGCTGTGACAAGGAAGTGTGTTGAAGGGTAGTTGGGGATTATATGAGGAAGAGTGAGATGGCAAAAGTGTGGAATTGTGATGAGGAAGAGTGACCCGCAAGTATTGTGGGGCTGCGATGAGGAAGAGTGATGTGGTGGTAGTGGATCACTGTGAAGAGGAAGAGCAAGGTGGTGCTAGTGGAGCACTGTGAGGAGAAAGAGTGAGTTGGGGTAGTTGGGGACTGTATTGAGGAAGAATGAGGTAGGGAAGTTGGGGACTGTGATGTGAAAGTTTAAGGTGGTGGTTGAGGAGTACTCTGATGAGAAAGAGTGAGATGGAGTTAGTAGGTGACTGTGTTTACGAAAGAGTGAGGTGGAGTTAGTGGGAGACTGTGACGAGGAAGAGTGAGTGGATAACTGTGGACTGTGATGACAAAGAGTGAGGTGGAGTTAGTGAAGGGATATCGTGAAGAAGACTGAGGTGGAATTAGTAAGAAACTGTGATGAAGAAGAGTGAGGTGGAGTTAGTGGAGAACTATGACGATGAAGGGTGATGTAGAGTAGTTTGGGACTGTGTCGAGGAAGAGTTGGATCAGTAACCCTTGTAACCTGTTTACTCCCACTCAGGTGTAGCGGTCTGAATCCGCTACTCACTTTCTTGCCTTAGGCGCCAGTTCTCCTCCAACCACGACCTCGAGTGCCTACTCCCTCTGACCCTATTGACTCCAGCTGGTCATCCTTCAGTACTGAGCCCCTGACCTCCTTGTTACAATTCGGAACTACCTCCTCGCTTTCCTCCCTCAAGCACCTGGACTTCTCCTACTGCAGTCTAATCTCTTGGTTCCTCCCAGCTGTCTCCTACCACTGACTCGAGTCCACCTTGATGCCATCCCCAATTGGACTCCTCAAATTGTATCCCCAGTACCTGCTCCCACTGACCCTGTGCGATCCCCCATATCTTCCTTCCACCTCACCCTTCCCCCCTCTTCCATCCCTAAAGCTACCTCCTTCCCCTTCTACTCTCCTCCTTCCTCCTTACGCCTAGTCCCCTTCACTATCCTCTCTCCCACTCCCCCAGCCACCCCCTTCCCCCTCTCTCCATCCCTACCTTCTCTACCCCCCTACTGCTAAACACGCTGCCCTCATGAATATTGCTTTATGGAATGCCAGATCCATCTGTAACAAAGCCGCTACTACCCTTGATCTATTCTTCCGTCTTCACCTCCATTTCCTCTGCCTCACTGAAACCTGGATTCTTCCTCATAACACCTCTGTCCCCGCTTCCTTCATGACCTCCTCTTCCTCTTTCCTCCATACCCCCGTCCCTCTGGCCGCGGTGGTGGTGTTGGTCTCCTGTACCACTCCAAATTCATCTCCTCCTCTTCATCTCCAACTCTCTCCTCTTTCCCTTCCTTTGAATTCCTCTACAAGTCTTTCTCCTCTCCCCATCTTATTTCCTTCCTGGTCATCTATCGTCCCCCTGGTCCTCTCTCCTCCTTCTTTGAAGACCTAGATCAACTCCTCTCACTTATTTCTCCCTCCCCCTCTCCTCTTACTGTTCTTGGCGACTTTAATATTCATCTTCCTTCTTCCCCCCAATCTTCTTCCCTCCTCTCCATCCTTGATTCCTACCTCCTCACCCCCCTTCCTTCATCCCCTACGCACTCCTCTGGTTCCACTCTTGACCTCATGTTTAACTCCTCCTATCCCTCCTCCCCTGTCTCTTCTCTTCCTGTTTATCTCTCTGACCATGCCTTACTCTCGTTCTCCCTTTCTCCTCTCTCACCCTCCACTAAACTCATGCCTCCCCGCCAATCTACTCACGTCGCGACTTGCATAATTTCGATCCTACCCGCTTCTCCCACACTTGCTCTTCCTCTCTTCCATCTCTCCAAGACTTTGCACTACTCTCTCCTGATGATGCTCTCTCCTCCCTTTCATCTTCTATCACCACTGCCCTTGCCCAACTCTACCCCCTTTCTCTCTTACGTCCTACTCAAAAACCTTCTCAACCCTGGCTTACTTCCCATCTCCGCTCTATGCGGCGCCTTCTCAGGGGACTCGAGAGACTTTGGCTCAAAACTCCCTCACTTTCTAATCAAACCTCTTACTTCTCTTACCATGCACTTTACAATTCTTGTCTTGCAAGGGCCAAATCCTCCTACTATTCTAACCTTCTTCAGTCTCATGCCTCCCATCCTCGTCAGATTTTTCAAACTCTTTCCTGTCTTCTCTCTCCTCCCACTCCTGATCCCTCATCCAATTCCACACTTTCTCCCTCTGACTTTGCCAACTACTTTTCCTCTAAAATCATCTCTCTCAGGCAAAACAATGATCTCCCTCTCTGACTCCTCCTTTCCTCCTCCCTCCTCTCTCCCATCTTCCACCATGTCTGTCTTTTCATCTGTTTCCCCTTCAGATATCTCCTCCCTTCTATCCAAAGCCCACCCCACGTCCGCCCCTCTGACCCTCTCCCCTGTGTTCTCATTCCTAAGATCTACCCTCTTATTGTCCCTTACCTCACCACTTTTTTCAACTCCTGCCTCTCCTCATCTACCTTTCCCTCTGCTTTCAAACATGCAACGATTATTCCTATTCTTAAGAAACCCTCTGCGGATCCTCTGATCACTGCTAACTACAGACCTATCTCTCTTCTGCCTTTCCTTTCTAAAATCCTTGAACACCTTGCCTACTCTCAACTCTCTTCCTTCGTCTCTACTGCCTCTCTCCTTCCTCCTTTTCAATCTGGCTTCCGTCCCAAACATTCCACTGAAACTGCTCTCACCTCCATTCTCAACTCGCTCCTTTCTGCTCGTCATACTAAGCAATCCTCTATTCTTATTCTCATTGATCTCTCTGCCGCTTTTGATACTGTCGATCACCCACTCCTGCTCCATACTCTCTCCTCCTTCGGGTTTAAAGGCCCTGTTCTAAAATGGCTATCTTCTTATCTTTACGCCCGTTCTTTTGCTGTTTCATGGGGAGGCCAGACCTCTCCTTCCTTCCCTCTAATTTACGGTGTTCCTCAAGGCTCTGTACTTGGCCCTTTCCTCTTCTCTCTCTACACCTCCCTCATTGCCCATGTCATCTCCTCCTTTAGCATCTCCCATCATTTTTATGCAGATGATACTCAACTCTTTCTCTCTTTCTCCTCCTTCACACCTGACTTCCATCTTAAACTCTCCTCTTGTCTCACGGCCATTAAGAACTGGATGACCTCCCACTTTCTCTCTCTCAACACCGATAAAGTCCTTTTCTTCCCTACTAATACTCTTTCCCCTCCCTCTCCTCCCCCTTTTATCCATTTTCCTCCTTCTGATCTCCCTATCTCCACCCATGTTTGCAATCTAGGTGTTCTATTTGACTCCTCCCTCAACTTCTCGCAACACATTTCACTCACCTTCCGCTCCTGCTGATACCACTTCTATAACATTCGCAAAATCCGTCCCTCCCTCACTTTCCACGCTACTAAACTCCTAATCTCCTCACTCATATTTTTCCACCTCTTCTACTGCTCCACTCTACTCTTCGGACTTCCCTCTTCTCAACTTGCCCCTCTTCAATCCATATACCACTCTGCTATTCGTACCCTTTGTCTCCTTACCCCCCGCGATTCTATCGCCTCTTCGCTCTCTCACCTTGGCTGGCTATCTTTCCACCTACAACTAAAATTCCACTTTCTCTGCCTTGTTTTCAAATCCCTCCATGGTCTTGCTCCTCCTTATCTCTCCTCCCTTCTCTCCTTCTACTCCCCCTCTTGCTCTCTTCATTCCGCTGACCACTTCCTTCTCGCTGTACCTCCTTCCCCTTGCGCTTCCTCCCGATTCCGCTCTTTCGATCTTCTTGCTCCTCTGCACTGGAATTCTCTCCCCCTCCCAATCTGATCTTCCACCACTCTCACCTCATTTCACACCTCCCTTAAATCCCTTCTCCTCCATTCCCCTCCGTGAAGCCCCCTACCATCTCAACCCCCCTGATTTCCCCTCTTCAATTCCCCTCTCCCCTCTCCCTTTACACTCTCCCTCCTGTCCTTCCACATTCATTCAATCCTTCTCCTAGTCCCCTCTACACTCCAACTCCCACTCCACTTCCCCCCTCTCACATAATTGCTCTTTATGCTGTTTTGTGGAATGATTCAAGTTGTAATTTGTTGCTCACATTGTTAATTGTTGTTATTTCTTTGTATTTGTTGTTCCAATGTGCAGCGCTTTGGTGTAAAGCGCTTAATAAATCAATCAATCAATCAATCAATCAAGAGTGAGGTGGAGTTTGTGGGGGACTTTGACGTGGAAGAGTGAGATGGGGCAGATGGGCATTGTGATGAATAAGAAATGGATTGAGTTAGTGGGGGACTGTGATGAGGAGGAGTTAAGTGGGGTAGTTGTGGACTTTGATGAGGACGAGTGAGGTGGAGGAAGTGGGGGACTGTGATGAAGAAGAGTGAAGTGGAGTTCATAGAAGACTGTTGAGGAATAACAATATGGTAATAGTGTGGAACTGTGATGAGGAAGAGTGACATGCAAGTAGTGTGGGGCTGTAATAAAGGAGAGTAAGGTGAGGAAAGTGGGGGACTGTGATGAAGAAGAGTGAGGTGGATTTAGTGGGAGACTGTGATGAGGAAGATTGAAGTAGAGAAGTTGGGGAATGTGCGGAGGAAGATTGATGTGGATTTAGTGGGGGACTGTGACATGAAAGAGTAAGTTGGATTTAGTGGGGGACTGTGACATGAAAGAGTAAGTTGGAGTTGGTTGGGGACTGTGATGAGTAAGAGTGAGTTGGAGTTAGTGGGGGACTTTGATGAGGAAGAGTGAAGTGGTATAAGTTGGGGAATGTGATGTGGAAGAGTGAGATGGGGTAGCTGGGGACTGTGATGAATAGGAAATGGGTGGAGCTAGTGGCGGATTGTGATGAGGAGGAGTTGGGTGGGGTAGTTGTGGACTGCGAGGAGGACCAGTGGGGAACTGTGATGATGAAGAGTGAAGTGGAGTTAGTGGGGGACTGTGATGAGGAAGAATGAAGTGGGGTAGTTGGGGACTGTGACGAGGAAGAGTGAGATGGATTTAGTGGGGGCACTGTGCATTAGAAGAGTGAGTTGGCGGACCTGGGGTACAGTCATGAAGATCTGTGACAAGGAAGAGTGGTGGTAGTGAAGTACTGTGCAGAGGAAGAGAGTAGTGGGCTAGTTGGGGACTATTGTCAAGGGTTTTGACCCATGTTGAATCAATAGACTGGGTAGATGAGGGGATGAGCTGTCGCCGCCCATTATTCTATCCCAGAACAAACTAAATCAATAGACTGGGTGGATGTGGGGATGAGCTGTCGCCGCCCACATTCATGCCAGAATCCAGGAGAACTGCACAGTTTGCGCACACCAAAATGGTCACCTAATCTGCCACCCACCAGTGCAAAGAAAGGTGGTTCTGTTCAAAATCTGTTTTTTTTTAATGTCAAAAAGTTGCTAAAATCATGGGCACAAGACCACTCTATTGAAATTCATTAATTCAAGACAGATCCAAAAAATGGGTGCTGTACCAGACCAGCTTTGTCCACAAACCGGCGCTAGCGGTCTAAACTCTGACAGTAGGACTGTATCTCAGGAGTGCAAGAGGATCCAGCCTAACTGGGACTTCAAAGCCTGTTGGTTAATTAAACATCTTAGCCACCTGCTGTTCCCAGAGGCCAAGAGGCTGAGAACTCTTAATACCCCAGAGACTCACAACAGGAGGCAGGATATCACATGACCCTTCTGAGTGAGAGGGAGGGGGTTTCCCCTTCAGCCTGGAGGAGAGAGACAATAGCCCCTTTCAGTTGAATGGGGTATGTTAATTTTGAATGTTGACTGTAAACAGAGAGCTGCCTGTGAGCAGAGACATGTGATCCCTGACCCACCCAGCTTCAAGGGGCGGGCCAGACTTGAGTGCGGATTCCTATTGCAGCAAATATATATTTTATAGAAACATTGATAACTTATTGTAACCAAAAGACAGGGATGTACAACTTTGAGATTCTTAGTATGAAAAATGCCCTCACAATTTGAGTCCAAACTCCAATTTCTACGGTGTTCTAGGACCAAACCCTGCTATTTATTGATATTACAGACACCGGGTTTATACTAGAAACCTAGTAAATAGCTGGAATGTATGTAGAAGGAGGGTGTACATTGGTGTAATTTTTTATATAGATTTAACATTGGTAAACGAATTAAAAACGAAATTAAGTTACCATTTTTTTTATGCAAGCCCCCAGGAAGATCAGAGTCAGACAAGCATGGACCATAAGGAATCTGTAATATGTACATGTAATTTCAACAAATTGTGTATCTAGGAAATATGTATTTAGGGTCAGAAATAGATTTGTGTGCAATTTGACAAGGGGAGGTTCCTCTGACCATAAAACTTACAGCATCACTCTGACACTCCATTTCTTCCCCCCAATCAAGGGAGAGAGGAAAGCTTGGCCAATGATAAGTGAGAGGGGCAGGCTTTGCTAGGCCCAGGCACACACCCATTTTCAAAACACATAAAAGGAACATTGAAACCCAGGTAGAGACATTCACTTTCCACTTTCTTGCGGGACGCTTTGCCGGGAGACTTCAGACTTCACATCCAGAGATCCAGACTTCAAATCCATCAATCTCCAGAACCTGTAGCAGAAATTAACTCCAGAATTTGTAGCACAGAGGCCTGAATCCACAAGCTGAATCCTCTTCAGCAGGCCTCAAAACCAACCAAACTATTCAACAGCTGGGCGTGCTGTTTGAATTTTGTGCCAAGAACTTTTGCAAGAACCTGTAGCAGTATCCAGAAAGCAGTGCTGTATCCGGAACCAGAGAGAACCACAAACCAGACCGTTGTGAGCAGAACCGGTGCTTGACCGACCCAGAGAGCAGAGCTGACTCAGATAGCCGGGACTTCAGAACCACCTGCCGGAAGTCCCGTCCAACCTGACCGGACCTTGATGGCTTATTTCAAAAATATAGTGTGTGTACTCACTGTGCAAAACCAATCTCTTAGTTTAAAATAATCTAATCCAAACTATTTTAGCCTATTAGATCTGCCGCCTAGAATCGTGTCATTCTGTCATTTTTAAAGCTGAAAACTGTCACCTGTGATTTTGAACTTTTAAATTTCAAATCCGAAAAACTACCTTCACAAAGTCGTCCGTATCTCCGGAACCGTTTGTGCTAGGAGGGAAATTTAGCTAAGATTCCAACGAACCTAGAACCGACTTGCTACTCCTTATAAGGCCTCCGGAATTACGCTCGACGCACCCGATTAAATTTGCAGCGATTTGAGATTGTGCACAATTTCAGCCACGTGTAAAAATCAGCAGCTCCTTGCTTTCCTTTGCTAAAATTCGTTTTAACCTGCTAGTTACTCATAGAGCATTGCTAAAGTGAGCCTGAACTAATATAAACTAGATATCACCCACCCTGAACCCCCTATAGGGAATTAAAAGCCTTTTTAGCACATTTCTCGCTTCTTTGTCATCACATTCAAAGCATTTTGGGCCTGTGTTTCAAACTCTACCTGTTTTCCTCTAAGCTTGCTGGGGGGAACTGAATTTCGTATTGCATTTTGTTTGGATTCTTGAAGACTGTGTGCTCTCCTTCCATTTCTTACATTGCATAGGAGGGGGGGTGAATTGCCAGAGAAAAAGTGATTATATTATCTTTTGCTAAAATCATATTAAGTTATTTCTGTACTGCATTTTATTCCTCATTGCTTTTCCCTTGAAACCATACAAGTATTTTTGCTGCCTTATCCATCCTATACATTGTAAAGAAGTGTGCTAGTGTCGGATTACCCATTGTTGATCAACATTATATTCATAAGTGTGATATCAATTATTAATTTAATATAAAAGTGTGATATATATATATATTGTTTAATTTTTCAAATAAACCTTTTAAATTTGCAAATCAAATCTACTTCTTGGCTCAGTGGGATCAGGGGGATTCTAAGAGAGGGGTGTTATACAAGGGTTCATCATCCAGATTATAACTTGCCATAAAAATATATAAATAAGGGCTTCCCTTGGGCATCCCAGACAAGGCACTGAATTAGTGGGATTGCTTGATTGGAGTCACTTACACTATGATGAGGAAGAATGAGGTGGGGAAGTTGGGGACTGTGATGTTTGAGGTGGTGGTAGTGGAGTACTCTGATAAGGAAGAGTGAGTTGGTGGTAGAGGAATATTATGAAGAGGAAAAGTGAGTTGGACTTAGTGGGTGACTGTGATGAAGAAGAGTGAGGTGGAGTTAGTGGGGACTGTGATGTAAAGGTTCCTAGTGATTGCATTGAATGCAAAAGCATCGAATGCAAAACCATTGAAAAAATGCATCGAAAAAATGCATTTTCTTTTAATGGGGTAGGGTCCCCCCAACCCCTGCTTTTTTACCCCTTAAAATACATTATATTAAAAGAAAAAACTCATTTTTTGATGCATTTATTTTGGTCCTTTCGCATTCGATACTATGTATTCGATGTAATGCCTGATGAAAAGGAGTGAGGTGGAGTTAGAGGGAGACTGTGACAAGGAAGAGTGAGGGTATAGTTGTGAACTGTGACGAGAAAGTTTGAGCACTACTTAGTAAGGGGATGTGATGAAGACGACTGAGGTGGAGTAAGTGGGGGGCTGTGACGAAGAAGAATGAGATGGGGTTAATTGGGTACAGTGATAAAGAAGGGTGAGCTAGGGTAGTTGCGGAATGTGATGAAGAAGATTGAGGTTGAGTTAGTGTGGGACTTTGATGAGGAAGAGTGAAGTGAAATATGTGAGGGATGTGACATGGAAGAGTGGGGTGGGATGTTTGGGGACTGTGATGAGGAAGAGTGAGGTGCAGTTAGGGGGGGCTGTGACAAAGAAGAGTGAGGTGGGGTAGTTGGGGAATGTGACGAGGAAGGGTGAGATGGATTTAGTAGGGAACTCTGACAAAGAAGAGTGAGGTGAGTTAGTGGGGGACTGATGAAGAAGAGTGAGGTAGAATTAGTGAGGGTCTGTGGCATGGAAGAGTTAGTTGATGGCACTAGGCTACTCTGTTGAGGACGTGTGAATTGGTGGTAGTGGAGTACTGCAATGAGAAAAAGTGATGTAGTGGTAGTGGGGTACTGTGATGAGGAATAGTGTGATTGTGGTAGTGGGGGGACTGTGACAAGGAGGAGTGAGTTGGTGATAGTCAGGGACTGTGATGAGGAAGAGTTAGGTGGTGGAAGTGGGGGACTGTGATGAGGGAGAGTGAGATTCTGGTGCTCAGGGACCGTGATGAGGTAGAGGTATGTGGTTAAGTGAGGTACTGTGATGGGCAAGAGTGAGATTGTTGTAGTGGGGGACTCTGCTGAGCAAGGGTCAGATTGTGGAAATTGGTGACTGTGATGAGGAATAGTGAGATGGTAATAGTGGGGGACTGCCATAAGGAAGAGTAAGTGGGTGGTAGTGGGGTACTGTGACCAGGAATAGTGACGTGATGGTAGTTAGGGTGTGTGAAGATGAAGAGTGAGTTGGTGGTAGTGGGGTGCTGTGATGAAAAATAGGGAGGCGGACTTAGTGGAGGATGGTGACGAGGAAAAGAGGTGTGGGGCTATATGTAAGATTACTATTCAGAACTGGGATGAGGAAGAGGGATGTAGGAATTCAGTGTACAGTGAAGAGTGGGCATTAGAGTGAAATAAGGTGGTGGTTTGCAGTTCACTGGGCCATATTAGTTGACCTGCTTGTGAATACTGGTGGATGTGAAGTGTAGCTTAGAATATGTGTGAGATTAAGTAGTATTTTATCAAGATTACAGAGTGGATTTTCCCTGGCTTGGGCCGTAATTTCAGGCAAATGTTTGTTATGTTTAAGGATGTATCTTTAGCAGTAATTCTTTCACCTCCTAGAATCGGTGTAGTCAAGTGTTTTTTTTCTTCAATACTCCAGATAATGTTTTTTAATTTATTTAATTTTTATTGTTGTATGGTTACAGAATAACCTTTAACAAATAACAATATCATCAAATACAATAATGTAATTCACAGTATAATCACATTAAAACAACAATTTAAAAGTTACGGAAAATCACATTCATATACAATCAATAAGGAAATTGGCAATTAACCTAAAAGAAAAAAAGATACTAGTCCGATAGCCACTAATATATCCAATTATGACAAGTCAAAAACAATTATGAATTCCTAAAGTGCTGAAGTGTAATATAGCAAAATAGAACTTATTTAGAGATGTCAACATTGGATCTCGATAGAGCAAAGAGTCCAGTTTCAGAGAGTCTAAATAGTTTGCACTGCAATGGTAGTGGCACTGGTTCTTCCCGCAAGTCAAAATAGGCAGACCGACTCGCAATCAGATAGGGCAAACAGTTCAGCATATTTTCGAAAAAAAATACATAATTTAGTGCTCAGAGCAAGCTATAATAAAATGCAGCAGTTTTTCAACTTCATTCTAACCTTTGCAAAATCTACAAAAACTAAGTTTGGGAGCAAGTTGACCATAATGCAGTAAAATATTCTGATTATAATATTGGGGTAAAGAGTTAAAAATTGATCGAAAATTCCATCTCTACTTAGATGACTTAATGATTTATAAAAATGCATTTCATCTATTGTGAGGGTCCAATCATTGCAAAATAGCAACCTTTTGACCTCAACCAGATTGGCTACCAATTCAAACTCTTAAGACACAATTAGCTCCAACAAACTGCCACAGAAATTAAAGAAAGCTGCCATGAAACGGTCCCCTTTTTGTAGCCAGGATATCTCCTAAGTGAACAAATAGGGCACCTTTAGGTGGGTCCAGTATCTTATAATAAAAATGCCGGTACTTCCAACTGGCACTAGCGAGAGAAAATGTGCCCAATTCATACCTAATCAGGGAAAGCGGCACACTATTACGAATTTCTGATTAAAGATTCTAACGTGGCGAGAAAATCCAGAACCCAAAGTGGCTGAACTTCAATTCCATATAGAAATGTTTGTACCATTTTTCCCTCATAAAATTTCATAACAGGTATCAGAGAAAATGTTCCATACTTACTATCAATTCTGCACAGTTGATTTAGCAATTTTTTCACCAGTGTTCTTAGCCATACTTTAATTGGTGCTTTATAAAGTTTTGCCAAAATAGGGAAACCCAGGTAAACAAAGTTATCTACTAATTCGAATTGGGCAAGATCGATTCGCCATGTGTACTTCGAGAGAGACCTAAATTGATTGCATTGCATAATTCTCCAGATATTCGAATCAAAGGAGAAGGACATTTCAGTTGTGTACACAGCTAGGTTTTGCTTGTTGTAAGGGTCAATAAATGACTGTTCAGGATGCTGTAGAGGAAATGTTTCTTTACATCGTTTCGGGACAGTATAAGCTGTGATTACCAAGGGAGAGTGAAACAATGGCAGTTTGGAAAATGTTGGCAAATGTTCGCTGCCATAATACTGCTGAAAATGTTAAGTAAGTTAAGTATGGTAAGCTGCAGGGACTCAGGGTCTTAAGTTGGAACCTAGTGAGTGAAGCGATGAATAAATGATGAGTCATGTCTGTTTGTTTGAGGGTACATGTTTGTGTGTTTTGTATGTTGTTTAGGGGACATGATTTATGGAAAATGGTGTGTGTGTGTCTTTGTACATATGTGTGTGTTTGGGTTTAGGTGTGTGTGTGTTTGTGTGTGTGTGTGAGAGAGAGAGAGATAGAGAGAAAGACAGAGAGAGAGACAGAGAGAGTATGAGTGCATATGTTTGTTTTCATCTTTTAGTGTGTGCATTTTCTCCAATGCTTCGCATTTGTGTGAATGTGTTGCTGAGTGGGTGTTATGTGCTTACCAATGCTGCTTCTGTACTTGTATGTATGTGCTTGCCAGGAATGAGTTTGTGTATGCTTGTTGTTTGTATCTATATGTGTTTGCAATTGCTTAAAGTGTGTGTGGGGGGTGGGTTTGCACATGCATTCTAGGCATGTTTGGAGGTAGCTATCTGGACTTTCTGTGTGTGTGGTGGGAGGTGGTGTGGGGGGTAAAACCAGCTGGCCTTAGTGGGACCCGCTAAGGGACCTTGGAATGCGGCAGTAAGGGGTTAACGGCACTGGCATCCTTACCTGTGCCGTTAACCCCTTATCGCCGCACTCGTAATAAGGCCCATTGTCGCATATCATCTCCGTGTGGACGGTAATATCATTATTATCCCACTCCACCTCTGTGAAGGCTTTAATAGCACCATTATCAAACAACATCTCTGTGAGGACTTAAACGTCAATATAAGCATACGTCATCTCTGTGGGGACTTATCGCCCTTATAAACACAAACCATCACTGTGGAGACTTTAACATCACTGTATTCAAGCAGCATCTCTTTGGGGTCTTCAACATCATTTGTATCACACACCATGTATAAGGGGAATTTAACAGCATTAAGATCATACACCAGCTCTGTGGGGACTTAATCATCACCATTATCACACACAATCTCTGTGAGGTCCGTAAAGCGATTATAATCACATGCCATATCTGTGAGATTTAAACATCATCTCTGCAACATCATTTTCACACTCAATACATGAACTGAAAGATAGACTTCCACAGTGAACCTTTGGCGTTTTTGTGATTTTATTGCATGTGACTTTACTAGAAAAGGCTGGGGTAGGGGTCTTAGTGGGTTAGAGGCGGAATCATATGCAAAACCAGCAGTGTAGATGAATCGGGGCCAGAGGAAGTGCCTGAATCCTCTATACCAGTATGGTTCTGTGTGGTTTATGACAGTGGCACTTTGATTTCTCTTTTATCTCGAGGGGATAGCCCAAAATCTATTAAATGACAGCCCTGTGATACTTGACTAGCCACTTCCCTACGCAGTGAGTGTAATAAGTAGATATGAGAGCTTTGGCAAGTCTCCATTTGGTTAATTTGGTATTAATGGGCATAAGGGTGCCATGTGCAGGGTGGAATATGTGTGTATAGTGTAAGGTGGTAGGAGAACGTAATTTTAGATGGGGACGGGAAGATGATTAATGAGGACAACTATTGAGGAGTTGAATACTAGACTCAAATATCAGTTCCAGTTTTTTGTTGACCTCTGTGTGGCCTCTGGGTGGACTTTAACAATATTCTTATCACACACCTTTGGGGACCTAAACATCACTGAAATTACACACCATCTGTGTGGGTACTTTTGAGTTATCATAATCACATACCATCTCTGTGGGGACCTAAACATCAATAACATTACAGACTATCTCTGTGGGGACTTGAGTGTTGTCATAATCACACACCATCTCTGTGGGGAATTTAGTGTCATCATAATCATGTACCATATGTGCGGAGACCATATTTTGTATTTGTATTTTTTTTAATTATATTTAGATTCATATAACCACTAATGCCCAGGCGCGTAACATCACCATAATTACTAACTGTTTCTGTGGGGACTTCAGTGTTGTCATAATCACACACCATCTGTGTGGGGAATTTGGTGTTATCATAATCACGTACCATATGTGTGGAGACCATATTTTGTATTTGTATTTTTTTGTATTATATTTAGAATTATATAGCCGCTAATGCCCAAGCACTTAACATCATCATAATTACACACTGACTTTGTGGGGACATGTGTTGTCATAATCACCCACCATCTCTGTGGGGACTTTAGGTTTATCATAATCACTTACCATATTTGTGGAGACCATATTTTATATTAATATATTTTTTTAAATTATATTTAGATTTATATAGCCGCTAATCCCCAGGTGCGTAACATCATCATAATTACTACCTGTTTCTGTGGGGACTTGAGTGTAGTCATAATCACACACCATCTCTATGGGGAATTTAATGTTATCATAATCACGTACCATATGTGTGGAGACCATATTTTGTATTTGTATTTTTTTGTATTATATTTAGAATTATATAGCCGCTAATGCCCAAGCACTTAACACCATCATAATTACACACTGACTCTGTGGGGACTTGTGTTATCATAATCACCCACCATCTCTGTGGGGACTTTGGTGTTATCATAATCACTTACCATATGTGTGGAGGCCATATTTTGGATTTGTATTTTTTTAAAATTATATTTAGATTTATATAGCGCTAATGCCCAGGCGCGAAACATCATCATAATTACTAACTGTTTCTGTGGGGACTTGAGTGTAGTCATAATCACACACCATCTCTATGGTGAACTTACCACCATCGTAATCACACACCATCTCTGTGGAGACTGCAAAATGATTGCAAGTACACACTGGGCCTCATTAAAACCCTGGCTCAATGGGAATGGGGAAGCCGGATGCACAGGCACCGTTATCAATGGTGCCTGTGCATCCAAAATGCTGTGCTTGCTGTCAGACCTGGGGAATGAAAGGCACCTGCGAGCACAACTCAGAGTTTGCCGGTCAGGATACAACGGTACCGGCAAGCTTACTGGTACCGTTGTATCTGGACCGGCAAACTCGTAATGAGGCTTACTGTTTCTGTGGGGACTTTACCATGATTATCGGATACAATCTCTGTTGAGAATGAAACTTTTACATAATCAAACATGATCTCTATAGGAAAGTTATCTTCACTATTATTATACACATTCCAAAAAATGAAAGCAACATCATTTTCATTACACCATTTCTAAAGAGGAGATATGAGTTAGCAGGGAAGATGATGCCTGTGAACGAATGAAAACTGAATGTGAATTCCTGATTCCTTTTTCGACACATTGTGTCAGCCAGGGTCAATCAAGTAATCTCCTGTGTTCCTGTTCTCTTTTCTGGAACATTTTGAGTGTTTATAATAGTGTTGAATGTAGAAACTAAGTGCTTTTTTAAGTTTCACATACAAATTAAACATCTTGTGGGAAATGTCAAGCCATCAAAATTCATCTGTTGTGATAGCTATGATGCAGGCAGGTACTCACAGGTAGAAATAACATTGTATAATGGATTTTTTCGGACTATAAAGTAAGCATTTTTCCATTTGCTTATGATGCATTACATCCCAAATAAAAATAATGAAATAAACCCACAAGGATGGTAACACGCGTTTAAGTCCCCACAAAGATGATACCATACACGCGAGTAAAAATAAGCATTTTTGTAAATGTCAAGTTGGATTCTGTATTATGATTTTTTTATGAACATAGTTCTGGTATTAGACCATTTTTAAAACATTGGGAAGGGCTAGCCCCCACAATGCAGGTTTCCACAATAGTCCTCACAAGATAGATACAACATGTGTGTGTGTGTGTGTGTAAGTGTCCATGTCTGTATGTGTTTTGAACATTTGTCATCCATAGCCTTGTCTGTGTCTTAGAGGAATGAGGGTGGTCCTTACGTGTTTGTCATTGCAAATGAGTCATCTCTAACTGTTGGCATGGATGGTGGTATTTGGTTGGTCATTGCATGTGTGGGTGTCTGTATCGAGAATTATGTTCAGAGGGGGTGATGAAATCCATAGTCATGAATTGTGGTATCATGTGTGAGTGCTTTGACTTCTATACCTCCACCGAAAGCAATGTTTGAAGCTATCCAGGCGACTGGGATGTCGGAGAATAAAGAGAAAGAGAGAGAGAGAGAGAGAGAGAGGGAGAGAGAGAGAGAATGAATGCTCTACCAACACACACAGTTGGTATTCACCAGTTACTTTTAAGGGCGTGTGTATGCCAAAATCATCTAGCAGGTAAATTAAGGATGTGCATCCCAAATTGATGTTTTGGCAATATCCACTATCCATGGAAATTCACCAAGTTTAGCAAACGTTTTTGGGTGTGGCCAGAAAAGTTGTTTCCAGATATGGTGAAATTACGTGAACTATTACAAACGTTGAGGAAAATTAGGAAAATGTTTTTTCATTTTACATGGTGAAGTGCCAAGCAAAAATAAACATTAACATTTCTGTGTCTCCGTCCCTTCCGAAAAAAGAAGTGACAGCCACCAGGAGTAGGGCATAACAGAAAGACCAGATCAACATATTAAAGCACTGAATGGGAGGATGGTGTGGTAGGTGCTTCGATAAAAATGCAGTCATGGAAACACAGAACAAACACTGTGGCTTTAACATCGAACCCTCTCCCTACATGTCTCTCATATCCGCCCTGAAATGTGATCCCGGGTATTACTGTTATCAAACAGTCTCTTCTCACATTCAAACTCCTTATTTCTTCTATCATCTTCATCACGAATAATTCATTGGTATTCATAGTAAATGCCTGTAGAAGCAGACATCAACAATACTTATTTCAGTTTTATCCTGCTGGTGAGGGATGGCTGTTATTAGTTTTTCAATGATCAAGTACTCCGTCATCCAAGAAAGCATCACAATAAGCAGCCCCAGAACGTCAAGAAGCAGAAGCGTTAGATATACTTGGCTCTGTTCACCCTCTATGATCTGCCTCAGCTCCCGGGACACTTTTTTCTCACTGAAATCCTACAATGTAACATATTTTCAGTGAGGATAATCTGGCCCTACCAAGGATTGGTACCCAGTGTGTGCCACTGCCTGTCTTGCTACCTTACCAGAGTCTATACTTTCTGATTGCCCTATGATCATACGCCCATGTCTCACGATGCCACCTGGGAATTGATTCGCTCTGTCACCACTACACCCTGGACTGCACCCCTCATCTGTTACACTACAAGGCTCTCTTTCACGATAGCAGCTAAGGAGCAGTCCATGCATGATCCACTATTCTTTTACTAAGGGAGGGCTAGGCATGGCATGTTCAAACACCTAGGCCAGGCATTCTACGGAAACACATAGGGACCCCACTCTATGTTTTTTAGATGTTTTGGGTACGTTCAAAATTGATTCTTTGTTTCATAATTTGAAAAAATCACATGTAACCGAGGATAGCTTGCCAATTAGTGATGTTCTGGTTTCTTGCTTAAACAGAAGAGGATGTTGAAATTACCTCTGCAGTTTACTTTTCTTCTTTTTGGATTTAATGTTTTAATGTTTCACATTTGGATTACGTGCACGTAATTACAATTACGTTTTCATGACGCAGTGAAAGCAAGCAATTATTTTGCCCTTGCATGGTGTGGCAAGAGTATATGTAGATACAGTACCATGTATCAATAGGGTAGTGGTTATGGATCTCAGAAGTGTGGTAGTGTTTAATCACAGCGCTGAAATACATAATAAACAGGTATTGAGGAGTCACTCTATCTCAGAGTTTTGTAACACCACCAAAAAAGGGGCACTGTTTTCCCCTATTGTTATTAATATAGCAAGCGTACATATGAACTTCACAATGCACAGCTCTGTGACTACAGGCCAAATGCTTCAAGAAAAAAGTGCCACAAGGTTGCAAATTAATGGGCATAAGGGTGCCATGTGCAGGGTGGAATATGTGTGTATAGTGTAAGGTGGTAGGAGAACGTAATTTTAGATGGGGACGGGAAGATGATTAATGAGGACAACTATTGAGGAGTTGAATACTAGACTCAAATATCAGTTCCAGTTTTTTGTTGACCTCTGTGTGGCCTCTGGGTGGACTTTAACAATATTCTTATCACACACCTTTGGGGACCTAAACATCACTGAAATTACACACCATCTGTGTGGGTACTTTTGAGTTATCATAATCACATACCATCTCTGTGGGGACCTAAACATCAATAACATTACAGACTATCTCTGTGGGGACTTGAGTGTTGTCATAATCACACACCATCTCTGTGGGGAATTTAGTGTCATCATAATCATGTACCATATGTGCGGAGACCATATTTTGTATTTGTATTTTTTTTAATTATATTTAGATTTATATAACCACTAATGCCCAGGCGCGTAACATCACCATAATTCTAACTGTTTCTGTGGGGACTTCAGTGTTGTCATAATCACACACCATCTGTGTGGGGAATTTGGTGTTATCATAATCACGTACCATATGTGTGGAGACCATATTTTGTATTTGTATTTTTTTGTATTATATTTAGAATTATATAGCCGCTAATGCCCAAGCACTTAACATCATCATAATTACACACTGACTTTGTGGGGACATGTGTTGTCATAATCACCCACCATCTCTGTGGGGACTTTAGGTTTATCATAATCACTTACCATATTTGTGGAGACCATATTTTATATTAATATATTTTTTTTAATTATATTTAGATTTATATAGCCGCTAATCCCCAGGTGCGTAACATCATCATAATTACTACCTGTTTCTGTGGGGACTTGTGTTGTCATAATCACCCACCATCTCTGTGGGGACTTTGGTGTTATCATAATCACTTACCATATGTGTGGAGGCCATATTTTGGATTTGGATTTTTTTAAAACTATATTTAGATTTATATAGCCGCTAATGCCGAGGCGCGTAACATCATCATAATTACTGTTTCTGTAGGGACTTTAGTGTTGTCATAATCACACACCATCTCTATGGGGAATTTAGTGTTATCATAATCACATACCTTATGTGTGGAGACCATATTTTGTATTTGTATTTTTTGTATTATATTTATAATTATATAGCCACTAATGCCCAAGCACTTAACATCATCATAATTACACACTGACTCTGTGGGGACTTGTGCTGTCATAATCACCCATCATCTCTGTGGGGACTTTAGTGTTTTCATAATCACTTACCATATGTGTGGAGAGCATATTTTGTATTTGTATTTTTTAAAAATTATATTTAGATTTATATAGCGCTAATGCCCAGGCGCGAAACATCATCATAATTACTAACTGTTTCTGTGGGGACTTGAGTGTAGTCATAATCACACACCATCTCTATGGTGAACTTACCACCATCGTAATCACACACCATCTCTGTGGAGACTGCAAAATGATTGCAAGTACACACTGGGCCTCATTAAAACCCTGGCTCAATGGGAATGGGGAAGCCGGATGCACAGGCACCGTTATCAATGGTGCCTGTGCATCCAAAATGCTGTGCTTGCTGTCAGACCTGGGGAATGAAAGGCACCTGCGAGCACAACTCAGAGTTTGCCGGTCAGGATACAACGGTACCGGCAAGCTTACTGGTACCGTTGTATCTGGACCGGCAAACTCGTAATGAGGCTTACTGTTTCTGTGGGGACTTTACCATGATTATCGGATACAATCTCTGTTGAGAATGAAACTTTTACATAATCAAACATGATCTCTATAGGAAAGTTATCTTCACTATTATTATACACATTCCAAAAAATGAAAGCAACATCATTTTCATTACACCATTTCTAAAGAGGAGATATGAGTTAGCAGTGAAGATGATGCCTGTGAACGAATGAAAACTGAATGTGAATTCCTGATTCCTTTTTCGACACATTGTGTCAGCCAGGGTCAATCAAGTAATCTCCTGTGTTCCTGTTCTCTTTTCTGGAACATTTTGAGTGTTTATAATAGTGTTGAATGTAGAAACCAAGTGCTTTTTTAAGTTTCACATACAAATTAAACATCTTGTGGGAAATGTCGAGCCATCAAAATTCATCTGTTGTGATAGCTATGATGCAGGCAGGTACTCACAGGTAGAAATAACATTGTATAATGGATTTTTTCGGACTATAAAGTAAGCATTTTTCCATTTGCTTATGATGCATTACATCCCAAATAAAAATAATGAAATAAGCCCACAAGGATGGTAACACGCGTTTAAGTCCCCACAAAGATGATACCATACACGCGAGTAAAAATAAGCATTTTTGTAAATGTCAAGTTGGATTCTGTATTATGATTTTTTTATGAACATAGTTCTGGTATTAGACCATTTTTAAAACATTGGGAAGGGCTAGCCCCCACAATGCAGGTTTCCACAATAGTCCTCACAAGATAGATACAACGTGTGTGTGTGTGTGTGTGTGTGTGTGTGTGTGTGTGTGTGTGTGTGTGTGTGTGTGTGTGTGTGTGTGTGTGTGTGTGTGTGTGTGTGTGTGTGTGTGTGTGTGTGTGTGTGTGTGTGTGTGTGTGTGTGTGTGTGTGCGCGTGTGTGTGTGTGTGTGTGTGTAAGTGTCCATGTCTGTATGTGTTTTGAACATTTGTCATCCATAGCCTTGTCTGTGTCTTAGAGGAATGAGGGTGGTCCTTACGTGTTTGTCATTGCAAATGAGTCATCTCTAACTGTTGGCATGGATGGTGGTATTTGGTTGGTCATTGCATGTGTGGGTGCCTGTATCGAGAATTATGTTCAGAGGGGGTGATGAAATCCATAGTCATGAATTGTGGTATCGTGTGTGAGTGCTTTGTCTTCTATACCTCCACCCAAAGCAATGTTTGAAGCTATCCAGGCGACTGGGATGTCGGAGAATAAAGAGAAAGAGAGAGAGAGAGAGAGAGAGAGAGAGAGAATGAATGCTCTACCAACACACACAGTTGGTATTCAACAGTTACTTTTAAGGGCGTGTGTATGCCAAAATCATCTAGCAGGTAAATTAAGGATGTGCATCCCAAATTGATGTTTTGGCAATATCCACTATCCATGGAAATTCACCAAGTTTAGCAAACGTTTTTGGGTGTGGCCAGAAAAGTTGTTTCCAGATATGGTGAAATTACGTGAACTATTACAAACGTTGAGGAAAATGAGGAAAATGTTTTTTCATTTTACATGGTGAAGTGCCAAGCAAAAATAAACATTAACATTTCTGTGTCTCCGTCCCTTCCGAAAAAAGAAGTGACAGCCACCAGGAGTAGGGCATAACAGAAAGACCAGATCAACATATTAAAGCACTGAATGGGAGGATGGTGTGGTAGGTGCTTCGATAAAAATGCAGTCCTGGAAACACAGAACAAACACTGTGGCTTTAACATCGAACCCTCTCCCTACATGTCTCTCATATCCGCCCTGAAATGTGATCCCGGGTATTACTGTTATCAAACAGTCTCTTCTCACATTCAAACTCCTTATTTCTTCTATCATCTTCATCACGAATAATTCATTGGTATTCATAGTAAATGCCTGTAGAAGCAGACATCAACAATACTTATTTCAGTTTTATCCTGCTGGTGAGGGATGGCTGTTATTAGTTTTTCAATGATCAAGTACTCCGTCATCCAAGAAAGCATCACAATAAGCAGCCCCAGAACGTCAAGAAGCAGAAGCGTTAGATATACTTGGCTCTGTTCACCCTCTATGATCTGCCTCAGCTCCCGGGACACTTTTTTCTCACTGAAATCCTACAATGTAACATATTTTCAGTGAGGATAATCTGGCCCTACCAAGGATTGGTACCCAGTGTGTGCCACTGCCTGTCTTGCTACCTTACCAGAGTCTATACTTTTTGATTGCCCTATGATCATACGCCCATGTCTCACGATGCCACCTGGGAATTGATTCGCTCTGTCACCACTACACCCTGGACTGCACCCCTCATCTGTTACACTACAAGGCTCTCTTTCACGATAGCAGCTAAGGAGCAGTCCATGCATGATCCACTATTCTTTTACTAAGGGAGGGCTAGGCATGGCATGTTCAAACACCTAGGCCAGGCATTCTACGGAAACACATAGGGACCCCACTCTATGTTTTTTAGATGTTTTGGGTACGTTCAAAATTGATTCTTTGTTTCATAATTTGAAAAAATCACATGTAACCGAGGATAGCTTGCCAATTAGTGATGTTCTGGTTTCTTGCTTAAACAGAAGAGGATGTTGAAATTACCTCTGCAGTTTACTTTTCTTCTTTTTGGATTTAATGTTTTAATGTTACACATTTGGATTACGTGCACGTAATTACAATTACGTTTTCATGACGCAGTGAAAGCAAGCAATTATTTTGCCCTTGCATGGTGTGGCAAGAGTATATGTAGATACAGTACCATGTATCAATAGGGTAGTGGTTATGGATCTCAGAAGTGTGGTAGTGTTTAATCACAGCGCTGAAATACATAATAAACAGGTATTGAGGAGTCACTCTATATCAGAGTTTTGTAACACCACCAAAAAAGGGGCACTGTTTTCCCCTATTGTTATTAATATAGCAAGCGTACATATGAACTTCACAATGCACAGCTCTGTGACTACAGGCCAAATGCTTCAAGAAAAAAGTGCCACAAGGTTGCAAATGGCAGAGGTGTGGTATATAAAACCTGCATATCATAACACAATATAACACAACGTGATGGGAGCTTGATATGTACACACGTGGAATTCTCGTATCGGATCAACAGAGGCGGAGAACCCTCATGATATTAAAAAAGATTGCACACAAATCTGAAAATTAGCAAGCATTGCATCTCTAGTCCTGGAGATTGCTCGGTGTCATGGAAAGCCATGGAAAAGTGGCCAGGGAACCTACGTACTGCACTACTTTAGTAAGGAGGCCTTTCTTGGAGAGACCCATCACAATGCACGAATACACGGTTACACTTCAATAACAATTCCGTATTATTTTGGCGGCGTCTATCCCTCTTTTTACATTCTCAGTTGAAGCAAACAGTTGTACACAAATGTGCCTTTTCCAACCACTGCGGAGAAAAAGCATTGCTTCACGACGTAAAAGCAGTTTTTTTAAAATCTATAAAATTAACCTTTTATAATTTAAGGCGTATAACCTTTAATATATTATTTTCCTTATGGGGGAGGTATGTCACCCTCTTCCATAGTTCATAGGGCTAAGCATAAAGTAATACAACTTTTATGAAGTTAAAATGTATTACCTAATCAAAGATATACTTTTAATGAGATTTTGTCTTTGATTGAAAATGTGAGTCAGTAATGAACAGCTGGGTCATTACTATGCCTCCAGGCTTTTTATTTAATTTTTATTTAATTTCAGTTCCCTGATGCTGCTGGTATGCTAGCCATAATGTATTCCAACAGTCACAAATCAAGGTTCTTTTGCTATGTATCGTTTCACGTTAAAATCAATACAACCCACGTACAAATAGCAAAATATATTTACCAAGAGAGTTTTTCAAACTAAGCTTGGGGTTAGGGAAGCATTTATTTAATTTACAGATAGACACACATATCTCTTACTTGCCACACGCATGAATGTAAAGAGTGGGAATGTTATAGAAAGGAACAGAGAGAGAAATGGAAAGGGGTAGAGAAATTTGGAGAGAGAGCTGCTGTCTTTACATTCTATAACAATAGTTTGCTTTTTGAGCACGGTAGGTTGTTGGCAATGAAAATAAATAGGCCCGGTTGGTTGATTGTATTAATTTAGCCATCGGACACTTTAGCCAGTCATGTGGTGCATCCCACTTAACAAAATATGCTCAGTCAGCATAGACATGTGAAGTTCTGTCATTTACTGCTACTGATCACAACAGCTCATACAAACAAGGCGAAAAATAAGTCCAGGAATGTTCGATGATCAGTTTTTGCCAACATTGACTAAAATATTCTGTTTGGCTACTATTTCTACTTGACAGGATTCTCAGACTCCTCTTTTGCTTGTATCATACCCAGCCCTACAGATAAGGGGTGTATCAGCCACTTTTACACAGTAAAAAAAAGGCACAATGGGAATAAGAATACTTCTAACAAAAATTAGGAAACATACACATAAAGTGCCTGTTCCCCTGCTTTGACACACGCAGCTCCACAGATCTGTTCAGATCAGTAGTATATGTAGAGCCATAGGAAGACACTACTATTATCACTGCTTGATCCACACAGGTAAAAATGTATCTACTAGGTGCAAAATTGTGTAACTACTAGGTGCAAAAGCATTTCTGTTTTAAAGTTATGTTTAGTTTCTTATAGAATATTAGCATTATGAATGGGACTTACTTTTTACTTGTTAGCTGATGCTGTTTCTTTAAACTTCCCTGTCTACACTAGGTCTTCGCGAAGCGACGTGAAGCGATGCGAAGCGACGCAAAGCGTTCTTGGTGTTCTGCAGTGGTCAGCAGTGAAATGATGGGCCTGCACCCTTGCACGCAGAGTTAGCTTTCGATGACCTGTGTGCGCGGGGAATACCCTCCTACTCTACTTCATCAGAGTGAGAATCTATCTGGCCCTGAACTGCTGGAGGAACTCCAATTCGGAGAGTACACCTTGATTCTCCATATGGAGTTTCAGCGGGTGTGGTGGTATCATCCCCCCGCCTCCCCACACAGTTAATTTATCATCTTCTGTGACTTGTCTGCACCGCGAGGTGGAAGCTTTGAACAATATATTTAATTGGCGGCTTGGTTAAAGGGTGTGGAACTGGGAGTAGCGGGCAGTCTGCATCCCGCATTGAGCAGAGTAGTACTGCCAGGCTTTCCACCCCACTGCAATATATCTAATTGCTGAGACTGTTGATATTGGCAGCCATCTGAACCTTCGTGGAAGCAGTGGCAAGTAAGTTGCATTGTCTTGCCCTATTCGTATTTGTTTTTTTACAATGTTTGAGTGCATAAAAAATAAGGCTGACAAAGTAATAGAATCTTCTAAGTCTGTTTGATCTGAGGGGCGGCTCTAGAGGTGGTCTCCCATCACAAGCCTTCATTTTGTACGCCTTGGCAGCGCATAGTGTGGCACTGGAGCTGCCACTCCCAATGTCCCCCATGGATATAGGTGGTATTGGCCTTGTAACTAACGATATTAGCAGGTCACGCCTAGATGAGCCTGCATGTACTAAAGAGCTTGTTTCACAAAAAAGTGACTCATTCAGACTCAAGGGTTATTACTGACTATTTTTCATCTATACAGAAAGGAACTGCACATGATTGGCAGAGACCAGGCCCATCAGGTTTCCGATTAGGGTAAAAAATGGCCATACAAATTGTCTACTCCCACCCTCCTCGGGAAATGGAGAGGGAAACACCAACTCTAGAAACTGTGGGGGGCAGATAGACACATTGGTGGTGGATTCCTCACAAGGCACTGATGATTTCTTTTTAAACACCCCCTTATATTTTCAGAAGCACCATCACAGATTCAGACTCTCGCTTTTGATTAAAAATAGTGACAAAGGAGTATGTGATTCTAGCCATCCCTTAATGCAAGAAACACATCAAATTCTAAGTGCATTACTAAACCTATTTGAAAATCTTCAACAGGAAGTTAAATCTCATGGGTCACTATTGGAATTGATATTGGTAAAATTAACTGAGATAAAAACTCGGCCTGCTTTTGATGTTTGTATACCTCTCCATTCAGAAAACCTAGATTCTTCTGTCCCGACACAAACACCACATCGTGCGTGCACAGTAGAGGCGGCTCCAACAACCTCACTGAAGGGACCTCTGACTTTCCTGCCACCCAGATTAGCACAGGGGAAAACAGTGGCTGCCCCCTAGTGCTACCCGGCTTCCATAGGAAGTGCTTAGAAAAGGCAAAATGAACGAATCTCATAAAGAAATCGAAAATAAAATAAATGGCTAGAACTAATAATGGTAGGACACAGTCCTTTCTAAAAGCTCTATCAGTGCCTGACAGTTCCATGGCTGAATCCATGCCTCCTGCTCCCCATATACACTGTTTGAAGCAGGCGTCAACTGTTACTCTGGGCATAAATGATTCTTTGGCTTGCATTTAGGGACAGTCATTAGAAAACGTTGATGTGGCAGGACTAGCGATGGGATCCAGAATGGACGTGTCTGTTCAGACAGTGTGGCCTGCTCATTAACAAACACAATGCTAATTGACTGATCTCAACCCCCTTTCTCTGGCCATAAATGCTGTTCCGTAAGTAATGGGGTGCCCCCTCAAAATGTACAGCTGAATTCTTGAATGGTTATCATGTGGATATAAATACACGTGTTTGTAACTCTGGAGGATTGTGGGGTTGGGGGGTGGGGGGAAAACAAGTGGCCTACTGCAGGGGGCTAGCAGTGTGGACTTTTTGGATTCCCGGCAGGGGGCTACTGCTGGGGAGCTACCGCTGGGGTCCCCAAACCGTCCAACAAGTTGAAAATTAAGTTCTGAATAAGAGAGAGAATAGGTCTAAGGGCCCACCAGGCTGGCAAATTTGGGTTGAGAACCAAATAGATCAGTTGTCCTGAATCGTGCATGCATATTGTCTCTACCGTCAGAAGTCCGCTCGCCTTGGGCTATTTCTTCAAGGGACTCGGGTCAAGTGGACTTCACTCATGACAGGACCGACATGGTGGTCGTGGACATCCACTCCAGTATTGTTTTCCATCTTGTTCTGCGGGAGGCCAGCCAACTAAGTCACTACGGGTAAGAATTTTCCCTGGTTGCTCAATCTTCTTACTCAGTAAACAAGCACAGCATGCATCCGGCTCGAAGTGGAACCTTGTTTACAGAGGCAGGTCCCCGAGGACGTGACGGTCCAGAGACAGGTGAATTGGGCTAGTGAAGACGGTCAAAGGTGTGTAGTCTTGGATAATTGGTCCTTGGTTGCCGCCTCTTTAAATAACTCTTCTCCACGTTGGCCTAACTAGGGATATTAATATTTTTAACTTTCTCCATTGGAATAGTTGTGGGCACTCTAACCTATTCCAGGACCACACCCTGGGAAAAATTCTAAAGGGGGTTCAATAATATTACTCCAAGAGACCTGGTTAATTGAGTGCCCGGTCCTTGATGGATATAGCACCCATGCACAACTGGCTGTAAAGGGCCCTACTGGTAGGCCTGCTGGGGGCTTACTTATCGCCAATAAAATAGTGGCAGGCATTTCCCCAGACCACGTGTGTCAACTGTGGCTTTGTCTGTCTGGGTGGGGAATCTCAATTCCTCATATATTGAAATAGATTCAGTGAGTGGTAATATGGGTTCCGGGGCTAAGACAACAAAGCTCATCCGTCGTAAAAAAAATGTTCCGTGCATGAAGGAATTGGGGTTACATCGGCTTAATGTGGGCGGTAGTAGTTGACATCCCAGGTCAGCCTACATGGTCTAGGGGGGGGCAAGCAAACTACACTAGACTACATGTTTGCTAATCAGGCACTGTTTGGTTGTTGCAACACATTTTGTATTAAACCATGCGTATGGAGCGACCACAAAATGTTAGTTGCCATCTTTGAACTCCCAAGGGAAGATAATTATCTTAACATGAAAAATGGGCTTGAGGCTAAGCAGGGGCTAATTGTGTCAGGTGGATTGAGCATAAAGTGGGGGAATTTAATAAAAATCTGACTGGCACTATGCAAACTACAACTTTAGAGTGGAAATTTGACATGCCCAACTTGCCCAATTTTAGGACCTTTATTGATGGTCACTTGAAACAGAATGTCCAGCCTAGTTAGGATTAACCTTACACACTCTTTCGATCACAGGGTCCTTTTGGAAAAAAGTAAACAAAGGGCCAAAATTAGAGCCATTCATATTATGCATGGTGGAGACATGTGGTAATTTCTTGAAGAGATTAAAAAAACTAAACAAGTCTACCGCAATTGGATTTGGAATCACCAAGTTCACTTATTGCAGAGGGACGCCAAAGTTATGTTGGGCTTGCTTTGCAAAAGTGATACTTCGTCCTTCTGGAGACTCTTGAACAATTGTGGAAGATAACATACTGACCTCGTGTTGAACCCCATTAGTGAAGCGCTTTGATTGTCACACTTTTCTACAGTCTTTGGTCCTGATCATGAAGACAACACGAGATTGGCTACTCTAGAAGCGATTTGATCTAGTAAGTGGGACTTTGTTCTCAATCATCTTACTATATATAACATTATTCTGAGTAGTAGCCGCTCTAGAGCTCCCAGTCCCAACAAGCTCTCAAATGTTGTTTTTAAGCATAACCTCGTAATGTGGTCCTGGATATTAATGATTTATTTTCTGCAAATGGTTACTACCGAAGTGCTCACGCAGTCATGACATAGCACCTATGTTGTTCCAATTTTTAAAAGAGGTAACCGAATTGATCCAAAGAACTACAGACCCATTGCCATTTTAGACGCCGATAGTAAGGTCTTTGGTGCCTTACTATTGCAGCATTTAAATGCATGGTGTGTGGCAACAGGGAGGCTACACAAATGGCAAACTGGGTTTCGTAAAAGACAGTGCTACCTTTTTTGATTTATTTTTGCAAGGAACTTGGGGTTGGTCACCCTGAGTTACCTGGGGGAACCCAGACGTGGACTCCCTGCTCACTGTGCTCAGAGAGGCAAAACTCCACCTCACTGATGATGCCCAACAAGGCTGAAACACATGTATGGGGTTGCTGTTGGTACTCTTGTTCAGAAGGGAATTGCCACAGCATTTTGGTGCTGGACTGGCTATGTGGGCGGGACAAAGACTGATATGCAAATGGAATTTTCCCTTCTGTGAAATGTACAGTGAGAAAAAAAGTGATGGCTGCAAACTCTCAAAGTGGGAAAAAAACCACAGAACAGGTTATCATGCCATGTTCTTTCTGGAGAGGGGCGCATGCTACCTTTTTTGAAAAATGTTTTCAAGGAACTTGGGGTTGGTCACCCTGACTTACTTGGGGGAACCCAGACGTGGACTCCCTGCTCACTGTGCTCAGGGAGGCACAGCTCCACCTCACTGAGGAGGCCCAGCAAGGCTGAAACACGTGTATGGGGTTGCTGTTGGTACTCTTGTTCAGAAGGGAATGGCCATAGCATTTCGGTACTGGACTGCCCATTTGGGCGGTCCCAAGACTGATATGCAAATGTATATTCCCATTGGTGAAAGGTACAATGAGCAAAAGGCAATGGCTGCGAACTCTCAAACTGGGAAAATGCAACAGAACAGATTATCATGCCATTGTTCTTTCTGGAGAGGGGCTCCTGTTACCTTTTTTGAAAAATCACTGCACCACATTGAATGGTTTCCAATTACACTCTGCACATAAACTGGTTGTGAACAGACAAGTTATCTCTCTATTTATTGTGAGATTTGATATGACCACAGCTTTTTACATACTGCCCGCCCTATAATGTTACAAGGGAAAGATAGTCCTGACAGTTATTTATGGGGTGGAATTGTTTGACTTCTCCTATTTAAATATGCTGTCGCTTATTGAAGCCAAACTGTAGAGGAGACTATTAAAACTACCTAAAGCCCTTCCAGTGGCTTCCATTCGATATGAACTGGGTTTGATTTCACTTAGGTGCAGTGGAATGTGGTGTTTCCTAATCTTCTTTGGCAAGGTTTTGACAGGTTCCCCAGGAACCCTGTATGATGATTTGAATACAAGAGTGCTCCCCCAATCTTAACTAGGAATAGGTATGGCAATTTCCCATTTCTCAGCTGTGTGTGATAACCTATTGAATGACATTGGATCTAACCGGGAAGAACTGATGCATCGGCCTAAGCATACCAAAGAGCGTCTGAACGATGGGACTGGCATGCAACACTGGACAAAATGCACAACTATGTTTCATTAGCTCATTTGGCTGAGGACCATAAGAAGCTTGGAGTTTTTGCCCCATTTCTTTCAATCTATACTGGAAAAGGCAATGCAAGGATCTTTTTTGAGATTCAGGTGGAACAGTATTAGGACTAAGGAGACTCTCTATCATTTGATTGTTGAGTGTCCTATGCTCCAAACTACTCGTCTCAGGTATTTTGATCTCTTTTTCTATAATAAGGCTTTTGTCGATATAGATTGTTTTTGGAAAAGATGCCTGAGAAGAAGTGTAACATCAGATGTGCTTGCAGTGGTGGGATATATTAGAAATTTGAAATTGGATATTATTTAGATTGTTTATATGATCTTTTAAAACATGTTAAACTTTTTTTATAAAAGTGTAGTATTGAATTGGATTTTAATACGTACTGATCAATTTCTTAAAAAGTAATTTTCTATCCTTTTTCTTTTATATGTCGTTGGATTTATGGATGTTTGTTTACTTGAATTAATTTTATATGTATTTTCTTAACTTTGTTAAAGGTTTTAATTGAACCAATAGCAATAACATATTTATTTTCACTACCATCTTTAAAAAATAGAGAATAAAATACTCCCACTTAAAAATCTTATCTGGAGCACTGATCATACCATTCTCACTTCAGCCATTTTCAGTAGATGACGCTGGATGCCCACTGTTGTATTCCTGTCATCTATGCTCCTTGCTACCTCAAGTATCATTGAAATATTCTGCCTCTGAAATACTCCCTTCCTGGAAAACATTGACAACCACAACCACCATCTTTGCGACCACTTCCACAACTTCAGTTTTCAATTTTGCCTTCACAAAATCAACATGTAGAGGTATTACAATTTAGCTATCACTGCCAAGGGTGCACCTAAGAAGTAACAGCCCACCAGCCCGAGCTTATGTAAGCCCGAGCAAAGCATTGGCCTTGGCAAGGTATGTGGCCTGTTACCTCCCGTGTACACCCCTGGGGTTCGTGAAAATAGGTTTTGTTTATGTAGATGGGGTCAATGCATATTGGGGGGGTCAAATCTCCCATAAAAAAAGATAGCCACTGCCATGGTGAACAGAAAAGGGACTGGGCCCCTTTTCTATTTCTGTGGTGGCTGAGGGAAGGGGTGCCAGGACTGGATCACACATTTCTGGTCCAGCAGTTAAGTGTGGAGGGATGGGGTGGGGGAAAGATGCAGGATATCTCAGAGGGGGGATGTGGACAGGGGTAGGCAACAGGGAGAGCCTCCCTGTTGCCTCCCCACAATCAAGATGGTGCCATTCGAGGAAGAGCCTCAGGGGGTTGGAAAATGCTGGCGGTAAAGAGTGTTCTCGCCCACAAAGAGTGTTCTCGCCCACTTTTCCAGCCAACTTGTTGGCTGAGTGCCCTTCCCTGGGGTGCAAATACCCTAGAATTCTTTCTTTCTGCCATCTATTCATGACGAGCAACCAGTTTTGTGAAACACAACACTCAAAAACTAAACTGATGTAGAGAGTTTAATAATATCTACCACATTTGATTAGACCACATTGCTGACACTTAAAGCCAAAATTCACTTTAAGATAGATTGCATTGTGTCAAAACAGTGGTTCTTAAACACCCTTCTCACTTGACATAGAAAATAATTCTAACAGGTGGGCTAAACCAAACACAAAGTAAGCAAATTCACTGTCTCAGCATCCCACATTGAACAGGACAGCCCAATAAATCAAGGCTCCCTTCACTCCCCACCTAACATGACACTGGGTCATCTGCATACCTCTATTTCCTTCCCTGATTGCTTATAGATCCCTTGCTGCCAACTGCTTCCTCCCCCATTATTAGCTTCCACTCCCTTGAATGGCAGACAGAAGGAGTGATGATTGATGATGGGCTAATTGGGTGGGAAGGCATGGTCAAGTCCACCCACAAGCACCTGGGGTACCAGCTTGTGTGCTGCTAGTGAGTTGAATATTCCAAAAGGGTACAAGCGTGCCAACCAATTATAGAGGCCATTGTAGCAAAGAGCCCTATAGTTTGAAAGTCAATGAAACGTTGTGTATTTTATGACACTGAAGATGACTTGCACTAGGGGTGGGCATAGTTGTCCACCTAACTCTAGAGATCCAATGACAATCCTATTCCCCATAGAAAGTATACCTAGATGTTCCCCGTGGACCAACCACAATCCAACTTAGTTTTCTTATTTTTCCATGTAGTATGACGTCAATGATGACGAGTTTTCATGTAACACGTTGAGAGGAATACTGTGAGATGTCAGTTGATGTCCTTTGTACTGCCTGTTTTAGATAATTGCAAATAAAACAGCTATGTTTTGCCAACTTCCTGAGTCGGTCTTATTATTGATGTAAGAGTAAATTCTGCATCCCCATCCATCCCATATAGTGTTATCTCGCTTAAATGGCCTACAGGGTCACGTGGTAGCAGAGGGAGGATGGTTCTGAAAAGACCCATCAACCAGTAGGTCTCCAGTGTTTCAGACGATCGGACACCCTCCACTATCTAGCCGGAAGATTGCAAGGTTTCCTGTGGAGAGCGACCGATATAGAATGCTTGCAAGAAGATCGAAATAGGTGTGTTGGGTCCCTCTTTGACGAAATCCCAGCTGGTTTCCACAGTTGCTGAGCGGACGGAAGGCGACAGTGCTCGAATGAAGGAGAGGAGACGATACTGAAGGCTTTGAGCTGAAGAGCGAATGGTGAATAGATTGAGTGGACTGGCAAAATAAGGGAATGGAATTGTGGTAACATAGAAAAGTAACGTGAGGTTGTTTAAAATATATTGAGGAGCGTGTAAAACGAGGAGCGTTATAGTAAACAAGGAGCGTTTATAGAGCCCTGTTTCCTACCTCAAGGCAGGTCTAGAAGGAATAATTTCAAACCCCAATCGGGGTATAACTAGGCGGCACATAAAGAGGTTTATGATAGGGAATGGCTCAAACTCCAATCAGAGTATTTTAGGGGCTAGGGGAAAAGGAGTACCATGGTGTATATGTGAAAAGTCGACTAGTCTATCTGTGTGTAGTGTATTATGTAAATGAAAAAAGGTGTTGAAGAGCGACAGGAATAAGTTGTGTAAAGTTGAAGTAGAGATAAAAAGTTATTACCTATTTTTTTGTCATTGTCAGCGCCGACTGAAAAGTAGGTTGAGATAATTGAGAAATAGAGGCTTTGAGCGACGAAAGTTGGAGCGCGCTCATATTTGTTGTTTTTCTGAAACGTATATGTGTAAACGACGTTAAGTATTGACAGTCAATTGAGTGTCGCCACAATGGGAGATATTACTCCACTCATGCACCTGTGTAAGACGCTGCCAAACACAAGCCTAAGCTCAAACAGTACAGTGTAGAATGGGTAAAAGGCACAGCAGACAAAATGTTCATTCCTTGGCCACAAGGGGGATCACTATCGAAATCGGTTTTGCAACACATGACCACATACTTGCATGCTGCATACACTAGGAAGATATTAGAGAAAAGGTTAGCTGTTTTAGAGCTTTGGAAGATGTATCAGGAAGAGAGAGGATCCGCCATGTGAGGATTGGATGCTTACTCAGTATAGGGAGGAAGGTGTTCACACTTCTGCTCCCCTTACCTCACCTGAAGTGAATGATAGCAGTACAGAAGATGTATGATTCTATCCGTTAAAGGAACTAAAAATAAAAGCGGCAATAGGGTATAGCAACCAGATATATGAACCACCTGCTTATAGCACAGATGATAGTGCAGAAGAGACTAGAAGAAAGGAGGATATCTTTAAGATCTTACAGAATACGGAGGAGAAAAGCGAACGATTGAATGTAAACACAGACATAGAATGAGAAATTAAGAGATGGAAAGGAAAAAGAGGAGAAAGCTGATGAGGTAACCCTCGTACAGAACGAATGGATGGGAGGACAGATATTGCTCCAGCTTGACGGGAAAAGTATTGAGGAAGTTAGGCAAAGGGAAGATCAAGGCGAGCAGGATAGAAAAGACAGGGAAAGAAAAAAGCGATTTAAAGAGGATGAACATAAGAGAAAAAGCAGGCAGAGGCGAGAACAGATGTATCAGGAAGAAAAACAAAGGAAAGAAGAAAGGCCGGAGGAGCAAAGAAAGTATGACAACAGACATAGATCAATCGAAGAATGAGATAGGAAGGAAGAAAGAAAGAGAGAAGAGGAGGAAGCGCAGAAATTAAGGGATAACAGAACATAGAGGCAAAGGGAAGAAGAAGAGTGTACAGCAAACGAAAGAAGAGAATAGAAAAGACATGAAGAGGAAAGATTTAGATGGGAAACGAGAAAGCAAAGAGAATTAGATGAAGAAGTGGAGCTGTAAGGACCGGAGGGGGGGTCTGAACTTGTGCTCTCTATATGGTAGAGGAGAGGCACAAAGGACTCCAGCCAAGATTCTCTATTACAGTAGCAATGGACGAGCAATCAAGGCCTAGCTTCTCAGGAGGTGATGCAGGCTGATTCTTAAGTACAGTGTAGTCCCCAAGCACCCACAAAGGAATGACCGCACACTGGATTTATTTAATATTCAAGGTTATGTACAATATCACGATAACTCACTTTGTACTTGGTTATCTCTAATGGCAAATATACAGTTCTACGTGGTACCATAAATACTATTCGATCTATTTAAAGTGCATCAACTGTACGGTTAAATGGCAGACACATCACTTCATAAATGAAACCAACAATAGATATAAGAGGAAAGCAGTTGGTTAGAACAATTGGCAGAATACTGGCCCCTACCAACTAGACACAGTTCTGTGCGGAGATTCCCCCACCTGGGCAACCTGTAGAATAAAAATATATCATAAGCCCAGTCCATATATTGTTCGCCAGAGTCTTTCCAATAATTCAGCAACCCCAAAGTACCTAGCGTTGTAGCGTTCCTCGTCGGGAAATCGATGGCCCTTCTTGCGTGCCCTCCCTTTAAAGCAGGAGTCACGGGTCGTCGAACATCCGGCTATGAACAGGGTGAACTACGGCAGTAAAGTGGCAGCTTCTTTCCTAACACTGCTTGTCGACAGGGAAGCATAAACGTCCTGCAAGGAAGAGGCGTGTGGTGCACCTCGATGTTGATAGTTCTGGACCCCAAAGAGTTTGAAGAACTGTGGCCCATCAAGGGCTTCGAGTCGTCGGCATCTCTGTGGTCTTTGGGTGGCGGGAAACCCGCTGGCGGATGCTCCTCGCCGCGTCGACGGTCTGGCCTTCTCCGACGGCAATGCGGATGAGCACGTCCGTGAATCGAAAGTTCTTAGGCAACGGGAGCACAACGGCTCTGGTCGGCGGCAGCCGTCATAGACGTTGGCAGACAACAGTCCAAGCGCTTCTCTTTGGGATTCCACAGCAGTCCCCTTCTCCGGTCGGCAGCCTTTCGTTGGTCTGTTTACCAGGGAGCTTTGGCAAAGATCAGCTGGTGCACGATGGTCCCTCGTAGCTCGGGAAGAGGGCGCCTTACCAGGTCCTCTCTGGGCCAGTCTTTGGAGACACAGCAGTTTTCAGATTGAGGAAGAAGAGCAACGGCAAGTCTTCTCATCCAGCAATGGCTTCAAGGTCAAGATTCAGTTTTACTCCAGTAACTCTTCGTAGTAGACCTCAGCTTCTGAACATGATTCCTAGCAGTAAGAGGTCCTCAGATATACTGTTGATCTCCCATTCATTCTGCGGGGTCACACTCAGGCAGCCAATCACTTCGAAGGGCATTCAGCAGTCAGTCAGCCAATCAGGCACACAGTGCATTCAGGCCATTCTTCTCCATACAACACAGAATGTGGATTCGGACAAGTACCACGCCATTCAACACTACACACCACATTCATACCAGTTTCGGGCAGGGCTGTCTCAGCCATTGTGTCAAACACCAGATACCAGACATCCCCAACAAGAAGGGTAGATTTGTCACATACTCCATTCACCCAAGTCCCACCCACAGGTGTACCCACAACATATGGCCATTGGGAAGGCTCCATACCATATATGGAACTTCCACCCAACAGTCAGTCAGGGGGAAGGGACAGAGTCAGGGCTTCCCAGGACTTCGGGAAGATCAAGGTAACAGGCTATGGAAGGCAAGAGGCCACGGGGCCATCTTGTCTCCATCAGGAATCTACCGATTCCAATGACAGGGCCTGGCGTTCCCAAAATGGAAGACGCTCAGGGCACCAGTCAATTCAGCATAGTGCTGCCACCAGCCCGTAACCTGCTCTGTGGGCCACACAGGTGCCCAAAAACATACACTAGAGGCACAGGATTGTACCCCCACCCATGGGTGCCATAAGGGTATCCCATGGGTGTGTGCACCAAACCAACAAGAGAGAGCTGCACTGCCAGGAGTCCCACATGAACTCCTGCATGGAAAACACGACAGAACACACGATAAAAAGCAGTAAAGGACAAGGATACGGAGGCCCTTTCCTTCCGATGCATTTCCAGCATCACAGGAGCAAAAAAAGGAGAAAGAGGGAGCGCGATATTGGTTGCATTCAGAAAGAGTTATTGGAACCAAGTCCAGTAATGCCATGGGGCAATGTAGAGGAGTTCCTCCCATCACAGGGAGCAATGTTAGGGCCATCTAGGGTAGCCCTAGAGGGGAATTCCGACATAGGGAGCATCGGAGAGAGGATAGATAAAGCCTATCAAGACTTAAGAGAAAGTAGCAAACCGGGAAGCCGAGGGAAGTGAGAACAGTCCCTGGTCTCCCAATCACGAACCAAAGACATTGACCTGTTCAGTTTCGAGTATAGAGCCTTGTCCTTAGACAGGCTGAATTTAGATAAGGGTGAAAGAGAAGAGAGCCATACTAGTTGGGGACTAGATATGTTAGACGATGAAAGAGAAATCCTCCATGGGGAAGAGGGAGGATGTGCATGTGGACCTGAGGGATGTCTGCAGACAGACTAGGAAGTAAGATGGTGTGATTTAGAGCAGCCTAAGGATAGGACGCCAGATCCTGCAGCATATCCACAGTGACCTAAAGGACAATCGCATAGCGAAAAGGGAGAGTCACCACCATATGTGAGCAGGCTGAGGTCATTGCCAGGTAGAAGGCAATCAGGATAGGCAGACAATGTGAGCCGATTGTGGATTTGGGTTCACGCAGTTCCCTTTATTGGAGAAAGGAGGGGTCAGACCACAGTATTTTCCTTGGCCACAAATGCATAAGGATAATTTAAGGTGTAAACTTCCCAGTTTAACGACGGGTACGGGAAAATGTATTAATGAACTTGAAAAAAATGACAGGGGGAAATACCTTAGCAATAGGGGACATTAAGGGTCTCCTAGCAGCCATTCCTTGGGAAAGGGCTGATGACATTTGGATGAGAGCAGGATACTCCAGTGTCACAGCACAGAACACAGCGCATGATGGAGCCCCATTTAGACATTTTAGAGCAGATGTCTGGTGAGTGCTCAGGGTATAGTATCCTGATACGTCAGATATGGGTGCATTTATGGCACGTAAAATGAAAGATGACGAAGAGCCGCTTGCTTACATTCAAAGTATTCAGGAACGGTGGACCCTTGAAATGCGGGAACCGTGGGGGAAGACAGTGGTAGTATTCTACCACGTTTTAAGTCAAGGATTGTCAGAGCAGGTACAGAGACAGCTCAAGAAATTAGTGGGAATGGAAGCGAAGCCATGGCCAGAAATACAGTTGACCATAGTTCATCACTATCAGTTGTTGCAAGAGAAAAAGAGGAAGAAGGAAGATGCTACAAAACTTGAGGAAGTCAAGTTAGTTCAGAAGAATTTGCCAAAATATGCCATAGAAGAGGCGGTGTTGACAAGCGGAGAAGGATTGGGAATGCAGCAAGCAGTGGGTGCATCACAGGCGAATAATCAGCGCCAATGGATCAAGGCGTGAATGGGTTTATGCTGCAAGCTGGGGAATGTACTACAGAGGAAGGGGTGGTTTTCAGAATAATCAAGGGAGTTTTCAGAATACACAGAATGATAATCATCAGAATGTGCAAGGAGGATTTAATCAAGGTGGGCAAATCAGAAGAGCTCCTCCTGTATGTCAGACATGTGGGATAATAGCGCACATTGCGCGCACATGTGGAAGCCAAAGGGTATGTGCAGAATGGGCAATCTCAAGAGGGGGGACAGCTTATCCTCCAGCATATAGCTCACAAGCTAGGGATGGGTTTGCCCAAGATCAGACAGTGTATCAAGCACAAGCGCCGCAAATGCAACAAGCATTGAAGCCACAGCAAGCACCATTGAATCCCCCTCAAGGGCAGTCACAGCACGCACCCATGCAGATACAGCAGAATGCAAACACAGAACAGTTACTGACACCTAGAGTAGGAAATTTCACTGTGGTGGGAGGAAGTCCTTTCACAGGTACGGGAATAAGTATGTATCCACAATAGGACAGCTCCGAGGGTGACTTGATGCAGTACTATCAGTGACACCAGACCCCCAAGAGGAACCAAGGGTTCATGGGATGGTAGGAGGCAAAACTTTTTCTTTTTTAGTAGACACTGATGCTACTCGTTCATGTTTATGAGAGGGAAAATACCCAAAGTTGGGAAATGCCATGAATGCGCAAGAATTGGGGAGATGGCCATGCTCAAAGGAACCGATGACGAGGGCAGACCATGGAGATCAGTGATTGCCATTGGGGAATTGTATAAATTGACTGACGTCACTGACGAGGATATGTTTAGAGATTCATCAGATGATGAAGTGATATTCGAGATGAGAATTACATATTAGGGAGGATAGCTCAAGGGTAACATGCTCGCCTTGCAAGCAAAACGACATGGAGCACCACATGTTTGATCCCCGGGTCCGAGCTTAGAAACCTCTGGCTATTAAGCGCGTTATAAATAACTGATGAGGATATGGTTAGAGATGATCCATCAGATGATGAAGTGATATTCGAAATGAGTATTACATATTAGGGAGGATAGCTCAGGGGTAACGTGCTCGCCTTGGAAGCAAAACGATACAGAGCACCACATGTTTGATCACCGGGTCCACACTTAGAAATCTAAAGTTTTTAAGCGCATTATAAATAACCTACCATATCATATCATATTGGTTCAGAATAGAGAAAAGGGAGATCCCACTGCAAATGGTAATAGTGCGACGGCATCCAGCATTTTTTGATGAAGACTTGGAAAAGGTACCAAACTCTTTATGGCCTACAGGCACCTATGATGTAGGCCTATTGAAGGGAGTAGTGGAGGTTAAGATAAAGCTGAAGACAGGAGCAATTTTACCTCAAGCAAGACAGTAACCCATATCTCGAGAGGCGGATTCCGCTATTTTTAAGACTATATCATCCCTGATGGAACAAGGTGCTTTAGTGACGTCAGAGTCACTGTGTAATACCGTGGTGTATCTGATAAAATAATCGAAGGGATGGCCGTGGTGATTCATACATGATATGAGACCAATTAACCAAATTGTAGAAGCAGAGTTTCCTTCAGTTCCGAATCCGGTGACAATATTGTGTAGTATCCCAGAAGAAGCACGATATTTTACGGTGATTAACTTTAAAAATGCATTTTTCTCAATCCCATTGCATAAGTACTCCCAAGACCTTACGTCATTTACGTTTCACCAAACTAAACTGAAAAGCACTTGTTTGCCCCAAGGATCTATGAGTCTCCATTGGTCTTTAATAGAGTCCTCCAGATGGACTTAGGCAATATTGATTTGAAAAGCATTGTGATACAGTAGATAGATGATATTTGGGTTTGTAGCACAACAGAAGATGAGTGCAGACAAGACTCAATTCAGTTAATGACTATCCTAGCAGATAAGCGATATAAGGTAGACAAAGAGAAGTTACAATATTGTCAAGAAGAAGTGTTGTATATAGGCCAGTTGAGCTCACATGAGGGGAAAAGGGTCACACCTGAAAGAGCTGAGGCGATTATGAAAACAGCAAAACCACACACGGTAAAAGACATGCAACGGTTTTGGGGATTATGTAACTATGTTAGAGAGTGGGTGTTTGATTACAGTTCATACAGGCTCTGAAGAAAGCACAAGTGAATAAGGAAAAAATAGAATGGACCAAAGAAATGGAGGGAGGGTTTAAAGAACTAAAGAAAGCAATTTGTACAGTTCCAGTTTTAGGAATTCCCAATTGACACAAAAAGAATAAACAGTAGAGGGACAAGGGGGTAAACCTCTTTTACCCCCTTATTGGTTTTGAAATAAGGTATATTCACTCCTGGTCCGTCATAACTCACCACTATGATCGTATCCACATAACAAATGTCCCACATTTAGCAGCCCCAGTGGGCATCCTGATTGCATCCAGCTTGCTCCACAATTTTACCTGTCAATCGAGTTGAATGCATTTTCCAGATCAAGGAACGCATAAACAGATCCTCCCCTAAGACATCCACCTGTTTTTATTGATTGTTCCTTCTTGGGAGTATTTTTTTTTGTATTTGTTTATTATTTATATCGCGTGCCGAACCCTGAGGTAACTGGGCCCTTGAGAAACTTAGAGGTTACATCCATGTTATAGAAGTGTACATTAGGCAAGAATATATACAATGATTGAGACCCTGGTTACAGATGTGTAGGAGAGTCAGAGACATAATACAGTGTCACAAATAGCAGTGGAGGGTAAATAAGAGGGTACCATCTTAATGTTAGTTGCTCAACCAGTTGTTTATGCTGACTTTGAAGGTGAGGAAGGAGGGTTCTTGTCTGGGAAGGATGGGGATGGAGTTACAACGTTTGGCAGCTTGGACTGGGAAGCAACTCTTCCAGCTGTTTTCAGCTTGGATCTTGGTATCACAAGGTTGTGAGATTGCAAAGATCTGGTGGCGCATGTAGGTTGGTGCTTGCAGATGTTGTCAGAAAGATATTTGGGCGCTGTGTTTGTGAGACATTTGTGTGTGATGGCTAAAGTGCGTTGTGTAATTCTATCACAGATAGGCAGCCAGCTGATGTTGTGTCTGTGCATGGAGATATGGCAGGATCTGTGAAGACTAAGTGCTGCTCTCAATGAGTTGTTCTGGAGTACCTGAAGTCTGTTTAGGCTTTGTTCAGAAAAGCCTAAAAAGAGTGTGTTGCAGTAGTCTAATTTAGACAATGCAAGAGCTCTGGCTAGCGTTAGGCAGCTACTTGTGGATAAATACGATTTAGTGCTGTAAATCAGTTTATTAGCATAGGCTGTCGAGGACGCCACACTGCTGATTTGTTTTTTAAGAGATAGTGTTGAGTCAGGGTAGACCACAAGGGTTTTTATCTCTTTCAACACCTTGATTAGGTTGCCGTCAATACTGAAGGATGAGTATCTGGTATTGAGTTTGTTCAAGCATGCCTGAGTGCCCACAATCATTAACTCGGTCTTGTCGTCATTAAGACATAGGGCCTCATTACACGGTAGGTGGTGAGCCATGGCGCTATTAGCGCCATGGCTCATGCCGGTAAAATACCGGCACCGCCTTGGCGGAAAGGGGATTTACCGCCCCATTCCAAGGTTGGAGGGGCGGTAAATCCCCCTTCCGCCATTGCCCTTCCCCATTCCCATTTCTGCCCCATAGGGCTCTATGGGAATGGGGAAGGCGTTAATTACGGCACCGCAATTTTGCGGTGCCGTAATTAGCTCCGAGGTCCCTTAGCGGGTTGGTTTTTAACGCCTGCAAAAAGCAGGCGTTAAAGCACCAACCCGCTAAGGGACCTCGTAGTAAGGCGGTAGGGATTTACCGGTACCGGTATTTTACCGGTACCGGTAAATCCCTACCGCCATCCGTGTAATGAGGCCCATAGACTATTAGTGCCAACCAGGCTTGGATTTCTAGATAAATATTGTTCAGTAGTTTAGCATCCCAGTCACAGTGGCCAGAGAGGGGGGTGAGGACTTGGGTGTCATCTGCATTGTTGGTGTAGATGACACCCAAGTTGTTCAGACAGTCAAGTAGTAACTTCTAAATATATTGTATACAGTAGGTGACACACAAGAGCCTTGAGGGACTCCACAGAGTATGGGTGTTGGGTCCGCTGAGGCTGAAGGGGAGAAAACTCTGGTGGTCCGATTAAAGAGGAAGGATTTGATCCAGGCGGAGGCATTGGTGGAGAATGCTGCAGCTGAGGTGAGGTGTTTGGTGAGAATTTGTTGGTCGACGAGGTTGAAGGCCGCAGATAAGTCAAGGAGTAGGAGGATTGCTAGCTTACCTTTGTCCCTTGCCTCATCCATTTGGATCTTGAGGTTGAGGAGAGCTGTCTCAGTTCCATGTCTAGGTATAAAGCCTGATTTTCTAAGGCGTAGTAGTTCATTCTCTTGTAGGTGCTTCTGAATTTGCAACTAGGCCACACGGTCCAAAGTTTTTAAGAGGAATGGTACCGTGGTGATCGGCCTGTAGTTTTTGGGGATATTTGGATCAAGATTAGTTTTTTTTAGATGTGGCATGACCCAGGCTTCCTTGAGATGGTTGGGTAAATGGTTGGAGGAAAAGGAGGAGTTTGTCAAAGTGGTGATGAAAGGGGCTAGATGTTTAGCTCCCTCTTTGATGATGGAGGCAGGACAGGTATCTCCATGGCAGTGGGAGGGTTTTAGGGTTTTTATGATGTCTTCAACTTCCTTTGGAGTTACATGCGAGAATGTGAAGGGGGTACAGGATTGTGGGCTTTTCGGCGAGTCTGGGGTGGGCTGTGAGTTGGTGGTGAGGCTAGCTTTTTTAGATTCATCTTTAGATTTAGCTCCATCATCAAAGAGGGAGCTAAACATCTAGCCCCTTTCATCACCACTTTGACAAACTCCTCCTTTTCCTCCAACCATTTACCCAACCATCTCAAGGAAGCCTGGGTCATGCCACATCTAAAAAAAACTAATCTTGATCCAAATATCCCCAAAAAACTACAGGCCGATCACCACGGTACCATTCCTCTTAAAAACTTTGGACCGTGTGGCCTAGTTGCAAATTCAGAAGCACCTACAAGAGAATGAACTACTACGCCTTAGAAAATCAGGCTTTATACCTAGACATGGAACTGAGACAGCTCTCCTCAACCTCAAGATCTTGTTTTGTTTTGAAGAAGAGTGATTTTATTTGCGAGGGCTTGCTGTATTTTGGTACATCATGTTGCATCTTTGGGGCAATCTTGTGAGAGCGAGGCTGAGGATTCAAGCTCTTGAAGGATGCTGAAGAGCTCATTAGTGTTGGATTTGGCGTTATGGATTCTGGAATTAAAGGTGTTAGGGAGAATTCTCTGTTTAGGCTGAATTTCCTAACCTAGTGAGTCCCCCAGCAGCTTTGCTGGATTTCTGGAGTTTGTTTTTTTCCATCATGCCAAGAGTGTGACTCTTTTCTCCCACTCTTGGACATGAATGTGGTTAATTCCTTTAAATGTCAATGTGTTCTATGGGTGATGGGGTCTTTTACTCCATAGGGTCTCATATGTTTTCTATGTGTGTTACACCGCACCCTCCGTGCCGTAACACTGGGGCGTCCTAGAGGATCCCCACCATAGACTCCATACCCTGGGACTGACTACTGTCTCTCAGGGTATGTAAAGTCACCATTGGCTTTACTAGACCTACATTTACTAACACAACTAGTACAAACCATCCTATTGTGGACGTACTAGTAGGGGTAATTCGATTACCCCTGGGTCTGTTATTCGAGGGGGCACTGACCCGTCCCCACTCGTCGAGTTTTGGCTGGTGGCAGTGGAAACTACTTGTTATATTCGACCCCGAATATAACCCTATGGGATTCTTCCCATTGTTGGAGGTTAATACTTTTTCTCGTTAATCTCTAACATACTACCGGTTTATTTATCTTAAATAAATCTATCGGTTGGTATTTTCTGCCAGAACTCGGTTTTAAAATGGCGTCTGTGTTCGTCTCTGTGACTCCTAAACCAAAGGTTGAGCCCTTTGTTCCACTTTTGGCAGGCTTCTGTCCAGAGGCTCTCCAAAGTGGTGCCATTCTGTCTGGGTACCACAGGGAGTGTGGGAGGGGGTTTAGGCACCCTGGACTGAGTTGCCTTGCCAACTCAAGTCACACTCTGGTGTGATTGGCCCAAGTGGTGAGCCACCCCGCTCACCACTTAGCGTGTTTTGATTGACAGCTAGGCTGAATGAATGGGGGTTTTCTGCATAAAAGCAGGGCTTTTGGGACTGGATCTTCAGAAGTCGCCACAGGACCTAAGAATCCGACGAGGGTAAAGCTGAGCCGACCTGCAACGATGCCACATCCGGTGGAGCCCTGCTGAACCGACTCACCACTTCCCGACGACAGAGGAGATCTCCCGGCTGGAGAGTCTTCTTCCCCTGACTGGTGGGAACAACCAGTCCCTTTGCTTTTTCTTCGCTTCCAGGGCGTAGTGGTCGAATTGCCTGTGCTGAGCACCCTGGCAACCGGATAGCCACTAACCCGTACTGCGACCAAAAGGTGGTGCCTTGTGACCGAGCACTCCACGGCTGGTCTCTTCCCTGGTGGTGCAACGATCTTCAACTTTCCTTCGACGACGAGAGCATCTCTTCTCTTGGCAAAGCCCCGACTTGCATCCACCACCAGGAACAACTGCCCCCGCCAGAGCTGTCTCTCCACATACAAGGTACCGTGTCCGCCTGGCTTCCCTTGTGATGGTTAGCGTGAGGTGTCTTAATCCTCGCCTCTCCATTGGGTCGCCTCCAAACCTTCTTAACTTTCTGTTCTGAACTGGTCCAATCTTTCTGTGACAATTTGCACCAAAGACTCGAAGTGCATTTCCACTGTGATACTTGTTGGGACATATCGCCTTGCCTCTCTCCGAGTGGGCCTGGCCTCTGAACTTTGCGATCTACAGTAGACCCTGCCTTACTTGCCTTGCATTTGTACGTAAAAGTGTTGGTACCGAGTTGATTTCATACCCTGCCTTTTCTCTCCCGTCCTAACGAATACTAGAGTGCCATCTAGGTTAGAGCATTCAACTCTGTCTGCAAATAAGTGGTGCTGTAGAACCTAGACTTGTCGAACTATTGTTAGTGGGATTGATTTACTTATAGTAATTGTGATTGAAGTTGTTTGCCGTATTAGTGCCAGTGTGTTTTTCATAGATGTGTTTTTATAAATAAATAATTATATATCTTTACACCGAAGCTTTGTTGCGTGTTTGCTTGTTCTACTGTGTAAATTGCCCTATCTTGTATACTCCACATACTGCCTAACTCTTCCTGAGGGAAGTCTGACTGCTCAGCCACAGCTACCAAGTGAATCTGTGTGGTACAGACTACTACCAAGTGGGTTTACTGCCAAACACCTGTAGTCCTAAATCTTTTGCAGTGGTCCCAGAGGGAACTGCACAAGTTTCCGCCTAACAAAAGGCTTCTTTTTTTGCAGAGAGGATAGCTGCTTTACAGATTGTAGAGGCTGACGTAAATGCGGTTTTGTTGGTGTTGGTAGGCGAGTTCCCCCAAGTGGATTCCGCTGATCTTTAAATATTTCGAAGGCATTTTGATTCGGGGGTGAACCACTTGTTAAGGTGTGCGATAGGTTTGGTTTTCCTGAGTTTAAGGGGAGCCGCAGTATCTAGCACAGATTTCAAGGTATCGTTGTAGAGTCCTACCAGTTTGGTGGGGTCAAGGTTCCTGAACTTAGACTCATTGAGGATGTTGCTGATGAGGGGCTGGATGCTGTCTATGGAGATGTTACGACAGTTTCTGGAGAGGGGAGGGGGGGCTGAGGTGGCTTTAGAAGGGAAGGATCCAGGGATGGAGAAGAGGATGGGGTGGTGATTTGACCAGGCTACTGGGTTGTTCTGGAGAATGGTGATGGAACATTTGAGGTCTGTCACCCAGTCCAGTGTTCGACCTTTGGAGTGAGTAGGAGATGTGATTCTGTGTGTAAAGCCCAGGTTTGTGATCGCGTTAGCCAGAGCTAGGGCTAGAGGGCCATTAGGGTCTTGTAGACCAAGGTTAAGGTCACCTAGGAGGATGGTTTGGGAGCCAAATTTAGTGTTGGTGGAGAGGTGGTTTGTGATGTCTTCCTCGAAGGAGGGAGAGGGGCCGGTAGATAAGATGTAGGAGAATAGTTTGTGTCGATGAGAGTGTAAGTTTCACTGATAGGTGTTCCACAGAGAGGGGAGTAGTGGTGGGAATGGCTCTGAGGGCTAGGTAGGTTTTGGCAATGAAGGGCACTACTCCACCTTTGCCAGAGTTTCTGTCGGCCCTAATAATGGTGTAGCCATCTGGTAGGGAGACTGCTAGGCCTGCTGCCTGGTGTAACCAGGTTTCTGTAATAGCCAGGAAGTCCAGACTGTTGGTGATAATGAGGTCGGCGATCTCTGAGGCATAGGCTACAAGAGAGCGAGCATTGATGAGGGCTCCTAGTATATTGGTTGATGGTGGCATGGGGCTGGGTACTTTTGAGTTCGAGCTGGTGGCTGGGAGAGTGGTGGTGCTATTTTAATCATGTTGCATGTGTGGGCTTTAGACCTTAAGGTGGTTTTATGTTTAGGGAATCGAGAGCCTAGTCTCAGGTTCCTAGTGTGGACTGATAGTGGAATCAGTGGTGTTGGTGGTGTAGCATATCGTTGTAGCCATTCAAGCGGGCTGATCGAGTTATTGGTAACTGTGTTCAATGGTGTTTGTTGGAGTGGTTGTGGGAGAGGGTGGGTAGGAGAGTTGGTAGAAAGCGTGTTGGGGAGACTATGTGTGCTAATGGTAGTAGAGAGGCCATGGCTAATGTAACTCTATGGAATGAAGACATGGTGGTAGAAGGGTTGCCAACGAGGGTTGGTGGGGGGCTGAATTGTGAGCAGGTAGTGACGTGGCTAAAGATAATAGTTTTTTACAAGGTAAGCTAGGTAGGCTAGAGTCTCCCCTGTTTTCCCAGCCGTTAGCGACTAATTCCCAGAATAACCTGCGGTCTTTGGTGAGTAATGCTTGAACCAAAACATTGCATTGTTTCTCTATTAGTTCCTGTTTCTTCCTTTTCATTAGTGATTTATATTCCTTTTTCAAGTTGAATTTTAGACCAGCAGGAGAGCCCCACCCTTGATTGTCTCATGTAAGGCTTTCTTCCATTCCCTGCATTGTGCTTCAAACTAAAGGGCGTGGTGATGTTTGTGGGGTACCTTCCTTATTTGCAATTATGCCTTTCACATATTTTGTCACGGACCATGGCCACAAGCAGTTTAAAAGATGCCACTAGTTCTACTCGCAATTTGGAAGAAGTAATTGGCACTGGTCGTTACTATCATCTACATAGAGACAGCTGACGGTTTGATCTCTCTTTGGGAAAGCTGTATGTTGTGAATACACTTAGAGGTCAGGTTGTACTTCATGACAGAAATGGCTTATATATAGCACCATGGGAAAGTGGTCACTCTCTACACGTTCCTCCACACGAAAGTCTGTCACCCAATTATACAGATAGCAATCTACAACCGAGTAATCAATAGTGGAGGAGTAAAGGCCCCTACTAAACGTGTGTCAGGGGGTGTCACCCTGGGCCCTACCATTCAGTTCAACCAGGGAGAACTCTGATAGAAAGTTGCTAGATATTTGCCACCACGGTCGGGTGTATTGGACACCACATTCCTCTTAGGTATGACGCATGGTTCTTTCAAAACCCTAACCTGATTATGTGCTTCACAGGGGGCAGGCTTGGGGGCTAACTTGATGTTGATGTCACCCAGTACCAGGAGGTTACCGTTATTACCATATAATGTAACCTCAACAAAGAAATCCCATATCCCAAATGTTGCTCTATCCTTTTTATGGGGAGAATATATGTTAACAATATACCTTGTTCAGGTGGTTTATATCAGGCCAGGTAAGACACAGTATAATCATTGAGCTAAATTCGGGCCACTGTCTTTTCACCCTCAACCCAATCCCCATTTGGACCATGGTGGTCAAGACTCACTTGTTTCACACCTTGTGGCTTTTATTTGCCTTTACTGTATGTGCTTGATATCCTGGTATACAAAATTGATCCGTTAACCAGGTTTCCTGGAAACAGACAATACTGAATTGTCCTAGATAATCCACCTAATCGACATGCTACCGTTTAGCTGCTACATCTGCCACATTCCAAAGATGGTAAATATGCCCCCCTCTGCCCAGCACAACTCCCCCCGTACACCCTGGCCGGTTTAATGCATGGCTGGTTCCGCAGCATCTTATACAATGTGACCTTGTGAAGATCAATTAGCCAAGGTCTGTTAGAAGCCTGTCGCACTGGGGCATTTTGAATTAAGGCCAGTACGGGGGTAATGAGATAAAACAATGAGTCATGGATGTGGCACTGCCTGGCTTTCACATGCTGGAGTAGCACAATCCCTTTCCCAGGCAGACCCTATCTGCATTGTAAGAAACATGCATGAAAGTGCAGGTTGCTGGAAGAAAAAGAAACATTGCAGCCCCCACAAAACCAGCAATCTGACAGTATTCGCACAAAGGTAACATTTTTAAGAGACATATCAGTAAAGCCCAGCGCCTCCTAGGTCACGGCTATCAACACATGTTTATAAGAATTCTTCTTCCTGTGCGTGCAGCCCTTAAAGGTGGCAATGAGACTCCAATTTTCAGGGCTCTCTGCCTTTGTGCTTCTTGGTGTCCCACTGTGCTTCTGTACCTCAGCGGGCAGTCAAATATCTACTCTGCTACTCATGCATGTTGAATTAGTGGCCCAATGATCCAAGGACCTGCTCTCCAGCAAGATCGATTCTTCATGGGTAAATCACCCCTCATCAACACCTCTCTTGTGGACAAAAGATTGTGCATTGCTTGTGAACTGTGTAAAAACCAGGTCACCTATTGAGGTGCTATGATGCCCTTCCCCTCACCAAGGCACTCCAGCCCTTGGGTAGGCTTGGGCTACTGTTGTTGGCCTCAATGATCTGGCCTGACAGACCTGGTGTCATAGGTAAGAGGCGGATCAACTGAAGCGTATTGAGGAGGCACTGTCTGTTTAGCCTGGACACCTCTTTCAAGGCTTGGAGTGACAGTTTTAGCTCTGCTGTAGTGGATTCCAGCCACAGCATGAACTGCCATATCTTATCCTGTGCCTGCCTCTCCAAATTACGGAAGAGCCATGGTGAGTTTGCTTCATTGTCTGTATTGTCCCGGTCACTTGCACTGGTTGTGTGAGAGACCTCTGGGCCTTTCTAGCCCACAGTCATGCTGCCCATTCTTCGGACCTCAGCCATCTTTCCTTGTCCTTTGCATAGTTGTTAGTGGTTCTGACACTCAGCACTGGGGGTATCATTACTTCACCTGCTGTTTTCTTATCACACATAGGCTCTATGATAATGTATTTAGAGGGTGGGATTGGGGGGACTTCATCCTGCTCGCCTGTCAACCAGCCTCTGCCTTTATTTCCTTGTTTTAGCGCTGCAGTTTTGGACTAATCTAATTACATGTTCCATTCCGGCTTTGGGTTAAACCAGCAGATGCATTCTGGGACATGTATGCTGTCCAAAAGGCAGCGGGCTGGAGCTGGAGTAAATACATTTGTTTGCAGCAAGCTATTCAGAGCTGCAGAGGGCCTGATTGCATTCACCTGTTCCAAGCTACTGCAGGCTAGGCTGCAGAGAGCTGGAGAGCACTTGATTAGAAGCCACTGCTGCTACTGCTGCAGGCTACTGGAGCCAGGGCTGGGCTTAATTGAACACAGCTACCAGAGTCTGCAATCAGCTCCACCCTGCTTGCCTGCTAGCTGGGAAGGACTTTATGAGCTCTCTTTGAACAGAAGCAGCAGGTTACTGAAGCCAGGGCTGGGCTTAATTGAACACAGCTGCCAGAGTCTGCAATCAGCTCCACCCTGCTGGCCTGCTGGCTGGGAGGGCCTTCATAAACTCACTATGAACAGAAGAAGTTGTTTGTCAACTGCTTCCACTGGGAGTTCGTGCTGGTGCTCCTGTTACCAGTTTTTGTTGACTTTTCCTGGAAATCCTCTTTTGGCCTTTGATTCCTGTTGCTGTTGATGCTTGCAGCTCCCTCTCCAGTCTGCTGCAGCCTTCTGCCCTGCTCCTCTGGGCTTCCCTGCCTGGCAGCCTTGCCACACTCTGCTGCATTCTGCACTGCTCATCTGGGCTCCCAACTGGCCACTCTGCCGCGCTCCACTGCCTGCTGTCCTGCTTCTCTAGGCTCCCAACTGGCCGCTCTGCCGCGCTCCGCTGCCTGCTGTCCTGCTCCTCTGGGCTTCCGTGCCTGGCAGCCTTGCCACACTCTGCTGCCTGCTGTCCTGCTTCTCTGGGCTCCTGCCTGACCGCTTTGCCGCACTCCGCTGCCTTCTGCCCTTCTCCTCTGGACTTCCCTGCCTGGCAGCCTTGCCACACCCCGCTGCTTTCTGCCCTGCTCATCTGGGCTCCCAACTGGCGGTTCTGCCGGACTCCGCTGCCTGCTGCCCTGCTCCTCTGGGCTCACGCCTGGCGGCTCTGCCATGCTCCACTGCCTTCAACCCTGCTCTTCTGGCCTCTCACCTGGCGGCTCTGCCACACTCCGCTGCCTGCCGCCCTGCTCCTCTGGGCTTCCCTGCCTGGCAGTCTTGCCACACTCCTCTGCCTTCTGCCCTGTTTCTCTGGGCTTCTTGCCTTGCAACGTGCCTGTTCTAGCTTCTGATATCCTATCCTGTCCTGTACCTGGTTATTTCTTTCTACGCTGCTTTCTACTTATATACATCTTGGTCTACTGTGGTGTCTCCACTTGAATCCGTTTTACAGTGCGATCCTGGGTTGGTCTCTGTTCAGATCAGATAAGGGAAGACTTCTGTTGACTTCACCTAATCCGTTGAAGTCGTACCTGTCTCAGTATATGGTCTTTCAGTTTTACCCTTGCACTGAGTACAACAGTTTCCTCGGCACGCCTAAGTCATGACGTTGCTGTATGACTGTTGTTAAAAGTAATCTGCTGGTACCTATCCCAAGGGCTTTCCTTAATCCCTGGAGACCCCTTATCATATTCCAGTACACCCTTACTTCTGATCAATCCATGTTTCCCAGTGTACTTCCTTGTCTTTGCCTTTTCTCTGTCTCTTTGTTTACAGCCTGCTCCTGCAGTTCCTGTGAATACCTGTTTAAATTAACAAATTGGTATGTACCTTTAATCTGTTATATACTAGCATTGTCTCCGGAATCTCCCTTAATCTACTTGCATACAGTGATAGATAGCCTCTGCCCTGTGCTCTCCGCTTAGACTTGTGACAGGATGTCCTAGGCTTGTTGACACTTCATCGTTGGGAAGAGGACAATTATGGTCATGTGCGTTAATGCAGTTTTCTTCACTGTGTGCTGCAGTGTGTCTCATCGGCAAAGCAAGGCAGTCTCGAGCAGAACTGAGTCTGCCTTGAGTGCTCTTTGGAGGAGGAGCCAGCGTATCCCTCATTAGCTCGTTGCCCGGCTGCGCACAGCAGTGTGCTCCAGTGTGTCTCGTGTGTGTTGGGGGTCTATCCTTGGCCCCCCAGGCGTGCCCGTGAGCCCCCAACCCAACAGAGCTCAGACTCACACGTCCGTTAGGTTCGGGCTCCCCGGTCGCTCTGTAGCTTCCGGGAACGCCCCGTTTATTTAAGCCGCACGCGGCGACGTGCAACGTCACGCCGCCGCGTGCGCAGTCCTTACGGGGCAACGCCACACTCCTCCTTTTTCAGGAGGACACACAATTACGTTATTAGTTAAACACAACATATCACACTGCAAACAACTTGCCCATCCTGGACCCAGGCCCCTTTAATGTCAGCCACCCTCACCCCGGACGACTCTCCACCTGTCCCAACACATACTCACTGAGGTAAGCGGGTTTCCCTCGCCCAGTCCTCTGGGGGTACCTCCCGCTCACCTCCGGCACCGGCAGTCCGTCAACAGTAGCCTCCCGACACGGAGAGGCCGGGACACCGAGAGGGGGCCCATCTTCCTCAGGGATCTCGGCGACACCAGGGTCCAGAGGGGGTCCAGTTCTCGAGTCCCCCAGCTTCTTGAAGAAGCTGACGTTACGGGTGACAGCCGTCCGCCCATCGGAGGCCGTCACCATTGACCCCTTCACAGCGACCACATCCAGGGGCGCTGGTTCATAAGGTAGTGACAACTTCCCGTGAGGATGGCGGTTCCGGATGAGCACCTCATCCCCGGGTTTCAGCCGCTGGGGCCGCAGGCCCCGGAGCACGTTCTCTTGGCTGATCCTGGCCAGTCGGTCGGCCTCAACCTGCTGGTCGTTGATAATCCCGGGTTCTCTCTCCTGTACCTCCGACAGTAGACCCCGGGGGCATCGCCGGAACAGCACTTCCGCCGGGGCGACACCAGTGGAGGCATGTGGGGTGGTGCGATACACTCTCAGGAATTGATACAATGCCCGTTGGAGGGGCTGGCCTTGTCCTTGCGCAATCCGAAATGTCTTGTTTAGCGTTCGCATCAGTCTTTCTGCATCGCCGTTGGCCCTAGGCCACAGCGGGGATATCTTTCGATGTTGTACTCCACAGCTGGCCAGGAACTCTGAGAAGCGTTCGCTTTGAAATGGCGACCCATTGTCCGAGCACAGCGTCAGGGGAAATCTGTGGGTCGCAAAGATCTTTTCCACGCCGACTACCACATGCTCGAATGCCACCGATTCCACAAACTCCACTTCGGGGTACCGGGAGTACTCATCGACTATGGCCAGAAAATGGGTGCCCACGGACGTGGACCCAAAGTCCGCATGTACGACCTCCCAGGGCCTGGTCCCTCGAGGCATTGCTTCGATAGCCGGTTCCCTCTGCACCGGGGAGGCTGCCTGGCACCATACACAGGCTGCCACAAAGTCATCGACCCTTTTCTCTAGCTCCGGGAACCAGACCTTCATCCGCAGCCTCGCCTTCGTCTTGGCAGCACCCTGATGTCCGTGATGGGCCAAAGCGATCACCTCTCCCACTTTGGAGTGGGGGACCACTATGCGATCCCCCCGGAGCAGGAGCCCCGACTCAGAGAAAGACAGCTCATCTTTCACCTTCCACAGCTGTTCAAGGGCGGTCTTCGCCTCATGGGTCCGCCCTGCGAGAGCTTCCAAGACGAGCTTCCAGGACCCGCTCTGCATCGACTGCTTCAGTATCTGGAAGCACCCATCCTCGGCCGCCGCAGCCTCCAGCTCCGACAGGGGCAGTGCATTTGGTGTTGCTCCCTCCACCACCATCCGGACATGGTCGTCCGCTTCTTCTGCACAGGTGTCCCCCGCCACTCCCCCACGCACTCCGGGATGACGGGAAAGGAAGTCCGCTGCATTGTTGGCACCTGGCCGGTATACCAGCGTGACCCCGTACTCAAGCAATGCGAGCATCCATCTCTCAATTCTGGCCGGGGGCTTTGATGACGAGCCCGCCAGAATCGGGAGCAGGGGTTTATGATCAGTCACCACAGTCACCGGACGCCCCAGCACATAGAGGCGAAAATGTCGGCATCCCCACAAGACCGCCAGGGCCTCCCTCTCGATCTGGGAGTACCGCTGCTCCGTTTCCGAGAGCGCCTTACTGGCGTATGCAACGGGCCGGAGGTTTCCTTCGCGGTCCACCTGGGTCAGGACCGCCCCCAGGCCAAACGGACTGGCGTCGACCACGATCTCCGAGGGTAGCGCCGGGTCGAAGAACGCCATGGTGTCTTCCGTTGTTAGGGCGCTTTTGATGTCCTCGAACGCCGACTGTTCCAGTGGACCCCAGTGCCAGGCAGTATCTTTCATGGTAAGAGCTCTGAGCGGCTCAGACCTCGAGGCCAGGTTTTGGATGAACCGACCACAGTAGGTCACCATGCCCAGAAAACTTCTCACTTCCGACACGGATTCCGGGGGCTGTGCACTCTTAATGTCCTGAACCTTCCGCGGGTCGGGTGACACCCCTCCCTTCTTGAACACGAACCCAAAGAATTCTATTGATGGGCGCAGGAATTCGCACTTGTCCCTATAGAGGGTGAGGCCCAATGACTGTAGTCTCTCGAAGGTTTTGGCCAGGCGCTTCAGGTGGATCACCTCCGTGTTGGCAAACACCAAAATGTCATCACTGATGTTGAGTACCCCTTCAAGATCAGCAAGTGCACCCCGGATAATGTTCTGAAACACTTCGGCAGCCGACGATACCCCAAAGCTCAACCTCTTGTACCTGTAGAGTCCCCGGTGGGTGGTGAATGTAGTTATGTACCGGGACTCCGGATGGAGGACAACTTGATGGTACCCTGCTCTGAGGTCGAGTTTGGAGAAGAATCTGGCCCCCTGTACCTTAGCAATTATGTCATCGATGGTCGGGGTCAGGTGTCGCTCCCTTTTTATGGCCTTGTTGGGTAGCCTCATATCCACGCAGATGCGAACGGAGTCCGGCTGTTTTGGTTTCCTGGCCACGACAATGGGGGACACCCATGGTGTTGGGCCTTCCACTTTCTCGATGATGTCCAAGGCCACCAGGTTGTCCAGTTCTTTAACAACTTGCTCCCGCAGATGAAAAGGAACTCTCCGGTGTTTCAGGGCAATTGGTTGTACTGAGTCGTCAATGTGTAGCCGGACTGGATCACCGGTCATTCTCCCAATGCCATTGAACAGGGCTGCGTACTTGTCCAGTAGATCGTTGATATCTTCCAGGTATACCGAGTACGCAAAACTCACTATCCCGAGTGCCTCCGCAGCCGCACAGCTCAGCAGGGTGTTGTTGCTTATGGGGGTGACGTAGAACCGGGCTCTGATCTTTGAGCCTTCATGCTCCACCTTCGCCACGAACGCTCCGTCCAGCGGTATGGGCTCGAGTCCACCGAAGGCGAAGATGCGAGCTCTTGGCGCAGCCAGGTTCGGTAATGGGTCAAGAGCGTCATAATGTCCCCTAGCCATGACATTGACCGATGCCCCTGTGTCCACCAGCACGGGGACAGGCGAGCGGTTCACCTCCACTACGCACCTTGGCTGTCTCCTGCTTTTGCCTTTCAGGATCCCCATGCTTGAGACGAAGAAGATGTTTTCCTCCTCCTCTGTTTCAGCCTCCTCTGTCTGAGCCTCCTCTTCCGCTTGATCCACCTGGGCCACGTTGGATGGCCGGGTTTGGCGCGGAGTCCAGATTCGGGCAGGACCTCTGGGTACCATGACAGGTAGCGCCGACTTACACACTCTCGAGAAGTGATCCGGCAGTCAACATCGGCCACATGTTCTTCCTGCGGCTGGGCACTCTGTGGAGTGGGGGAGGTCATAGCCACATTTCTGGCATGACTCCCCCCGATCTTCCTGCCCTGTCTCGGGGGGCTCCGCCAGGCCTTCTCGTTCCTCTGCCGCCCCGCCACACAGCGCACACCTCTTCGGCCTTGATCGAGCGTGAACCCGCTTCCATCTTGCTTGCCCGTGCCTCAGCCACTTCGTGACATCGACCCAGTTCTAGTATACGGGGCAGAGTGATTCCCGGCTCTCTGAGGACCTGTCTCCTCAGTTTGCCGGAGGAGCATACTTGGATCAGCATTGTCCGTATCATGTCCTCCGCGTCCCCCCACGCGCACCCTTGGGAAAGGCGGCGTAGGCGGCCGTAAACCGTGTCCAAGGTCTCATCATCCTTCTGCTTGGCCGACAGCATCACGAATCTCTCAAAGTCCACGTTGGCAAGTGGAAGGAAGTGTGCAAGGAGAGCCGCTTTCGCCGCACCATAGGTCTGGTCCACCGGAGTCAGCGACTCGAAGATCTCCTGAACCGCGGCTCCCGCCGAGTACAGCATGGTGGCTACCATGCTGTCATCATCATCCACTCGAGCAGCCCTGAAGTACATGTCCAGGCGGGCCACCCACCTCTTCCATCGGGGCCCCAGACTGGATGGGGGGCCCGTAGGATCGAATTCTGGTATTGGTTGCAGGGCCGCCTGGGCTCTAGCTTGGGCCATAATGGGGGGCCCTTGTGGGGCGACAGGCTGTGCCCCTAGTGGTGCCTGTGGTGCAGGCCCCTGATTCCCCGGTGGCAGCGGTTGCAGAGCTGCAGGCTGGGCCGCCCGACCTTCGTCCTGAGATTCTTCCCCAGGATCCGCGGTGTCACCGTCCTGGTCACTGTCGGACATGGGACTGAGCGCACAGGCACCCCACTACCAGACCTGGGGCCGCAACTCAGATTCCCACCATCACCATGCGGGAGGATGCACCCCCGTGCCACACACAGCCTGGCGCAAACACACGAAGACCTTCCAAAACAGCCACCACCTTGTGATGATGAAGAGGATCAAAAAGAGTGTCCTGATGATGAAGGGGGCGAGGAAGTGCCTTGTTGCCACCTTGCAGCAAAGCACTGCTGTGTAGAAGTCCCAAAAATTGAGCCACGTGGATGGACTGGACTAAGCAGGCCCTACCATATTAGTCCTTATCCTGGCTTACACTCGACGTAACAATCCCAAAATTCGATGAAAACTCACAAATCGGGCATGGGCGTGCAGGTCATGCACTCAGCACCCACAAAATCCAAAAATTAGACCCGGATCACCTTCTCGGTCCGAACCGGAGCTCCGAGAAGTTCCGCGGCCTCGTCTACAAAATGGCCTCCAGCCGCGTGTGCGGTCCGCAGCCACGGCATGAAACGAAACGTCCGTGAACGTTCCGATCGTTTCAAAAATTCCGGACGCCTTTCACCGCCGGGCCCGGGCATCCGACATCACTCGTCGACACTGTTGGGGGTCTATCCTTGGCCCCACCAGGCGTGCCCGTGAGCCCCCAACCCAACAGAGCTCAGACTCACACGTCCGTTAGGTTCGGGCTCCCCGGTCGCTCTGTAGCTTCCGGGAACGCCCCGTTTATTTAAGCCGCACACGGGGCAACGCCACAGTGTGCAAAGCAAAGCAGTTTCAGAGCAGTTTCGAGGAGAACAGAGTCTACCTCCAGTGCTCTTTGGAAGAGGAGCAAGCTTATCTCTCATTATCTCCCTGCCTGGCAGAGCACAGCAGTGTGCTTCAGTGTGTCTCATGTGCAAAGCAAAGCAGTTTTAGAGAAGTTTCAAGCAGAACGGTGACTGCCTTTAGTGCTCTTTGGAGGAGGAGCCGGCTTATCCCTCATTAGCTTCCTGACTGGCAGAGCGCAGCAGTGTGCTGCAGTGTGTCTTGTGTCTCCGTGGACCAGGGACGGGGGAGAAGCAACCAAATGGGCGATTGAAAACTCCTACAGAAGGGGCATCCTCCGGCGGTGTGGATACCTTAATTGTTGAGGTAATTTGCAACCAGGCTAATGGCTAAGTGCCGATGGTGGTCCATATGGTTGTATTCGTGAATGGCAGAGTGCGGTTGTCCCGTTTCCGCACTGCATGAGGCCATAAGGTACTGTAAGCAAACAGTGGATGTGTCATTTCAGCTGGGTGCCTATTTCCCCTGTTATTTGTTTGGAGTTGAGACGTGACATCTGTAATCCTTGCAAATTACCAGCAAAATGCTGTGTAAAATCTCGGCCAGGGCAGTAAACTGAAACTCCAGGAAGGGTAAACCCTATGGGAAGTCAAACGGGTACCAAAGAGCAGGAAACAGTGATCACCAAGTCCCAGGTGCAAAGGGGGCAGCATGCACACCGAACATTTTGGTTCTGGTGTGGCCCCCTCTTTGCCCGCCCTCGAAACCCCAGTGGAGAATGGCCATATCACAGCGTTTTTAAACCTACTAAAGCTGGCTGTGTGACAAGGGCAGCAAGCCGCCGCAATGAAAATGACCAGCTCCCTGTGGAGGGACCTTATCAAATGGAGGACAGAAGTGTGGCATTGAGTGGGCCCTTTGCTGACATTGACGGGAACGCCTTACAGAAACTATGTTATGCTGTTCAAACTCCTGAGCGCCCGCATAGTGATCCTGGTCCTCTGCACGTATCAGTAGAAGTGCCTAGCTAGCAAGGGATGCACATCTCTTCTTGCTTTGTGGCTTCCAAGCGACTGTCGGTCTCCCCTCAGATGTACTCAGCAGGACCCACACCTCGAGAGAATGGATATATGGATAACTTGGATTTCTGCTGAAGGGGTAGAATCTGCCAATTTAGCTGATAAAAGCGAAGGGTTGGGTGATGTGTCAACTCCCTCCATAAATAACTTTGCTCGCGATGTGCTCCACTTTGCTATTAAAATCCTATTCAAATTATTTGGTTGTATTAACAAGGACGTTAAGAGCTAAAGTCAGTTTATTCAAAACCTAGTGGCACCTTTGGTGTCACAGGGTGTTTTGGACTCGAACAGTGGACCTCCCAGTGACCCCTGTGAACCCCAGGATCCGAGTAAAGGGTATATCCCCATTGTTGTTTCATCACAGTATTTGGAGGTGTCGCTGGTTCCCTCGGGAGGTTCATTGCGCTCCCCCCTTACTTTTAAATAGCACAAACAAATGTGGAGAATTGCGAAGCAGAAGCGAGCAGCGACTCAGAAATCTCCAATTGAGACTGTTTCAAAGGATGCCCCAACCCACCCTCTGAACTCTACAATTGTGGCTGTAACTAGCCGCAAATATAAGTGCAGGAAAATCAGGAAGCGGGCCCTATGTAAAAAGAAGGGACAATCTCAGCAAAATGGGACATTGACTAGTTGGCTCCTTAACGACAATGAAGAACGGGGGTCTGACCTGGAGACATCTGGGGTGGGTCTCAGTGATCTGCAAGTGATCAATGCAAAGCTTGCTGTAAAAGGTTTGCCCAGTGAGTGCAGGGAGGCAACCATTGTGCCGGGTTCAGCTGTATTGCCAAAATCTGATCCTCCTGTCCTGGATATATGTGTTGTGTCTATAAGTACAAAAGGGCAGGTAAGCACAAAGGGGCATGTTAATCCATCAGAACTATTGAGGATTTTTACCAAAATACCATCTCTACGATTGCTTAATTCATATGATTTTGAGTTCATTGAACCTGTAAAATTTATGGCAGGAGGCATTCTCCCTATGACAGCCTCTCTTATCAGAACGCAAAGTGATTCTCCTGAATTCTTGGGGTTTGATTTAGATAAAGTGGTCTCCCGAAACAAAGTGGGGACGAGTTGCGACCATTGTTGTGGGTGGGGGGGCCTAATGGTAAGAGTGTCTCTGTCACCCTCTGTAAATGGACCCGAGAATGGTGATAATGACTTGTGTGGCGGTGGTTGAAGGATATGTTGGCAGGTGTGGAGTGTGGTCCAAAATGAAAATTCACTTTGGCCTCCTAGAATACTAAAGGCCATGGATACTTTTTGGGTATGGGCCCCTCTCAACAGTTTCTTTTCTCTCATGCTGCCTTTATGCTACTGGAAACATGGCTCACATCGAATTTTCTGGTAGATATGATATTTTATTTGTATCATGCTCATACACAAGTGTTTCACAGCATGACGAGGCAAGGGAGGGGAACAAGGGAGGACAAATTACATTAACAACGCGCAAGTGCAGGGGAGAGGGATGGGGGAAAGTGCAAGGGGGAGGGGAAGAGTGGAAAGTGCTGAGCAAGGGACAAAAACAACAAGTGGTAGTGCAGCCAGCATGGTGGCAAGTGCAAAGTTAAAGTGCAGACAAGGGGTGTCTAGTAAGTGCAGGTAAGGGGACTGTAGGGTTACAGATACAGACCCAAGTGCAAGGGTTGCCAGGAGGCAGTGCGGGTGTGTGGCTGGGGAGGCTGAGACCTGGGCCCAAATATCAGAGGGTAACCAGGTGCCCGATGCCGAAGCAGACAGATCAGCAGGGGAGAGGAAGAGCAAATGCAGAAGCAAAGAGGAAGGTCTTGAGGTGCTTCCTGAACCGAAGATGGCCTTCCTCAAGTTTCAGAGAGGCAGGAAGGTTGTTCCAGGAGGATGCCCCAGCTGAAAAAAGAGATTTACCCCCAACTCATTGCTTGGAGAAGTGACTGACCCTGAGGGAGTCGGAAGTGGAGGAGCGAAGAGCTCGAGTAAAAAGGTATTTAAGGAGGGAGGGAGAGTTGAAGGTATTGTGGACCCAGGCCCCAGAAAGCCTTGTGGACAAAGCAAAGGGTATTGAATTTAATACTTGCAGCCACAGGGAGCAAATGAAGAGATTTCAGGGCTGGAGAGATACGATTCCAGGGTTTGAGGCCAAGGACAAGTCTTGCAGTCCTGTTCTGGATGAGTTGCAAAGAGCCGAGAGTAGAAGCAGGCATATTTAGAAAGAGGCAGTTGCAGTAGTGCAGCCTAGAGAGAACCAGAGCTCTAGAGGCAGTGAGCTTCTGGGGGAAGGAGAGGAAAGGAAGAATACCTCTGAGGAGTTTCAGTTGGTAGTTTGACTTCTTAGAGACGTCAGAGATGTGAGGAGAAAAGGAGAGTGTGTAGTCGAAGATGACCCTGAGGTTCTTATCCTCACAGGTAGGAGGAGGAATAGGGCCAAAGGAGGCTGGCCAGAGAGTGACAGGAAAGGAGGGTGCAGGTGTGCCAATCAGGAGAATCTCTGTCTTACTGGCTTTAAGACAGAGATCATTGGCGGCACATCACTTCTGGATAGCAGACAGTCAGAGATGAGAAAAGGAGAAGAGGAGGCCGAGGGAAGCCTGAAGACATACTGAGTGTCATCCGCATAGCACTGAAAGTTAGAGCCGAGAGCAGCAATGCAGTGGGCGAGAGGTGCCAGGTATTGGTTGAAAAGTCAGTGAGAAAGGTTAGACCCCTGGGTAACACCGCAGGTAGAGAGTAAGATAGAGGAAAGGAAGGACCCAAGTTGGACCTGGGAGGGTCGATCAGAGAGGAAAGAGGTCAGACAGGCCAGGGCCTGATCAGTGATACCCAGGTTATCACAGAGACGCTTGAGCAGGATGGCATGGTTGACCGTGACAAAGGCAGAAGAAAGATTGAGTAGGATGAGGACAGAAGGGATGTTGGAGTCAAGGTTTTATTTATTGTTATTTATTTATATATTTATAAAGGGCGAAACGCCTGTGGGCATCGGGCGCTGGGATGGGACAAACACACAGAAGACAGTCCATAAAACACAGTACAAAAGTTCAGGGGTTTAGAAGGATCGGGAGAACCGGGGTCATAGTGAGGGGCAGGGACATTTATCTGACAAGGTGAGTTTATCTAGAGTTTTTTTAAAGGTTTTCAGATTACTGTTTTGCAACAGTGATGTATCCAGGAGATTCCATGATTTGGCAGCTTTGACAGCAAAGGATTTTCCCAAGCCTTTTTCCCATTTATATCTGGGACATCGAATCAGACTGTTTCCCGCTGATCGCAGAGCCCTGCACGGCTCGTATTGTGGGATACGATTTTTTAAATATCGTGGTGCAGTGCCATATATGCACTTGTGGGACAGCAACAAGGTCTTAAAAAGAATTCTGTTGTGTAGAGCCAACCAGTGTAGATTTCTTCTGTGTTGTGTGACATTGTCATGTTTCTGAAGTTTATTTACAATGAGCACAGCATTGTTTTGTCTTATCTGGCATTTGTTTAGATTAGTTTCTCAGACTCCCACAGGCAGGGAATTGAAATAGTCCAACTTTGATAATATAGGGCAATAGCAGCTGCATTCTTCTCTGGCACATAGGGTCAAATGTTTTTTAGAAGGTAGAGAGAGTAGTTGCAGCTTTTTATAATTTGATTCATATATGCATCAGATGCTAACAATGCCTCCAGGTGAATCCAAAGAGTTTTTACCTTCTCCTGGACCGATATGCTATTGGTTCCAATTTGGAATTTGGAGTAATCCACATTTAGTTTGGTCCGAGATGCTTGGGAGCCGAAGATCAAAAGCTCAGTTTTTTCCCTATTCATGCAAAGCCAATGATTGGCCATCCAGTTTTCTATGAGATGGTATATGCTGTTATAGTGACTGCATCCTTTGCCTAGTCACCTGTGATTTCGAGGACCGACTGGAGAACAGATCTTCACGGATGTTCAGGAGAGCAGTTTCTGTGCTTCTGGCAGCTCTGGAGCCAGATTGATGGCTCTGAAGACAACCAACAGAATTGGTGTGAAGATTAAACTGAGACATGGCCAGCTTTTCCGAGAGTTTGCCCACGAAAGGAGTGATGGAGATCGTCGATAGTTAGCTGGGCATGAGGGATGGGCTGGGGGTTTCTTGAGAAGAGGGTGCACAGGAGAATGCTTCAGATGGGAGGGAAAGGCTCCAGAGGTGAAGGAGAGGTTGCAGAAGTCAGCCAGAGCAGGAGCAAAGGTGTCAATAGGGTCCTTGATGGTTTTGGGTGAACAGGGAAGAACCCGTTTTGAGGAGACTTTCATAGATCGGACTTGTCATAGATGGTTTTGTAATACACTCCTTGTTGACGAAAAAGGGTGTATAGGGGTATCCATTTGGTGGGCTAATTATCGGGGTGAATCAGAGCTACAATTCCATCAAAATATCTCCCTTAGACCCGGATGGCAATGCCCAGGCGGTTGAAATTACTTGGGAGGGACCCTTTAAGATCCACTGTTTGCTGCTAATCAATGTATATGACCCCCTGGGTTGGGAGTGGAGCATTAGTACAATCTTTGTGTGCATAGATAGCCTTATTACTGATTGGGTCAGGAACCCATCAGAGGATTGCATCCTCTTGGGGGGTGACCTGAATGTCACATGTGGAGATCACACAGCTCCTACAGGTTTAGTACCATCAAGATGGATTGCAAAATGGTGTTTAGATAAGTTCAAATTAGAGGATGTAGGTGGCAGGGGTTTCTGAGTGAATGGAAGTTAGAGATCTTAAATGGCTGAACGCAGGGCGAGATCCCGGGGAAACCACCTGGTCTTAAGGCCGGGCGAAGACCACGTTGGATTACCACCCGGTAGGAAGAGTTAGCGATTTGGTTGCATGCTGGAGGGCATCGAGTGGCCATGCTACCTTTTCCCTCAAATGGGACATGGTGGAATCGGTAGACCAAATTAAAGGACCGGGGGGGCTAATCCTTAATCCGTCAGGGAGTAGGGTGGTATGGTTGGAGCGGAACATCCATAAAGCCTGCTCGACTAATGATGAAACTCGATAGGGCATATTCGATCTTATATCGGGCCTCATCTGATGAGTTTGAAGCATGGCTATCTGTATTGTCTCAACAAACGGGCAGGGTGAGTTCGAAGTGTAAAACCCTGAGTGGTAGAAAAGAGGTACACCCATTTGACCATGAAATCAATAAAGCTAAGAACAAATTGCATAAAGAGATAAGGGGACCTGAAAAGGAAGTCCATTTCTGTGTAAATGTACTCATGGGAGACCTGACTATTAAATAATTGGTATAGAAATTGGCTTAAGATTAGGCGTGAGGACTTGGCTATAATTGGAAATGTATGCCTGCAGCATTGAACAGTGGTAACTCCAGGAACGTGTGGAGAGTGCTGTTGCTGGCTCGAGGGCCAGTGGATTTGTCGATTTTAAACCCTATCCCTGCTGAATCCTGGGTGCCCTTTGTGGAGAGTAGGATGTATGGTGCGGGTGTGAGGGGAGTAAAGCACCCATGAGTACTAGCGCACGGACCTTGCATTTTACCCCGAACAATGGCCAAAACCATATTCTGAAGCTGAAGAATTCCAAGGCCCAGGTCCTAACAGTCTGGCTGCTACAGCTGCAGCTGTGCTGAAGGGGGACAGTGGGATGTGGGCTAGTCTTTTATGTGTCCAATATCAAAAGATCTGTGGGGAAAGGGTGATCCGGGATCATGGAGAAAATCGATATTGGTCCCAGTGTTCAAGGCAGGTGATCGGTTGTATCATGAAAACTACTGCCTACTATCCCTATTTGACGTAACAGGTAAAATATTTGCACTTTATGTATTAGAACAGCTGCAAACCTGGGACACTAACAACAACATACTACATGACTTTCAAACTGGGTTTAGACTGGGGTCCAGCACGGTACACAATATCCGGTTACTTGAAACCATCATGGATCAGGTCAAAAGGTACTATTCTCCTGCTATGTATATCACATTTGTTGATTTTAGGTCAACATTCAACCAGGTAAACCGGGAGCTTCTATAGAGCAAATTCAGGAGATCGGGTTGCCCTAGTTGGCTTCTTGAAATTATTGTGGCACTCCACTGTGAAACTACAGCCCAGATTCGTTTGGACAAAGAAGGTAATTTATCCAAACCTATGAGAATCAATCGGGGAGTAAAGTAGGGATGCATGTTAGCACCACTGCTTTTTAATATTTACGTTGCTGACTTACTGGCTGGATTGACGAAAAATTCCAAATGTCCCCCGAAAATTGGAAACTTTATTGTTGTTGCCATGCTCTATGCAGCGGACCTAATGATTTCTGATCATATGCTAACATGCATGAAAGCGAGTATGAATGAGGTGCGATGCTATGCAGATGAACATGAAATGTCCGTCCACTTAAATAAGACCATGCTTGTGTCAGCAAAGAAAATAAATAAAACCTGACTGCATAGCAGCAATTGTAGTATTGATTACACTGTTTCCCACAAATATCTAGGAATAGAAATCAGTGGTAATCATTTAATGTGGAAATCAAAACCAGACGGGCTAATCAAATTACACAATTAGTTTGTACATTTGCTAAATAATTTGCTGGGTAATGGCCCAAAATGTGGGCTCCCAATATTCTGTGTTTTGTTTTTTGTATCCCCTTACACCACATATATATGTGGGGGGTATGGGATATAATAGTAGTATGGGGGGCTGCATGGGGTCTTCCCCGCATATGTATGCAGTGTAATGGGTTTTAAAAAAGAAAAGTCAGCATTTTCGGCTGTCGGAATTCTGGGGGTCCTAGTGATCACATCGATCCATTTTGCTGGGTTTTCATTGGAAGGGGTTCTTCGTCCCTGCCAGCAGTGGTTCTGCCCAATGATTCTGTATTGCTTGGATGTAATCAAGGGGAATTTCTGGTGCAAGGTGTTGGGTCTGCATTGGTCTGCCTCTATTGAATATGTGCACCTGGAACAAGGGCTGGGTTTCTTGCAAGCAAAATTGATGACATGCAGGGGTGTAGTGTTCCTGAAGGCACGGGTATCTCTGGTATGCCAACCTTTAGCAAAATTGGGGGCGTCCTATGATAGGACAATCAGGGGGGGGTGGTGGTGATCTCTTTGTGAACCTATTTAAGGAAACATGCCACTTCTTAAACTGGGAACTAAATTTTGAACAATGTAATGAGTTTCTGGTTTTAAAGGGGGCTTTTTTATGGAGATTAAAGAAGTGTGACTGGATCCGTAAATATGAACATCTCTCAGGGTTACACATATACCGACATGTCTAACACAGCTACTTGAAGCCCCAAAGGTACCTATTGCTTTGCCCTGACCCGAAGGTCCATAGATTATGTTTATTGATGCGCACACATCAACTCCCTGTGCGCTCTATATGTGGTGCCAAATGGAATCTACCTATAGATGTTAGGTACTGTAGAACCTGTAAAATCCCAGGTAACAAGGAAACTGTCAAACATTTGTTGAACGAATGTCCATGTCTAAGGTGTCTGTATATGACTATTCTGGGTAACTTGGTACATGAGTTTGAGACCATTAAGATGAATGCATTTTGGATCTACTGCTCCAACACACAATCAACTTAGCACTTTACTGGGTCTGGAACACTGTACGACTAAAGCTGACAGATATGACAGTAAACTGATATGGTTGAAACTGACATGAATTAAAGGATTCTTACCCTATAGAATGTATTTATTGTAGTTACATGGAAGTGTGTTTACCACGTATTTACTGGTTGTTTGTTTTAAATCATTTTAAATAGTTTTGGTTTTAAAATTGCTCAATGGATATATATGTATGTGTTGTGCCTTTCTAGCCCACAGTCATGCTGCCCATTCTTCGGACCTCAGCCATCTTTCCTTGTCCTTTGCATAGTTGTTAGTGGTTCTGACACTCAGCACTGGGGGTATCATTACTTCACCTGCTGTTTTCTTATCACACATAGGCTCTATGATAATGTATTTAGAGGGTGGGATTGGGGGGACTTCATCCTGCTCGCCTGTCAACCAGCCTCTGCCTTTATTTCCTTGTTTTAGCGCTGCAGTTTTGGACTAATCTAATTACATGTTCCATTCCGGCTTTGGGTTAAACAGCAGATGCATTCTGGGACATGTATGCTGTCCAAAAGGCAGCGGGCTGGAGCTGGAGTAAATACATTTGTTTGCAGCAAGCTATTCAGAGCTGCAGAGGGCCTGATTGCATTCACCTGTTCCAAGCTACTGCAGGCTAGGCTGCAGAGAGCTGGAGAGCACTTGATTAGAAGCCACTGCTGCTACTGCTGCAGGCTACTGGAGCCAGGGCTGGGCTTAATTGAACACAGCTACCAGAGTCTGCAATCAGCTCCACCCTGCTTGCCTGCTAGCTGGGAAGGACTTTATGAGCTCTCTTTGAACAGAAGCAGCAGGTTACTGAAGCCAGGGCTGGGCTTAATTGAACACAGCTGCCAGAGTCTGCAATCAGCTCCACCCTGCTGGCCTGCTGGCTGGGAGGGCCTTCATAAACTCACTATGAACAGAAGAAGTTGTTTGTCAACTGCTTCCACTGGGAGTTCGTGCTGGTGCTCCTGTTACCAGTTTTTGTTGACTTTTCCTGGAAATCCTCTTTTGGCCTTTGATTCCTGTTGCTGTTGATGCTTGCAGCTCCCTCTCCAGTCTGCTGCAGCCTTCTGCCCTGCTCCTCTGGGCTTCCCTGCCTGGCAGCCTTGCCACACTCTGCTGCATTCTGCACTGCTCATCTGGGCTCCCAACTGGCCACTCTGCCGCGCTCCACTGCCTGCTGTCCTGCTTCTCTGGGCTCCCAACTGGCCGCTCTGCCGCGCTCCGCTGCCTGCTGTCCTGCTCCTCTGGGCTTCCGTGCCTGGCAGCCTTGCCACACTCTGCTGCCTGCTGTCCTGCTTCTCTGGGCTCCTGCCTGACCGCTTTGCCGCACTCCGCTGCCTTCTGCCCTTCTCCTCTGGACTTCCCTGCCTGGCAGCCTTGCCACACCCCGCTGCTTTCTGCCCTGCTCATCTGGGCTCCCAACTGGCGGTTCTGCCGGACTCCGCTGCCTGCTGCCCTGCTCCTCTGGGCTCACGCCTGGCGGCTCTGCCATGCTCCACTGCCTTCAACCCTGCTCTTCTGGCCTCTCACCTGGCGGCTCTGCCACACTCCGCTGCCTGCCGCCCTGCTCCTCTGGGCTTCCCTGCCTGGCAGTCTTGCCACACTCCTCTGCCTTCTGCCCTGTTTCTCTGGGCTTCTTGCCTTGCAACGTGCCTGTTCTAGCTTCTGATATCCTATCCTGTCCTGTACCTGGTTATTTCTTTCTACGCTGCTTTCTACTTATATACATCTTGGTCTACTGTGGTGTCTCCACTTGAATCCGTTTTACAGTGCGATCCTGGGTTGGTCTCTGTTCAGATCAGATAAGGGAAGACTTCTGTTGACTTCACCTAATCCGTTGAAGTCATACCTGTCTCAGTATATGGTCTTTCAGTTTTACCCTTGCACTGAGTACAACAGTTTCCTCGGCACGCCTAAGTCATGACGTTGCTGTATGACTGTTGTTAAAAGTAATCTGCTGGTACCTATCCCAAGGGCTTTCCTTAATCCCTGGAGACCCCTTATCATATTCCAGTACACCCTTACTTCTGATCAATCCATGTTTCCCAGTGTACTTCCTTGTCTTTGCCTTTTCTCTGTCTCTTTGTTTACAGCCTGCTCCTGCAGTTCCTGTGAATACCTGTTTAAATTAACAGATTGGTATGTACCTTTAATCTGTTATATACTAGCATTGTCTCCGGAATCTCCCTTAATCTACTTGCATACAGTGATAGATAGCCTCTGCCCTGTGCTCTCCGCTTAGACTTGTGACAGGATGTCCTAGGCTTGTTGACACTTCCTCGTTGGGAAGAGGACAATTATGGTCATGTGCGTTAATGCAGTTTTCTTCACTGTGTGCTGCAGTGTGTCTCATCGGCAAAGCAAGGCAGTCTCAGAGCAGTCTCGAGCAGAACTGAGTCTGCCTTGAGTGCTCTTTGGAGGAGGAGCCAGCGTATCCCTCATTAGCTCGTTGCCCGGCTGCGCACAGCAGTGTGCTCCAGTGTGTCTCGTGTGTGTTGGGGGTCTATCCTTGGCCCCCCAGGCGTGCCCGTGAGCCCCCAACCCAACAGAGCTCAGACTCACACGTCCGTTAGGTTCGGGCTCCCCGGTCGCTCTGTAGCTTCCGGGAACGCCCCGTTTATTTAAGCCGCACGCGGCGACGTGCAACGTCACGCCGCCGCGTGCGCAGCCCTTACGGGGCAACGCCACACTCCTCCTTTTTCAGGAGGACACACAATTACGTTATTAGTTAAACACAACATATCACACTGCAAACAACTTGCCCATCCTAGACCCAGGCCACTTTAATGTCAGCCACCCTCACCCCGGACGACTCTCCACCTGTCCCAACACATACTCACTGAGGTAAGCGGGTTTCCCTCGCCCAGTCCTCTGGGGGTACCTCCCGCTCACCTCCGGCACCGGCAGTCCGTCAACAGTAGCCTCCCGACACGGAGAGGCCGGGACACCGAGAGGGGGCCCATCTTCCTCAGGGATCTCGGCGACACCAGGGTCCAGAGGGGGTCCAGTTCTCGAGTCCCCCAGCTTCTTGAAGAAGCTGACGTTACGGGTGACAGCCGTCCGCCCATCGGAGGCCGTCACCATTGACCCCTTCACAGCGACCACATCCAGGGGCGCTGGTTCATAAGGTAGTGACAACTTCCCGTGAGGATGGCGGTTCCGGATGAGCACCTCATCCCCGGGTTCCAGCCGCTGGGGCCGCAGGCCCCGGCGCACGTTCTCTTGGCTGATCCTGGCCAGTCGGTCGGCCTCAACCTGCTGGTCGTTGATAATCCCGGGTTCTCTCTCCTGCACCTCCGGCAGTAGACCCCGGGGGCATCGCCGGAACAGCACTTCCGCCGGGGCGACACCAGTGGAGGCATGTGGGGTGGTGCGATACACTCTCAGGAATTGATACAATGCCCGTTGGAGGGGCTGGCCTTGTCCTTGCGCAATCCGAAATGTCTTGTTTAGTGTTCGCATCAGTCTTTCTGCATCGCCGTTGGCCCTAGGCCACAGCGGGGATATCTTTCGATGTTGTACTCCACAGCTGGCCAGGAACTCTGAGAAGCGTTCGCTTTGAAATGGCGACCCATTGTCCGAGCACAGCGTCAGGGGAAATCCGTGGGTCGCAAAGATCTTTTCCATGCCGACTACCACATGCTCGAATGCCACCGATTCCACAAACTCCACTTCGGGGTACCGGGAGTACTCATCGACTATGGCCAGAAAATGGGTGCCCACGGACGTGGACCCAAAGTCCGCATGTACGACCTCCCAGGGCCTGGTCCCTCGAGGCATTGCTTCGATAGCCGGTTCCCTCTGCACCGGGGAGGCTGCCTGGCACCATACACAGGCTGCCACAAAGTCATCGACCCTTTTCTCTAGCTCCGGGAACCAGACCTTCATCCGCAGCCTCGCCTTCGTCTTGGCAGCACCCTGATGTCCGTGATGGGCCAAAGCGATCACCTCTCCCACTTTGGAGTGGGGGACCACTATGCGATCCCCCCGGAGCAGGAGCCCCGACTCAGAGAAAGACAGCTCATCTTTCACCTTCCACAGCTGTTCAAGGGCGGTCTTCGCCTCATGGGTCCGCCCTGCGAGAGCTTCCAAGACGAGCTTCCAGGACCCGCTCTGCATCGACTGCTTCAGTATCTGGAAGCACCCATCCTCAGCCGCCGCAGCCTCCAGCTCCGACAGGGGCAGTGCATTTGGTGTTGCTCCCTCCACCACCATCCGGACATGGTCGTCCGCTTCTTCTGCACAGGTGTCCCCCGCCACTCCCCCACGCACTCCGGGATGACGGGAAAGGAAGTCCGCTGCATTGTTGGCACCTGGCCGGTATACCAGCGTGACCCCGTACTCAAGCAATGCGAGCATCCATCTCTCAATTCTGGCCGGGGGCTTTGATGACGAGCCCGCCAGAATCGGGAGCAGGGGTTTATGATCAGTCACCACAGTCACCGGACGCCCCAGCACATAGAGGCGAAAATGTCAGCATCCCCACAAGACCGCCAGGGCCTCCCTCTCGATCTGGGAGTACCGCTGCTCCGTTTCCGAGAGCGCCTTACTGGCGTATGCAACGGGCCGGAGGTTTCCTTCGCGGTCCACCTGGGTCAGGACCGCCCCCAGGCCAAACGGACTGGCGTCGACCACGATCTCCGAGGGTAGCGCCGGGTCGAAGAACGCCATGGTGTCTTCCGTTGTTAGGGCGCTTTTGATGTCCTCGAACGCCGACTGTTCCAGCGGACCCCAGTGCCAGGCAGTATCTTTCATGGTAAGAGCTCTGAGCGGCTCAGACCTCGAGGCCAGGTTTTGGATGAACCGACCACAGTAGGTCACCATGCCCAGAAAACTTCTCACTTCCGACACGGATTCCGGGGGCTGTGCACTCTTAATGTCCTGAACCTTCCGCGGGTCGGGTGACACCCCTCCCTTCTTGAACACGAACCCAAAGAATTCTATTGATGGGCGCAGGAATTCGCACTTGTCCCTATGGAGGGTGAGGCCCAATGACTGTAGTCTCTCGAAGGTTTTGGTCAGGCGCTTCAGGTGGATCACCTCCGTGTTGGCAAACACCAAAATGTCATCACTGATGTTGAGTACCCCTTCAAGATCAGCAAGTCCACCCCGGATAATGTTCTGAAACACTTCGGCAGCCGACGATACCCCAAAGCTCAACCTCTTGTACCTGTAGAGTCCCCGGTGGGTGGTGAATGTAGTTATGTACCGGAACTCCGGATGGAGGACAACTTGATGGTACCCTGCTCTGAGGTCGAGTTTGGAGAAGAATCTGGCCCCCTGTACCTCAGCAATTATGTCATCGATGGTCGGGGTCAGGTGTCGCTCCCTTTTTATGGCCTTGTTGGGTAGCCTCATATCCACGCAGATGCGAACGGAGTCCGGCTGTTTTGGTTTCCTGGCCACGACAATGGGGGACACCCATGGTGTTGGGCCTTCCACTTTCTCGATGATGTCCAAGGCCACCAGGTTGTCCAGTTCTTTATCAACTTGCTCCCGCAGATGAAAAGGAACTCTCCGGTGTTTCAGGGCAATTGGTTGTACTGAGTCGTCAATGTGTAGCCGGACTGGATCACCGGTCATTCTCCCAATGCCATTGAACAGGGCTGCGTACTTGTCCAGTAGATCGTTGATATCTTCCAGGTATACCGAGTACGCAAAACTCACTATCCCGAGTGCCTCCGCAGCCGCACAGCTCAGCAGGGTGTTGTTGCTTATGGGGGTGACGTAGAACCGGGCTCTGATCTTCGAGCCTTCATGCTCCACCTTCGCCACGAACGCTCCGTCCAGCGGTATGGGCTCGAGTCCACCGAAGGCGAAGATGCGAGCTCTTGGCGCAGCCAGGTTCGGTAATGGGTCAAGAGCGTCATAATGTCCCCTAGCCATGACATTGACCGATGCCCCTGTGTCCACCAGCACGGGGACAGGCGAGCGGTTCACCTCCACTACGCACCTTGGCTGTCTCCTGCTTTTGCCTTTCAGGATCCCCATGCTTGAGACGAAGAAGATGTTTTCCTCCTCCTCTGCTTCAGCCTCCTCTGCCTGAGCCTCCTCTTCCGCTTGATCCACCTGGGCCACGTTGGATGGCTGGGTTTGGCGCGGAGTCCAGATTCGGGCAGGACCTCTGGGTACCATGACAGGTAGCGCCGACTTACACACTCTCGAGAAGTGATCCGGCAGTCAACATCGGCCACATGTTCTTCCTGCGGCTGGGCACTCTGTGGAGTGGGGGAGGTCGTAGCCACATTTCTGGCATGACTCCCCCGATCTTCCTGCCCTGTCTCGGGGGGCTCCGCCAGGCCTTCTCGTTCCTCTGCCGCCCCGCCACACAGCGCACACCTCTTCGGCCTTGATCGAGCGTGAACCCGCTTCCATCTTGCTTGCCCGTGCCTCAGCCACTTCGTGACATCGACCCAGTTCTAGTATACGGGGCAGAGTGATTCCCGGCTCTCTGAGGACCTGTCTCCTCAGTTTGCCGGAGGAGCATGCTTGGATCAGCATTGTCCGTATCATGTCCTCCGCGTCCCCCCACGCGCACCCTTGGGAAAGGCGGCGTAGGCGGCCGTAAAACGTGTCCAAGGTCTCATCATCCTTCTGCTTGGCCGACAGCATCACGAATCTCTCAAAGTCCACGTTGGCAAGTGGAAGGAAGTGTGCAAGGAGAGCCGCTTTCGCCGCACCATAGGTCTGGTCCACCGGAGTCAGCGACTCGAAGATCTCCTGAACCGCGGCTCCCGCCGAGTACAGCATGGTGGCTACCATGCTGTCATCATCATCCACTCGAGCAGCCCTGAAGTACATGTCCAGGCGGGCCACCCACCTCTTCCATCGGGGCCCCAGACTGGATGGGGGGCCCGTAGGATCGAATTCTGGTATCGGTTGCAGGGCCGCCTGGGCTCTAGCTTGGGCCATAATGGGGGGCCCTTGTGGGGCGACAGGCTGTGCCCCTAGTGGTGCCTGTGGTGCAGGCCCCTGATTCCCCGGTGGCAGCGGTTGCAGAGCTGCAGGCTGGGCCGCCCGACCTTCGTCCTGAGATTCTTCCCCAGGATCCGCGGTGTCACCGTCCTGGTCACTGTCGGACATGGGACTGAGCGCACAGGCACCCCACTACCAGACCTGGGGCCGCAACTCAGATTCCCACCATCACCATGCGGGAGGATGCACCCCCGTGCCACACACAGCCTGGCGCAAACACACGAAGACCTTCCAAAACAGCCACCACCTTGTGATGATGAAGAGGATCAAAAAGAGTGTCCTGATGATGAAGGGGGCGAGGAAGTGCCTTGTTGCCACCTTGCAGCAAAGCACTGCTGTGTAGAAGTCCCAAAAATTGAGCCACGTGGATGGACTGGACTAAGCAGGCCCTACCATATTAGTCCTTATCCTGGCTTACACTCGACGTAACAATCCCAAAATTCGATGAAAACTCACAAATCGGGCATGGGCGTGCAGGTCATGCACTCAGCACCCACAAAATCCAAAAATTAGACCCGGATCACCTTCTCGGTCCGAACCGGAGCTCCGAGAAGTTCCGCGGCCTCGTCTACAAAATGGCCGCCAGCCGCGTGTGCGGTCCGCAGCCACGGCATGAAACGAAACGTCCGTGAACGTTCCGATCGTTTCAAAAATTCCGGACGCCTTTCACCGCCGGGCCCGGGCATCCGACATCACTCGTCGCCACTGTTGGGGGTCTATCCTTGGCCCCCCCAGGCGTGCCCGTGAGCCCCCAACCCAACAGAGCTCAGACTCACACGTCCGTTAGGTTCGGGCTCCCCGGTCGCTCTGTAGCTTCCGGGAACGCCCCGTTTATTTAAGCCGCACGCGGCGACGTGCAACGTCACACCGCCGCGTGCGCAGCCCTAACGGGGCAACGCCACAGTGTGCAAAGCAAAGCAGTTTCAGAGCAGTTTCGAGGAGAACAGAGTCTACCTCCAGTGCTCTTTGGAAGAGGAGCAAGCTTATCTCTCATTATCTCCCTGCCTGGCAGAGCACAGCAGTGTGCTTCAGTGTGTCTCATGTGCAAAGCAAAGCAGTTTTAGAGAAGTTTCAAGCAGAACGGTGACTGCCTTTAGTGCTCTTTGGAGGAGGAGCCGGCTTATCCCTCATTAGCTTCCTGACTGGCAGAGCGCAGCAGTGTGCTGCAGTGTGTCTTGTGTCTCCGTGGACCAGGGACGGGGGAGAAGCAACCAAATGGGCGATTGAAAACTCCTACAGAAGGGGCATCCTCCGGCGGTGTGGATACCTTAATTGTTGAGGTAATTTGCAACCAGGCTAATGGCTAAGTGCCGATGGTGGTCCATATGGTTGTATTCGTGAATGGCAGAGTGCGGTTGTCCCGTTTCCGCACTGCATGAGGCCATAAGGTACTGTAAGCAAACAGTGGATGTGTCATTTCAGCTGGGTGCCTATTTCCCCTGTTATTTGTTTGGAGTTGAGACGTGACATCTGTAATCCTTGCAAATTACCAGCAAAATGCTGTGTAAAATCTCGGCCAGGGCAGTAAACTGAAACTCCAGGAAGGGTAAACCCTATGGGAAGTCAAACGGGTACCAAAGAGCAGGAAACAGTGATCACCAAGTCCCAGGTGCAAAGGGGGCAGCATGCACACCGAACATTTTGGTTCTGGTGTGGCCCCCTCTCTGCCCGCCCTCGAAACCCCAGTGGAGAATGGCCATATCACAGCGTTTTTAAACCTACTAAAGCTGGCTGTGTGACAAGGGCAGCAAGCCGCCGCAATGAAAATGACCAGCTCCCTTTGGAGGGACCTTATCAAATGGAGGACAGAAGTGTGGCATTGAGTGGGCCCTTTGCTGACATTGACGGGAACGCCTTACAGAAACTATGTTATGCTGTTCAAACTCCTGAGCGCCCGCATAGTGATCCTGGTCCTCTGCACGTATCAGTAGAAGTGCCTAGCTAGCAAGGGATGCACATCTCTTCTTGCTTTGTGGCTTCCAAGCGACTGTCGGTCTCCCCTCAGATGTACTCAGCAGGACCCACACCTCGAGAGAATGGATATATGGATAACTTGGATTTCTGCTGAAGGGGTAGAATCTGCCAATTTAGCTGATAAAAGCGAAGGGTTGGGTGATGTGTCAACTCCCTCCATAAATAACTTTGCTCGCGATGTGCTCCACTTTGCTATTAAAATCCTATTCAAATTATTTGGTTGTATTAACAAGGACGTTAAGAGCTAAAGTCAGTGTATTCAAAACCTAGTGGCACCTTTGGTGTCACAGGGTGTTTTGGACTCGAACAGTGGACCTCCCAGTGACCCCTGTGAACCCCAGGATCCGAGTAAAGGGTATATCCCCATTGTTGTTTCATCACAGTATTTGGAGGTGTCGCTGGTTCCCTCGGGAGGTTCATTGCGCTCCCCCCTTACTTTTAAATAGCACAAACAAATGTGGAGAATTGCGAAGCAGAAGCGAGCAGCGACTCAGAAATCTCCAATTGAGACTGTTTCAAAGGATGCCCCAACCCACCCTCTGAACTCTACAATTGTGGCTGTAACTAGCCGCAAATATAAGTGCAGGAAAATCAGGAAGCGGGCCCTATGTAAAAAGAAGGGACAATCTCAGCAAAATGGGACATTGACTAGTTGGCTCCTTAACGACAATGAAGAACGGGGGTCTGACCTGGAGACATCTGGGGTGGGTCTCAGTGATCTGCAAGTGATCAATGCAAAGCTTGCTGTAAAAGGTTTGCCCAGTGAGTGCAGGGAGGCAACCATTGTGCCGGGTTCAGCTGTATTGCCAAAATCTGATCCTCCTGTCCTGGATATATGTGTTGTGTCTATAAGTACAAAAGGGCAGGTAAGCACAAAGGGGCATGTTAATCCATCAGAACTATTGAGGATTTTTACCAAAATACCATCTCTACGATTGCTTAATTCATATGATTTTGAGTTCATTGAACCTGTAAAATTTATGGCAGGAGGCATTCTCCCTATGACAGCCTCTCTTATCAGAACGCAAAGTGATTCTCCTGAATTCTTGGGGTTTGATTTAGATAAAGTGGTCTCCCGAAACAAAGTGGGGACGAGTTGCGACCATTGTTGTGGGTGGGGGGGCCTAATGGTAAGAGTGTCTCTGTCACCCTCTGTAAATGGACCCGAGAATGGTGATAATGACTTGTGTGGCGGTGGTTGAAGGATATGTTGGCAGGTGTGGAGTGTGGTCCAAAATGAAAATTCACTTTGGCCTCCTAGAATACTAAAGGCCATGGATACTTTTTGGGTATGGGCCCCTCTCAACAGTTTCTTTTCTCTCATGCTGCCTTTATGCTACTGGAAACATGGCTCACATCGAATTTTCTGGTAGATATGATATTTTATTTGTATCATGCTCATACACAAGTGTTTCACAGCATGACGAGGCAAGGGAGGGGAACAAGGGAGGACAAATTACATTAACAACGCGCAAGTGCAGGGGAGAGGGATGGGGGAAAGTGCAAGGGGGAGGGGAAGAGTGGAAAGTGCTGAGCAAGGGACAAAAACAACAAGTGGTAGTGCAGCCAGCATGGTGGCAAGTGCAAAGTTAAAGTGCAGACAAGGGGTGTCTAGTAAGTGCAGGTAAGGGGACTGTAGGGTTACAGATACAGACCCAAGTGCAAGGGTTGCCAGGAGGCAGTGCGGGTGTGTGGCTGGGTAGGCTGAGACCTGGGCCCAAATATCAGAGGGTAACCAGGTGCCCGATGCCGAAGCAGACAGATCAGCAGGGGAGAGGAAGAGCAAATGCAGAAGCAAAGAGGAAGGTCTTGAGGTGCTTCCTGAACCAAAGATGGCCTTCCTCAAGTTTCAGAGAGGCAGGAAGGTTGTTCCAGGAGGATGCCCCAGCTGAAAAAAGAGATTTACCCCCAACTCATTGCTTGGAGAAGTGACTGACCCTGAGGGAGTCGGAAGTGGAGGAGCGAAGAGCTCGAGTAAAAAGGTATTTAAGGAGGGAGGGAGAGTTGAAGGTATTGTGGACCCAGGCCCCAGAAAGCCTTGTGGACAAAGCAAAGGGTATTGAATTTAATACTTGCAGCCACAGGGAGCAAATGAAGAGATTTCAGGGCTGGAGAGATACGATTCCAGGGTTTGAGGCCAAGGACAAGTCTTGCAGTCCTGTTCTGGATGAGTTGCAAAGAGCCGAGAGTAGAAGCAGGCATATTTAGAAAGAGGCAGTTGCAGTAGTGCAGCCTAGAGAGAACCAGAGCTCTAGAGGCAGTGAGCTTCTGGGGGAAGGAGAGGAAAGGAAGAATACCTCTGAGGAGTTTCAGTTGGTAGTTTGACTTCTTAGAGACGTCAGAGATGTGAGGAGAAAAGGAGAGTGTGTAGTCGAAGATGACCCTGAGGTTCTTATCCTCACAGGTAGGAGGAGGAATAGGGCCAAAGGAGGCTGGCCAGAGAGTGACAGGAAAGGAGGGTGCAGGTGTGCCAATCAGGAGAATCTCTGTCTTACTGGCTTTAAGACAGAGATCATTGGCGGCACATCACTTCTGGATAGCAGACAGTCAGAGATGAGAAAAGGAGAAGAGGAGGCCGAGGGGAGCCTGAAGACATACTGAATGTCATCCGCATAGCACTGAAAGTTAGAGCCGAGAGCAGCAATGCAGTGGGCGAGAGGTGCCAGGTATTGGTTGAAAAGTCAGTGAGAAAGGTTAGACCCCTGGGTAACACCGCAGGTAGAGAGTAAGATAGAGGAAAGGAAGGACCCAAGTTGGACCTGGGAGGGTCGATCAGAGAGGAAAGAGGTCAGACAGGCCAGGGCCTGATCAGTGATACCCAGGTTATCACAGAGACGCTTGAGCAGAATGGCATGGTTGACCGTGACAAAGGTAGAAGAAAGATTGAGTAGGATGAGGACAGAAGGGATGTTGGAGTCAAGGTTTTATTTATTGTTATTTATTTATATATTTATAAAGGGCGAAACGCCTGTGGGCATCGGGCGCTGGGATGGGACAAACACACAGAAGACAGTCCATAAAACACAGTACAAAAGTTCAGGGGTTTAGAAGGATCGGGAGAACCGGGGTCATAGTGAGGGGCAGGGACATTTATCTGACAAGGTGAGTTTATCTAGAGTTTTTTTAAAGGTTTTCAGATTACTGTTTTGCAACAGTGATGTATCCAGGAGATTCCATGATTTGGCAGCTTTGACAGCAAAGGATTTTCCCAAGCCTTTTTCCCATTTATATCTGGGACATCGAATCAGACTGTTTCCCGCTGATCGCAGAGCCCTGCACGGCTCGTATTGTGGGATACGATTTTTTAAATATCGTGGTGCAGTGCCATATATGCACTTGTGGGACAGCAACAAGGTCTTAAAAAGAATTCTGTTGTGTAGAGCCAACCAGTGTAGATTTCTTCTGTGTTGTGTGACATTGTCATGTTTCTGAAGTTTATTTACAATGAGCACAGCATTGTTTTGTCTTATCTGGCATTTGTTTAGATTAGTTTCTCAGACTCCCACCAGCAGGGAATTGAAATAGTCCAACTTTGATAATATAGGGCAATAGCAGCTGCATTCTTCTCTGGCACATAGGGTCAAATGTTTTTTAGAAGGTAGAGAGAGTAGTTGCAGCTTTTTATAATTTGATTCATATATGCATCAGATGCTAACAATGCCTCCAGGTGAATCCAAAGAGTTTTTACCTTCTCCTGGACCGATATGCTATTGGTTCCAATTTGGAATTTGGAGTAATCCACATTTAGTTTGGTCCGAGATGCTTGGGAGCCGAAGATCAAAAGCTCAGTTTTTTCCCTATTCATGCAAAGCCAATGATTGGCCATCCAGTTTTCTATGAGATGGTATATGCTGTTATAGTGACTGCATCCTTTGCCTAGTCACCTGTGATTTCGAGGACCGACTGGAGAACAGATCTTCACGGATGTTCAGGAGAGCAGTTTCTGTGCTTCTGGCAGCTCTGGAGCCAGATTGATGGCTCTGAAGACAACCAACAGAATTGGTGTGAAGATTAAACTGAGACATGGCCAGCTTTTCCGAGAGTTTGCCCACGAAAGGAGTGATGGAGATCGTCGATAGTTAGCTGGGCATGAGGGATGGGCTGGGGGTTTCTTGAGAAGAGGGTGCACAGGAGAATGCTTCAGATGGGAGGGAAAGGCTCCAGAGGTGAAGGAGAGGTTGCAGAAGTCAGCCAGAGCAGGAGCAAAGGTGTCAATAGGGTCCTTGATGGTTTTGGATGAACAGGGAAGAACCCGTTTTGAGGAGACTTTCATAGATCGGACTTGTCATAGATGGTTTTGTAATACACTCCTTGTTGACGAAAAAGGGTGTATAGGGGTATCCATTTGGTGGGCTAATTATCGGGGTGAATCAGAGCTACAATTCCATCAAAATATCTCCCTTAGACCCGGATGGCAATGCCCAGGCGGTTGAAATTACTTGGGAGGGACCCTTTAAGATCCACTGTTTGCTGCTAATCAATGTATATGATCCCCTGGGTTGGGAGTGGGGCATTAGTACAATCTTTGTGTGCATAGATAGCCTTATTACTGATTGGGTCAGGAACCCATCAGAGGATTGCATCCTCTTGGGGGGTGACCTGAATGTCACATGTGGAGATCACACAGCTCCTACAGGTTTAGTACCATCAAGATGGATTGCAAAATGGTGTTTAGATAAGTTCAAATAAGAGGATGTAGGTGGCAGGGGTTTCTGAGTGAATGGAAGTTAGAGATCTTAAATGGCTGAAAGCAGGGCGAGATCCCGGGGGAAACCACCTGGTCTTAAGGCCGGGCGAAGACCACGTTGGATTACCACCCGGTAGGAAGAGTTAGCGATTTGGTTGCATGCTGGAGGGCATCGAGTGGCCATGCTACCTTTTCCCTCAAATGGGACATGGTGGAATCGGTAGACCAAATTAAAGGACCGGGGGGGCTAATCCTTAATCCGTCAGGGAGTAGGGTGGTATGGTTGGAGCGGAACATCCATAAAGCCTGCTCGACTAATGATGAAAGTCGATAGGGCATATTCGATCTTATATCGGGCCTCATCTGATGAGTTTGAAGCATGGCTATCTGTATTGTCTCAACAAACGAGCAGGGTGAGTTCGAAGTGTAAAACCCTGAGTGGTAGAAAAGAGGTACACCCATTTGACCATGAAATCAATAAAGCTAAGAACAAATTGCATAAAGAGATAAGGGACCTGAAAAGGAAGTCCATTTCTGTGTAAATGTACTCATGGGAGACCTGACTATTAAATAATTGGTATAGAAATTGGCTTAAGATTAGGCGTGAGGACTTGGCTATAATTGGAAATGTATGCCTGCAGCATTGAACAGTGGTAACTCCAGGAACGTGTGGAGAGTGCTGTTGCTGGCTCGAGGGCCAGTGGATTTGTCGATTTTAAACCCTATCCCTGCTGAATCCTGGGTGCCCTTTGTGGAGAGTAGGATGTATGGTGCGGGTGTGAGGGGAGTAAAGCACCCATGAGTACTAGCGCACGGACCTTGCATTTTACCCCGAACAATGGCCAAAACCATATTCTGAAGCTGAAGAATTCCAAGGCCCAGGTCCTAACAGTCTGGCTGCTACAGCTGCAGCTGTGCTGAAGGGGGACAGTGGGATGTGGGCTAGTCTTTTATGTGTCCAATATCAAAAGATCTGTGGGGAAAGGGTGATCCGGGATCATGGAGAAAATCGATATTGGTCCCAGTGTTCAAGGCAGGTGATCGGTTGTATCATGAAAACTACTGCCTACTATCCATATTTGACGTAACAGGTAAAATATTTGCACTTTATGTATTAGAACAGCTGCAAACCTGGGACACTAATAACAACATACTACATGACTTTCAAACTGGGTTTAGACTGTGGTCCAGCACGGTACACAATATCCGGTTACTTGAAACCATCATGGATCAGGTCAAAAGGTACTATTCTCCTGCTATGTATATCACATTTGTTGATTTTAGGTCAACATTCAACCAGGTAAACCGGGAGCTTCTATAGAGCAAATTCAGGAGATCGGGTTGCCCTAGTTGGCTTCTTGAAATTATTGTGGCACTCCACTGTGAAACTACAGCCCAGATTCGTTTGGACAAAGAAGGTAATTTATCCAAACCTATGAGAATCAATCGGGGAGTAAAGTAGGGGTGCATGTTAGCACCACTGCTTTTTAATATTTACGTTGCTGACTTACTGGCTGGATTGACGAAAAATTCCAAATGTCCCCCGAAAATTGGAAACTTTATTGTTGTTGCCATGCTCTATGCAGCGGACCTAATGGTTTCTGATCATATGCTAACATGCATGAAAGCGAGTATGAATGAGGTGCGATGCTATGCAGATGAACATGAAATGTCCGTCCACTTAAATAAGACCATGCTTGTGTCAGCAAAGAAAATAAATAAAACCTGACTGCATAGCAGCAATTGTAGTATTGATTACACTGTTTCCCACAAATATCTAGGAATAGAAATCAGTGGTAATCATTTAATGTGGAAATCAAAACCAGACGGGCTAATCAAATTACACAATTAGTTTGTACATTTGCTAAATAATTTGCTGGGTAATGGCCCAAAATGTGGGCTCCCAATATTCTGTGTTTTGTTTTTTGTATCCCCTTACACCACATATATATGTGGGGGGTATGGGATATAATAGTAGTATGGGGGGCTGCATGGGGTCTTCCCCCGCATATGTATGCAGTGTAATGGGTTTTAAAAAAAGAAAAGTCAGCATTTTCGGCTGTCGGAATTCTGGGGGTCCTAGTGATCACATCGATCCATTTTGCTGGGTTTTCATTGGAAGGGGTTCTTCGTCCCTGCCAGCAGTGGTTCTGCCCAATGATTCTGTATTGCTTGGATGTAATCAAGGGGAATTTCTGGTGCAAGGTGTTGGGTCTGCATTGGTCTGCCTCTATTGAATATGTGCACCTGGAACAAGGGCTGGGTTTCTTGCAAGCAAAATTGATGACATGCAGGGGTGTAGTGTTCCTGAAGGCACGGGTATCTCTGGTATGCCAACCTTTAGCAAAATTGGGGGCGTCCTATGATAGGACAATCAGGGGGGGTGGTGGTGATCTCTTTGTGAACCTATTTAAGGAAACATGCCACTTCTTAAACTGGGAACAAAATTTTGAACAATGTAATGAGTTTCTGGTTTTAAAGGGGGCTTTTTTATGGAGATTAAAGAAGTGTGACTGGATCCGTAAATATGAACATCTCTCAGGGTTACACATATACCGACATGTCTAACACAGCTACTTGAAGCCCCAAAGGTACCTATTGCTTTGCCCTGACCCGAAGGTCCATAGATTATGTTTATTGATGCGCACACATCAACTCCCTGTGCGCTCTATATGTGGTGCCAAATGGAATCTACCTATAGATGTTAGGTACTGTAGAACCTGTAAAATCCCAGGTAACAAGGAAACTGTGAAACATTTGTTGAACGAATGTCCATGTCTAAGGTGTCTGTATATGACTATTCTGGGTAACTTGGTACATGAGTATGAGACCATTAAGATGAATGCATTTTGGATCTACTGCTCCAACACACAATCAGCTTAGCACTTTACTGGGTCTGGAACACTGTACGACTAAAGCTGACGGATATGACAGTAAACTGATATGGTTGAAACTGACATGAATTAAAGGATTCTTACCCTATAGAATGTATTTATTGTAGTTACATGGAAGTGTGTTTACCACGTATTTACTGGTTGTTTGTTTTAAATCATTTTAAATAGTTTTGGTTTTAAAATTGCTCAATGGATATATATGTATGTGTTGGTTGTGGTGAATTATTGATACTGAAGTAATGAAATTGTAAAAGCTCTTAACAAACTATATACTATAAATAAATAAATAAATAAATACATTTCTTCATACAGCCGATCATTCAACCACTCATTGACCTTTCTGATATTTGGGACAAAGTCTGCACCAGTGAGTGTGCCCACCCTGTCCCTGGCCTCTAATATGTTAAGATCTTGGGTCCGGCTTTTTCTCCATGCTGCCATTGGAGGGGTGGGGGGTAATTGTGTTCAACTCTTGGTGCAAAGATTGAGTCTGCGTTTGTGGCTGAATTGTCCCTGAAATGGTGTTAAATGTTTGCTGATAATCGTGTGTGTTGTGAAGTAGAGCCAGTAACTGAAAGATGGAGGTTTGTCCTGACATGGTTGGTAGCATGTCTTCCTCCACCCTTTCTCTGTATCCTCCCGGTGGGCAAGCATCACTTGTAACCCTCCTGTCCACCACGTTAACAATATTGCCCTGTTTGATCAATGGCTTTCTGGGATGTTTGATTAATTGCACCACTTGTCTCTTCCGCGCTGAAAGGGCCATAGATTTTGTTTTGGACATTGGGCCTCACTAGGACCTTGGCGATACGGAGTGAACAGCGCCGTAAAAGGTGCCGGCGCCGTTCACTCCGTATCGCCGCATTACGAATTCCCCTCGCGGGACACGGTAAGCACGCCTGGGAAAACCAGGCGTGCTTACCGGGTCCTGCGAGGGGAAGAGAGAGCAAACAACGGGCCATCTCGTAATGGCCCATTGTTTGCTCCCTCTCCCATTCCCATTCAGCCCTATGGGGGCTGAGATGGGAATGGGGAAGGACTGTGTCTGGGTCCTTGGAGGGAGGAATTACCGGGCCTTCCGAACTCAGAATGGCCCGGTAAGTCCTTATTCCGAGGACCCGGACCCCGACGCAATTTCAGCGGCAGCCATGCCGCCAATAGTGGCATGGTTACCGCCAAACTCGTAATGAGGGCCATTGGCTTTCTGAGAGGTTTTTGTGGGAAATAAAATGTCAGTGAGCTCTGCGAGCTCTTTGTACCAGTACTAGTGCTGCAAATGCGTTGGTGCTTAACTCACCTCCTCTGAAGTTGATATGATGAGATATGTGAGATCTTAAGTGGAAGAGCTTAAGATTTTACGGTGTGTTGCTTGTGACCAACCTGAGATCAATCCCTGTCACCCTGGGGAAAGGAAGTTGGCCTCAGTTTGGCCTCCTGGACCCTATGCCCTATGTTAGGTGGTTTCTGGGTAGAGGGTTCATGGGTAATTGGTACTCTGGTGTCCCCAGCTGGCCCCCGGTACCCTATTACCCCCTACCGTTAATGTTGCAATACTACCTAGGTTCAATAGATTGATTGTTACATTTGTGTAGCAATATACTCCAGTCGTGTTCTTACATTTAAAAGGATCAGAGAATTTGGTCTGTGGTTGATTTAAAGGAGCTGCATGTGTTTTTTTTAACTTATTTATTGGGGATTATGGGGTGATTTGATTTAGTTTCATTTTGCATTATTCGCCTTTTTAAAGCTTACATTTTTTCAGATACAGGGTACATATCCATATGTGAAGTGTACAGTGCATGCAGGCAGCTGTATTGAAGGATGCAAGGAATGTCAGCTTTGACTTAGTTTGCATCATGGTTTCCTGAGAATAAACCAATGAAAGTAAGAAGATGTGAAAGTGCTAAGTACCTTCTTTCAAGACTGTGCTGCCAATGTCTACAAGTGCATGGTCAAGGGTTCGACCATGTGACTTGTGAATAATAACAGCATATGGAAGAGACGGAGAGAATTGTTCTCTGCATACAAACATATCTACATGCATACATATGTTTAAAAGAAGGAAGCGTGTTGTCTTGCTGGGATTTTATTTAGTTTGTTTAGATTTCTCAAAGTTGATGAGAACAAACTGGATATTATTTTCGTTTGATGTTTTAGATTGGCATACTGTGCTTGCTTTACAGTCACAGACTCCGCTGCTTTCTTTCACTCTGCCTCTCCAAGGTTACAGCACTCTCTCTCTGTCTCTGCTCGATGAAATGCTGTCAGATGGGTTGACATGCTCTGCCTTTCTCCCTCTCCTCTCCCTTGGCACTCTACCCATCCCAGTTAAATATCTGTCTCTTCTTAAAGAGACAGGTTATTTTCCTTTTACATAATAACTTGTTACAACCTTGTCTTGAGCCAATCAGCCAGATGCCAGAGTATCCTTCATAGCAGATAGTCACACATATGCTGCAAAGGTGGTTTGTTAGGGAGTTCCTCACAGGAACGGGAGTCCTTGTCCCCTAAGGGGGAGTCTATCCCTGTGAGGTCCCACCTGCCCAGACACCTAGGGATGGTCTTGCTTCCCTAACCTCAAAGGAGAAGGCTCCCCCTTGGGGTGAAGGGATGAATACCCTTGATTTGTGACTCTTTGTAGCCGATTTGGACTATGGGTTGCATTTTATTTTTTGAGAATTGTTTCATTAAATTGGTCACAGTTTGTAAGGGTTAGCATTAAACACATAGATTGTTGATTTTAATGTATTAATTGATCCATTACATCATGGGCAGATGTGCTTTATCCATAGAGTTCCTTTAATACGCTACTTTTCAAGGATGATTTTGATAGTTCACCAATTCTTATGCTCTATGAAATTTCAGCAAAGGTTGGCCTTGCAGACTGACTCATATTTTTTGCAAGTTAACTATAGCAAAAATGATGCCATAGCTTCTTATTGCCTATGCTGCTGCGTGTAGTCCAGAATTCTTTGTAACCTAATGTTTCGAATATGGGTTGGCCTTTGACTGGTTTTAACTGTAGGAGATCTCCAAAGACAATTATGTGTTGTCCTCCAAACACTTCTTCATATTCAGTCTTGCATTCTTAGGTCAATTAAAGAAAACATTAGGTTGGAAACTAAGCTTGCTTTATCTACTAGAAGGACTTTGTTGCAGAATTCTGCACACTTCAGATAGAGCTTCTGCTGACAATTTGTAATATTCTAATTTGTTTTTGTCTTCCACTGGGAAGAGTAGTAGTCAGTGCAAAGTTACACATCCTATGTGGGGGCTATTACAAGAGCTGAACAGTTATGTGTTTTCTCTTCTAAACCTTTTCTAATTGTTTTAATTTTAAAAAGTTTCTCAGAACTAGCTTCACCAGTTACATACACATTCAGAGTTTTGTAATTTTTCTAATGCAAATTTAGTTTTCATGTTGTAATCCATGTTAAATGTCTTTGGTGACTTCTATGTAAATGGTGAGTTGTTCTTAAGATTGTTTGTATTGATACATGGTGTTTTCTACTTACTTAAATGCTATTTCGGCTTCTTTTTGAATGAGTGGTTCGCCAAACGGTTCTTGGATTCCTTTAAGCAATGGTTGACTCCCTTCAGGAGTGGTTTTATCAAGTTGTATTTATTTTTCTAAACATTCACTATTATATATTTCTTTGTATTATCTTAGCTAGAGCATTGATTCTATCTAGGCTAGACTATTGCAATGCCCTCTACATTGGTGCTAACAAATCTATCATCCATAGAATCCATATCCTACAGAATAATGCCTTGCGAGCAGCTTTTGGTGTGTCCAAAATATCACATATATCCAAGATCAGGCGCCAAAACAACTGGCTGTCCACCCAAAACAAAATCTATTTCAAAACTGCATCCCTTGTTCACAAAGCTCTGAACAATGCTGCACCGAGCTATCTATCAGACACATTCCTAAAGAGAAGTTCCACCCGTCCAGCAAGAACACACAATGCCAATAGCCTCATCATACCTAGATTCAGGGTGACTAGGGCTGGGGGAGGCAGCTTCCAGGTTCGAGCGGCTCAATTATGGAATTCACTGCCTCACCCTCTACGTGAGTAGCAGCCCTTTTTGAACTTCAGATCCAATTACATCAAGCCAATCCCATATGTCCACTTTTTTCCGAGTGCATTTAAAGCTTCCTTGGTAACGATTGCCCCTTTATGTGTCCAGCCAATCTCTATAAAAAATGTAGTCATGGCTTTGTGTAGGGGTGAGGTGGTATGTTTTTTAATCACCTCCTGATGGATCACAGACAATAAGGGATTCGGAAGGCCACCAATCATCTTAAGATAGAGCCCTGCTCTTCTTTTAAGTCCCATCGCTTTCAATGAGGGAAGGCCCAATTCAAGTCTAATCAGGGCCATCGGAACACCCGGGAGTAACCCCAGCATTCGTCGCCAAAAATTGCCCTCCATCACTTGTAGCCACGCCAGATCAAATGAAAGCAGCGACTCAAGGCCATAGATGATCATGGGGGCAAACACTTGGATATATAAATGGTGAGTCCCCCAAAGAGTAAAGCCACCCTGCTTATTAGTAAATGAAGAGATTAGGGAGGTGACTTGCATTGCCCTAGTAATGCGTCCCTGTCTACAAAGTAGATAATCGCCATGGGGCTCAATTTCCACTCCTAAATAACGATATGAAGGGGCATAGAGTATGTGATGTTTATGTACCATCAGGTTCACTCGGGATACTCTTTTCCTAGTGAATCTAAGCACCTTTGTCTTATCTAGGTTAATTGACAAACCATTAGTCCTAGCATAGTCCCAAAGGGTAGATGCAGAACGCCTAAGTCCACCTATGCTATTATCAAAGATGACCAAATCGTCCGCGTATGCACACGATGCTTCACCAATTTTTGGTGGGCAATTATCCACCTCAACTAATACTTCAGGGATATCATATACGTACAGATTATAAATGAGGGGGGCTGTAACGCAACCCTGCTTTACCCCCCTATTTTGAATCACCTTTCTAGTCATGTTGCCTTCATGATTTAGTCTGAGGCAAGCAGAGGTGTTATGGTGCAAAAGTCTCAGGTAGTATAGAAGACCTGACGGACATTCCATTGTTTCAAGCTTAAACCATAGCCTTGCTCACGGGATGGAATCAAAGGCAGCCTTAAAATCGATATAGAGGGCATAAAGTGGGGGCTGCCCCTTACTAAGCGCCCGTGTACGCAGTATATCCATAACCAATAGGTTATGTGAGGTGGAAAAATCCCGCCTGAAGCCACATTGAAATCTACTAAGTATTTTAGTCTTATATACCCATTTCTGGATCTCACTAAGCAGTAATGATGAGAAAAGTTTGCCTGTAATATCAAGCATGGATAGAAGCCTATAGCTGTTAGGGTCTGTGCGACTGCCCTTTTTAAAAACAGGAATAAGAATGACTGTTTGCCAAGTTCTAGGAATTGTCCCCTGTGCTAAGATCTTGTTAAAGAGTAGGGAGAACAGGTCTGCCCAAAATACTGGGTGGTTCTTAATCACTGCATTAGGCAGCCCATTAGGGCCAGGAGCTGGGGAAGATTTAAGGGCAATTATTTTATTCAATAAAGCCTCCACTGAAACATCAAAAGGCTTCACAGGATATTATATAAGGAGGTTAAGTGCGATGTGGTTTAGGAAGTTCTTCCTCAGAACATGAGTCCTTTATGTTCAAGGGGTAGCCTATCAGGCCAAGTGATTTACAGTTTCTGGTGTATATACTGGCTTCCTTTACTGTTACAGAGGGAACTGATATGTCTGGGCCTTTGCTAGATCTCTGGATCCAATACCTAATACTTGTAAAGACCACATTTTTAATAGGATCCTTCTCATCTATGTGTATTAGAGCAAAGCAATTGCACAAACTAGATGTATTAATTCAGATAAAAAATTATTTCTTATCAAAGGACCCACTTGCTAATATCCTCCAAAAAGTTTCTGAATCATTTGACAATACACACTCACACAGTATTAACCGAAGAGAATTAACTTACTTCTTTTTATGATACAGGATTTAAAAATCTTCGTAGCATTTCCTAAAGTTGTTCTGTCTATTTGTTTACAATCTGGGGTAAAAAGCTGGTTTGACGACTTGGCCTTCTCCTCTTAGTTGCCTGTATTCCCCCGGATCAGGGATACAATTTACAAGCCACTCTGGCTTCAGCCCTATTACGAGAGGGGGCTGGTCAGAGCAGGCTGATTATGGCGGGATAGGAAATTCTTGAGTAAGCCTGTTTTAAACGAGGAATTACATGGAGAACCCATGTCGGCATTTGTGTACCTGCAATTAAGAGATGTCTTGACAGATCGACATTGGGAGGGATATCTGAATCGGTCGTTAACACCATTCAAGAAGGTTCTGGACAAAACATGCGGGTACCAGAGGCATCATTTCAAAACTATACAATTCATTGACAGTCAGAGGGAGCCCAGGCACTCATTGTGTCAAAACCATATGGGCTCGCGATCTGGATATTCAGGATACAGGGACCCTGGATGGCTATTTACAGACAGTTATGATCATCTTTGATCGCAATGCAATATAAAATGCATAATTATAGATTACTTTAGTGATGGCAACTTACCCCGCACAGGCTAGCCAGGATGTACCCAGGGGCTAGCTTGCTGTGTTGGGGAGGATGTAGTAATGTAGGTACCTACTGCCATGTTTGGTGGGAATGCCCACAAGCACAGTTGTTTTGGAAGGAGGTACAGATTTGGATGTAGGAAGTAGATGGCATTGTAAGACCACTGTCACCACTTTTGATGCTATTTGGGCTTGAGGAAGATGAAGGGAGTTCCATTGGATTAACCCACATGGCAAGGAACTTACTTTTGGTGGCAAGGGTCTGTGTAGCAATTTTATGGAAGAGGAGCCATCTCCCAACACGGAAAGAATAGATAGATTAGTATGGCTTTTGAAATTAATGAAATGGAGAGCATAACGTCAATTCTTTCTGAAACACATAATCACATCGACTCAGAGTGGCTCCCTTTTACAACAATGCATGGACAAGTGATGCCTTTAGATCAGCGAACGCCAACATGTGTGCTAAGTAAGATAGTAGGGCACTTGAGCTTCATGTCTATGTATCTGTTACTGTACACCAGTGTTCACTACACACACAGTAAGCCCCCCATGTGTTATGTTAATGTTGTGTGTTGTCGGAAAAAACCCTTGATGAACAGTTTGGATACATACTTCGGAAAGTGAGTGGAGGGAGGGGAACAGGCAGGGGGTGTGAGGGGTAATTGGAGCATATTGTAGTTGGCTGATTTGTGATGTATGCAAGGGAATTGTGCTGACACAAATTGTTATGCTTGAATCTTGTTTCTGTTGGTCCTGGAAAATTCAATAAAGAGTGCATTTTACAAAAAAAAAGAGCTAGTTCCCTTTTTACATTCAATACTAGACCATCCACAGCTACTCTGGCATAATTAGGATTTACCCAATTTGATAACATTTCAGCATGGGCCCCATCAATGCATTTCCTGTTGAAGACTCAGCTAATATCTCCGTTTCTGTTAACACGTTTTTAATAATGATTGTTCTGATTTGATTTGACAGCTCCAGTCTCTACTACTACTCACTTGTTGGACTTTCGATTAGTAATTTGTCCTGCTAGAATTTACCATATGCAAAATATACAACAAATAGGATTAAATAAATAACTACAAAAAAAACATTGAGGGGACGTTATGGTTAAGTTGCCGTACCAAATACCTGTGCACTTCACTACAAAGTCTAACACCCAGGACATCAAACATGAAATCACAAATATCATTGATGAAATCACTGATGCCATCACATGTGAAAATACTGTTGATGAAAAATCCCTACCTACAATGGGTTCTTTCTGTTATGTTGGTAGCAATATGTCAGTGGTGATTGTATAATGTTAAACATGTAGTAGCAAGCTAACAATTGAAGACTTAATACACACGTGTTCTAGTACAAACAATACATATATAGACCCAATACATAGCAATGAGAGGCACATACAGGAAAACTGGAGTAAGGAAACAGCATCATTAGAAAGTGTATCTTGTATCTTCCTGTATACAAATTGATTGTGTATTTGAGGCCTGCTATTGCCTCATGCATGTGCATCATGAGCTGAAACCACACCCTAAGGAAAGTACTTTAAGTACAAACAACGTTTTAATGTAGAGCACCTTTGCAATTGTTATATTGTGATTGTCATTGAATAAAACCAACTGGCCTACATGTTTTAATCCAATAAAATAAGAGAGGCAGACATGTGATGGCATCAGTGATGTCATCAATGATATTTGTGATGTCAGGTTTGATGTCCTGGGGGTTAGTCTTAGCAATGTACGTAGATGGTAGGAGTTATGGTTGCTAAGCTTAACATAATGGGGGAATGTGCAGTGTTGTTTGGTGTCACTGTGAAGTATAACATCCCTTTAACAACGTTTTTTTACCGAATGTTAAATAATTATATATGGCAGGGAACAAAAACAAAGGGGCTAAACATGTAATGGCGTCAGTGATGTCATGAGTGACATTTGAGATGACATCTTTCATGTTCTGGGTTTTAGAGTTAGCAGTGCACAGTGGTGTTGGCAAGTAAGGGGGCTCATTCTGCCATAACTGGCAAATTTCAGGGGTTTTTCGTTTTTAATGTGAAGCATAAAGGGGAGGGCGAAAACATTTTTTTGTAGTGAAGTGCACAGGTATTTGGTACGGCAACTTAACCATAACGTCCCCTCAACAAAGTTTTTTTTTGTAGTGAATTTTACAGGTTTTTTACAGAGTGCAACGTAATCATAACATCCCTGTAGCAAAGTTTTTGGAACTGAGTGCCATACGTTTTTAGTAGTGTAAATGCATCATAATAGTACTTTAACAAAAATGTTGTACTACACTTATCAGAGTTCTAATAGTAAAACATAAACATGGTACTGTAAAGGAATATTTGAAGTAACTGGCCACCTTGCAAAGAAATGTACATTATCCTATGGTGGCGCACCGCATGGGGGCGTGTTTCGAAAAATCATAAACACTTCACAATGCCAATTGTAACTGGGAAAGTACATTGGGTGTTGTGGTTAGAACTGGTCATTCCAAATTTTCTGGCGCAGAATTCCACAATGCAGGTGTTGAACACAATGCAAGCACGAGTGCATACCTACGTATCTGGATCATTAAACCCCATTTCCTTCCAAAGAGTGCGGAATGAATGCCATTAGCAATCGAGATTTTGCAGCAGTAATGCATGGTATCAAAAAAGAGGATTTTTCCTCTTCAACTGGAAAGCCTCCGGCGTTCCCGGCTGAAGAAAAGAAATCCTTTCTCAAGATGGCCACCATAGAAAGAGAAAAGGGGTGTAGGATGGAAAGCCTTCTTTGCTTTCCATTGCAGGCTGCAGAAAACAAAAATTAAACGGTGTGCCCGTAATGGGAGCACCACATTTGTGTTCCTTGACAAATTTGTGGTTATGAGCAAGATCTTTACCACAAAGACAGTGCCTGGTGGACATGGCGACCTGAATGCCATGTTTTGTCCCTTCCAGTAAAGACCAGTAGCCACATCCCCAACATTGTGGCCATGAACCATACATAGAGGCTCCCCCCAGAGACGGAAGCTGTACCGTTGATTTGTTATGTACATGATGACACTTCTTAAAAATGAGAACACAATCACATGCACAATACGAAGCTTTTCGGTCGTTGTCAATGACCTTTACAGACAAAAAGGTAGTGTAAAAAACGCAAAGGCGTACTGTACTTAAGTTAACATAAAATCCCAAAGAAACTGTGTGATGTGATGCATAATAACGTGAGAAATACTGGCAGCAGCACCATTACCACTCACCTTTCCACATATAATTTTGTAAGTGGAACAAGTCAAAAGGTGTGCCGATATGTGTGTTTGGAGGGGGTAACCATGTATTTTTTCCACAAACTTTTCCGGCCATAAAGCATCTGTGTGACAGAAATTGGCTTGATGGTCACAGAAAATGGGCGGACAGCACTAAAGCATATGAGATGGGCCTGGCCCTCCCGCACCCAATGGTAGTGGTGTGCAGTACCTTTCTCAATAATGCTCCTTGGCTGCTTAAACAAATGCGTCCATGTGGATGGACGTGTCGTGATGTAGCAGCTGTAAAAGAACACATTACGTCCTGCAACGTAGCATACTACATTGTAAAAACAGAGAATAAATTTGTAAAGAAAACAAGAACATATAAGAATTAGTACATACGTTTTATTTCACAATACACTGAACGAAATCAGCGCGCTATGCAATTAGTAAAGTTGTTTGGTTGCACAATGACCTCTGCCAAATGATCGCCCTATTCACATTTCCATACAAGTGGAAAGATTGTCTCTTTGGGTGACAATGAAAATTTGAAAGGGCATGTTGTTTTTTCAGACACAGAAAGTAAGCGGTGCTGCCAAAGTAGTCGTTTTCCTCCCACATTGATGTGCAAGATGACGTCAACCATCCTGATCTACACCAGCGGAAATGATGGAATGTTACTTCTTATGACGACATAAGCGTACGGACACAGAGGGCCGACACAATCATCCCAGTGAATAATGACGCTCAAAATTCCGGAGATAAGCAATTGGAGTTGACGATTGCAAAATCCATCACTCGGTAGCTGTAATCCGTGGCAATGACAATAGGGAAGAAAATATCTGACGGGGAAAATGGGAAAAAAGATGTATGAATACGCAACCTTTGGATAAACCAAAGTTATGACACAGCTTTTTTTATTGAAAATTTACTTCAATAGGAAGAAATGCAGTGGGAACATATGGAAGGCGACAATGTACAATGACCATATATGGGTTAGAAAATGGAACGGCACTGAAAGCTGGAATGTCCTTATTAATAATAAAATTATTGTTTGGAGGTAGCAGCGCGATGGAATGGCAAACAAAAAGTGTATCACCACCCAATCTTTCTACAAAACAACATTTGAACACATACTTTTTTTATTAAATATTATTAGAAGATGGGAAACTGTAGTGATATCGTACAAACGGTGACAATGTGCAATGTCCATAATGGGCAAAAAAATGGCGCCTGAGCATTAATCTTGTAAATCATTAGGGGAAAACTTTTTTTTTATATGGGCAAAGTGATGAAATAACATCAAAGTAGTATATAGTCGGCAGAAAAACACTTACATAATTTGGACGGCCTCCATTGCGGGCGCTGAAGGCATAAAGTAGTGTATGAAGATCAGTGTCTCTTCGGGAACTAATTTTGCATGGTCGGAGCACATGTTTTTGAAGCATAACCTTATCAAGTGATATGTTTTTCAAACTGTTACTCCCTACATTCTTTCTACTCTTTCCCTGTACGTCAAAGTTAAAAAACAAGGGACCCTTATGGATGTCGACAAATATACAGCCGTACTGAGCACATGTTGAAAACAGAAAACGCAGTGGCCATCACTCTGAATGCAAATACATTTTCAGTTTTACAACAACATATCAGCGGCTATTCATGAGAACGGCTAATCTTCTGAACGTGCAGAAGGGCTGTGTGTACGAAAGAGTGCAGGTGGCATTCTCAGATTTCAAACAGCCGGCTGCCAGCCTGACCGCAGTAATGATGTGTATGTGTTGTACAATGAACGCACTAAGTTAATTTCGTACAATGAGTAGCAAGGCGCACTGTACCGTATGACAGTGCTATCAATAATTCTTACATGTTTGTTTTTCTACTACCACTTCTCTTTAATGCTCACCTTTCCAAACAGTGTTCCATAAGTGCAACAAGGGCATTGGTTTCTTCTTCGGGTAGGTTTGTTAGAGCCGATGTTTGCGTTGAACAGAAAATGAAGTAATCATGGCGGCCGTATGAAACGATTATGACGCACTTCACGCTGTGCCACAACCAATCGGTGAAAGCGCAACATGGTCGCGGCCAGCACGTCACAGAATAACCAATTCCAATCTTGTCCACGGAGCGAACAGGGAAGTGTGTCTGCGCAGCGGACATAGATATCACACATTTTTACTGACATACTTATTGTTGGTTTTTCAGGGAAACACTGAATGGATTGTCACAAAATTTACAAAGCACGCTTTCGCGCCCAAGCCCCTGTCACTGGTGCAAATTTGGAGCAAATCTCTCCACCGGTTTGCCCTGTAGCCGTGCGCAAAATTTGCCCCCATTAAGTCTTTGCGGAAAAAAGACGTTTTGGAACCCCTCCTATAGCTTTTGCCCTCCTGGACCAAACTTTGCAAAACAAATTCAGAGTGGCCCAGATACTTTTTTTGCAAAGTTTGATGAGCATTAGTCCAGGGGGTGTGGAGTTATAGGACACCCAAAAAGTGCTCTTCCTATGGAAACAGCAACTTAACCATAACTACACGGCCACTAATGTGGCCGTGTAATAATAGGTATAAAATAAAGTATCCAATATTATGACATTCCCTGATTTGTCACTTAAGGGGGCACAAAATCATGTTTCAACATTGTCAATCTTCAGCTCTACTGAGGAGTTATTGTAGAACACTGGTTGGACTTTGTGTCTATTGGGGACTAGGAACATAAAAGTGGGGCTTGGGATCCACCCCTGCATTTAACACTTGATAAGTGGGAAGTGTGTAAGCAGCAGGAGACTGGTACATATGGAGATTTTTTCAGGGCGATGCAATTGCCTGCTGCCTTGTTTGTTACTTCATACCTCTATGTTCCCAATACTTGTAAAAAAGATTAAAACAAAGGCCAACAGATCCCCATTGAAGAGAAGGGTGGCTGGTGGAGGTAGTGTGGAGTATCAAGGTTTTTCGCTAGATCATACCTGAGATGGCAAACAGTGAGTCTGTGCCTATGAGAAGTAGCGAGGGTGATGAGCTATTCTGAGGTGGAAGAGTGGAGAGACTCCTGACCCACGCCCTTAGAGTTTATTCAAGACACTTGCTCTTGCTGCCCCGATACTCGTCATGCTAATGTGAGTAAGCCATGTCTAAGCCTTTAGCATTACCTTATGTTTCCGCTCCTGTTGTGCCTCATCAGGCCTCTACTGGTCTTAGCCTCATTGGGACTCTCTGGGTCTTGATTGCTAGGTACCTTGGCCCTTGGTGTCATTGTTGAACATGCAGCTAATGTAGCTTCTGAACAGCAAGTGAGCCCACCCATGTGGCATATTGGTATATTGAACTCTATATAGTTTGTATGGCCACGTGGCATAGACAGAGTTACATATTTCCTGTGCAAATATGTACATGTACCTGTGCCAAGGGTGACTTGTGTTTGTTGGTCACAGTTATAGTCACACCACTGTGTACGTTTGTGTATTATTGTGCCCCAGAGTGGTTTTCAATTCCTTGGGACTCTACTGCTGTCAAAGAAGGGGGAACACACAGATTGTTGCTCTGTCCATGATTAACACTAAAAATTCTCTGGAATTGGCACCAGTGAGATCCTTTAACAGAATGTATAAGAAATATATGGTTACATTTGCCATGTGAAAGCATTGCTGTGGATGAGGAGGAGGCCAAAGGAATTAATTAGGGGAAAACAAAAAAGACACTGGGATCCATAGAGGTATTCTTCAAATAAAAGTGGAAGAACTAGCAAAAGATGACAAAGTTGTCCATTGAACATAAACAGTATGCTGATCCCTTGCAGGAAAATAGTATTGTGCTTCAAGGAGGAATAATGGGAGGCTCTGACTCATGAAAATTACCCTTTATGCGACTCTAATTGAAATTTGATTCACAGAGCATTCTATGGGCCTTATTACAAGTTGTTCGGTATCCCGCTGGTAATTGCGGCAGGATACTGCCCCTGCCCATTTCTGCTGCCTAATATCCCAGAATTACCAGGATATTACAGGCAGTGTAAAGGGCAGTAAATCTCCATTCTCCATTAATACTGGTGCCAGTAATTCTGGCATTTATTTGCTGGCAGGGGCCTGATTTACCTCCAGCTCTTGTAGGTAAATCAGTGCCCCCACCAGCAAACTTGTTTTTTGCTGGTCCAGTAAAATTGCCAGCACCGAAATTACTGGCAATCATACCAGCAATTTTACCAGACCGGTAAAACTGTAATGAGCCCCTATGTCTAGGTGCCCGCACCTGAGTTATAAGGAAATATGCCACACTATTCTTCAAATCCACTTTTAAATAAACCAAATGCAGGATCATATGTTATCAATAAGTGTGATCACAGTTTATGGGTGGAGATGAATTTGGCACGAAACAGACAAATGCTCTGCTTTGCTATGTCATTGTCCTATGACCTGGATTTCCATTGCCTCTTGAATCTTATGCCTCATAAAAAAAGACTTTAAACGGGTGGCAGTTTTGTTTTGCGGTCCCCAATCTAATTTCACAAGGAATCCGCTGATCCTGTGTTTATAAGCGGAGCTTGTGATATGAAAGTCTGTACTTTACACTTCAAATGAAATAAAAAACAACGAGTACAATTGACAAACATGATTTAGACATGAAAATAAATCAATCCAAACAGAGTCAGAGTACAAGAAACAAATAAACATGAAAGTTTTCACATAAAAGCAAGCTCTATTAAGAAGCTAAAATTTCAGCACAACTAATGATTGTGTTAGAAGTAGCAAAATGTAGTCCCCTGGTAGTAGACAGATTGACATGCCCTGTTTCTATTATATTACAATATCCTGCAAGCAGAAATGCAATGACGAAACTGGAAAATAATGAAAGACCCACTATTTGAAAAAGTAGGTAGAGCAGGGAATAGGTGAAATTAAGGTGTAGGACTTTTCACCGTACAAAATGTGTTTCATGCCAAAAAGCAGACTGATAATATATGTGCCCTCATAGTGCCATGTTATCAAAACTTTTCCCTAGTGCAAAAAACATATTCTGGCATGTTTATAACAGGGCAAAGACTAGTATGACAAGCATTACCCTGCTGTTAAAATTCATTGGAACATTGTTTTTTAACCAGGGCGATATGTTCCTTAAACCTATTTGCCTTCGTCTAAAGATTGTTGTGCCACTCCTGCTCAACCATAGAAGGGAGTTCAGCAAAATTTAAAAAGTTACTTTTGTACTTGGCAGCAATTATGGACTCCGTTCACTGAAACATACACTGAATAGAATACATGTATGAAGTGAATAGACTCAAATAGGGGTTACAGAATGTATGGTCAAGCCGTCTAGAGTATGAAAAAAGTTAGCAGTTGTGAAAATATGCCATTGTTTGTGGATGTTGCAGCCACACAAATAGAATGACAATTTTCGAAGAATGCTATCAATGTTGTATGAAGCAAAAACGTGTTACAGACTACTTCCGGGAGAGGATTCCAACATTATGAGCAGGTAAGTAGGCTAATTGCAGTGAAGAATTGTTAAGATGTTGAAAGTTCTCCAAATGAAAAAAATTGACGTCAGCGATTAAAGTAGTATTTGTGGCTATCTGGACAGTGGTGCATTATCTCCCATGGGGGAATTGCTTTAAATCCAATGTCATTCGTCCAATTCCTTTGTACGTTGTGCTCTCTGCAACACTACAGGCATCAAAGAGTAAAGGTTTGTGAAGGATGCCTTACTTATAAACAATCTACTCTGAAAGTGTTGAAATCTGACCCTGAACCAATGTAGAAACTGGTTGATGCTTCTATACCATTTGTTTCAGGCTGGACATCTGAATGACTGTCTCACATTTGAAGATATTGTTTGCATAGAGCTTGTCATATCTCCTGTCAGCTTTTTGAAAAAACATGCCAGACCATTAAAGTCTTCCATCACACCCACTTTTCTTTTTACTTCTGTCTGTTCATGTTCTTTCCCTTGCTAAAGAAAAGGAATACTGCCTCAAAAACACTTGTCATTTACTGACAAATTGCAGACCTACCTGTGGGTGCCAACGTTTCTTGAAAGGAGGATTAGACTCCAAGATCAAAAATATTGAAGCAAATGACTGCCATTCAAGTTACCTCCAACCCTTAGTACGCGATCTGCAGTGATGAGAATAAAAGAAGAGTTGAACATGCTGATCTCCTGGCTGAATCTGAAACTGCACTGGTTAGCTGGCTACACTCTGATCTTGGGCCCAGGCTCCCCCTGCCAGTGGCACACCTGCACTGCCCCCCTGGAAACCCTTGCACTAAGGACTGTTTCTGTATCCCTACAGCCCCTACTAGCACTTGACACCTGATGTCTGCACTTACCCCTGCACTTGCCCCGCACTTTTCCCCTGCACTTGCGCAATCTCAATGTCACCTGTCCTAGTAGGATTGCTATCTCTGTCTTCCCTCTGTTTCCCTTCCCTTCCCTTGTTGCACCTTGAAACACTTGTGTATAGGCACGTTATAAATGCCATATCATGTTCAGGTCGGTTAAACATTCTGGACAACCCATCAGCACTGCTATGTTGGACACCTGGCCTATGCTCAATAGTGAAGTCAAAGCCTTGCAGACATATGGACCACCTGAGCAACTTTGGATTCTCTCCCTTCATGTTCATTAGCCACTTTAAGGGCTTATGGTTAGTTTGCATAGTGAAGTGTGTCCCATAGAGGTAGGGCCTCAGCTTCCTTAGGGCCCACACAACAGAAAAACACTCTGTCTTTACTGTGGACCATCTGAACTCTCTGTCCTTAAGCTGACGACTAATGAAGCCAATAGGATGTTCCTTACCCTTCTCAGCTACTTGTGATAGTACAGCTCCTATCCCAGTGTCAGAGGCATCTGTTTGCACAATAAAAGGTATTTGATAATCAGGGGCCCTGAGAACAGGGGCCTGGTGCAAGGAGTCTTTTAAGCCTTTGAACGCCTTCTCACACTCTCCAGACCAAGTTACCATCTTGGGTTTCTTTGGAAAGTGAGAGGAGTCATAGGGGCAGCTGTGGTGCCATAGTCTGCCATGACATTTCTGTAATACCCAGTGAATCCTAAAAAGGCTCTCACTTGGGTCTGAGTAGTGGGGGTAGGCCAGTCTTGTACTGCTTGTACTTTACTGGGTAGAGGCTGTATCCTCCCTACACCTACTTCATGTTCAAGGTAGACCACTGATCCTTGTCCATTCTGGCACTTACTGGCATTTGTGGTCAAGTGGGCCTTCTGAAGAGCCTTGTAACACAATCCTAAGGGGTTTCACATGGTCTTCCCAGCTGGCACTGAAAACTGCTATATCATCCAGATTTGCAAGACAGAATTCATCCAACCCATTCAAAACATGATGCTCAAGCCTCTGGAAAGTGGCAGGTGCATTCATCAACCCAAAATGCATAACCCTGAACTGGTAAAGACCCTCTGGCGTTGAGAATTTGTCTTCTCCTTGGCAAGGACAAATGTGCTGAGGTATTTGGAGGCACCCAAAGTAACCACCAGCTCATCTGTTGTAGGCAAGGGGTGTGCATCTGTCTTGGTGACAGCATTCAGAGCCCCGTAATCCACACAGAACCTCAACTCAGAAGTACCTGCTTTTGGAACTAATACCACTGGGCTGGACCAAGGACTACTAGAGGGTTCAATCACCCCAAGATCCAACATTTTATTGACCTTTGTCTTAATGTAAGCCCTTACTTTGTCTGACATTCTGTATCCCCTACTTTTGGTAGGTACACTGTCTCCTGTGTTTATGTCATGTTTGCACTGACCCGGGTCGGCTCGACCTGGGGAAGGCAAGGGGCAAGATGGCCAAAGGACAGGACAACAAACCTTGTGGCATGGCCATTTTGGAGCCAGGCCACCTATTCGTGCAAAACGCGGTAAATTGCAATGTAAATGGCAGGAAAGGGTTAAAATTACATCACAAGATAAGCTGCAACCAGCCCTCTCCATGACACATCTGCACATCTCCTAAAAAGTCCTACGAGAGTATCTAGCATCTTTGGAAATGACTAGGAGACCCAAGTGCACTGTACTGTAAGATACATTGTGCACTTGTTACATGTTGCAGAAAAGGTGCAACATTTGAAAAGGACTGAGAGAAACAAAGTCTCCCAGTACTGACTGATTTAAGGGCATGTCAGTTTCCCCATAAAAAGTGAGCGAAAGTCCAGAGGAGTGCAGCTGAAGGCTGTGAATCTCTGGCAAAGTCAGACCATAGTGTTTTAAACAACAGCAAAAGGTTTGGGGGTGTACAACTGGAGGGAAAATTACATATAAAAATGAAATCCTTCCTAACAGACAATGACACCATAATAGTGTCATACATGCAGGCATATATGCTGACTGACCACTGTTGTACCTATGGCACGATAGGTAGAATGGTAAATGTGTACAACAAATGGTTTGTTGACTTTGATGGAACATCTAGTCATGTATCTTTACCGCAGCGGAAACATTGGCTGAAAAAGAAATTGCCATTTTATAGTCAGGAGTGCTACCTGGTTGAATTAGCAACCAAGAGAACCAGCAGGCAATGTTGCCATTATTGGCAAACTTGTCGCACTTTACCTTTGTATATAACAGCATATCCAGAAACATATATATTCAGAAATTATCTGCTGATGAAATGTAATTGTTGTGAAGTGATTGATGTCGTAGGGTCACGAATAGGCAGAGCACGATCAGATAGACTTTGCCGTTTATGTGGATGTGATGAACAAGAGACACTTGAACATCTGCTTGTGCAGTGTGAAAGTCTTACAACTATTTGTGCTTCCTTTCTCAAATCATTTGATAATAAGGTGGACACTAGAGATGTGTCATGGATATGGCTGTATTTCATGAACGGAGATAATCTAAATTTTATTTATTTTATGGTAAGATTTTACTTAAAAATTATGATGGTTCTCAAAAGTTTTTCATAAGTGAGTAGGATATGCTGGCGGCTATGTATGTTTTAGTTGAAGGTTTTAGTAATTGTGTGTAATCTTGTTGGCAGATTTTAATGATGTAATGTACACAGTTTTTATCCAATATGATGCTGCTAGTTTTGTATTAATGAATTGCCTATATGTGTAACCTTTATGATGGATATGTATTTTATGTATGTTTGTAATTTGTATTGTATATACAAAACCTTTTGCTATAAGTATATTACCAATAAAATCAAATTAACTATAATGTTTATGTGTATTTGTTCCAAACTTGTTTTGCCGATATGCTCTGACCTTGTCACAAACACAACCACAAATCACTGCACATGCACAGCCTTGACAAAGACTTCAGTTGACCACAAATCACTGCACCTGCACAGTCTTGACAAAGACTTCGGTTGAAACGCCTATTGGCTTTTCTCACATGCACCTAGCATGCTATTTGCCAGGACAATGGTTACAAAAATCAGCGAATCAAAAATCAAACCTGAACCACAAACAAGGTGTTCTGATGTTCTTCAACAAGGAATCCCACCCATGGTTATTAACTTGATCCAGCGCCATTACAAACTATATATATAAATGAGCCCTAAGTAAATCTGCTATTGTCCACAGCATGCACGTGTTTTGTATTTTTGTGTATGTCTTGTAAAGCCCTTTTAAGTAACAAATATTTACTTGGAATAGAGCAACTTAAAGACATTTTCAAATGTTAGCCACGTTGAAGGGTTGGCCTGTCCAAAGGAATCCCCTTCAAAGTTGGACATTGCAATATTTGCATCATTTTTTTCTCTGCACATGTCATAATTTGCAGTTTCCGAGGGTCTTCTCATGTTGAATTCACAAGAGGCTTGTAAAGAATGGAGGTGGGTGTCTGTACCTCTGCCCTCTATATGGCAGAGTAGTAGCATAGAGCACCCAAACCAAGATTCTCTATATGCTAGAATGGTCGAGCAAAACAAGGCTTAAGCTCTCCGGAGGTGATGGACGCTGGTTTTTAAGTACAGTGCAGTCCCCAAGCCCCCAACGAATGAATGTCCACACACTATGGTATGTGCTAACACAGTTCTTTATATAAAAATAAGGTTCAATATATATATACACAATTAATGACACACTTTGTATACTTTGGCAATTCTAATATGGCAAATATATTGACTCCTTTAAAATGCACCAACTGCTGACAGTTTCTAATGGCATACAAATCAAACAGTAATGTGTATCAGCATAGGACATAGGAAGGAAGACAAGTTGGGTTAAACAATGGCAGAATAGTACTTTAGCTACTAAGACACATTTCTTTGTGAGGATCCCAATTTACCTGAGTTAGCAGAGTTTCTTCAACGGTTCGTCGACGGATCCCTCGAGGGTGGACTCCCTTCAAAGCAGGAGCCGCAGGGCGTCAAGATTCCTCAAAGAAATGTGAACACAGGTATTGAGACTGCATCTTCGACCTTTGCGGTGCTCATCGCTGATTGTACGAGGAGGTCCTATGATGATGAGGCATGTGGTGCACCTCGATGCAAAGAGTTTGGTGCCGCAAATAAGACTTGATGAAGAACATAGGCCCACCAGTGGGGCGTGGAGGGTCTGTATAGGATGTCCTCATCAGCGATTGGGACTCAACCACTGCTGGACTTTGGATCTTCCCTTATCGACGTCTTTGTGGACTTCGGGTGGCGGGAAACCCACTGGCGGATTCTCCTCAGTCATCGACAACCTCTATTTTCTCCATCGGTAGAAAGCATTGACTGTGATGGCAAGGGGGCCCTTTGTTTAAATATTCTCAGGCAAAAGTGGAGCGTTGCGGTTCCAGTCATTGAGCAGCACAGAGTCAAGCTGTCCGTGCTTCTGGGCAACACGGCTCGATTGGCATCTAGCGGTTACGTAAATCCTCCAAACCCCTGTCGACGGCAATGGACTTTGACATCCTCGATGTCCGGGTGCTTTACTACAGATTTCTCGGCAGACACCGTCTCCGTTCAACAGCCTTTTGGAACTGGCTTCTGGGGGCCTCAATGAAGATCAGCTTCTGAATGATGTTCCCTCGTAGCACGGGGAGAGTTCTCCTAGCCAGGTCCTCCCTCAGATCAGTCATCAACAGACTCGACAGCTTTTTGATCGAGTCGAAGGAAAGCAGCAGCAATTCTTCTTCTTCCAGCTGGGCTTCAAGGATAAGCAGCTTCAAGTTCCAACTTCAGCTTCTCAACAAATTAGTAAGTGAGAGGTCCTCAGATATACAGATCTGTCCCTCATTCACAATGCTGTGCCAGGCTCAGTCAGCCAATCATTAAGAATGGCATTCATGCAGGCAGGCAGCCAATCAGCCTCACAGTACATTCAGGCCATTCCCTTCCACCCAGACACCAATAACAAGGAATGTGGATTGGGGCAAGCACCCAGCCTTTTAGCAGCCCACACTGCATTCATGTCAGTTTTGGGCAGGGCTGTCTCATTCTTTGTGTCACACACACAGATACCAGACACCAATAACATGGAATGTATATTGTCACAAACTCCACCAATGTCCCACCCTAAGGGTGTACCCACAACATACAATCACTGGAAAGGCTCCAGCCAGTCTGGCCTGGACTTCCCCACAATACCGTATTTGGTTCTTCCACCCAACAGCCGGTTAGGGGAAGGGACAGAGTCAGGGCTTCCCAGGTCTTTGGGAAAACAAGGTAACAGGTAATAGAAACTAAGAGGCCACAGGGGCCATCTTGCCTTCTATCAGGAATCCACTGATTTCTATGGCAGGGCCTGGGTATCCCCAAATTGAGGATACTCAGAGCAAATGTCAAATTCATTATGGAGCTGCCACCAGCCCATAACCTGCTCTGTGGGCCACACATAGATGCCCAAAATCATACACTAGGAGTACAGGGTTGTACCCCCACCCATGGGTGCTATAGGGGTATCCCAAGGGTCTCTATTCACCACAATCAAAAAAAGAAAGAGCTACACTGCCAGGAGTCCCACATGGATACCTATTCAGAAAACAACACAGAAAACACATGATAAGGGATTAGAGGACAAAGACATGGAGGCCCTGTCCTTCCAATGCATTTCCAGCATCACAAGGCTTTGCACCCGTGAGTTGGTAGTACAAATAAGAAAGAATCACAGAGGGATGTATTCACAGAAGTGTTTTACAATTGTGCAATCCCATAGAAAAACGCTCTATACATCAGGCCCAGAATCTTTGCACCGATGCAAGGGAAATACTTGCCCTACTGCTTATTTCACTTGTTTGCATGAGACCACTGTTTACCTATATCACAGTCCTTGACCCTGATTCAATGCTTTGAAAAAATATCGTCTTTGCACTAGGGCATTTTATCTTGCCCTAAGCACTAAGTGCATTTGGTCCACTGCAACGTTTCTGCAATGTGGCGGCTCAACTTCAAAATCACATTGTGCTGCACGATTTTCAGGGAGCAAAACGTATTAATTCAAACTATTATGTAGGTGTTTCACTGTTGCTTGGTTCAATATGTATGTCTGGTTAGTAAGAAGGCAAGTAAAGGGAGGGTGATACATTATGTATGAGCATTTTGTAGCAGTCTATGGCATAATGTATGTTAGAATTGCAAAGCATAATGAGCATTGTCTAACACAGCATAACTTAACAAAGCGTCGGTATAGATTTGGAAAACATGCTTCAGTAGTGCCATAATTCATGCGGAATAGGAATGGCAAAAACAACTCTTGATGATTCGTTTCCCCAGGCGTTATATCTGGAATCAACCCGCATGTCACAAAGATTGTATGTACCCAAATGCTATGTGCCGATTAACGGGCTCTCTGCTTAGAAGTCTTAGGGCCTCATTACAAGTGCAGCGGTAAGGGGTTAACGGCACCTGTAAAGGTGCCGGAGCCGTCAACCCCTTAGCGCCGCATTAGCAGGTCCTTTTACCAGGTGCCCTTAGATGGACCCGCTAAAGGACCAGCATGCTAACAACGGGCCTGTTATTAACGGGCCCATTGTTAGCATAGTCCCCATTCCCATTGAGCCCTATGGGGGCTCGAATGGGAATGGGGATGGGTTCCCTGAATGGGGAAATACCGGGTCCTCCAAGGTTGGAATGGCCCGGTATTTCCCCATTCAGGAAACCCGAACCCGGTATGCGGTATGGGGGTAGCCATGGCGCTAATAGCACCATGGCTACCTCCAACCTCGTAATGACCCCTTAGACTACTCATTTAAAATAGTTTCAACAGTTTGTGGGCATCTGAGCATTCTGTAGAAATTGACCACTTATGTTGCACCAAGTTTCTATTTTTCTTTTCTATAATGGTATTCGATTGGACTCGGGTGTCTTGTTGCAGAAACGGTACCATTTTCAGTGGTATTCGTACTATGGAAAACATTGTCCTAGTGCAAAAACGTATTTTTTCAATGCTTCTTATTTCCATTACTTTTATTATGTATTTACTTGATTTGGCGGCACTCTATCCTTTCACAGACCTGTGCAAAGCAATGAAAATAAAATATTCTTCTTGGAAGCAGAGCACTACAGTTAATACACAGTTGTTGTGAAGTTTAAACAATTGGGTAGCCCTACGTACTCTACAGGAGTGGGAAATCCTGGTATGATTGATGTAGATACATATCAATAAAGCTCAATCGCAATCTCAAAGAAGTGTTCCATAGATGTGTAGCAGAAAACTGGGATAAATATTGTTCTGTGTTTGCATAGGCTAGAAAATGATAAACATGATTGTTCATACTTCTTTTTTGTCTCTAGGTAGTGTGGCGGGTCTGAAGGAGTTGGATGCAAGGAGGACATGTTAGATAACATGTAATGAAAATATTCGGGAAAGGCCTACCTTTCCCTACTACCCAAGGGATTACCCTACCTATGTAAATCAACAAAAGGTGCTTGTCTACTGTCACTAAGTTAAAAGTTAGCAGTCCTTAGTCCTAAACCTAGTTCTGTCTGACTCTGCCACTAATAAGAATAACTCAAAACTAGGCCAAAAGAATGTCTCTCTTCTGCTGCTTGTATCTTCTTCTTCTAAGAGGTATCCTCTTTGAATCTGGGCCTCAACAGGGGTTGGATGAGCAGCAAAAATGTGGCGGTAAGGCTATTACCACCGCATTACCGCTCCGACCAATCCAGAGTCTGGGCAGAAAGCAGGAGATTTTCCTCCAGCTCTGAGCTGGAGGTAAATCTCCAGCTTTCTGGCCATTTTCGATGCTATTACCGCTGGCACTATTACCGCTGGCAGTAATAGTGCCAAACATCCCCATAGAGTCCTATGAACTGTCCAGAAAATGGGGAATTACTACCTTACCACTACTCGGGATCCGGCGCTAATAGCACCATACTGAGTAGCAGTACCACTGTTTGCATTGGTGGTATCCCAGCGCAATTACCGCCAGGATACCACCAGCGCCCTGATGAGGCCATGTGAGTCTTAGTTGCTGGTTTCGTGAAATTCACACATTTCTGAATATAGTTTTCCCAAAGTTATCTGCTTTGACAAGTTCTTGAAATCTCCTTTATGAGCTCCTCTAGCTCTTCTTATGTACTTCTGGGTGTTGTACTCTCTTGAGTTTCAATATGTCTCAGATTTCGCAGGGCCCTATTCCAATTATGAGGCCCTTTTACGGCCCTTTTGCCTTGACAGGATTGTTCCTTCTAGTCTTAGTCTCTGGAGGATTCCCCCTTCCACCCAGGGTATTTGTTTTCACTTTTTGCTTATTTCCCAAGCATTTCTGTTTGTCACACTCTGCATTTTATTTACATTTCTCCAGTACTCGTTAAATGCTTGACTTTCATATTTAGTACTTCAAGAGTCTTCCCCTTCCCAGAACGTTGCCATGGTGGGCTCCTGCTTCTCTAGTTCTCCCCGGTACCTCTTTTGTTGTAGGGGGACGTCACAGGGCTCGGCCTGCACTCGGGTACTCGATTTCCCATCTGTGCTGCTCGAAGTCTCGCTTCACTGTAGTCAGACATCTCGGGGTCGTCCCACTCTTGGATACTCGGTTTCTCTGGGGCACTGCTCTGTGCCTGTAGCGGAACCTCTCCTCGTTCGGTTCACTCTTGGGTTCTTGGTTTCTCTGGGCAAAGCTCAGTGCCTGTAGCAGAACCTCTTGGGGTTCGATTCACTCTCGGGTACATGGTTTCTCTGGGGCAATGCTCCATGCCTATAGCCAAATCTCTCGGGGTTCGGTTCACTCTTTGGTACTTGGTTTCTCTGTTGCTTGTGGCCACGCACAGATGCAGCTGGCAGGAAAAGGTCAATTCTCCCAACTGCAGGGGTCTTAGCATTGTTGGTTGGGCACTTCACCCACAGCGTTACTCTGGTGGTCACTACACCACCTTGCACAGGCTTTAGGTTTCTGTGTGAGCAACGGTTTGCCCGTTACTCAAGTCTGGTTACTGGCATATCCCTCTGGTATGCCTCGACTCTCCAGAAGCCGTGGGTCCTGTGGCTTTCCTCTACTCCACCTTCCTCAGGCATAGTACAGCAAGGGGGCTTCCCCTGTGCATCATATTCTCTTTCCTCCTAAGGATCACTCCTCCCAGTTATATGTAGATCTCAATTTAAAGAGACATTTCCTTTTTCTGGATATGCCTGTTCTGCTCCCAGCTCATTGTTAGCCAAATAAGGGTGAAAGATGAGTATGCATAGTAGACAGTCCCATATAGACAGAGAGGGTATTGGGTCTACATAGTTCCTCTTTGGATTGGGAGACCTTATTGCATAAAGGGTAGTCACTCCCATTGAGGTCCCACTTGCCCAAACCCTGAAGGTCCTGCAGAGCGACCTCACCGCCCTAACCTCAAAGGGGGTGGTTCCCTCTTGGGAACAGGGGAGAATCCGCTTGATTCATCACAGTAGGTACAGTTGTTAAACCAACCCCGTCCATATAGTTTCTTCTTCAAGACTCTTAAGACCAAACTAGTCACAAGATGCACATTTTTCCGGCAACCTGATCAGTTGAAACAGAGCTTGACATTTTTCTTTAAATTAACTCATGGGCAAGTATGCTACATAAGTCTTTGGCTCGGTTAAAATAGAGCCTTCTTTTGCAATCTGCATTTTTCTATAAATTGTACGCTTTTTTCAAATAGGCCAGCATCTTAAGCAATAGCAAACACAATTTTAATGTAATGGTTTGAATGCTTGATCCATGAGGGAGACTGAACTAATTTTCCATTTGAGATTGTCCAGTCAGTGCAAGTTATAGCTCAAAGCTATGTCTTAATTGTATAAAACGGTTGGGATGGCCTTTTGCTTGGGTATATTTAAAACCAGGAAATATTTCAAACCACAAAACCATTGGTCAAATCTCTATATAGTTACCAATACGGCTTTACCTTTGTAGCTCAATCCCTTGTTAGCATTTTAGTTGGAGTTTTTCATTAGTGATGCAATAAAATAAAATAAAAGATATCAAACACTTCCTTGACAGGTTGAGTGCCTAAGTGAATATGGTTGGACTCTCTCCCGAGTGCAGAGCTCCAGTCGGAGGCATGGGTGGTGCAGGTCTGGCTTGAAAGCCGAGGGACGTATCGGTGCATGCGTTTTTCATCACAACGTGCATGGGGAGGAATCGAGGCAAGCCGTAGTGCAGCATAGAATACCATCTCTGGGGGACTCACTTGGTTTAATTTAGGGCCTGATTCATGGAATGTTTTCCTGTGGTATTGCGCCATTATAAAACACTTCCATGAATCAAGCCCTAGTGCTGATCAGATTAATTGCTGAGTTGGCTCAGTGCTGTTGAAACAGAGTGGTGCTACAGCTCAGCAGCAGTTAAGAGGAGGCACCATCTACATGTGCGGTGAGGCCTGAGGGGCCGGCGAGTAAGTACTAAGTGGTACCAGCCATTACAGACAGGTTTGGAGTGTCTGTATCATGTCTGCCCCCCTAACACACGTGGCCTGTGGCTCTCCAAATTTGACCTGTCTATTTTATTTTCCTATTTTGTTACTATATACTTCATTGTGTTTGAAGAGGCTTTACTAGTCAGATATCTGTTGCTCAGCTTCACTTTTCTTATTAGCCACACAAGGCATGTGAATCACTTTCACTTAAAAGCCAAAACGCTAAGATGAATTTAAAGGTGAACAAAAAGACGAAAGGCCCATTAATGGCTCTGACAAAAGGATCGACTATTTCAACTTATTACAAGTAACAATAGCAATATTTTATTCTGTTACACTGCAAACATTTGTTTGTTTGTTTGTTTATTTATTTAGTATAGCGCAAAACCAAACCCATGGGTAGCTGGGCACAAACATTACATGGATACTTGAGAACTTGGGTACAGAGTGGTACAGGTATACAGTACAGTTGAAACATGTATTTACATACTGTTGGTAAGGAGAAAGCAGTAAAGGCATAGTGAAATGAGAAAGGTGGCATACGGGTGATCATCAGTTGGCATAGTCAGGAGAGCAGGTATTCAGTCCGGTTAAGTGTCATTAGTTCGTAGCCAGGTGAGGGCCTTGCGTCTGAAGCTCAGGTAGGGTTGGTCGGTTATGAGATTAAGGGGGAGTCTGTTCCCGATTTGGGCTGCTATGACCGGAAAGCTGGAGCCGCTGGCTGTGCTTTTTTTGTATCTGGGCACCATTAAGGTGTATGCGTTAGACCTTCTGGTGGGACGGTTTGAAGATCTCTTGATGATTCTGTCTGTCAGGTAAGGAGGAGCTATATTGTTGAGACATTTAGATCTGAGAGAGAGGGTTTTTAGGGTAATCCTGTCCTTGATTTTAAGCCAGTGGATATTTCTTCCGGCAGCCGATATATGATTTCTGGTTGGGATGTTTAAGGCTGCTCTTAGAGTGTTATTTTGGAGAGTTTGTAATTTATCGACAATGTATTTGTTAGATCCTGCATATAGAGCATTTCAGTAGTCCAATCTGGATATGATTAGTGCATTCGCCAATGTGATGCAGCTGGTCTCAGATAAGAATGGTCTGCAAGCTCGGATCAATTTGAAAGGTATACGCTGTGGAGGATGCTAGGGTATTGATTTGCTTCTTGAAGGTGAGTGCTGAGCCAAGATAAACCCCAAGGGTTTTAACTGCAGGCATCACTTTAATGACATTGTTGTCAATGTTAAATGAGGTATAGTTGGGGTCAAGTTTTTTAATTACTGTCTCTGTGCCAAGGATCAGCATCTCCGTTTTGTCGTCATTCAAGCAGAGGCCGTGGGATGCTATCCATGCCTGAATGAGGAGATATATCTTGTTTACCAAGGCTGAATCTTCCACAAAGTTGCCCGAAAGGGGGATGAGGATCTGAGTGTCATCAGCGTAATTAGTGTAGTTAACACCCAGTCTGTCCAACTTGTCGAATAAGGGCTTCATAAAGATGTTGTACATCGTAGGAGATACACAGGATCCTTGGGGGACCCCGCAGGAAACCTATTATGTTACTGAAATCACCTCTTGTGAAAAGCCATGTAAGAAAAGGTGGAGGCATGCTAGATCACGGTGAACACCATCTGAGATAGGGGTACCCCTTTGTGCCATATGCATCCTCGACCAAGCACTGTCGCTGTAAGAACATTAATGGGAACAGAAATCAGAGAAATCCCGTTTAGTTCCCCTTCCCTTCACCCTCTGTAATATCAGATAATATAATGACTGAACGGAGGATAGCATAGGGGCAACATGCTGGTCTTGGAAAGCAAGACCATGAAGAGCAACAGAGGTTCGAATCTTGGATCTACGCTTAGAAACCAGGCGCGTTATAAAAAAACTATTAAAATTAAATAAAGGACTGCTCCTTGCAAAAAGGAACGCATGGAAACAACTTTGAAAGGAAAGTCCTAGAAGTGTGTGTAGGTAACAAGGGAAGCACACCACAAAGCTAGCCAGAGGACGTGAGTAACAGCAGAGACCAATGCACATCATACTGTTCATATAAATGTAGCATTAGCTTCACTTATTACTCCTTCTACTTCTTCTACATCATTCTTCTTTGGAGACTACACCATCACCCAGCAGCTATCCCATACCCACCCACTAAACATCCCTGATGGGTTTTCTTCTGGGTCATCTGGGGAGCAAAATAAAAGGAATTGGTGATCATTCTGGATCATGTAATATGTCAAGCTCACCTATTGCAACATCAAACAAATGTACTGTTTTGTCAATTTCTTCTTCCCCTGCACCTATGCTGGTCAAGTCAAATGCAATTGAAAAAACGATTCATCCAATTAATCTTTTCCTCCCTTTGCTAGTGTGTAGGCATGCTTTAGTCCCAAAAGCAGACTTAGTGGTTCTTTTAATACAAAATGTCAATCTGTGCCTTTGTGTGAATGCTGGAATCTGTGTGCACCATAGTTGACCTTTATGAGAACAGATATTGATGTCAGACAATTGTATCTAATGTTCACATTAATGCAGTGAGGTACCCAATGATGTTTCATTCCCAGCACAACAAGCCAACTCCAACATTCTTGGCAAAGAACCAGGCTGTTCTTGATCTAAATATTCTGTTTAATTTAAAATTGTCAATCAGAACAATAGGTGGTTCCCTACCTGGGGAAATCACCCAAAATATTCTTCACAAATAAGTACAGGACACTACCTACAGAAAATAAAATAACCTGCCTGCGTGTGTTTCACTAAATGCATTCCAAATACACACAAACATTCATTCATGTAAAATCAGATCTGAATAAATATTTGAGATTACATATTATCACCACTTGTTGGCTTACTTAGGGTCTGATAATGTTTGTCAACAATTGACAACATAGAGTGCACATTATTTTCTAACTTTAACCTCAAGTGTTGAGAGTAGAGAAATGCTTCAGAGTCGGCAGTTCGCTTGATTTTTCTTAACTCAATTGACAAGTATTGGGATCAGAGACTATCTTTATCACATACATTGAATTCAGTTATGACTTTATAATTTGCTGTGTATTTCTATTTGGTATGCATGGTGATATTTTTAATTTAGGCAGTATGTAAATTACAACCAGTTGTGTGTTAAACTAAGTAGTCTAAAGGATTGGGTTTTCATTTTACGAGATCACAAAATCTTTGCTCATGTAAAGTGACACAGATGCATTCAAATATTATTTTCTAATGAAACAGGAATTGCACCTCCAATCCTTCTTGAAATTAGATGTCTGCTAAATACAGAGTGCCTTTTTTCTGTGCAATGTTTTTTTAGAAAAATGACAATGGTCGTTTAAACAATTGACATAATTTTCTTGGGAATCAAATGGACAAACTAATCCCTTCACACTTCACTTTAAGAATATAGCTTCACTCTTTCACTCCAAATGTCCCTTCGTATGTACAATGGTTTACACAGGTCATACGACCTGCAACACGTTTTGCTTGTATGTCCGATACTAAAACCTGCAAGGATAAAGTACTTTGCAAAATATGTACATGACACTGCTAATGTAAACAGGGATTTCATCTGGACAAGAATGCTATATAATTGTGAAGACAATCTAAACATCAGAATGGTTACTTTTTTGAGGTATGTGTGTGCTCTCTGATAGAAGGAAAAATCCATGTAGTTTTAGCTGTTCTTGGTTTTAGATTGAAACATCTATGATGTTTTAACTTATAATAATGTCTGTAAGAAATGATGTATCTATTATGAATTGAGAATTAGATGTTTCTTCTTTTAATTATTTTTTCTGTCTTTCCTTTAAATACTAAGTAATGTCTACTTTTATTAGTTTTATTTTTTGTAAAGGTTTATATAAACCAAAACAATAAAGCAACAAAAAAAAATAACAACCTGCAAATCTGTAAATATGTTGCACAACATGTCACATAATCAGTCTTAAAATACTAGTATTTGGCTATCTGGTAAATTAATTATGGTGACATATATCTAATTGCCCTGGGAGTTTTTATATTCACTTTTGAGTTTGTCTTTTAAAGGCACAGGGTAGGAAGGGAAATCAACAGCTCCATACAATTCACACCAGGTAAGATCTGGTCTTGTCTATGCCCCGCTGCCAAACTCCCTTCTCTGGCACTATGGTGATATTTTGGGCAACATTTCTTCTTCAGGACCACTCTGAATAAAAGACCTCTAAGGGATCCTCCATCTGTCTCCAAGGTATAATCATGCATCAGCACTTCTCCAGTAAGAAAGGGTCCCCCAGTCTTTAGGCTTGCCATGAATCCCAGAACTCTTTCTATTCACTATGTCTTTGGGCTTAAATCATTGATTAATTTCACCTTTGCAGCATCATTGGATGCAACAATTTCGTATTGGATGGGGCCTTTCATTGTTTCTTTTTTCCCAAACTGACACTGCCCATTCCACTCCCCTCTATTTGGTTTGGTCCAATGTATTTGATCATTTGATAATTGGAGGTTCAGCCTGCTCCCTTTTAGATCTTTGGTTCAGTTTGCACTCCAATCCACTTTTCTCTAATAATTCCTACTATTAAGACCAAACTGCACAATAATCCTGATACCCAAGTAGCATAATATTCATAAAAAGGTTATTGAAATGTGTACATTTATTAATAATTGATATATTAGTAGCTCATTAAGCTTTAGGAAAGGCTCTGCCATTTCTGAATCTGTTAACGCTTATGAAAACAAACAAAACGTTGGGAAGTTATGAGCAAACATGTGATTGCATTATTTGTGCTCTGTTTAAATGGGCATGGCACTTTGAGTTTTTATATTTAAGTGAACTGGAGTTCTTTCTAAGATTAAAATAAACATTCAAAGTCTGACCCAGGCATCTTGGGATCCCATGCCGTGAAAACAAACATGCAAATGGTATTTGTGGTGAGTCTGACATAAGTCATGAAGGTCAAAGTTTGCCTGGAATTTCGTCCTTTGATCCTTTGAATTCTGAAAACCGGGCCTCTGCATGTATCCAACTCTCAGCCATAAAAATTGGGAGAGGCCATTAAAATCAAGATCATAGAATGCATTCAGCCTATGTTCCCCTCTTTTTTGTATTTATTTGAGATAAGCAAATGCTAGGAATGTCCTTCTATGTGTCGATCCCAACTTAATGGATAACTTGCTGATTTATCATAGGCTTGGCTCTGACAGATGGCTGACCCCATTCAGCAGAGATGTATTTCACAGAAAGCATGCCTTGGTGTATGTTTCTTTGTTCTTCGTTTTCAACACTCTGTGATGTAAGTTAATTCAATATGCTTCTGTCTATTGCTTTTTAAAGTTCAATGGTGAATGTCCTGCACCAATTTTAAGGAGCACAAAGTTTAACTTGAATAGTTTACTTAGGGACAATTTAATTTTTAAGATGGCACAATGCATGTTTCAAAACACTTATATGCCTTTTGTATAACTTAGCTATGCAAAGATTTTTTTTTTCATGTCACATTGTACCACACATTGGTCAATGACATGCATAATACAGAGGTGAAAGGCAGTTCACAATACAAGTTGTTCAATAAACATGTGTTAAATTGGCATTAAATTCATTTGATAGATTTTTTAAAAGAACCCCTGGATGCCACTGTGGACTAAATGAGAAGTCTCAGGAAGTCAATTGATTAAAAAGAGGCAAGTTTCATACTGATAGTAATTGTACTATTGTTCAGAGTCCTATAAAACTGCACGGTGATTCATCCCAGAAGGTCTTGTGAATGAGATTCCATGCTGAACACAGCTTACTTGAACCAAACCTGACCAGTTTCTGTTGAAGGTCATAATCAAAGGGTCCAGAAAGAGGGACCCTTAAAACAACCAGTGAATGTTGCAAAAATTCCTATAGCAGCTATTGCTGCTACTTCTCCCTCTGTTTTTTTCACTAAACCTTTGGTCTTCAATGATAATGTTCCAACTCTCAATCCTGAGGCCAATACCAAGGCAGCAAAGATGAAGTGGAAATTAAAGGAAGCCTTAATTAATAAGGTAACCCATTGGTTAAGAAAGGATAGTGGGCGCAGATCAATAATCCATAACCATATTATAGAATATTTTAAGCTTTGCAGGGACGCTACTGCATGACAAACATGTTGCCTAAGTACTCGCTGCATCAGTTTATGACGAATGGAGCCTTCTTCTCTACCCATGCTACAAGGTCAATTGAAGTCTATGTCAAATTCCCTGCGCATGGCAATTACCAGCTGGAACATTGAGGGACCTTAGAACAAAATTGGGTTTAAGGATTGAAAATCGTATAGCCAAGTAGACATATAAACACTGCAGGTACAATGGGCAGTTTCTCCCTGTCACAAAGATGGGTATATTACCTATATTGTGCCTGCAATAGGGTCACACTCAAGGTGATCACAAGTGGGCGTACTTGCTTGGGTGTCTATAAGGCTGGAATCTAGAGTAAGGTATAAGTAACCTGGAAAGAGACTGCGCCTGATTTATGCAAAATATTTTTATTTCTCAGAAAATTGCCCTTAAAGTTGATGACACGTGTTTCGGTCCTCCAAGGACCTTTTTCAAATCAGGACTATTGATTAGTCTTAACATCATATAGTCATAAAAAAGACAAAAAATGAAAACATAAGCAAATGGTCACATTGGTAGACATGTGAATATATCCAAAAATAAAGTGATGATATAGATATTAAGATTAAGTATGCATTGAAAGAAAACATTTTTTTGATAAAATACATAAACACAAAAGTGCATAGATGTTAGAAATAAAATGCCAGACAATAAATGGATGGGGAATAGGGGTTGGAGAAAGCAGGGGTGAGATTCGGAGAAAGATAGATGCAAAGTCTTAGTTAGTTAGTTATGATACATGATGCATTTACAAATAAAAACATTGTAATGGCCATTCATACTCTTTCAGGGAACATCCAATTGGTTACAACCCACCAATGGCTTCAGGAAATGTGGAACTTGCACCATTTGCAAACATGCACATGAAAAAACAGATTGTTTCAAGAGCAGCAACAATAAGACTATAAAAATCGAGCAACCTATAAATTGTAGGACGAAATATGTGGTTTACGCGATTATATGTGTATGCAAATTAGTCGACATTGGAAGCACCATCAGGGAACTCAGGACTAGGGTACGTGAACATCTTGCTAAAATTGGAAGCCAGGACCCTAGACTTCCTCTTGCTTGTCATTGGCAAGAGAAACATCAATTGGATAATAAAGCTGACATTAAGTTCATTGGCCTTCAAAAAGTAACCCTCGGAAGATGTGGAGGTGACAGAGAAAAGAGACTCAGACAAACTGAGGCGAAAATAATTTGCAAACTCAACTCCACAGTACTTGGACTTAGCACTGATAATGAAATGGTGTCCTTTTTATAGCAATAATTAAGTTGTAACTATAATGTTTAGTAACATGTCTACCATCTCATTCACACTATCATATACTAAGGCCTTTGCGACTATGACATTATTCGATATATTAATACAGAAGCATTTCTCTTCAGTTCTGCCTTTCTGACATTTTTAATACACTAACATTAAGGGGCCGATTCATGGAACAAACGTGCGCCGAAAATCTTCGCGCAAGCAGGCGCAAGCAGGCGCAAGCAGGCGCAAGCGCAAAAAAACAGGCGATTCATGGAAGTCCCTGCACGTGTTTTCCTCGGGATGTGCGCCAAACCCGTGCATGGCGCACACGTCACTGCAACATCCCGAAAGACGTGCGCGATGCGCACAGTGAAAGCGCACAACCTCGGCGCATACACTAGAAAGTGGGCGGAACACGGGGCATAACGCGCGGAATGGTGAACAACTCGCGAAAACAAGGGCGCAACTGGGGATGTACTGCAGGGAAGCAGACGGAACGCCCACACGCACCCGAACCACACATATTCATGGGCAAAGCCACGCACAGCGTATTCGAATAGGGCAAAGCCACACACAGCGAAAGACACGCACAAGCCGAAACACGTCCGCCACACGAAGGCAGGCGGTAGCGTCCCTGCGCATTACAAAAGTGGCAACATACAGCAATTGTGCGAGCGGGGCACGTGTATTTCGTGGTTGCGCGGGAAGTTACACACGCGATTGAGCGGGGTACGTGTATTCCGGGGGTTCGCGGGAAGTCACACACGCGATCTGGCCTGGGGGAGCGGGCTACGTGTATTTCAGGGGTTCGCGTGAACATTTTCACGCGATCGGGCCTGGGGGAGCGGGCTACGTGTATTTCAGGGGTTCGCATGAACATTTTCATGCGATCGGGCCTGGGGGAGCGGGCTACGTGTATTTCAGGGGTTCGCGTGAACTTCTTCACGCGATCGGGCCTGGGGGAGCGGGCTACGTGTATTTCAGGGGTTCGCGTGAACGTCTTCACGCGATCGGGCCTGGGGGAGCGGGCTACGTGTATTTCAGGGGTTCGCGTGAACATTTTCACGCGATCGGGCCTTGGGGAGCGGGCTACGTGTATTTCAGGGGTTCGCGTGAACTTCTTCACGCGATCGGGCCTGGGGGAGCGGGCTACGTGTATTTCAGGGGTTCGCGTGAACATTTTCACGCGATCGGGCCTGGGGGAGCGGGCTATGTGTATTTCAGGGGTTCGCGTGAACTTCTTCACGCGATCGGGCCTGGGGGAGCGGGCTACGTGTATTTCAGGGGTTCGCGTGAACATTTTCACGCGATCGGGCCTTGGGGAGCGGGCTACGTGTATTTCAGGGGTTCGCGTGAACACGCGATCGGGCCTGGGGGAGCGGGCTACGTGTATTTCAGGGGTTCACGTGAACACGCGATCGGGCCTGGGGGAGCGGGCTACGTGTATTTCAGGGGTTCGCGTGAACATTTTCACGCAATCAGGCCTGGGGGAGCGGGCTATGTGTATTTCAGGGGTTCGCGTGAACTTCTTCATGCGATCGGGCCTGGGGGAGCGGGCTACGTGTATTTCAGGGGTTCGCGTGAACATTTTCACGCGATCGGGCCTTGGGGAGCGGGCTACGTGTATTTCAGGGGTTCGCGTGAACATGCGATCGGGCCTGGGGGAGCGGGCTACGTGTATTTCAGGGGTTCGTGTGAACACGCGATCGGGCCTGGGGGAGCGGGCTACGTGTATTTCAGGGGTTCGCGTGAACATTTTCACGCGATCGGGCCTGGGGGAGCGGGCTATGTGTATTTCAGGGGTTCGCGTGAACTTGTTCACGCGATCGGGCCTGCGGGAGCGGGCTACGTGTATTTCAGGGGTTCGCATGAACATTTTCACGCGATCGGGCCTGGGGGAGCGGGGTACGTGTATTTCGGGGGCGCGCGGAAAGTGACACAGGCGATTGAGCGGGGTACGTGTATTTCGGGGTTGCGCGGGAAGTTACACACGCGATTGAGCGGGGTACGTGTATATCGGGGGTGTGCGGGTAGTTACACACGCGATTGAGCGGGGTACGTGTATTTCGGGGGTGCGCGGGAAGTTACACACGCGATTGAGCGGGGTACGTGTATTTCTGGGGTGCGCGGGAAGTCACACACGCAATCTCATCAGGGTACGTGTATTTCGGAGTGCGGGGGAAGTATCCCACGCAACATCAGCAGGGTACGTGTATTCCAGGGGTGCACGGGAAGTTCCACACGCAATTCCATCAGGGTACGTGTATTACAGGGGTGCGCGATATAAACAGGGTACGTGTATTACAGGGGTGCGCGGGGAGCAGCATATGTGAATTGCACGTGTGGGTCCTCCCAGGTGTTCCCTCTACACCCTCCATGGCCCCTGCAGGTGGCTCACACCACAGGGGCCTACCCAGCACATGTCATGCAGGCACCCCATCCACCATGGCCATGCCCACCAGCCAACCCACATGTCAACTTGCACTACTGCCCACCAACGCATGTCCCCCTGCACCCCCAGCCACCAGAGGCACCCTCCACCAGGCCCCCACCCATGTCTCCCACCACCCCCACCCCCCCCAGTCACCAGGGACAGCCTCCACCAGGCCCCCACCCATGTCTCCCACCACCCCCATCCCCCAGCCACCAGGGGCAGCCTCCACCAGGCCCCCACTCATGTCTCCCACCACCCCCACCCCCCAGTCACCAGGGGCACCTGCCAGCAGGCCCCCACCCATGTCCAACTCATGTTCCCCACCACCCCCACCCCCCAGCACTGTGGGGCACCTGCCAGCAGGCCCCCACCCATGTCCAACTCATGTTCCCCACCACCCCCACCCCCCAGCCACCAGGGGCAGCCTCCACCAGGCCCCCACCCATGTCTCACACCACCCCCACCCCCCCAGCAGTGCAGGGGCAGCCACCACCAGGCCCCCACCCATGTCTCCCACCACCCCCATCCCCCAGCCACCAGGGGCAGCCTCAACCAGGCCCCCACTCATGTCTCCCACCACCCCCACCCCCCAGTCACCAGGGGCACCTGCCAGCAGGCCCCCACCCATGTCCAACTCATGTTCCCCACCACCCCCACCCCCCAGCACTGTGGGGCATCTGCCAGCAGGCCCCCACCCATGTCCAACTCATGTTCCCCACCACCCCCACCCCCCAGCCATCAGGGGCAGCCTCCACCAGGCCCCCACCCATGTCTCACACCACCCCCACCCTCCCAGCAGTGCAGGGGCAGCCTCCACCAGGCCCCCACCCATGTCTCACACCACCCCCACCCCCTAGCAGTGCAGGGGCAGCCTCCACCAGGCCCCCACCCATGTCTCCCACCACCCCCACCCCCCAGCAGTGCAGGGGCAGCCTCCACCAGGCCCCCACCCATGCCTCACACCACCCCCACCCCCCAGCACTGTGGGGCACCTGCCAGCAGGCCCCCACCCATGTGCAACTCATGTTCCCCAGCCAACATGTCATCACAATCTAGATCCCTGGTCACTATGGTCAGCCTCCAAATGCAAAACACCCACCCGAGTATTGCATCCACCCACTCATAATTTGCAATCACATCATAGAACACCAATTGCAAGTTCCGAAACAAACACATTTCCCTCACATACACCCAATGGGTGTCAGTGAATCTCAAAACACATATCATGAAATGCATGAAACCAATGAGATACCACACATTGAAGTTCACCAAAAATAATATGTATTAAAGGAAACATCAATAGAATAAAAAAAGAAGAAACTGAAACGTGAATGTACAAAAATGAAAAGAAGCATGTCCGTCAAAAAAAGCAAAACCAAAAATAAAAATCCAAAGTAATGTCCAAAGTCGATGTCCACAAAACAAAATCCAATGGGAAATGAAAAAGAAAGCCATTGCTCCATGGTCAAAAATAGGAAAAAAAATACAATCCAACTGTCAACTATGTACATGGGAACAATCCAGGGTCCATTATCCCAACAAAATAAAGGAAACCTATCTAACTACACTAACTAATAAAATAAACTATATACAAAAATGTGGCCAATGTCCGAAAGGTCCAAATAAAATAAAAACAAAAATGAAACCTAACACTACCTAGAAACTATGTACAAGGGCAGCGGGCTAGTTTCACGGCTCACTTGTGGATGTTACGGGCCAGGGCATCATCAAACTCCTCCTCAATGTCCCGGAGGCGGTCCTCCTCCATGGCCCCGAGGGTCCGCAGGGCCGTCGACGTCTCCACCTCCGAACCCCTGCGGATTGCCTCGAGGCACTCGGCCCGCCTCAGGGCCCTCCGCATGGAATTCTCCGCCCTGACCATTGTGAGCCGTGCCTCTTCCGCCCGCTGCCGCTCCGCATCTATGGCGTGGCCCAACCGCTGCCACACGGAAGACACTCTCTGTCCTGGGTCCTCCTGCCCTCCGGCCGATGCCTGCCCCTCCGATGTCGAAGGCCCCGAGCCTTCATGGCTCCCACCACGTTGCTGCTGCTTCTGTGCCTCTGCCCGTGCACTGCCTCCTGCTGCCTGCACATCCTCCGCCGGCTGGGGTGCAGTCGTAGATGTGGCCACCCCTGCTGGACATCCGACTCCCGACTGTGGCAGGGATGCCTCCTCCACCAGCCTGGCCGCACCGTCAGAGGCAGCTCCACAGGGCACCCAGGTGACTGATGGGTGGGAAGATGGCACAGAGGACGACTGGCGCGTAGGGGGTCCAGTTGAGGAGGGGGTCGGAGCAAGCCCCATCAGACGGAGGAATCCGGCCTGGGTGACCTGTCCCAGCAGGCTGACGTGGTCAACGAGCCATTCGAGATGACGTGCAGTCTCTCCATGAAAAGACTGCAGGTCACCTCGCATGGCCCGTTGACGCAACGCCACACCAGCCAGGACAGGCTCAACCCGGACCTGGATAGCCACGTCCGCTGGCAGAGGAAGGCCAGTTGACGTGAGCTCATCCCCTGCTTGAAAACGGGTCTGGACGTAAGCATCCCTGCTTGTGCAAGATGATGCAGGGACAGGATCGGGGACAGGATTGCACACAGGCACCTCTGCGGCAGCCTATGCTGCCTCCTGTCCCTGGTCCTGCACTGCACCACTAGCACCAGTGGGATCCCCACCTCCAGACCCCGTCTCTGGTGCTTGCACGGCCTCCTCCTCCACCAAACCCCCACCAACCTGGATGACTCCGTGCCATCTTCCCCTGTTGGGCCCTGTGGGGTCCCAGCTGCCCCTTCTGCTGCCGAGGAGTCCAACTCCAACCTCCGCCTCTTGGACCTCCCCCCGGCAGCTGCGGCCTGGGAGGCGGCACCGGACTCCTCACTCCCCGACGAGATGACAACCTGGGAGGGGAGCCGGGCCTTGCGTCTCCGGCTGGCGGTCGGATCCCCGCAGCTGTGCTCCACAGCACCTTCTCCGCCCTCTTCATCAGTTGACGCTGCAGACAGGGAGAAACAAAACACAGGCATCAGGGCACTGTACAATGGACACATACACACATGACAGTTGTACATGAGTGGCATTGGCAAACCTCAGACATGTCATCACAATCCCCAACACACATATCATTACAACTCGCACACATTAGCCATACCACAGCCATATCGCAACTGCCACCACCATCCATACACATACAACAGCATGAGCAGCCAAAGGTGAGCCAGACATCACATGCAACACAGGAAGTGCACCACACATGTACACACACCACCACACTTGCATGCATGTGTACACCTCTGCCAAGTGTCGCACTGTTCAGACGGGCATCCATGTCACATCTGCCAATCAGGCTCCCACATACCGCTGTCACATGCATCCATGTTGCATCACTGTTGCACCCTTGTCAAATACACACACATGCACATGTACACAGTGCTGATACATGCAGCCGAAAACAACATACATGCGTGACATCACGGACATGTCTACTTACATACACATTCATCCAAACATGTGTGCCCACACAACTGCATTTGGCATGCAAGCCTACACACACAAGCACCATCCATGTCTCACACATTACAGCCCTCGCATGTGTCAGCCCCACGGCCCTGTACACCCCCACCCATACTCGACCCCATACAAACAGATGTGCAACCTGCACAATACTGAATAATCACCACACGCACTGCTCACAAACAGGATGCATGTACACTCACCGCTCGACTCCAGACGGGTCTGCTTCTCTAGGACCTGGACGTGGAGCGCTGGGGATATGCGTTCCAGGACCCTCATCTGTTCTTCCGACAAGTGGCCCCGGCGCCCCTTGGCATCCGCTGCCTCCAAGAGGCGTCGGGCCTTGTTCAGGGTCCTGGACCTGAAGTCCTCCCAGCGCTTCCTGACATGTTGTAAGTCGCGGACTGCCACCCCCTCCGCGTTGATGGCAGTCACGATGTCAGTCCAGATCCGAGTCCGTCCTTCCTTGTCGGCGCAGGAACTTCCGAAGAGGGCATCATACTGCCCCAGGACTTGCTCCACCAGGACACCAACTTCGGTGGCACTGAAGCTGGTGCCCCTCTGCCTCTCTGGCCGGGTGTTGTCAGTGGTCACAGATGGTGTTTGCCCCGACATGACAACCCCAGAGGCAGGAGTGGGTGGGCAACTGGGTCCTGGGGCTGGGCTGTGGAGCGATGGAATCCCAGTCGGGAGTCTTCGGTTCCAGCAAGGGTGGTCACAGCAACAGCACCCCTGGCTGATGTACAGGCAGCAAATGGCAGTGCACTTGGGCAGCAGGCAGTCAGGCAGCAGCAGATGGCAGGTGGGAGCGTGCTCGGGGCTCTGGGGGGCAGTAGTTCGGCCTTCTGGGCAGGAGCGTGGTCTTCCGTGTGCTTACGCGTGGCCAGCTTGATATGGAGTGATTTGGCACGTGAAAAATCTGCACGTCAGCGTTTAATTCGAGGAAAGGCCCTTAGCGCGTAAGCGCGTCTGCACGCATACGCATTTTCATTGGACAGAAGGCCCCTCAAGTGCAAGCGCCCCTGTGACGTGACGCGTACAGACGTGCATGGGCATTTCAGCGCACGTGAAAAACTGCACGTCGGCGTGTAATACGAGGAAAGGGCCATGCGCGTAAGCGCGCGTGGAAACTGCACGTCCTCGTGTAATACGAGGAAAGGCCCTTAGCGCGTATGCACGGCAGCACGCATATGCGATTTCATTGGACCAAAGGCCCTTAGCGCGTGAGCGCGTCTGTGACGTGACGCGCGCAGGTGTTTCCCTCATTGCACGTGATGACAGAACACACGTGGATTTCCACCAATCGCGTGTGAAAGTTCCCGGCACCCCGGAACACACGTACCCAGGCTAATCGCGTGTGGAACTTCCCGCGCACCCCGAAACACACGTACCCAGGCCAGTTGCGTGTACGCTCACTCCCCTCCGATCACACACAATGACACTTGGACCGTATCCGAATACGGGAAACCCGCGCACGGCAAAAGACGTGCACAGGCGTCAACGCGTCTGCCACACGAAGGCAGGCGGAAGCGTCCCCGCGCACAGCATAAAAGTGCGCGCAAACAACAAACGCGTATATACAGCTACGATGAATGCCCCATTTGTCACTGCACTGATCGTGGGACACCGCAGGAGGAGGAGAATAGCCAGGGCACGCATTTTCGCACCACGGACAAGCCTTTTTGGGATCACTGACGACCAGGTCTATGGCAGGTATAGGCTTCCACCCCATATCATCCTAGACCTGGTCAGGGAGTGGGAAGATGACCTCACATCCCCCACCCTTTGCTCCCAAGCATTGAGCCCCTTGGAGAAGCTGCTCAATGTCCTGCATTTTTTGGCCACTGGGTCATTTCAGCGGACCACTGCCATAGTGTGGGGGGTCTCACAGGCCACGCAGTCACGCTGCCTACACCAGGTACTGGCAATCATGACAGCGCGCCCCTCAGTCCGCAGGCACATATACATGCCCAGAACACCCGCAGAAAGGCAGGCCGTTGTCCTGGATTTTTTCAGGGTGGCACACTTCCCCAAAGTGCTCGGTGCCATAGATTGCACCCATGTGGCCCTACGTCCACCTAGGGCCATTGAGCACATCTACCGAAACCGCAAGCACTGGCATTCCATCAATGTACAGGTGGTATGTGATGCAAAGGGAATCATCACCTCTGTCTATGCAAACTACCCTGGCTCCACCCATGACAGTTTCATATACAGAATGTCCACCCTGAGCCGGGCCCTGGAATCTGGGCAGCATGGCGACACATGGCTCCTAGGTCAGTACAAATGCCCTTGCACATGCATGCAAGTCACACACAGACAAATATCCAAACCCTAATAATCTCAACTATTATCACCTCCCCAGGGGACAGTGCCTACCCTCTGAGCAACCACATGATGACGCCAATCCGGAACCCCACCACACCACCCCAGGTAAGATACAACGCCGCCCATATTGCAACCAGGGGCATAGTGGAGCGCACATTCGGAGTGCTCAAGTCACGTTTCCGCTCCCTTGACCGCTCTGGTGGGCAACTACTCTATGCACCACCAGTAGTGTGCAGGATCATTGTGGCAGCATGTGTCCTGCACAATGTTGCAACACGGCAGGGCGTCCCGGTCGACATGGTGGTGCCCCCAACCACACGTACAGGCGCTGCCCATGGGAGGGGACAGGGCACGTGGCGAGGAAGCCCGGACCCAGCTTGTGGCCACATTTTTCACCTAAACTCCCACCCCTGCGGAGTGCACACAGGCCTGGCACATACCAGGTGACAATCGATGATGACATAGAGACAGTTAACTGTCACAACTCTACCACCCTGAGAAAGTTGCCATGGAAGTGCCACATCGTCTGCATCCCTAGCTACTTAAACACAAGCTATCCTGTGTGACCAAAAGGCACACATATGACATATGACATGATATGGGCCATACACAAGTATTCCAAGGCGCAATGAGGCAGGGAGGGGGGAACAAGGGAACACAGAGAACGGTACTACTAGGCCAGGTGTCATTGCGATTGTGCAAGTGCAGGGGTAGGGGGAATGGGAAAAGTGCAAGGGGAAGGGTAGGGGGGAGTCCAGTACAGGGGAAGTAGCCCAAAAAAATAATACATAGGTCGCCTGGTGGCAACTACAAAGGTAAGTGCAGACAAGTGCTGGGAAGGGAGGGCTGTAGGGATAGAGAGACAGTACTGCAGTGCAGGAGTTGCCAGGGAGGCAGTGCAAGTGGAGAGTGGCTGGGCCAGGGACCGAGGTCGGTGAGAGTGGCCCAGTTGCAGCTCCTGTGCAGTTCCAGTGGAGAATTCTGCAAGGGAGAGGCAGACAGTAAGCAGAAGCAAAGAGGAAGGTCTTGAGGTGCTTCCAAACTTGAGATGATTCCCCTCAAGTTCAAGTCAGGCCGGAAGTCTGTTCCAGGGGGAGGGCCCTGCTGTGGAGAGAAATCTACCCCCAGCTAGTTGCTCTGAGAAGCGGATGACACGGACATGCAAGGTGTGCATCACACACACCTGCAAACCAGGCCATGGCCATCACTGTCATGTCACTCAAACCCTCCCAAACATCAACATGGCACGCAATACCCATACACCAATGCAGTAACGATAAGGTACACATTGCCATGTCCTAAATGCACAGTGGCATCGGACACTGCTGCCTGACCCGGAATCAGATGAAATGACAGACCAACAACCTCCCACCCAAAATAAGTCATTTCCAAATGCATTACAACAGTCGTAGACGTAACATCACAATGAATGCCTGTCTACATGCACATTATGCATTGCAAAATCAACACTGCAGCTCATGTGTGCAGTGTCCTACTCCTGCATCACACTGCTCAGTGCACAGCACAGTGAACAGCCATTGTGTGTGATGCACACCCTGAGCATCACATCTAAGTGACAGACCACGTCAAACATCAAATTAGGCATGTACTGGATCCATGATCGGTCACAGAACATGTACTGCCGGGACACAGTGGGCACCAGAAGGCAAACAGTGTACACGTGGATATGCAAGGGTGGGAGTACATGTAGTGCATCAGAGTGCAAGTGTGTGGTTCTGCAAGGACATGCACTCCACATATGCATGTGCACTCAAGTGACCATCAGTGTTCCCTACACATCACATGTGAACATCCACCATGTGTACACCCCAGCATGTCATACCACAACTATCCCCTCGCACCTGAAAGGAAAACACAACACATGAACAGGCATTGATCAGCAGAACACAACATATACATAGGATACCACCATTACTATGTCAGAGTTCCCATCACACTGCAGGGCAAGGCAACTATCAACAACAACCCCCCCCTCCCTCACAAATGACCATGACCCACTGAACAACTGCACCTGGGTCATGGAGCCTCCAAACCTCAATTCCCCCTGGCCACAGGATCACCTTTACCCTTCGTCACCATCTCCCACCTTGTGTGTAAAAAGATGCCTGAACCCTCAGAATCCACACTCATTTCCAAAATCACAAAATCCAAGGCATAAAAACGAACCCGAACACCCTCCAGTAGATGACTTGACGTAGCAGTACCTCACAAAGGCCAAGTACTACCACAATGATGCAACAACCAAGGTAGCACAGCAAAACAATGTCACGACAGGATGTGAGACATGTGTGGTACATGACATAGGATGATGCACCATGAATGGATGTGTACTGTCAGAGGTCCCCTGTACAGGCGCGGGAGTGTCACGAAACAACCACCCCCACCATGTCACGGGTGCCTGCAAGGTCAAACTCACACAGGCCCCTGAGACCCTGGTGGGGAAGGAGGTTCAGGGATATGCAGTCGGGACAGGTGTTGACACACTGGATGACTGGAATGAGCGGCAGGAGAGGGGAGGAGGAATGACACATGAAACTAGGGAATGCACGAAAATGTACAACCTGCATGAACACATACACAATCCAAACAGACTTGGACATCATTGTCATGGCCTTCTGTAGTCCAGGCTCAGGAGTGGTACGAACCAACCACCCCCTCTAGGGTTTTGGCTCCTGCAAGTTCGGGGCTTACACAGGCATCCGCAACCCCAGTGGGGAAAGAGGGTCAGGGAACGTTGCTTGGATAGGCACGGGAAGCAGGAACACCGGGTAGAGCGTACAGGTTTCAAAATTGCATAGGATCACGGGTGATTAGGGAGAACAAAACATACCAAATTGAACCACACATACATCCATGCATCAGTACACTCCCCAGCAAGCCTATGCAGAGCAGTTTGTAAGAAAAACAACAAGACACTTAGCTCTGGTTTTGAGTGCTGGCCTCCTGCCTGCACACTCTCAGGTCCGGTTACAGGAGCACTGCAATGCTGCAAAGAGAGACACAGTCAACAACCTGTATGTGCCAATTGCACAAAAACACAACACCAAACATGCCCCATAGCAACAGACTACTCTACAAACAGACAATCTGTGGTTGATGCTTCGTACCCATATATAACATCACCCCTGTGACGGGTCATACACAGTCAATGCAGTAAGGCAGCCGCAACTGGGTGCGTGGCAAATGGAACACCAATGTGTCACAATTCACACAACATGCAATGTTCCCTGGGTAAGCAGACAGACCCATATAGCAAACCATGACTACAGAGCAAGTTGCGTACCACCATGACCGAAACAAAGTTGGCAGTGCATTTATCATGAAGTACGTGGAAAAGACATGCACTGCACCCGAGTATGTCCCTTGCTGTATGTCCCTGTGAGCTGCCCCTTTCCATGTCTCGGAAGGCTACATGGTTGATACAAGTGGCTCAATGGACCTTGGTGTACCGGAGGGTATGTGCCACTGCCCCTGCATGTGTCCCAGACAACCCTACTATCAGCAGCCATTAGTCCACAAACACATCTGAGCTGCATTGTGTGCTTCAACACCAATATTCGTCTAAGCTCACCCTCAGTGCTGTGACTAAGCCTGCATGTGCAACTCGCCTGGTGCAAGCTTTGCTGTGTCGTGGCCCCCCTGTGGTGCTCACCTTGCCTGGAGTTCCTTGGAACATGTCAGCAGTTCTAGGATGTGGGTCTGCAATCACTGTGCCTCTGCTTCTGCACACATGTGCATGTGGGCACCAACAAACGGGTCCAGAATTCTGTCGTCCAATGGGACATGTCTGCTGGCAAAGGTGCTCTGGAGGCTCATCCCCCTGCAGAAAGGGCATGAAACACATGATTGATGCTTCAAAGTCATCTGTGTGTGTCTCATCAGGCATCTCATTACTTGACCATGTCAGAGAGTCACATCACAAAAAACACCATCAGTCCGTCTTTCACCTCCAAAGTGTGGAACACTATCTACAGCATGAATTGCAACAAGCACATGTACAGGAAAGATATGAAACATACTACACAATGCATAGCAATCAATGTCCACATTAATCATGACACACCCCATCTAGCAAAAGCTGAACAGTGGACAATGACACCTAAATCATCCCCACTAGGGGTGTCAACACAAGTCACACAGCACCAGACATGCCACAGATATGACAGTCCAAAGCCCTTGTGTAAAATGCTGTAACACCGAACCATCCTTGCGAGCCCATGGATAAGGGAGGCAGGAGTGGCATATGTGAGTCAAGGAACCCAAGCAGCAAACACATACACAAGACAACCATGAAGGGCCCAGCTGGAACAGACAGTGGATGCCTTCAAAAGCCACAAAGCACCGCACCGTCACATGAAAGCACAATAGACTAGCAATTTTAAACTAAATCAACTATTAACTATTTACACTAACTATGGAAAACCTACATAACCTATTTAAACTAACTATCAAACAGAAACTTAACTAACTAAACTAAAAGAAAAATCAAAAATGGTCACATACGACCCGGGGGGGAGGGGAGGCACCCAGGAGGGGGGAGGTACAGGGTGCTGCTCAACATCCACATGCGATGATGCTGAGCCAAAAAAAAATCCTCCATGGGCTCAACGCCTGCACAGCACGACCTATGTGGGAGATAGATGGTCGTCCGAGTCTGGCTCATCCTGGAAAGGAGGACGTGGCACAGTAGCCTGGCCACGCCTAGCCACAGCTTGCCCCTCGTCGGCAGCAAGTCTGCCGGACGGGTGAGCCTGGTTCTGTGTGGCGATGTGACGTAGGTCTGCATGCAGAACCTCCCGTGATACACGTGCTTCCTCTTGCAAGGTAGCACGTGTAACACGGAGTTCCTCCTGCAAGGCCTGGCTGGACAACCGCTGCACCTCCTGGCAAGCCTGTAGCTCAGCCGAGATGGTACACTCAAGCTGTGCAAACCTCTCCTCTGCCTGCTGCCTCTGGGACATCATAAGGACACCCAGAGTGGATCTGAGGGAAGCATACTTCTCCCCCATGGCATCCATGTGCGCCTCTGCGTGAGCAGCAATTGCTTGACGCAGAGACGACATTTCAGCCTGGCGTGCCCTGTCTGAGGCCGCCATGCCCAGCTTGAGCGAGCGGGCCGTGGACCGTGCCGCCTGCTGCTGGAGAAGCACCTGCCTAGCAGTGGGGAGCACAGATCGGGCCACACGCTCCATGCTCTCAGCGATGTTCTCCATTGCTGCCCCCTGCTGTTCGGAATTGGCAATCATGTCTTGCTCCCACTCAGTATACAGTGGTTGCGCGCGGCGACCGTGTTGCCGGGCTTGACCCCTGCGGGACCCAAGGACCGGGGGTCCTCACTGTGTTGGCACCGCCTGCGTCTGCACGACTACATGCCCCCGTCGACGTGATGTCCCAGGCACATCAGTGACAGGTGTGGAGGGTGACCCTGTGTCCCGATCCACCACAGGCGGAGGAACCAAGACTGCCTGATCCCTCAGTGCAGGGGTCGCAGACAGAGGAGTGTCCACATCAGAATCACTCACCCCTGACACATGGACTTGATGGTCATCCAACTCAACATGGACGTCAGAGTCGTCATCAAGGCTGGACTCATAGGCAGCCAGAGACAAGATGGACTGCGGCACTTGGGGGTTTTTGTGGCCTACCACCCCACGACCCCCACTAGTGCCGGGTTGATGTGGCGTTACCAACCCTGTGTCTGGCATGACAACACCATCCTCTGCCTCCATTGCATCATCACCTGAAAAATAGAGAGGAAAAGGTCAATACACATGTCAGAAGCACACGACACACACACACACCGACAGCAAAGGCATCAGGCAGACATGTGACACACAGCATATGACCTGGCATGCATGCTGGGTCTACTTTAAATAGCTTCTGTGATCAGACCTGTTGAAAGGTGGCAGTTTCCATGGAAGTGGGTCTATGCAGTGCAGAAAATGTGTACGCCACTCACTACCTACATGTACAAGCACTACATGGTGTGTGCCAGGAAATGTGAAGGCAGTGCAATGTCAAATTCAGACATCACGTGCATTGTGCATTCAATGTGTACCATGTCTAGAAGCCAAGCACCCCTCCACCCCAGTACCAAAGCAGGGATGCCTAGCATGGTATCAAAAGGCTGACCATACACCTGTGTATTGACAGGCAGTGTTGACTGGCATCAACAGCTTAATGTGATTCAAATTACAACACTGCAAATGATGCTGGGACAGTGGGCAGGACACATGATGGAAACTCTGGAGGCCGCCCATGTGTGAAGAAGACACAACAAGAGTTGGACAGAGTCATTGGCCATTGAACAGGCTGAGGCCTGTGAGCCACACAGATTGTCAGAGCCTAAACATGTGTGCAACGCAGGACTGAGGCACAGTTGACATGGGAAGGCTGATGAGATGACAGGCAATCTATGTAACCAAGGACTTATATTACAGTGATCATCCAGTCAAGGACACATAGGGGCATGCGTGCAATGCACATGGAGCATGAATGGGCACTCATGTCCCTGCGGGATATCTGACCCATGCACAGTACAAATGAGATACCCTGCATCGAGTACTAAGGCTGTACCACACGGCATATGTCTGGCAGATTCTACGCTGGAAGTTAGCATCTACACAGGACACATGTACAAGAAAGTACACATTGGCAAGATTGAAGCAGACCAGTGCAAAGGTGGAACTGGGGTGCAGAGTGGCAGAGGAGGGGCAAGGGAGCATGCCTACATGGAGTCCGCATGCAGGCAGAGGAGACATGCATGACGGTAGCATTGCATTACTTACACATCAGAACCATGTACACGTCACATGTAGCAGCAATCATGCACAACACATCCCACAAGTGAAACACACACGTCCTCAACAAACACGCATCAACACTCACTGCACTGGGCATCAAAGTCCAGCTTCTCTCCCACTCCTTCGACCAATTCAGGTGGTATGAACTCCGCAACGAGACCCTCATGCGGAGTGAGTTCTTCCTCCTCTGGTGCAGGCCCACCGCCAGTCACCAGAGTCAAGTTGTAATTTGAGGCACGCTTGGCCTTAGTGCTGCGCTTGATGTCATTCCAACGCTTTTTGCACTCCTGCGCCGTGCGCACCTCATGGCCGAATGAACTGACATGTTCAGCAACATGCTTCCAGTGGGTGTCACGTTGGGCAGCCGTGGTCTGACTATTGGCACCCACTAGCATGTCACGGCTGTGGCCCCGCACGTAGTCCACGAGGAAGTCCAGTTCCTGCTTACAGAAAGGCTTCTTCCTCGACGTGCAGGAGGTCGTGGCTGTGTGTGGGGTCCCAGCCTGTGCTGCAGGTGCAACCTTCCTCCTCTTGGACTGTGGCGCAGACCCTGGCTGGCTAATGCCGCCCTGACCAGTATGGCCAGTGGGTTCGGTGGATTGAGCCAAGGGAGTGGCAGGTGGAGGGATGACCAGAGGCCTGACTTGTGTCAGTGGCAGCTGGGTGCCCACTAATGGACCCTGCGCAGCAACATCAGCTGTGGCAGGGTCGTTGGCCGCAACGGTCCTGGTTGGCAGACTCACAACCGGGGTGCTGTTGGGTGCATCTGCCCCTGCACTTGCCAACACCCGGCTGTTCGGGGCAGCAGATGACATGACTGCCCCAGGGACACGTGTCTTGGTCTGAGCAGCCCGGCCTGCCCCTATGGTTTCCCCCCTGGCCTGTTGGAGATCTACCAAGGGCTCTTCAAGTGCCAACGCAGCCTGCGCTGGCAGACCCTGAGCCTGGGTGGCGGTGTCCACAGCTGCACCTGCAGCTACCACTACCCTTGGGCCCGTGGCAGTCGATGGAACGGACTGCCGGGTCATATGGGTGCCAGTGCCAGATGCATGAGCTGCATCCCCCGGAACCACAGGGAGTGGTGGCATGGCTGCACCGACACATGGCACAACATTGTGCTCAAGTGGCGCACCCCTGCCTCTTCCCCCTCTGTGGCTGCCCTGGACACCCTGGAGTCCCCCTACTCCCTGGTCACCACGGCCACGTCCCCGACCACGCCCGCCACGAGGAGTACGCCCAGCTGAGGCGCCCCTCACCTTTGGTGGCCTCCCAACCATGGCACAGATGTAGTAGTGCTGGCACAGATGGGGTGGTGCCAATGGGAGGTGTACACCACAACTGACCTGGGCAATTGGGGTGAAGGGGGTGGGAAGCAAGATGTTAACAGCCCCCCTGCACCTGCAAGGCTGTATGTGACCCCGGTGATGTGGTGACGGGTCACGCACGCTCAGGCACCCCAAAACTGCAGTAAAACCGTGCCCGCAACCCTGCAGCCTACGTGCGTGGATTCAACCTCCCGCAGTACACGGTGGCACCCAGTAACACGAATAACGCGTACGCGTGGGACACGCAGGCTACTATGACATCGAAAATGGGTGCGATACACAGGGGCACCCGCAGTGGGAAAAAGAGCGTGTGTGACTCACCGTCTGACTAGCGCGATGCAGAAAAACACGCGTAGCCAATACCCCCGCCAAAAGAAGAGATACTTCCTTAATAGCTGTGAAGTTGTGATGGCGCGCGAACCAACAGGAAGCAGCAACACACGTCGGTCTCCACGAAAGGCACGTACAGCGAACTGCTGGGCCCGCTCACCTTTAACCCGGGCTGAGGGAAACGCACGCACGCGTCACGTCACTTACGCGCATAGGCCCTTTCCTCGTATTACACGCGGACGTGCAGTTTCCACGCGCGCTTACGCGCATGGCCCTTTCCTCGTATTACACGCGGACGTGCAGTTTCCACGCACTTACGCGCATGACCCTTTCCTCGTATTACACGCGGACGTGCAGTTTTTCACGTGCGCTGAAATGCCCATGTACGTCTGTACGCGTCACGTGAAAGGGGCGCTTGCGCTTGAGGGGCCTTCGGGCCAATGAAAATGCGTATGCGTGCAGACGCGCTTACACGCTAAGGGCCTTTCCTCGAATTACACGCTGACGTGCAGATTTTTCACGTGCCAAATCACTCCGTATCAAGCTGGCCACACGTAAGCACACGGAAGACCACGCTCCTGCCCAGAAGGCTGAACTACTGCCCCCAGAGCCCCGAGCACGCTCCCACCTGCCATCTGCTGCTGCCTGACTGCCTGCTGCCCACGTGCACTGCCATTTGCTGCCTGCACATCAGCCAGGGGTGCTGTTGCTATGACCACCCCTGCTGGAACCGAAGACTCCCGACTGGGATTCCATCGCTCCACAGCCCAGCCTCAGGACCCAGTTGCCCACCCACTCCTGCCTCTGGGGTTGTCATGTCGGGGCAAACACCATCTGTGACCACTGACAACCCCCGGCCAGAGAGGCAGAGGGGCACCAGCTTCAGTGCCACCGAAGTTGGTGTCCTGGTGGAGCAAGTCCTGGGGCAGTATGATGCCCTCTTCGGAGGTTCCCGCGCCGACAAGGAAGGACGGACTCGGATCTGGACTGACATCGTGACTGCCATCAACGCGGAGGGGGTGGCAGTCCGCGACTTACAACATGTCAGGAAGCGCTGGGAGGACTTCAGGTTCAGGACCCTGAACAAGGCCCGGCGCCTCTTGAAGGCAGCGGATGCCAAGGGGTGCTGGGGCCACTTGTCGGAAGAACAGATGAGGGTCCTGGAACGCATATCCCCAGCGCTCCACGTCCAGGTCCTAGAGAAGCAGACCCGTCTGGAGTCGAGCGGTGAGTGTACATGCATCCTGATTGTGAGCAGTGCGTGTGGTGATTATTCAGTATTGTGCAGGTTGCACATCTGTTTGTATGGGGTCAAGTATGGGTGGGGGTGTACAGGGCCATGGGGCTGACACATGCCAGGGCTGTAATGTGTGAGACATGGATGGTGCTTGTGTGTGTAGGCTTGCATGCCAAATGCAGTTGTGTGGGCACACATGTTTGGATGAATGTGTATGTAAGTAGACATGTCCGTGATGTCACGCATGTATGTTGTTTTCGGCTGCATGTATCAGCACTGTGTACATGTGCATGTGTGTGTATTTGACAAGGGTGCAACAGTGATGCAACATGGATGCATGTGACAGCGGTATGTGGAAGCCTGATTGGCAGATGTGACATGGATACCCGTCTGAACAGTGCGACACTTGGCAGAGGTGTACACATGCATGCAAGTGTGGTGGTGTGTGTACATGTGTGGTGCACTTCCTGTGTTGCATGTGATGTCTGGCTCACCTTTGGCTGCTCATGCTGTTGTATGTGTATGGATGGTGGTGGCAGTTGCGATATGGCTGTGGTATGGCTAATGTGTGCGAGTTGTAATGACATGTGTGTTGGGGATTGTGATGACATGTCTGAGGTTTGCCAATGCCACTCATGTACAACTGTCATGTGTGTATGTGTCCATTGTACAGTGCCCTAATGCCTGTGTTTTGTTTCTCCCTGTCTGCAGCGTCAACTGATGAAGAGGGCGGAGAAGGTGCTGTGGAGCACAGCGGCGGGGATCCGACCGCCAGCCGGAGACGCAAGGCCCGGCTCCCCTCCCAGGTTGTCATCTCGTCGGGGAGTGAGGAGTCCGGTGCCACGTCCCAGGCCACAGCTGCCGGGGGGAGGTCCAAGAGGCGAGGTTGGAGTTGGACTCCTCGGCAGCAGAAGGGGCAGCTGGGACCCCACAGGGCCCAACAGGGGAAGATGGCACGGAGTCATCCAGGTTGGTGGGGGGTTTGGTGGAGGAGGAGGCTGTGCAAGCACCACAGACGGGGTCTGGAGGTGGGGATCCCACTGGTGCTAGTGGTGCAGTGCAGGACCAGGGACAGGAGACAGCACAGGCAGCCGCGGAGGTGCCTGTGTGCAATCCTGTCCCTGATCCTGTCCCTGCATCATCTTGCACCAGCAGGGATGCTTACGTCCAGACCCGTTTTCAGGCAGGGGATGAGCTCACGTCAACTGGCCTTCCTCTGCATGTGGACGTGGCTATCCAGGTCCGGGTTGAGCCTGTCCTGGCTGGTGTGGCGTTGCGTCAACGGGCCATGCGAGATGACCTGCAGTCTTTTCATGAAGAGACTGCACGTCATCTCGAATGGCTCGTTGACCACGTCAGCCTGCTGGGACAGGTCACCCAGGCCGGATTCCTCCGTCTGATGGGGCTTGCTCCGACCCCCTCCTCAACTGGACCCCTTACGCGCCAGTCGTCCTCTGTGCCATCTTCCCACCCATCAGTCACCTGGGTGCCCTGTGGAGCTGCCTCTGACGGTCCGGCCAGGCTGGTGGAGGAGCCATCCCTGCCACAGTCGGGAGTCAGACGTCCAGCAGGGGTGGCCACATCAACAACTGCACCCCAGCCGGCGGAGGATGTGCAGGCAGCAGGAGGCAGTGCACGGGCAGAGGCACAGCAGCAGCAGCAATGTGGTGGGAGCCATGAAGGCTCGGGGCCTTCAACATCGGAGGGGCAGGCATCGGCCGGAGGGCAGGTGGACCCAGGATGGGGTGTGTCTTCTGTGTGGCAGCGGTTGGGCCAGCAGATAGGTGCGGAGCGGCGGCGGGCGGAAGAGGTGCGGCTCACAATGGTCAGGGCGGAGAACGCCATGCGGAGGGCCCTGAGGCAGGCCGAGTGCCTCGGGGCAATCCGCAGGGGGTTGGAGGAGGAGACGGCGTCGTCCCTGCGGACCCTCGGGGCCATGGAACAGGACCGCCTCCGGGACATCGAACAGGAGTTCGATGATGCCCTTGCCCAGAACACCACGGAGTGAGCCGCTGGACTTGCCCGCCGCCTTTGTATATAGTTATATAGTTAGCGTTAGGTTTCCTTTATTTATTTTTTTATTTGGTTGCGATTGGACAATGCGCCACGTTTTTGTATGTAGTTCAGTTTTTAGTTAGTTGTCATAGTTAGGTTTCATTTGGTTGGGCTCATGGACCCGGGATTATCTTGTAAATAGTTCTTCAATGGATTTTTCTTTTTTATGGAGTTTTTTCATCGCCATGGAGCAATGGTTTTTGTTTATCATTTACCCTTGGATTTCTTTTCTGACTGTGGCCCTCATTACGACCTTGGCGGAGGACCATGGTGCAATTTGCACCATGGTCCATGGCGCTAAGCTGCCAACTCCGCCAAGGTGGTTGGCGGACTTACCGCCCCATGCCGACCTTGGCGGGGCGGTAAGTCCCCAATCCCCATTTTACCCTTCCCCATTCCCATTCTTGCCCCATAGGGCATAATGGGGATGGGGAAGGCGTTAATTACGCCACCGTAAATTACGGTGGCGTAATTAACAACAAGTCCCGTAGCGCCATGGATTTTTCCACCTGCAAAAAGCAGGCGTAAAAATCATCCATGGCGCTACGGGAACTCATAGTCTGGCGGAGAGGTACGCCATGCACTACGCCGGCGTAAAACCCTCTCCGCCAGGGTCCTAATGAGGGCCTGTGACTTTGGACATCAATTATTTTGATTGTGCTGTGTGTTTTTGATTTTTTTCATGGACATTCATCTTCTTTTGGTTGTTTTGCTTTGTGGTTTTTCTCATTTCATTTCCATTCTAGTTGATTTTGAATACATTTATATTTTCATCCTTCAATGTGTCGTATCATCTCATTGCTTTCTTGCATGTCATGTTGGGTGTTTTAACATTCACTTGCAGCCATTGTGTGTGACAGACATGTGTTCATTTGCATTATTTACATTGGGTGTGTAACATGTAATTGCCTTTGATATGTGGGTGGATGTGATAGTTGGTTGGGCCTTTTGGCAGGGGAGGATGGCCATTACGGACATGATTGGGGATTGGTGGGACCCAGGTGCAGGGGGGCATGGATGGGACATGGGCGAGGGCCTGGTGGAGGGTGCCCCTGCACTGCTGGGGGGTGGGGGTGGTGGGAGACATGGGTGGGGGCCTGGTGGCAGGTGCCCCACAGTGCTGGGGGGTGGGGGTGCAGGGGTACATGAGTTGGACATGAGTGGGGGCCTGCTGGCAGGTGCCCCACAGTGCTGGGGGTTGGGGGTGCAGGGGTACATGAGTTGGACATGAGTGGGGGCCTGCTGGCAGGTGCCCCACAGTGCTGGGGGGTGGGGGTGCAGGGGTACATGAGTTGGACATGAGTGGGGGCCTGCTGGCAGGTGCCCCACAGTGCTGGGGGCTGGGGGTGCAGGGGTACATGAGTTGGACATGAGTGGGGGCCTGCTGGAAGGTGCCCCACAGTGCTGGGGGGTGGGGGTGGTGGGGAACATGAGTTGGACATTGGTTGGGGCCTGCTGGCAGGTGCCCCACAGTGCTGGGGGGTGGGGGTGCAGGGGTACATGAGTTGCACATGGGTGGGAGCCTGCTGGCAGGTGCCCCACAGTGCTGGGGGGTGGGGGTGCAGGGGTACCTGAGTTGGATATGAGTGGGGGCCTGCTGGCAGGTTCCCCACAGTGCTGGGGGGTGGGGGTGCAGGGGTACATGTGTTGGACATGGGTGGGGGCCTGCTGGCAGGTGCCCCAGGTGACTGGGGGGTGGGGGTGGTGGGAGACATTGGTGGGGGCCTGGTGGAGGCTGCCCCTGGTGGCTGGGGGGTGGGGGTGGTGGGAGACATGGGTGGGGGCCTGGTGGTGGGTGCCCCTGCACAGCTGGGGGGCTAGAGGGGGTGTGAGACATGGGTGGGGGCCTGGTGGAGGCTGCCCCTTCACTGCTGGGGGGTGGGGGGTGGTGTGAGACATGGGTGGGGGCCTGGTGGAGGGTGCCCCTGCACTGCTGGGGGGTGGGGGTGCTGGGAGACATGGGTGGGGGCCTGGTGGAGGCTGCCCCTGGTGGCTGGGGGTGGGGGTGGTGGGAGACATGGGTGGGGGCCTGGTGGTGGGTGCCCCTGCACTGCTGGGGGGTGGGGGGTTGGGAGACATGGGTGGGGGCCTGGTGGAGGCTGCCCCTGGTGGCTGGGGGGTGGGGGTGGTGGGAGACATGGGTGGGGGCCTGGTGGAGGGTGCCCCTGCACTGCTGGGGGGTGGTGGGAGACATGGGTGGGGGCCTGTGGAGGGTGCCCCTGGTGGCTGGGGGTACAGGGGGACATGCATTGGTGGGCAGTAGTGCAAGTTGACATGTGGGTTGGCTGGGGGGCATGGCCATGGTGGATGGGGTGCCTGCAGGACATGTGCAGGGTAGGCCCCTGTGGTGTGAGCCACATGCAGGGGCCGTGGAGGGTGTAGAGGGAACACCTGGGAGGGCCCACACGTGCAATTAACGTGTGGTGCTCCCCGCGCACCCCTGTAATACACGTACCCTGATGGAATCACGTGTCGATCTTCCCCCGCACCCCGAAATACACGTACCCTGATGGAATCGCGTGTGGAACTTCCCGCGCACCCCTGAGATACGCGTACCCTGCTTGCACGGGCCAATTCGCGTGTGGAAATTCCCGCGCACCCCTGAAATACACATACCCTGCTGGAATCGCGTGTGGAACTTCCCCTGCACCCTGAAATACACGTACCCTGCTGATATCGCGTGTGGAACTTCACGCGCACCCCTGAAATACACGTACTCTGCGGAAATCGCGTGTGTAACTTCCCCTGAACCCTGAAATACACGTACCCTGCTGGAATCGCGTGTGGAACTTCCCCTGCACCCTGAAATACACGTATCCTGCTGATATCGCGTGTGGAACTTCACGCGCACCCCGAAATACACGTACCCTGATGGAATCGCGTGTGGAACTTCCTGCGCACCCCTGAGATACGCGTACCCTGCTCGCACAGGCCCAATCGCGTGTGGAAATTCCCGCGCACCCCTGAAATACACGTACCCTGCTGGAATCGCGTGTGTAACTTCCCCTGCACCCTGAAATACACGTACCCTGCTGATATCGCGTGTGGATCTTCACGCGCACCCCTGAAATACACGTACCCTGCGGAAATCGCGTGCGTAACTTCCCCTGCACCCTGAAATACACGTACCCTGCTGATATCGCATGTGGAAATTCAAGCGCACCCCGAAATACACGTACCCTGATGGAATCGCGTGTGGAACTTCCCGCGCACACCTGAGATACGCGTACCCTGCTCGCACGGGCCCAATCGCGTGTGGAAATTCCCGCGCACCCCTGAAATACACGTACCATGATGAAATCGCGTGTGGAACTTCCAGCGCACCCCTGAAATACGCGTACCCTGCTCGCAAGGGGCCAATCGCGTGAGGTACTTCCCGCGCACCCCAGTGATACACGTAGCCCGCTTGCTGTGCTGGTACAGGGTTAGCGCAGCCCTTTGCGCTGGATTGGGTATATTGATGGCTTTTCCCTTCGTGGGAGGCGTTCTTGGGGGCGTAACTGGCGCTGCTGCAGGGTCGCTGCGCCACTGTGCGCCACGGCTGGTTTTGGTGGCTGGAATCCATGAATACGCTGTGCGCGGAAATGGATTTTAGTGCACGCGGCTGGCGCAGGGATTCGCACGCGCACACTGTGCGCCAGCCGCGTGCGCCACTTGTGTGCTGGATTCTATGAATTACCCCCTAAAAGTCCTTGATGTGTAGACTTTATTTCAATACTCACTACTTCACTTTATGTGACTCACCATATATCTTTATGGTATGTTCACTCCATTACAATATGGCGGCCAGTGAACACGCGACTAAACATGGAGAAAGGACAGACTGTGATATCTGCTACCTTAGCAACAGATATAATAACAGAGAGGACGCATAATGGCGCCCCCTCGAGACTTGTAGCAACTTTGCGATCGTACGCGCTTATTCTGAACAGCAGGTAAGAGAGCGTCTGACTTTTCACGTATCCGAAGATTCATGCGATTTTCGCGCACGCGAACGCACGTTTGTTACTTGCATAGACTCAATTTAACGCTTTAATATGTAATATCGCGCACGCGAATGTGCGCCTACAGTATAGAATACGTGTCAATCCACCACTACGATTTCACGCGAAGATTCATGCGTGTTTCGCGCACGCGAATGTGCGTTTGTTACCTGCATAGACTTACTTTAACGCTTTAACATGTAATATCACGCACGCGATTGTGCGCCTCCAGTATAGAATACGTGTCAATCCACCATTACGATTTCACGCGTTTAAACTTTCACGCGTTTAGCTAAGATATGACAATCTATTGTCATCTACTAGTTTGTGCACGCGTACCAGCGCTTATTACTTACCGGTTGCTTTAAAGTATTAGAATCCCGTCATTGTAATGATTACATATTGTTCGCGCGTGTATGTGCGTGTCTTTCACGGATCAGACCATCACCTCCATTTATGCGTGTATTTTTTTACGCGAAAGTACATTGCGAGTATTTGTACGTGTAATACGCTTTTCCACGTATAATTTCATACGCGTAAGTGCACCATGAGTTATTAGGAGTGCGAACACTTTTTTACTTGTAGTTTTCACTTAACTTTGATATTTTAGAATACGTGCTATTTTGGCACACTTCATATGCAGGTTGCAGTTATTTTTGCAGTTGGAAACCGAATATTAAGTGCATTTTTCACTATTTAGTTTTCACATTAGGGTAAGATAAGAGTTTGTTCATGATATGATTTTTTACTTACAGGGATTAACCCCTTTGACATATGGAAGCTCATTTTTCACATTATGTGACAGGGGCATCTTACATGACTACAAGGTTACACGCTTCTACATATATTCTGTGACATGAAAGAATATGAATGACCATAACAATGTTTTTATTTGTAAATGCATCATGTATCATAACTAAGACTTTGCATCTATCTTTCTCCGAATCTCACCCCGGCTTTCTCCAACCCTTATTCCCCATCCATTTATTGTCTGGCTTTTTATTTCTAACATCTATGCACTTTTGTGTTTATGTATTTTATCAAAACAATGTTTTCTTTCAATGCATACTTAATCTTAATATCTATATCATCACTTTATTTTTGGATATATTCACATGTCTACCAATGTGACCATTTGCTTATGTCTTCATTTTTTGTCTTTTTTATGACTATATGATGTTAAGACTAATCAATAGCCCTGATTTGAAAAAGGTCCTTGGAGGACCGAAACACGTGTCATCAACTTTAAGGGCAATTTTCTGAGAAATAAAAATATTTTTCATAAATCAGGCGCAGTCTCTTTCCAGGTTACTTATACCTTACACTATTTTGCAAGGGGTCTTGTACTTGGCTAAACCCCAGACCTGGTGAGACGCGACTCCATGGACTTAATGTACTGATTGTACCAACTACTTTCATTGTTCACCACTATAAGATGTCGCCAAGTTAGACCAAACCTTCCAAGCCAATGTTTTTGAAGAACCTGGAATCTAGAGTACACCCACTGCCCATGGGTTTGCCATATATCCTTGTCTGTTAATGAAAACGGCAGGTGATGCAAAGTGGGTCTTATCTTTGTCAAAATGGGAAAACTCTTTATGAAGTTGATTCTATTTTGTGTGATTTATCATACTTTAAGTGATAAAATGAGGGTTTGGCTCCTATGCAAAAGAAGGAGGTAGTTGCTGTTGTTGTTGGGGATTTTAATCGTTAGTATGTGGTGAATCTGATGATGAATGATAACTGACCTTTAGATCAACAAGTGAGGTTCAGAGTATGTCCTGTTTGCAAGGGAAAATCAATAGGGTCAGATGCTTAATGGGAGAATCGGCATTCGAGGCAGATGTTAGAGTCCTTAATGGTAGATTGCAAATTTAGAATGCATATTGTTCCCTGAAGAAAACTCTAGTCTGAAGATCACTAAAATGTCCACAATCTTTACGATTATGAATTAACTTTTGCGACTTTCCCATACACCATGTTATCAAGAAGGATCTCAGAGATACTCTTGGTTCAAAAAAGAAATGCCAGTGTAAAACAAAATACCATGCACAGTGTTGAGAATGACAAAGGAAGTTAAGGAAGTATGTTACCCAGAAGGGTGCATAACCAAGAAGCAGTATAGAAAACTGTTGTGCACCAAGATAGTGCAGTGTAAAGAGATTTCCTTAGAGCATGTGGTTAAGACAGTTTCTGATAAAGATAGTAAGACATGTTGGGCCCTGCTACAATGGGGAACAAGGGTTCACTGCCCTCAGTTGAGAGTAGCATCTCTGGAGATGCCATGAAGAACCATTTGCTGTCACCATATGGCAATGAGGCCGGGTGAGGAGAGATGGGCTATCCTACCAGCTAGTGCTAATTCTGGGGGCTATAACTTAGCTAATGTCTTCCATCAAATACCTGATTTTACAGTGTAGGAGGTTAGCAAGCCATTACATTTTCAGGCCACCTGAAAACCCATTGGCTCGGTGGGTGTTCCTGTGAATTTTTTCAAATCAGAACCCATAGTATGCATTCCCCCTCTTTGATCTTGGTTTAATTCTCGTCTGTTTACAGGTGCATTTCCCCATTCCTGGAGACTGTCCAAAATCTTCATCTGTAACGGAAGGAGATAGGGAACATCCTGATAATTAGAAGCAAATTGCTCTTTTGGATTCATCAGGAAAACTATGTTGTAAAGCTAATCTGGACAGAATCAAGTAATGGGAGAGTCAGGGCCATGTCCTGAAATTCAGGGAGGGGGCTTCAGACAAGGAGTAGGTACTATCGAACAGGGTCTTTATGTAACACTTTTACTCATGAAGTATCTAACCTTATGACAAGGGTCATTGTCATGGAGTTTGTGTTTCTCAATGAAGCATTTGATTATGTTGATAGGGTCTCCCTATGTGAGAGGGGGTAGGTTTGTGTTGGGTTCCTACATGGATGACACCAGTGCACCCCAATCTACCAGCAGAACTTTTGTGTGTTTAAAAGCACCTTTTTATTGAGATGCACCGAAGCAGGTCACAATACTGACCCAGGCCTACTTGCCCTCTGAGAATCATTTAGCATGAGACCCTAACTATTCTAGCCTTGATAAAGGCCTGTAGATGGTCGAAACACGTGTCGGCACTCTTGATGATAAATGGCACTCCTGATGATTAATAAAAACCCACTTTGATTTCACAAGTGAACATGTGGTCCATACATATCAGGATTTACAGTGAACAAAGCAAACATTTATAAGGATTTGTACTGGCGCCATCCATGTAGGAACCCAACACAAACCTCCCCAACCCAGACTCGGGGCACCAGAGCATGGGCCCTTTTGGTTTCTACAACCGGCTGCAGGTACAATGTAACCCAGTATTTAAGCAGGAGTAAGGAGCAGAAACCATCAGTTCCTAGTGCTCTCACAAATCTTTAAACTCACCCTATGTGAGACTCTGGGCCTGGAGGGTATGGATACCATGCTCATCAACTTAATTAAGGCTGAGTGATCAGAGAAATGTAAGATAGATAGAAGTGTGAAACAAGCTTGCAACCTCAGCCTCACATTATTTAATATAATTATGATCAGGGGTAGCAGTTAAAAGTGGAATTAAATAACAGTGGAAGCTAGACACGGAATTGCAAGCTAAATATAGCAATTTGGCTACTCAATTGGCTCAGAACGGGAAACAAATTAATGAGTGTGAGAAAGAATTAACCCAAATAAAAGCAATTTTAGATAAAATAAGACAAGACAAAGATGTTGCTATTTCGGAAAGACAAACCCATAGAGAAGATAACATGCAGAAAGATAGAGAATTCCATGCTATGGAACAGGAGATATTTAAATTACTGGGAGAAAATGGCAAAAGTTGAAAGAGCTTAATCAGTATCAGACACAAATCAATGATTTGTAAGCAATAATCAATAAGGTCAGGGATGAGAATTCTGATCTCTGTCATGAAGCAGAACAGCTCCATGTACAGTGCAAGAACTTAGAACAGCAAAAATGTAGTCTCAAGTCTCAGGAAAGGTGACAAGGCACTACATTCAATGGAACTGAACTCAATCACAGCTATGGCCAAGGAAGCAATGTACCAACAGCTGTCCCTGTGGCCAGACCTGATTATAACCTAATGGTGGTGTCCAAATCACGGCCAAATACTCACACGCATTCCTGTCCACAAGAGAACGGGGATGAGAGACAAAATGACACACACCAGAATGCACCATGTAGTCCTATACAAATTAGGAAATCTATCAAGACTTTGATTAAACCATTCAAAAAGGGAGCTGATTGTCGCATGGAAGACCGTTTAGAAACCGTTCATGATATATTTAAAGCCCTCCAGATACATATGGAATAACACAGACAGTACTTTCACTTAACCCTAGATTCAGCAGCTGCTAGTGTCATTCGTGGTCTCAATGAACAGGACCATTTGTCATAGGAGGACCTTGAGAAAGATCTTAGACATAAATTATCACCTTATTAGGCTATAGAGGATGCCAAAAAAGCATCGTATACTATGACGTCAAAGCCAGATATGTACACTCGCCAATACCTTCAAAATGTTTACGATTTGATGTGGCCTTTTTACTCAAACTCTGTAGAACGTAAGACTGCATACTTTTATGGACTCTAAAATGAAATTCTTTCTCAGTTAATTCGTGAATTTGACAGGGAAAAACCACTAGAATGGTTAATGGAACAGGGGACCAAACTATATGAAGTGATATTTGGTCAGAGAGAGGAGGGACCTAAGAATAACGAGACAAAACCAAAGTCTAAAGAACCCACGCCAGCGATTTTGGAGGTAAAATCTGTAAAGATGCCACTACAATCAGCTCAAACTCAGGGAAGAAACAACATGAAACCTAGCCAAGGGGGCATGCCTCCACAGAGGACATCACCCCAAACTCCTATGTTCCAAACCATTGATCCCAGCAATAGGGATTCTTACTTTAGCCCTAGATAGTTGGGTAATTCTCCCAGAGTGGGATTTCGCCATTATGTGCTAGGCCTAGATAACAATCAAAATCAAATTTTCAATGGTCCATACCAGGCACTAGGGGCTCAGAGTAGATGTTACCCTAATACAATTGTGTATGGCCACCAAGGAAAACGGAAACCAGCATAGGGGACTTTTCCCACCAAATAAAAGACAAAATATGAATGATGTCCCTCCCCAATATAACCAATCACCCATGGTCAAAGGATGGTCATGCCACGTTCTCCACCTCCTTTGTCACATGAATTCAGAGTTAACACAAATAGAAATCAATCTCCCGAGAGGTACCCGAACAGACCTAATCAGGGTGAATTTAATCACTACCGGCACAGGCCACAAAGAGAAGAATCCAGAGACATGGACAGGTTTCAATGCTTAGAGGCCCAAGTAAAAATGTTGTCTGATTAGATAGAAAAGTTATGTGCAGTTCAAAGGCAACAGCCAAATGAAGGTGCAAAATGTCATAGGAGTGATCTTGTGCGTTCTGACAATAAGTGATTAGTTAATAATCTCTGCACTGATGAAAACAAAAATGTCTAAGAATCACCTTTGAATAACAGGTCTGAATTGTTTAATGATTTAAAAATAAGAAAACAAATGAATGAAAGTGAGACAGGGAATTTCAACACACACAAAAAAGGAGTGTGGTTCAATTTAGAGTTCAACCAGACTATTCAGGTGTGTGTGTAAAAATGAAGAACAGAAGGGAGAAAATGAACAAGAAAAACCCAAAGACAGAGAAACAGATTTAAAAAGATCATCCAATGTGAAAATAAAACACAAGGCGAAGAGTTAGTCAGAATACTGTTGATACCCATAGAGAGGAAACAGTAGCTAAAAAGGAGGGTGAAGGTCAGTCAGTCACATGAGGAGTATTTAGTACCACGGATATTCCAAGGGACAGAAATGACAGGGTCCGTGCCAAACACAGATAAGTGACATGTGGCAGAAGTTGACAGGCTGTCAGTGACACTTGTGAAAATACCCAGTCAAACGGTGCAGTGTATAAATAACTGGTGAGTATCCAGACAATGAGAAAACTACAATAGGAAATTGGTGTGTGAACACTAGTAGTCCCAAGTCAAAGGGGCAGTTTGTGGCTACACTCCAAATGGGTTCTGAGCCCAGGAGAATTGACAAAGAAATTCTAAATGGAGTGGGAAAAAAGAAGGGTAAGATGTAATTTCATATGCCTATTTGCATAGGCATATTTGTAAAAAAGAGCTAAGGAAAGCAGCAAAAATTCATACTTTTTATGTGTACTAGAAGAGGTTGAAGATAGGTACTATGCTCCTATTACTGTTGAAGAAAAATGTAATGCATTTGCAATGATTGCTACAGGTGCCCAAGCAACAATAATGTCAAAGGAACTTGTGAATAGTATCAATAAAGGGAGATCCCGACAAAATCATATAAAGGTGAGACAAAATGAAGGCCCTGTGCACAATTTCAATGGGAAAGAAATACCAGGGGCCGTGGAGGGTGTAGAGGGAACACCTGGGAGGGCCCACACGTGCAATTAACGTGTGGTGCTCCCCGCGCACCCCTGTAATACACGTACCCTGATGGAATCACGTGTCGATCTTCCCCCGCACCCCGAAATACACGTACCCTGATGGAATCGCGTGTGGAACTTCCCGCGCACCCCTGAGATACGCGTACCCTGCTTGCACGGGCCAATTCGCGTGTGGAAATTCCCGCGCACCCCTGAAATACACGTACCCTGCTGGAATCGCGTGTGGAACTTCCCCTGCTCCCTGAAATACACGTACCCTGCTGATATCGCGTGTGGAACTTCACGCGCACCCCTGAAATACACGTACTCTGCGGAAATCGCGTGTGTAACTTCCCCTGCACCCTGAAATACACGTACCCTGCTGGAATCGCGTGTGGAACTTCCCCTGCACCCTGAAATACATGTATCCTGCTGATATCGCGTGTGGAACTTCACGCGCACCCCGAAATACACGTACCCTGATGGAATCGCGTGTGGAACTTCCTGCGCACCCCTGAGATACGCGTACCCTGCTCGCACGGGCCCAATCGCGTGTGGAAATTCCCGCGCACCCCTGAAATACACGTACCCTGCTGGAATCGCGTGTGTAACTTCCCCTGCACCCTGAAATACACATACCCTGCTGATATCGCGTGTGGATCTTCACGCGCACCCCTGAAATACACGTACCCTGCGGAAATCGCGTGCGTAACTTCCCCTGCACCCTGAAATACACGTACCCTGCTGATATCGCATGTGGAAATTCAAGCGCACCCCGAAATACACGTACCCTGATGGAATCGCGTGTGGAACTTCCCGCGCACACCTGAGATACGCGTACCCTGCTCGCACGGGCCCAATCGCGTGTGGAAATTCCCGCGCACCCCTGAAATACACGTACCATGATGAAATCGCGTGTGGAACTTCCAGCGCACCCCTGAAATACGCGTACCCTGCTCGCACGGGGCCAATCGCATGAGGTACTTCCCGCGCACCCCAGTGATACACGTAGCCCGCTTGCTGTGCTGGTACAGGGTTAGCGCAGCCCTTTGCGCTGGATTGGGTATATTGATGGCTTTTCCCTTCGTGGGAGGCGTTCTTGGGGGCGTAACTGGCGCTGCTGCAGGGTCGCTGCGCCACTGTGCGCCACGGCTGGTTTTGGTGGCTGGAATCCATGAATACGCTGTGCGCGGAAATGGATTTTAGTGCACGCGGCTGGCGCAGGGATTCGCACGCGCACACTGTGCGCCAGCCGCGTGCGCCACTTGTGTGCTGGATTCTATGAATTACCCCCTAAAAGTCCTTGATGTGTAGACTTTATTTCAATACTCACTACTTCACTTTATGTGACTCACCATATATCTTTATGGTATGTTCACTCCATTACAATATGGCGGCCAGTGAACACGCGACTAAACATGGAGAAAGGACAGACTGTGATATCTGCTACCTTAGCAACAGATATAATAACAGAGAGGACGCATAATGGCGCCCCCTCGAGACTTGTAGCAACTTTGCGATCGTACGCGCTTATTCTGAACAGCAGGTAAGAGAGCGTCTGACTTTTCACGTATCCGAAGATTCATGCGATTTTCGCGCACGCGAACGCACGTTTGTTACTTGCATAGACTCAATTTAACGCTTTAATATGTAATATCGCGCACGCGAATGTGCGCCTACAGTATAGAATACGTGTCAATCCACCACTACGATTTCACGCGAAGATTCATGCGTGTTTCGCGCACGCGAATGTGCGTTTGTTACCTGCATAGACTTACTTTAACGCTTTAACATGTAATATCACGCACGCGATTGTGCGCCTCCAGTATAGAATACGTGTCAATCCACCATTACGATGAGGGTTTGGCTCCTATGCAAAAGAAGGAGGTAGTTGCTGTTGTTGTTGGGGATTTTAATCGTTAGTATGTGGTGAATCTGATGATGAATGATGACTGACCTTCAGCTCAACAAGTGAGGTTCAGAGTATGTCCTGTTTGCAAGGGAAAATCAATAGGGTCAGATGCTTAATGGGAGAATCGGCATTCGAGGCAGATGTTAGAGTCCTTAATGGTAGATTGCAAATTTAGAATGCATATTGTTCCCTGAAGAAAACTCGAGTCTGAAGATCACTAAAATGTCCACAATCTTTACGATTATGAATTAACTTTTGCGACTTTCCCATACACCATGTTATCAAGAAGGATCTCAGAGATACTCTTGGTTCAAAAAAGAAATGCCAGTGTAAAACAAAATACCATGCACAGTGTTGAGAATGACAAAGGAAGTTAAGGAAGTATGTTACCCAGAAGGGTGCATAACCAAGAAGCAGTATAGAAAACTGTTGTGCACCAAGATAGTGCAGTGTAAAGAGATTTCCTTAGAGCATGTGGTTAAGACAGTTTCTGATAAAGATAGTAAGACATGTTGGGCCCTGCTACAATGGGGAACAAGGGTTCACTGTCCTCAGTTGAGAGTAGCATCTCTGGAGATGCCATGAAGAACCATTTGCTGTCACCATATGGCAATGAGGCCGGGTGAGGAGAGATGGGCTATCCTACCAGCTAGTGCTAATTCTGGGGGCTATAACTTAGCTAATGTCTTCCATCAAATACCTGATTTTACAGTGTAGGAGGTTAGCAAGCCATTACATTTTCAGGCCACCTGAAAACCCATTGGCTCGGTGGGTGTTCCTGTGAATTTTTTCAAATCAGAACCCATAGTATGCATTCCCCCTCTTTGATCTTGGTTTAATTCTCGTCTGTTTACAGGTGCATTTCCCCATTCCTGGAGGCTGTCCAAAATCTTCATCTGTAACGGAAGGAGATAGGGAACATCCTGATAATTAGAAGCAAATTGCTCTTTTGGATTCATCAGGAAAACTATGTTGTAAAGCTAATTTGGACAGAATCAAGTAATGGGAGAGTCAGGGCCATGTCCTGAAATTCAGGGAGGGGGCTTCAGACAAGGAGTAGGTACTATCGAACAGGGTCTTTATGTAACACTTTTACTCATGAAGTATCTAACCTTATGACAAGGGTCATTGTCATGGAGTTTGTGTTTCTCAATGAAGCATTTGATTATGTTGATAGGGTCTCCCTATGTGAGAGGGGGTAGGTTTGTGTTGGGTTCCTACATGGATGACACCAGTGCACCCCAATCTACCAGCAGAACTTTCGTGTGTTTAAAAGCACCTTTTTATTGAGATGCACCGAAGCAGGTCACAATACTGACCCAGGCCTACTTGCCCTCTGAGAATCATTTAGCATGAGACCCTAACTATTCTAGCCTTGATAAAGGCCTGTAGATGGTCGAAACACGTGTCGGCACTCTTGATGATAAATGGCACTCCTGATGATTAATAAAAACCCACTTTGATTTCACAAGTGAACATGTGGTCCATACATATCAGGATTTACAGTGAACAAAGCAAACATTTATAAGGATTTGTACTGGCGCCATCCATGTAGGAACCCAACACAAACCTCCCCAACCCAGACTCGGGGCACCAGAGCATGGGCCCTTTTGGTTTCTACAACCGGCTGCAGGTACAATGTAACCCAGTATTTAAGCAGGAGTAAGGAGCAGCAACCATCAGTTCCTAGTGCTCTCACAAATCTTTAAACTCACCCTATGTGAGACTCTGGGCCTGGAGGGTATGGATACCATGCTCATCAACTTAATTAAGGCTGAGTGATCAGAGAAATGTAAGATAGATAGAAGTGTGAAACAAGCTTGCAACCTCAGCCTCATATTATTTAATATAATTATGATCAGGGGTAGCAGTTAAAAGTGGAATTAAATAACAGTGGAAGCTAGACACGGAATTGCAAGCTAAATATAGCAATTTGGCTACTCAATTGGCTCAGAACGGGAAACAAATTAATGAGTGTGAGAAAGAATTAACCCAAATAAAAGCAATTTTAGATAAAATAAGACAAGACAAAGATGTTGCTATTTCGGAAAGACAAACCCATAGAGAAGATAACATGCAGAAAGATAGAGAATTCCATGCTATGGAACAGGAGATATTTAAATTACTGGGAGAAAATGGCAAAAGTTGAAAGAGCTTAATCAGTATCAGACACAAATCAATGATTTGTAAGCAATAATCAATAAGGTCAGGGATGAGAATTCTGATCTCTGTCATGAAGCAGAACAGCTCCATGTACAGTGCAAGAAGTTAGAACAGCAAAAATGTAGTCTCAAGTCTCAGGAAAGGTGACAAGGCACTACATTCAATGGAACTGAACTCAATCACAGCTATGGCCAAGGAAGCAATGTACCAACAGCTGTCCCTGTGGCCAGACCTGATTATAACCTAATGGTGGTGTCCAAATCACGGCCAAATACTCACACGCATTCCTGTCCACAAGAGAACGGGGATGAGAGACAAAATGACACACACCAGAATGCACCATGTAGTCCTATACAAATTAGGAAATCTATCAAGACTTTGATTAAACCATTCAAAAAGGGAGCTGATTGTCGCATGGAAGACCGTTTAGAAACCGTTCATGATATATTTAAAGCCCTCCAGATACATATGGAATAACACAGACAGTACTTTCACTTAACCCTAGATTCAGCAGCTGCTAGTGTCATTCGTGGTCTCAATGAACAGGACCATTTGTCATAGGAGGACCTTGAGAAAGATCTTAGACATAAATTATCACCTTATTAGGCTATAGAGGATGCCAAAAAAGCATCGTATACTATGACGTCAAAGCCAGATATGTACACTCGCCAATACCTTCAAAATGTTTACGATTTGATGTGGCCTTTTTACTCAAACTCTGTAGAACGTAAGACTGCATACTTTTATGGACTCTAAAATGAAATTCTTTCTCAGTTAATTCGTGAATTTGACAGGGAAAAACCACTAGAATGGTTAATGGAACAGGGGACCAAACTATATGAAGTGATATTTGGTCAGAGAGAGGAGGGACCTAAGAATAACGAGACAAAACCAAAGTCTAAAGAACCCACGCCAGCGATTTTGGAGGTATAATCTGTAAAGATGCCACTACAATCAGCTCAAACTCAGGGAAGAAACAACATGAAACCTAGCCAAGGGGGCATGCCTCCACAGAGGACATCACCCCAAACTCCTATGTTCCAAACCATTGATCCCAGCAATAGGGATTCTTACTTTAGCCCTAGATAGTTGGGTAATTCTCCCAGAGTGGGATTTCGCCATTATGTGCTAGGCCTAGATAACAATCAAAATCAAATTTTCAATGGTCCATACCAGGCACTAGGGGCTCAGAGTAGATGTTACCCTAATACAATTGTGTATGGCCACCAAGGAAAACGGAAACCAGCATAGGGGACTTTTCCCACCAAATAAAAGACAAAATATGAATGATGTCCCTCCCCAATATAACCAATCACCCATGGTCAAAGGATGGTCATGCCACGTTCTCCACCTCCTTTGTCACATGAATTCAGAGTTAACACAAATAGAAATCAATCTCCCGAGAGGTACCCGAACAGACCTAATCAGGGTGAATTTAATCACTACCGGCACAGGCCACAAAGAGAAGAATCCAGAGACATGGGCAGGTTTCAATGCTTAGAGGCCCAAGTAAAAATGTTGTCTGATTAGATAGAAAAGTTATGTGCAGTTCAAAGGCAACAGCCAAATGAAGGTGCAAAATGTCATAGGAGTGATCTTGTGCGTTCTGACAATAAGTGATTAGTTAATAATCTCTGCACTGATGAAAACAAAAATGTCTAAGAATCACCTTTGAATAACAGGTCTGAATTGTTTAATGATTTAAAAATAAGAAAACAAATGAATGAAAGTGAGACAGGGAATTTCAACACACACAAAAAAGGAGTGTGGTTCAATTTAGAGTTCAACCAGACTATTCAGGTGTGTGTGTAAAAATGAAGAACAGAAGGGAGAAAATGAACAAGAAAAACCCAAAGACAGAGAAACAGATTTAAAAAGATCATCCAATGTGAAAATAAAACACAAGGCGAAGAGTTAGTCAGAATACTGTTGATACCCATAGAGAGGAAACAGTAGCTAAAAAGGAGGGTGAAGGTCAGTCAGTCACATGAGGAGTATTTAGTACCACGGATATTCCAAGGGACAGAAATGACAGGGTCCGTGCCAAACACAGATAAGTGACATGTGGCAGAAGTTGACAGGCTGTCAGTGACACTTGTGAAAATACCCAGTCAAACGGTGCAGTGTATAAATAACTGGTGAGAATCCAGACAATGAGAAAACTACAATAGGAAATTGGTGTGTGAACACTAGTAGTCCCAAGTCAAAGGGGCAGTTTGTGGCTACACTCCAAATGGGTTCTGAGCCCAGGAGAATTGACAAAGAAATTCTAAATGGAGTGGGCAAAAAGAAGGGTAAGATGTAATTTCATATGCCTATTTGCATAGGCATATTTGTAAAAAAGAGCTAAGGAAAGCAGCAAAAATTCATACTTTTTATGTGTACTAGAAGAGGTTGAAGATAGGTACTATGCTCCTATTACTGTTAAAGAAAAATGTAATGCCTTTGCAATGATTGCTACAGGTGCCCAAGCAACAATAATGTCAAAGGAACTTGTGAATAGTATCAATAAAGGGAGATCCCGACAAAATCATATAAAGGTGAGACAAAATGAAGGCCCTGTGCACAATTTCAATGGGAAAGAAATACCTATTGCAGGTGTCACTAAGGTTGACATAAAGATAGGAAAGCATCAGATGAGACAGGAAGTGTTGATAACATCTGTTCTCATAGGGACACATTGCCTGAAGAGGTGTCACCCCTCATTGATGGGGTAAATGGAGTATTGTGGTCCTTAGCTTAAAAGCCATTGAGACCAGGGGCGTTGGAGACACATAAAATATGGGGGGACAGGGGACACCTTGGGGACTTTGCTTTTTTAATTTATTTATTGTGTTTTAGTCAAGGAACTCGACTTTCCACAACATTAAAATTAAAATAGCAGTACATATTAAATCACAAATATAATCACTGTATAAAACAAGAGAAAAGAAGAAAAGAAAACAAAAGAAAATTAAAGGCTGCAGCAGCAAAGAACATGTCTTTATATGTTGCATTTCTGGATTTGTCACTTGACTATGAGCTCATGGTAAGTGAGAGGAAATAACAATTACTTCCAGTGGGCCACAGCTAGGACACCAGCTCGTTAAGAGGCAGATCACCTGTAAGTGGATTCCTGCCAAATAAAGAAATTGCAGCCTTTTCTACCAACTACAAGTTGCTACTTTTTTGTGTGGGGTAAGGAGACGTGTGTCTCTTGGAATGGAAGGATGGGGGTTTCAAAGAAAGAGGAAATCTTGCTTGTACCTCTGAGTAAGCCCTGTTATTGGAGTAGAGGGACCAGGTGTGTGATGTTGCTGCTTTGACTGTCCTCCGGGGGGTTGATGGGTACTGCAAACAAGGAGGATGAGCAATCACAAGCCCACCCCCTTACAAGCACTCCCCAGGTCCGCGGCCGAATGCGTCGGACCCGGGGGGTGCCTAGTAGGTGGGGTGTATGTGGGCTGCCTCTCTAGCACTCCTGTGAGGGCTGGGCCAGCCTCTCACGATGAGTCTGGTCCCTCTTATTCCATCTCATGCTGGCGTTAGAGCCTAGCCTTTCTTTGCCTTTGTTATTCTGAATGCAGAGCTGGACTCTGTTCCTTTTTCGTTTAACATTTGCTGCACTGCCTGATCTATTTGCTTCTCTCATATGTTACTAGGACGGCGGAGCATGGGTCCTCTGCCCTGTTAAACTATTCAAAGAGCCCCTCTGGCCTTTCTTTGCCTCTCCCTTGTCTCACTGCTTGCATGCTTAATACATACCTCCTTGCTTGAACACTTAACATATTCTCCCTAACACAGCAATGGCAGCTGCAGTCTGTCTTAACTGCTATTTGTTCCGTGTCTTGAATTGGCCTCGTATTTCCACTTTACTGTCTGCCGGGGAAAGGCATTTGCCAGTCTCTGCTATAATGGTTCTACCTGGCCATAAGAGGGCAACAGCTAGCCGATATTGGAAGAACATGGGCATATTATGCCAGAGGCTGGCAACTGCCTTCCTAATGCCTACACAAGAGACACAACCCTTGTCTTTGTTTCTAACAATAATTCAGTGGATGAAGAAACGCAAGTACACACACATATTGCTTATAAATTAAGGGGATGATGTCACACTTCGTTAAGATATTTTGATCACGCCAGGAGCTAATTTCCAGATGCAATGAAGCGATTACCTTTTAGACATCTGGCTTTAAATAATGTTAGTATCACCTGGAAAGCACATAGGTTGCTCAACAGGGTTCCTAGAGCACGAGGGTACCCTACTCGTGGGCATGAATGATTGGAGGGCATTCTTGCCCTGTTTTGGAGCCTGGCCCTTACAGCCATGATGGGGGGAGGGGGCTATTACTTCTGGTCGTACGTACCCTTTGAGGATGGGCAGACATTGCCTCCTGCTTTAGCCCACTAACAGCTCTGCTTTGCAACTTTATCACACATACCTGTCAGATGGCATGTAACTCAATGTTACTAATGTTATCAGCCTTGGAAGTCTGAATCCTTTGCCACATCAACTAGGGTACAGGCTTGCCACCTGAGACTTACCCATGTCTGAGTCGGCATCTGTCGCCCTGTGGGGAAAACACACATAGAAACAGCAGGGCAAGGTGCCCTTGTGGGTTTTTCATACTTCTTCCTCGGGGTGGGCACAATTCACTCCGCAGAGAAAGTGGCACATTCTGGGCAACATTCTCCCACTTTGACAATGTCACCTAAAGAGCTAAATTGGCCATTTGAAATACATCTGGCGACTTATTTTTGCGCAATCCACACTGATGGGTTTAAGCACCTGTTTAATGTGAGATGGCAATTAAGGGCATTTGCCAACACACTCAAGAAGCAGAGGACACCCTCTTACCAGCGACATGCCATGCTCACTCATTCTGATCATAAATTGCCATTTATCTGGGGTCATGTTAAATTTATTTATTTATTACATGTGTAGCATCACGCAAAACCCACAAGCATCAAGGTGCAAAGTAAACTGCATGGAGTGGACCACTTCCATTGGAGCAAGTTTTTACTTTTCCGCCACAAAATGGAAGATATTAGCGTGAAAGGCAGGTGAAATCACATTGCTTTTCCACTCTGGAAGAGTGTAAATACCTCGCACAATTAGTTATTGCTGGCGGAATTGACAATGGCTTCCTCTGGACTCCGCCTGCTTTTACCAGGATTCATTTCCAAGAGGAATCCCTTTCCTTATTTCCAGGATGAGAATCCATGCTGGCAGTAAGGTTGCATTTGTCTGGTGGAGCGGGAAATACAGGGGGTCCTGGTGTGTCCACTCCGCTTCCGAACTCCACCCAGAAATGCACGAAAATCCGGCCAATTAGAAAAAGCGACCGTAATAGTGTTTTCCACCACTTTTTCAGAACCAATTGACCTGGAAAATGCTGTGTTGCATCGCAAGTTGAATGCATTCACTCTGCATATTATCCCACCGGAAGATTAATCCAGGTGCTGAACACAGGTGTTATATATTCCTGTGCACAATCTGCATTTGGAGTATTAACTGACTGAGCTACCTTACAAATGATATCTCTTCTGGGGTGTTACCGTCATAACCCCTTAACTGCCATGGGTATTTCTGAGAAGGCCTTTTTTGGTGATTTCGGTATGTCGCCATTCAATCAACTGTAACGTTTTTGTTACATAAGATATCTCGGCCAAATTTGGCCACTTTTTTCACCAAATGTAGGCGGTCGTAACATTTTGGACTTTGCCGGTGATTATGGGTAATACATTTTGGGGCGATTAATTGTTTTTGTTTGCCCCCTACCCTGGGGGCAGATTATAAACCATCTGCCCCCAGGGTATTGCCACCATTACTATGTAAGCAGCCCCCCCACTTCAAAAACAGATCCCTGCACGACACACCAAACATATTCTGGGGGGATAAATGACATTACATCCCCTCACTTACAATTGTGGGGGGGATTTGTCCCCCTTGCCCCCCCCCATGTCCAACGCCCATGCTTGAGACCCAAGAAAATAATGACACAAAGCAACAGTGTCAAAGAATGCCACACTGTTGCTAAATCAGAAAGTGCAGTGGAAGTTATCTTCAGAATGGCCGTGTGCCCAGCATCACTGTCATTCTCATGTGTCGGGATGAAATGCGAGTAGAAAAAGAAAAGCAGTCTTTGGAGATTAATTTGGACTCCAAGAAAAAATGGTAAACAGAAATAGATGAAAACACAATGCATTTTTTCTAAATGTCACTCCAGAGGTAAATAAAGAAAAGCACATTTCAAGTATATCATACACCAGGGAGATGGGCAGCCATAGATTCCAATCCATGTGAATGGGCATCCTGAAATGATTGAAGCCACTTTGGCACTTGAACATGAAAGGAGTTTCATTAAAAAGTTCAGACTAAAGAATCAACACATTTTTTGGCCTAGATGACCCAGAGTTGGGACAAAGAATTGTAGGAAGACGCATGTTAAAGATTAAAATTGGCCCTCACAGTATTGATCACAATGTGTGGATCGTGAGCGGGACACAAAACGCATTCTATTTGAGAAATGGCATCATGCACAGGATGTGTGTGGTATTAGACTTTCTAAATCAAAAGGTTTGTTCCAGGTTGGATGGAGCCGCACCTGAAATTGAAGACAAAAGACAGGCTTACCATTGTGCCCAGATGACACTATATGCAGTTGAACTGCAGGTGAAAAATGATGTTACTATTCCCACATTCACCAGACAATTTACAGTAGCATTAAAATACAGAAAGGGACAACAGATAAAAGGTTCTCATGCATTTGTATGCCTAAATGAATCTATGAGACAGCAAGGGTTAGAATGTGAATATACACCACTGATAGAGATTGGGGATGAACCCAATGAAATACTGGTGGACAATAAAGGGTGTCAAGACATTCATTTGGAAGAGAATTCCGCAATAGGAATGGCAATACAGATGTCTTACTACACTGCTGATTTCAGTAACCCAGTGATTGGGAACATTCTTGAAAGCTATGTGACTGCACAGGGTGAGTTACCAGAATCCTTGAATACTTAGCCGAAAGGAATCTTTAAAGTTCAGTCTATGTACCCTTATGAGCCAAGTGAAATAGCGTGCTGTCATCAAGATAATTGTATCCTATTTGAATTAAGTTAATCTAAAAGAGAAAAGCAACATATTGAAATGGCGGTCAATATTCCAAAATATTTGAGGGTAGCGACACTCCAAAGAGATACTGCCACACGATTAGAGGAAAGTACAGAAGTTCCTACTTTGGAAGACTTCGCAAACTTCTTTAAAATGGTGGAGGAGCAAATTGAAGCTGCAGATGCTTGCACAAGCGAAGAAGAAAAAGACAAATTGAGAAAAATATTTATGGAATTCAAACAGGCTTTTGCCAAAGATGCATATGATTGTGGGCTGACCGATTTGCATGTTGCCACACTACCAGAAGGACATGGTAGGGAACCAGTATTTGAGCAACAATACTGGTGACCCCTGGCATGTTTGGAATTATGAGCTGAAATAATAAAAAATCTAGAATCTAGAGGGATCATTAGGCCTATTCATAGTACATCAAATGCCCCTATATCAGGTGTGCTTAAATGTAATGGCCAATGGCACTTGTGTGCAGATCTACGAGAATTAAACAAAAAGGTACCTGTCTCAACGTGGCACCTTCCATTTATTTACCATATTAGACCTTACAGCTGGATACTGCTGTGTGCCACTAGCTGAAGATGTTCAACATTTGTTTGCATTTTCTTTTGACAAATCACAATATGCGTGGTCCCAGACACCATTTGGGTATGTCAATAGTGGGAGTAAGTTTGGGATATTCCTGAGCAAGGCACTCCCGGATGCAGCTGAAAGGGGACATATGTGTATGTGGAGGATGTGCTAATCAAAAAGGAAGATCTGAAAAGCCACTTCAATGAGATTAGACATGTGCTCAGTCAGCTACAGAAGACTGGGGCAAAAGTATCTTTGCAGAAAGCACAGTGGTGTAGGAAAAAGGTAAGCTTTCTAGGTCCTGAGGTGACAGAACATGGATTAAACCCACAAAAGAAACAAGTGGAGGCGATTCATATACTAAAAGATCCCACTAATTTGAAAGGTTTAAAGTGAGGAATGACAGGTTACAACAGGAAATGTATTGGGAATTTTGCAGAGATTACACAACCTTTAACAAGATTACTGAAGCAGGGCATACCCTGGTAATGGGAAAAGGAACAAAATGAGGTAATAGCCAGGCTAAAGGAGTGTCTAATGAAAGCACCATATTTGGCATATCCAATGAAAAACCAGGATTTCTTTGTAGAAATAGGATTGACTGATCAATGAATGTCAACAGTGTTATATAAAAAACATGACGCAAATAACAACACCATTGCATATGCTAGCAAAGAATTGTCACACGTAGAGACCAGATTTTAAAAAATTACGCCTATTGGCCACACGTCCCAAGATGTTGAGCTCTACACTAGAGGGTGTTTAGTGTGTGTACAGCTTCAACCTGCATCACCGGCTCATAGATTTACAAGTAGACTATGTCAGGCCCGTAAGAAGATCAGCAAGGGGAAACAGGTACATGCTAACAACAACTTGTCTAATGTCCAAATGAGTGGAGTGCATTCCAGCTGCAGACTGCAGTGCGTAAACGGCAGCCACTTTACTTGTCAAGCATATTTTTTCAAGATTTAGTTTTCCTCAAAGAATAGAGTTAGACCGTGGAAGTCATTTTACTAGTGCATTGAAGATAAACGGTGTAACAGATCGATAGTTGATATGTTGAAAATGTTTGTAGCTGAAGCAGGATCTAGTTGTGATTTGCGTCTTCCATTGGTACTAATGGCTATCAGCTTGACGCCCTCTAAATCAGCAAATCTCAGCCCCCATTAAATATTGACAGGAAGGAAAATGGCTCTGCCACAACATTTACTTTACAGAACAAATTAACAGGTGCTTATAAATGCGTATACAATTCTTGAATATGTGGAAGATTTGAGAAAGCACTTGCAATATGCGTTTACGTTTGCGGAGCGAAATCTGGAAAAGGCCGCTGATAGTACAAAGACATATCATGATAGGAAGGCATCTGTGAGAGAATATTAAATAGGAGACCAGGTATACAAGTTTAATTTCAGGAAGGGGAAACATACAAACTCTGAATTCCTTGCAGCATGGCAAGGGCTATAAAGAATTGTAAATAAGGTTTCACCTGTGGTATACAGATTTTATAAAAAAGGAGGTTGATTAAATGAATGTTGTTTTCAGTAGTCATTCTGAAAATGTCTTGGCTGCATGTACCAGAACATGTATATTAGCCTAAATCCTGATGTAATCATTAAAAAAATCCTTTTATCAGACTAAGTTGGTACATAATGCAGGCTTTTGGCAAAATGACAAATATGTTAAGATTGTAACTCCGGAGAGGCAGCATTTCAAATATGGGAACCAGATGTATATCTGATATCAAACAGATACCTGTGTAAAATTCAAGGAACAGAATGATATATGTCCAAACAAGCCATTTATTCCTGATACTGCAGATGCTATTAGCGGGCTGGGGTCAGACCATGAAGTGTCTAAGGGGTGAGAGGTGATTATAACTAATATGGAATTAAGGATAGCTGGTTAGTGAGTACATTGATGACAAATTACTCAATTACTCACCTTAACAATGGATATTTTATCGTCAAACAGTTGCAGCATTGCGTGTTGTACATATCTATCCCTAAAGATACAGTAGTGTCAGTGGGTGGATTGACCCTGTTTCCTGCCAATGGCGATCTGTGGGAAGGAAAGGCGGAGAACATTGATTTCTTTCATAGAAATGCACTTCCTGTTGATCCAGATATTCAATTCTTACTGAAACATAAAAGCATACACACAATTAGAATGAATCTGAATAAAGATAACATTACTGTAAGCAGCTTAGGCTTGACAGAGGCAGCTAGGTTCAATTGGGGGACCTAGGTGGAAAGAGGTTTAGTGTTTTTGTCGGTTCCAATGGCGATTGTTTTGATATGGTTGATTTACTCACCATTAAGATGAAAATGATGATATTGGTTTTAATGACGATGTAGAGGGAGAAGATTCATTTAGGAGAAGCACAAGTGTTTTAGAACATTTGTGTTTGTTTTCTTGCAGTGATTTCGGGTTGTATCCCAGCAGGAAAAAAGGAGGGAGTATAGGAGTATGGGCACTGAATTTTAACAGCATTGTAGCATTCATATATTAGCGTGGATTTGAACTTAAGCTGGGGCCCAAGGTGTGAAATGTATTACTGGACTCAAGAGTGTGTCAGGCAAAATTAAATAGATGCCAATGCACAGAGCACACAATTGAATTTACGCTTTGCTTCAGGGTGATATGTCAATGAAATGAGCTGCACTTAGTATAATACTAATATAAATTAACATACTAATTAACCCAACCCCAGTTAAAATGTAACAGATTCCCATAATAACATTTAGTGCAAATTAGTTCATGAAAAAAGCTGAATGCAGACTGATGAAAATGCATGATGCTCTGAAAATGTGGAAAAAGAAATTGACGTGAAGGCTGGTTTTGCGCTGTGTGCTAAGCTAAAAAATTTGAAGTTGCGTTCTGCTGAAGCATAACTTTGTTTTGAAGCGCGAAGCACAAGAGAAAAACATTTCATTTTTCTACAGCAATGCTGTTAGTACAATGAGGAAAACGCACAGAGAAAGATCGCGTGATTCTTATTCGGATGCATGGGGAGGTGTCTTTCTAGATTGATAAGGGGGGTTCTTAAAAAGGGTTTTGAGACAGAATAAGACACAGTTCCTCTTCGGGCGCTGGGAGACAAAGGAGCAGAGTGTTGTCTGGGCAGACATTGTTCAGTGCTGGCAGGCTGATTGATTCTGAAGCTGTCCTTATCTGGGTTGACCCTGTGCAAGGCAGGCAGAAAGACTGGGGAAGATTTCCCTGCCAAATTGAGTCAGAAATACTGCCAACAAATCTAGGTAAATATGAGGTTAAGTGAGGTGCTGGTGATGCTAATGATTAGGTTAAATAGTTAATTTCATTTTAGGTGCTGTGTTAGGGAACTTATTTGTAATGTGCATGTAACGCTGTGTTTATATTTCTCAAAGTCTTACTGTGTTTTTTTAAAAAGTGTAATTCTCTTGCCTAGTTCCACAATGCCAAGGACAGTTGGCAGGGCTTTGCACAGATAAAGCGCTGAAAGCTATTGAAAGAAGAAATGTACTTGCACTGTGAAGTACAATGTGGGGTGCAAGATTCAATTCAGAATGTGTGCAAGGATGTAAAATCACACACACCTAGATTTGATTTTTTTTTAAAGAGCATACATTGCAGTGCAGAAATGGGTGCTAGGATGTAAAAACACACACACCTAGATTTCTTTTTTTTTAAAGAACACAAATTGCAGTGCAGAAATGGTTACAAGGATGTGCCATTTATGATATCATGTGACATTTATAATGCACCTGTACCCAAGTATTTTTAGGCATGACAAGACAAGGAGGGGGAAACAAAGGGTGGACAAAATAACGATCTTACTAGGCCATATGTCACACAGATCGCGCAAGTATGGGGAAGAGAGAAGGGGAGAAGTGGAGCCAGCGGGTGGCTCATCAGTACAGAGAGAAGGGACTGTAGGGTTGCACATAAAGACCCTTAACTGCTGCGGAGCCCGGAGGCATTGCGAGTGCAGCTGCATATGCAGGAGCCTAGGCTCGAGTTCAGAGGGTGACCAGGTGACCATTGCACAGAGCAGTCAGGTGTATCAGCAGGGGAGAGGAAGAGAGAAAGTGAAAGCGAAAAGGAAGGTCTTGAGTTGCTTCCAGAACTGGAGGTGGTTCTGCTAAAGTTTGAGAGAGGCAGGGAGGTTGTTCCAGAGGGAGTCCCCTGAAGAGGAGCTAGATCTGCCCACAACTCTCTGCTTGGAGAAGCGTCTGACTCTCAAAGAGTTGGAAGTGGATGAGCGAAGAGCTCAAGAAGGAAGAGAGAGTTGGCGGTAGAGCGGTCCCAGGCCTCAGAAAGCCTTGTGGATGATGCAGAGGGTCTAGAAATTGATCCTTGCAGGATTGGGGAGCCAGTGAAAAGATGTCAGAGCTGGAAAGATACATTCCCTGGGCTTGAGGCCAAGGACAAGTCTTGCGGTCCTGTTCTGGATAAGTTGTAAAGGTCGAAGAGTGGAGGCAGAAAGATTTAGAAAGTGGCTGTTGCAATAGTCCAGCCAAGGGAGGACCCAAGCTCTGCAGACAGTGAGCGTCTGGGGAAAGTGAGAAAAGGAAGAATACCTCTGAGAAGGTGCAGCTGATAGTTTGACTTTTTAAGAGATCACCGAGATGTGAAGTGAGAAGGAGAATGTGGAGTCGAATATGACCAAGGTTCTTAGCCTCACAGGAAGGAGCAGGAAAAGGGGCCCAAAGTCGGCAGCCAGAGTGAGAGAGGAAAGGAGGGAGTGTGTATCCCAATGAGAATGTTCTCAGTCTTACTGGCATTATGGCAGAGATCATTGGTGGCACACCATTCCTGAATTGAGGCAAGGAAGTCTGGTTTGAGAGAAGAAGCAGAGGTGGCTGAGGGGAGCCTGAAAGAGTGCTGAGTGTCATCCGCATAACATTGAAAATTGGAACGGAAAGCAGTGATGCAGTGGGCAAGAGGGGCCAGGTAGTGGTTGAAGAGCCAGGGAGAGAGTTTTAGACCCCTTGTGAACACCCCAAGTAGAGAGAGAGATAGAAGAGAGGAAAGACCCCAGTTTGACTTGAGAGGTTCGGTCGGTGAGAAAGGAGGTCAACCAGGCCAGGGCCTGATCAGTAATTCCAAAGTTGCCGTGGAGGCGATTGTGCAGGATCGTATGGTTGACCGTGTCAAAAGCAGAAGATAGATCAAGGAGAATGAGGACAGAAGAGAGATTAGAGTCAAGATTGGAGAGCAAGTCTTCACTGGTTTTCAGGAGAGCAGTTTCTGTGCTTCTGGCAGCTCTGAAGCAAGACTGATGGTCATGGAAGCAACCAACAGATTCAGTGTGTAGAGTAAGCTGGGAGATAGCCAGCTTTTCCAAGAGTTTTCCCAGGAAAGGAGTGATGCAGATCGGGCGATTTTTAGCCCGGAGAGGAAGGATCGGCCAAGGGCTTCTATAGAAGGGGGTGCACAAGAGAGTGCTTAAGGGGTAGGGGAAGGTTTCATTGGCAAAGGAGTGATTCCAGAAATCGGCCAAAGCTGGAGCAAGGGTGTTGGTGTGGTTCTTGATGGTTCTGGATGAGCAGAGGAGAACCTGCTTTGATGAGACTTTCATAGATTGGACTTTTCTAGAAACGTTGTCAGGAGTAAACAGGTGAAAGGAGGAGGAGAGACAGCCTCAGACGGGCCAGGAGTGGTAGAGAAGGCAGAATAGGAGGTAGAGGAAGAGTGGGTGGACTGAATATCCGGAGTTTTAGTAGTGAAATGGAGGCCGAGGCGATGCAGAGGGCCTGGGAGGGAACAGGAGAGGTAGAGATTGCAGCAGGATTGGCCAGCTCCTTGCAGATTTTGAAAAGTTCAGCCGAGTTGTTAGATGACACAGAGATGCGGGTTTGGATGTAGGCTCTCTTCTTAGAGAGTAGAGAGTGTCTGTACTGCCTTTGGAGCAGGCGGCAGGCCAGTTTGTCAGGGCGTGATCCTGAGGTCCTCCACTTCCTCTCTGCGACCTTACACTTGTGTTGAAGGGTGGCAAGATCAGAATCATACCAATAGTTGGACTTGGATTTGGGCTTCAATCGGATCCTCATGACAGGGGCAAGGACATTCAGAGTGTTAGAGATAGAGAGAGGAAGGTTAAAGAGGGCTGTGTCAGGGTGTGAGTAAGCCAAAGGTGCAGGAAGAGGAGAGAAAGTAGTGGTGGATGACTGAGAAGGTAGTTTCCAGTGCTGGAGTCAACATGACTGGCGGGGAAGAGAGAGAGAGGTGAGAGGAAAAGAGAAAGTGATCACTCCAAGAGAAGAGTGGTAAGAGGGTTAGAGAAGGGGAGTTCTGGGGATATCAGAACATCCAGGGTGTGCCATGCAGAGTGAGTGGGTCCAGGGGGAAGAATAGAGAGAGAGAGAGTATCACAGAGGTTGTGAAAGAGTCCAGAAAAGGGCTGGTAGCACCCAGGATGGGCAGAGGAGGAAGGAAGAGAAGACAGGGTAGTCGCAGAGGGAGAATAGAGTGCCAGAGGGGTGGCAGAGGAGGGAGGCAACAGGGAGGCCAGAGTTGCAGCACAGGGTGCTGAAGAGGTGGCAGATGAAGGAGACAGCAGAGGAGCCAGAGAGCTGTAAGAAGGGATAGCAGGAGAGGAAAGGTAGTTGATAGGGCGTGGGAAGTGTCTATCAACGAGGAGGAGATTGTCCTCAGGTCCTCAGGTCCCTGGACCAAGACCGTGCCCTTTAAGTAGATATTAATGATGGACTGAGGAGTGGAAGGGGGCCAGGAGGGCCTCCCACTGAGTGCCACCATTAATGGGAGAAGAGGAAAAAGGAGAGAGAACAGAGACCATATGGGAGGTCCAAAGGCCAGGAGAGGGAACGACAAAAAGTATGTCAGTAAGGGTCTGTCTGGAGGAAGCACTGGTATTGGTATAAATGAAAGGTATGCCTGGTTTGAGGCCAGGATGTCCCTTTTGAGCTTCTTCCTGCCAGACCTAGTTAGAGGGATGGGATAGTCGATAGAAAAGCAGTTAGAAGAGATAGATGAGAAGCATGATAGGGGTTGCAGGGAGGAAAGAGGGGGTAGGGAGAGGGAAGCCCAGACAGGAGAGGGGGGATGTAAGGATGTAAGGATGCAAGGATGTAAAAACATACACACCTAGAGTCGATTTTAGTTTTTTTAAAAGATTACAAATTGCACTGCAGACATGGGTGCAAGAATGTAAAAATACACACACCTAGATAGATTTTTTTTTAAAAGAACACATATTGCAGTGCAGAAATGGGTGCAATGATGTAAAGGATGTTTATCCATGGATATCTATCCACGCCATCCATGGACTAACATTAGTTTTTTTCCAAAGGTGTGGGTTACCCCATTAGCAACTCTTCGTTTTTTCCACATGACAACAGGTAGAGATGAATCTACTTGGATAGTCACCAGGGTGACTATACATGCCCAAGTAATAAATCTATTATTTATTCACATGACACATATGTATTATATTTCATTCATTACACATATGGTTTATGAAATGGTGCTATCTGTGTGTTTTATTGTAGATACTTACAGGCTTTTCTACAGCCAGGTAAACGACTTAATTAGATTTTTTTTATTATTGAGAGAGCTATAGAGCTTCAATGGATGAAGCCCTTAGGGATGACGAATTTACATATGTTTTGATTCTGGTTTTTTAATGTTTTCTTTTCAACATAAACTATATGATGTGAATGACATGTGTGGGGTATGTATTCATTCCTAATTTATTTTAGATGTATTGTTTTTGATTCTTTATGATGTTTTATATTTTGATGTGATGTTATATATATAGTGCCCAGCCCTGAAGATGGATTTAATTCCGAAATGCATTGGCAAACACTGTTGGGACACACATTTCTGGATGCACATTGCCTTTTGTGTAATTAAAAGTAATTGGGAAATGTTTACCAAAAGACTTATGGACTATCATTTTTGAAACTTTATGAAGATTACGTGAACAATCAGCAAACAATTACAACTTGTTAAAAGAGCACATCGTGAGTGTATTATAACTAGGGATTATTTCCTAGTTCTTTTTTCCAAGGATGTAAAAATGCACACCTAGATTTGATTGTTTTGAAAAGAGCACAAAATGCAATAAGAGAAAATTGAATAGGTGAGGCAGAGATGGCCGAGTAAGGTAGGCACAGTTGTGGTCCAAGGTGTTAGTGGAGGAGGCAATAGAAAGTGTTTAGCCATCACTCACTAATGGATCAGTGGAGAGCATAGAGGTGCTGGGGCCCAGGTTCATTGGAGAGCAGTTTGCACAAAGGAGTCTGCTTTATAGTTTGTAGCTGGGTAAAGGTGTGGGGCCCTCCAAGCCCTCCTTGGCCCAGACAGCCACAGACAGGGCCTTAGTGTTGGGCCTTTGTCTGAGGGCTTGCTAAGATTGCCATTTCTCCGATTGGCTAAAGAGTCCCAGGGATGGTCAATCACAGGGAGGGCAAGGCTGGCTGGTGGGGTGATCTTACAGTGGCTTTAATGATGTGGATCGTAATCATATCTGGTCCAAACTTCATCAGTGGGCAGGGCCTTTTTGTTTTTTAAGGTTGATAGAGGGTTTGTATTCCGGGTCTAAAATCCAAGTTTGGTTTAATCACTCCAGATCATTATCTCAGCAAATATCGACCTTTTGTGGTGTCAGGCAGGGTTGCATTTTGGTATCCTGCCTGTTTAATCTTTATATATCCGACATAGGTGACCAATTAAAATCAGCTGCCTTTATGACTCCAAATGTCCATCATTTAGAGCTGTTTTAGTTTTCCTATGAGCGCGACTTCCTCATTTTTCATTGTACCCCAGTGGGACTCCAAAGGCTAATTGATGCATTTTCTGTTTTCATGGACAGCCATGCTTTTCAGATTAATCCCGTGAAGATAAAAATGATGCAATGCTCTAAGTGCAGGAAAGAGACTGTCTTTCGACTTCGTATTGGCTCAGAGCCAGCTGGGAAAGTCAACCTGTTGACTTATCTGGGATTTTTGTTACAATCTAAACATGGTCCAACAAAGCTTCAAGAGTGGCTTAAGAGTTGTACCTCTGGCTTTCCTAATCAATTGGTGAGGGTAGATTCCTGATAAAGTAGACACCTTGAAACCATGTATAAAATACTCTGAAGGTAAGATCGTCTCTAAATCCTATATGGTATGGATGATTATCCTTTATCCACCTTGGAGTATTTGCCAACTCTTGAAGCTCTGATTTGGAGAAGGACTTTGCATTTTCCTAACTCGGTCCCAATACATACAATCAGATACGAGTTGGGCATTGTATCACTGAGAGCTAGAGCACACTGGAAAATTGTTTCACTTGTAAGAAATATTCTATGCCCGTTGATGGGTTCTCTGTTCGAGGACTTGAAGGTGATCTTGGAGGCAAAGGGCAGTATCTGGTTGGGTGACGTTTATATCTACTGTGGTGCTCTCAATATCGGAGATGGGCAGTTCCGTGGTGGAATAAGGGGCAATCCTTCTAAAGTTAGTTAAGAAACTTTTATTTAAATATCATTGGATTCAAACCATCGATAAACTGCATGTGTATCCTTCTCTTAGCCAACTGCAGGGAGAGTACAAGAAATTAGGAACATTGACACCTTTATTTGCAATTTATCCTGCAAAGTTCATAAGGCATGCATTTCTGTGTTTCCGATGGAATTTTCTTATGACCAAACAGATAGTGGCCAGATTTGGACTGGATGTCGATTCTGTAAGGTTGAATCTGAATGGGAAACTCTCAAACATCTCATGGTATTAGGTCGAGCCTAACAGGATGGAAGGCGGAATCACTTTAAAAGGTTTTCAGGACATTTTGCAATGGGTGACAAAGATATGGTCTCGTCTGCCTGTTTAACTGGTCATGCTGCTTCCACTGTCATCATGATTACTAATTTTTTTTTTAAACTTGGCTTTATTATTTTAACAAGTAAAACAAGAATTACACATTAAGCACTGTGTTAGAAACTCGACAAATAGATAACAAATGAACATTATTGATGAGATATTGTGTAGTCATAGCATCAGCCTTGTTTTTTGTAACCCATCCCCTCCCACCCCCACTTTGGAAAGGCTGTCTCTGAAGGTATGAAGTTCAATCACTTATTAGCGTGGAGTGTGATGGTGAAGACATAGCATGCATTTAAATCAAGAAACGTCAGTGAAGTCTGAGACGGCACTTCCCACGTTATGCCGTAGTTAGTGGAGTGTTATCTCTTGCATCAGTGGTCGCTACCGTTGCACAGTTGTTAGTGTTGGTCAATGTATTTATTGCGGAAATCAGTCCAGGCCAAATCCACTACGTGCGATCTCCATGGATCGTTGCTGTGAGACTGTCCATGCGATATATGCTCCTAGCCACGGAAATCCATTCATTCTTTGTTGGAAGGGTATTGCTTTTCCACAACATGACAAGACAAGCTTTTGCAGCTAGGAGCAAACTGTGGGTCATTTTAGGCAATTGAATGAGCATGTCATCTTGTTCCTCAAGTCCAAATAGTACTAGAATTGGGTCCCCATTTCTTGTGATGCCCTCAAGCTCTCTGATCCAGCTGAGGACTTTGTCACAGTACACTTGTGCAGCTGGGCAGCTCCACCACATGTGCCAATAATTTGCCTTGGAGCCACATTTGCGCCAGCAGTGGGGGTCAACACCCTGGTACATTTTTGATAATCTGACAGGGTCATACTGCCATCTGTGGAGTAATTGAATTCTGTGAAGTTTGTACTGACATTCAATTGAGGTTTTTGCAGTTCTGCTGCATATTTTAAACCATGTGTGTGGTGGCAGCTTGTGCTCTAGATCATTTTCCCACTTCGCATTGGTTTCTATGGCCGAGTTGTTAACTTCAAGCAGTGCGATGTACATGAATCCTATTACACCACTGGAGCCTGTCTGCGTAGTCAATATCTTCTCAAATGGAGTGAGTTCTCTCTTGAGGTTGTCTTTCCATTTCCTCTGAGTCATTGTCCCTTTCAGTTGTAAGTATGAAAAGATCGGGAGTGGGGCCTGCTCTCTCTAGTCCCGCTTTCTACAATGCTTGAAAGCATTCAGGTTCAGGAACGTATCCCCGGGACCCACAGGTGGCCTAGAGGCGACGGCCATGTCGTTATCCCCTTTATGTCTCTGCTCGGTATCCACACGTTCCACAATGTTCCAAGAATCGGATGTTCTCTAATTCTTTTGAGGAGTTTAGGTCTGGGTACCCATAGCCATTCCCCTACAGTGGCTGGTTGTAAGTGAGAGTTATCGAGGTCTATCCAATGGAGGTCCTTTCTCTGCCTGAAATGTGGGATTAGGATCCATAGTTGTGTGGCTTTATAATATAGCTGTATGTCTGGGAGTGGGATCCGCCAACGTCCTTTCAGAGCCTAAGGAGTTTGTAGGGGATTGTGGATTTTCGGTTTTGCCATAAGAAGGTGAGTATTAGGTGCTTGATATTTGCGAAAAATGAGACAGGGACGTGGATTGGAAGCATTTGAAAAAGATATAACAGCCTGGGCAGGACAACCATCCTAAAGGTGTTGAGTCACCCGATCCATGAAATCGTTAGTTTACTCCATCCTGAGATCTTGTTCTATCGTGGAGGTCAGCTGAGGGAGATTGGCGTTGTAGAGGTCTTCAAGGTCATGGGTGACGTTGATGCCCAGGTAATGAAGGCTCGTTGAGCTGATGTTCATGCCCAGGTGTCCGAATCGTGAGATCGTTGTATGTCTAGTTTTGTCTAGGGGTAGGATTGTAGATGTTCCTGTGTTAATGTTGAGGCCTACTAATTGACCATATTCCTCTATCTCGTTCATTGCAGCTGGAATTTAGGATAAGGGATTTGTAACATGCAGGAGGATATCATCTGCATAGAGTCTGAGTTTGTATTCTCGATCCCCAACTACCAGGCCCTCAACAGTTTTGTTTTTTCTGAGCTTCTGGGCTAGTGGGTCAAGTGAGAGCACAAAGAATATGGTCGACAGTGGGCATCCTTGCCTGGTACCTCGTAGCAACTCAAACCATCTTGAGTAGCCTCCGTTGACTGCTAGACTTGTTTTGGGTGCATTATATATTGCTCTGATTCATCGCAATATCTTTGGATCAAGACCTATTGCTAATAGTACCCTATCTAGAAGGTTCCAGGAGACTCTATCAAATGCTTTCTTGGCGTCTAGTGAAAGAAGTGTTAGGTCATTATCCATTTTTTGTGCAGCGTGTATTAGGTGCAGTATTTTCCTCATTGTGTCTGGTCCTTGTCAACCTGTGATGAAGCCCACCTGGTCAGGGTGTATTAGTTTGGGTAGATGTGTTTCCAATCTGGCAGCAATAACTCTGGTGTATATCTTCGCATCGATATTGAGAAGTGATATCGGGCGGTAGGAGCTGCAATTTTTAGGATCTCTGCCATCTTTACGTATCACTGTTAGCAGGGCTTGAGCAAATGAGGGAGGAACGATGCCTGTTTCCAGTATATTATTGGATAGTGTCATTAAGAAGGGTGTTAGGCTTGTTGCATATGTCTTGTAGAAGTCCGAGGTATAGCCATCGTTGCCAGGCGCTTTTCCTATTTTTAAGCATGATATGGCTAGCTTCACTTCTTCTGTTGAGATCGAGATTTCAAGGATTTTGCTGCCTAAAGAAGAAAGCGTCGGGAGATGTGAGACTTTGATGTAAGTTTCCATATTATGGATAGGTACGGACTTAGAGTTAGAATATAATGCTTCATAGGTAGTGTTTCCTGCGGTGAGCTGGACGCTGTTGGTACATCTTTTGGCCCTCTGTTTGCATAATCACACAGCTAGGATGGCATCAGCTTTATCACCTTTTCCGTAGAATTTTTCTTTGAGGAATTGTAGGTTCCTAACTATTTTTCCTTCTTCAAGCGCCTTCAATTCTTCTCTCAGGTTTCTCGCATTGGTAACGTGGGTCTGCCTTTCTGCAGGGGTGGACTGAACTAGCCTTTCAGTGTCAGTTATCTTGCGCCTGAGATTGGTTTCAATCAGGGTTCTTTCTCTTTTTTTCCTGGCTCCTTCTCTGATTAAGACCCCTCTCCACGTAGCTTTGGCCGCTTCCCATATTATTTCTTTGCGGACCTCCTGCGTGTCGTTGATCTCGAAGAACTGTTGGATCTCCTTTTCAAGTTTTTGTTTAAAAATTGGATCTTTCCATAAGTGCTAATTGCATCTCCATTTTCAGTTCTGGTGTGGGAGTTCATTCCACTCACGGGCGTAGGAGACACATAAAATCTGAGGCGACAGGGGACACCTTGGGGACTTTGCTTTTTTAATTTATTTATTGTGTTTTAGTCAAGGAACTCAACTTTCCACAACATTAAAATTAAAATAGCAGTACGCATTAAATCACAAATATAATCACTGTATAAAAAAGAGAAAAGAAGAAAAGAAAACAAAAGAAAATTAAAGGCTGCAGCAGCAAAGAACATGTCTTTATATGTTGCATTTCTGGATTTGTCACTTGACTATGAGCTCATGGTAAGAGAGAGGAAATAACAATTACTTCCAGTGGGCCACAGCTAGGACGCCAGCTCGTTAAGAGGCAGATCACCTGTAAGTGGTTTCCTGCCAAATAAAGGAGTTGCAGCCTTTTCTACCAACTACAAGTTGCTACTTTTTTTGTGGGGCAAGGAGACGTGTGTCTCTTGGAATGGAAGGATGGGGGTTTCAAAGACAGAGGAAATCTTGCTTGTACCTCTGAGTAAGCCCTGTTATTGGAGTAGAGGGACCAGGTGTGTGATGTTGCTGCTTTGACTGTCCTCCGGGGAGTTGAGGGGTACTGCAAACAAGGAGGATGAGCGATCGCAAGCCCACCCCCTTACAAGCACTCCCCAGGTCCGCGGCCGAATGCGTCAGACCCGGGGGGTGCCTAGTAGGTGGGGTGTATGTGGGCTGCCCCTCTAGCGCTCCTGTGAGGGCTGGGCCAGCCTCTCACAATGAGTCTGGTCCCTCTTATTCCATCTCATGCTGGCGTTAGAGCCTAGCCTGTCTTTGCCTTTGTTATTCTGAATGCAGAGCTGGACTCTGTTCCTTTTTTCGTTTAACATTTGCTGCACTGCCTGATCTATTTGCTTCTCTCATATGTTACTAGGACGGCGGAGCATGGGTCCTCTGCCCTGTTAAACTATTCAAAGAGCCCCTCTGGCCTTTCTTTGCCTCTCCCTTGTCTCACTGCTTGCTTGCTTAATACATACCTCCTTGCTTGAACACTTAACATATTCTCCCTAACACAGCAATGGCAGCTGCAGTCTGTCTTAACTGCTATTTGTTCCGTGTCTTGAATTGGCCTCGTATTTCCACTTTACTGTCTGCCGGGGAAAGGCATTTGCCAGTCACTGCTATAATGGTTCTACCTGGCCATAAGAGGGCAACAGCTAGCCGATTTTGGAAGAACATGGGCATATTATGCCAGAGGCTGGCAACTGCCTTCCTAATGCCTACACAAGAGACACAACCCTTGTCTTTGTGTCTAACAATAATTCAGTGGATGAAGAAACGCAAGTACACACATATTGCTTATAAATTAAGGGGATGATGTCACACTTCGTTAAGATATTTTGATCATGCCAGGAGCTAATTTCCAGATGCAATGAAGCGATTACCTTTTAGACATCTGGCTTTAAATAATGTTAGTATAACCTGGAAAGCACATAGGTTGCTCAACAGGGTTCCTAGAGCACGAGGGTACCCTACTCGTGGGCATGAATGATTGGAGGGCATTCTTGCCCTGTTTTGGAGCCTGGCCCTTACAGCCATGATGGGGGGAGGGGGCTATTACTTCTGGTCGTACGTACCCTTTGAGGATGGGCAGACATTGCCTCCTGCTTTAGCCCACTAACAGCTCTGCTTTGCAACTTTATCACACATACCTGTCAGATGGCATGTAACTCAATGTTACTAATGTTATCAGCCTTGGAAGTCTGAATCCTTTGCCACATCAACTAGGGTACAGGCTTGCCACCTGAGACTTACCCATGTCTGAGTCGGCATCTGTCGCCCTGTGGGGAAAACACACATAGAAACAGCAGGGCAAGGTGCCCTTGTGGGTTTTTCATACTTCTTACTCGGGGTGGGCACAATTCACTCCGCAGAGAAAGTGGCACATTCTGGGCAACATTCTCCCACTTTGACAATGTCACCTAAAGAGCTAAATTGGCCATTTGAAATACATCTGGCGACGTATTTTTGCGCAATCCACACTGATGGATTTAAGCACCTGTTTAATGTGAGATGGCAATTAAGGGCATTTGCCAACACACTCAAGAAGCAGAGGACACCCTCTTACCAGCCACATGCCATGCTCACTCATTCTGATCATGAATTGCCATTTATCTGGGGTCATGTTAAATTTATTTATTTATTACATGTGTAGCATCACGCAAAACCCACAAGCATCAAGGTGCAAAGTAAACTGCATGGAGTGGACCACTTCCATTGGAGCAAGTTTTTACTTTTCCGCCACAAAATGGAAGATATTAGCGTGAAAGGCAGGTGAAATCACATTGCTTTTCCACTCTGGAAGAGTGTAAATACCTTGCACAATTAGTTATTGCTGGCGGAATTGACAATGGCTTCCTCTGGACTCCGCCTGCTTTTACCAGGATTCATTTCCAAGAGGAATCCCTTTCCTTATTTCCAGGATGAGAATCCATGCTGGCAGTAAGGTTGCATTTGTCTGGTGGAGCGGGAAATACAGGGGGTCCTGGTGTGTCCACTCCGCTCCCGAACTCCACCCAGAAATGCACGAAAATCCGGCCAATTAGAAAAAGCGACCGTAATAGTGTTTTCCACCACTTTTTCAGAACCAATTGACCTGGAAAATGCTGTGTTGCATCGCAAGTTGAATGCATTCACTCTGCATATTATCCCACCGGAAGATTAAGCCAGGTGCTGAACACAGGTGTTATATATTCCTGTGCACAATCTGCATTTGGTGTATTAACTGACTGAGCTACCTTACAAATGATATCTCTTCTGGGGTGTTACCGTCATAACCCCTTAACTGCCATGGGTATTTCTGAGAAGGCCTTTTTTGGTGATTTCGGTATGTCGCCATTCAATCCCTTGTAACGTTTTTGTTACATAAGATATCTCGGCCAAATTTGGCCACTTTTTTCACCAAATGTAGGCGGTCGTAACATTTTGGACTTTGGCGGTGATTATGGGTAATACATTTTGGGGCGATTCGTGCAAGTCAGACCTCTGTGGATTCCCACGGGTGTCCTCTTTTCAGAAATGCATGAGGTTCCCTGTTTTCCTTGGTGTCTTCGACACCATAGGCCTAAATCTGTATGTTGTCCACATGAGCAAAATCTGCTCTTCCGAAAGGCTTGGGGTTACCAGTGGGTTAGCCTTTTCCCTTTGCGCCCAGGTAGGTGCACCCACACATATGAGGTAGCGTTTTCGTTGGGACACCTGTGGGAATGCAGGATGGTAGGACATATGTTGTTGGCGGCGTGTCGGTGGGTGTGCAGAGTGAAATGTCTGAAAATCTTTTCCACCAAATTTCAGAGACATTTCCCTCTGCACATACCTGGGCGCAAAGGGAAAAGTCTAACCTACTGATAACCCCAATCTAGCAATCTGCCCCCAGGGTATGGCTACATGAGATGCCCCCCATCCATTTGGGGTGGGGGGGATAGGGCCACCCCCTTTCCACTAATAACATCCATGATGGTTCAGTGGCCCCCCACACCCACCCAAAACAAGTTATAATGTGTTTTATTTTTGTTTTGCCCCTTCAAAGGGGCAGATGGGTACATGGGTATGGCCATTTGCCCCAGGGGTGGGGGGAAACGTACTGCCCCAGGCTTAGGGGCTGGATCTCCCAATATTTGCAGTGGCCTCTCCCCCCCAACCCAAATGGATGGGGGTACCCCTTTCTAGGGGCAGAAATCTGCCGCCAGGGAGGGCTACATGAGGTGCCCCCATCCACTCAGGGTGGAAGGAGAGGGCCACCCCCCCTTTCAAACACAAAACATCTTGGCGGTCTAGTGGGTCCCCCGGTCCCCTCACCCCCACCCATAACAAGTTATAATATATTTTTTGTTTTGCGCCTTCCCTTGGGGCAGATGGGCACATGTGTGTGGCCATCTGCCCCCAGGGTGGCAAAATGTACTGCCCCAGCTTTGGGGGGGTGGGTCTGCCAATATTTGCAGTGGCCTCGCCCCCCACCCCAAATGGATGGGGTCATCTCATGTACCACTTCCTAGGGGCAGAAATCTGCCCCCATGGAGGGCTACATAAGGTGCCGCCCCATCCACTTAGGTTGAGGGCAGAGGGCCCCCTTTCAAACAAAAAAAAAATCCTGGTGGTCTAGTGGGTCCCACCGAGTGCCCCAACCCCACCCAAAACAAGTTATAATAATGTTTTATTTTTGTTTTTCCCCTTCTCTAGGGGCAAATGGGCACATGTGTGCGGCCATCTGCCCCCAGGTGGGGTAAAAATGTACTGCCCCAATCTTGGGGGGGTGGTTCTGCCAATATTTACAGTGGCCTCCCCCCCACCCCAAGTGGATGGGGGCATCTCATGTACCCCTTCCTAGGGGCAGATGTCTGCCCCCAGGGAGGGCTACATAAGGTGCCCCCATCCACTTAGGGTGGGGGGAGAGGGCCACCCCCTTGCAAGAATCCCTGGTGGCTAGTGGCCCCACCCACACCCACTCCCACCCCAAATTATGTTTAATTGTTTTTGTTTGCCCCCTACCCTGGGGGCAGATGATCAACCATCTGCCCCCATGGTATTGCCACCATTACTATGTAAGCAGCCCCCCCACTTCAAAAACAGATCCCTGCACGACACACCAAACATATTCTGGGGGGATAAATGACATTACATCCCCCCACTTACAATTGTGGGGGGGATTTGTCCCCCCTACCCCCCATGTCCTATGCCCATGCTTGAGACCCAAGAAAATAATGACACAAAGCAACAGTGTCAAGGAATGCCACACTGTTGCTAAATCAGAAAGTGCAGTGGAAGTTATCTTCAGAATGGCCGTGTGCCCAGCATCACTGTCATTCTCATGTGTCAGGATGAAATGCGAGTAGAAAAAGAAAAGCAGTCTTTGGAGATTAATTTGGACTCCAAGAAAAAATGGTAAACAGAAATAGATGAAAACACAATGCATTTTTTCTAAATGTCACTCCAGAGGTAAATAAAGAAAAGCACATTTCAAGTATATCATACACCAGGGAGATGGGCAGCCATAGATTCCAATCCATGTGAATGGGCATCCTGAAATGATTGAAGCCACTTTGGCACTTGAACATGAAAGGAGTTTCATTAAAAAGTTCAGAATAAAGAATCAACACATTTTTTGGCCTAGATGACCCAGAGTTGGGACAAAGAATTGTAGGAAGACGCATGTTAAAGATTAAAATTGGCCCTCACAGTATTGATCACAATGTGTGGATCGTGAGCGGGACACAAAACGCATTCTATTTGAGAAATGGCATCATGCACAGGATGTGTGTGGTATTAGACTTTCTAAATCAAAAGGTTTGTTCCAGGTTGGGTGGAGCCACACCTGAAATTGAAGACAAAAGACAGGCTTACCATTGTGCCCAGATGACACTATATGCAGTTGAACTGCAGGTGAAAAATGATGTTACTATTCCCACATTCACCAGACAATTTACAGTAGCATTAAAATACAGAAAGGGACAACAGATAAAAGGTTCTGATGCATTTGTATGCCTAAATGAATCTATGAGACAGCAAGGGTTAGAATGTGAATACACACCACTGATAGAGATTGGGGATGAACCCAATGAAATACTGGTGGACAATAAAGGGTGTCAAGACATTCATTTGGAAGAGAATTCCGCAATAGGAATGGCAATACAGATGTCTTACTACACTGCTGATTTCAGTAACCCAGTGATTGGGAACATTCTTGAAAGCTATGTGACTGCACAGGGTGAGTTACCAGAATCCTTGAATACTTAGCCGAAAGGAATCTTTAAAGTTCAGTCTATGTACCCTTATGAGCCAAGTGAAATAGCGTGCTGTCATCAAGATAATTGTATCCTATTTGAATTAAGTTAATCTAAAAGAGAAAAGCAACATATTGAAATGGCGGTCAATATTCCAAAATATTTGAGGGTAGCGACACTCCAAAGAGATACTGCCACACGATTAGAGGAAAGTACAGAAGTTCCTACTTTGGAAGACTTCGCAGACTTCTTTAAAATGGTGGAGGAGCAAATTGAAGCTGCAGATGCTTGCACAAGCGAAGAAGAAAAAGACAAATTGAGAAAAATATTTATGGAATTCAAACAGGCTTTTGCCAAAGATGCATATGATTGTGGGCTGACCGATTTGCATGTTGCCACACTACCAGAAGGACATGGCAGGGAACCAGTATTTGAGCAACAATACTGGTGACCCCTGGCATGTTTGGAATTATGAGCTGAAATAATAAAAAATCTAGAATCTAGAGGGATCATTAGGCCTATTCATAGTACATCAAATACCCCTATATCAGGTGTGCTTAAATGTAATGGCCAATGGCACTTGTGTGCAGATCTACGAGAATTAAACAAAAAGGTACCTGTCTCAACGTGGCACCTTCCATTTATTTACCATATTAGACCTTACAGCTGGATACTGTTGTGTGCCACTAGCTGAAGATGTTCAACATTTGTTTGCATTTTCTTTTGACAAATCACAATATGCGTGGTCCCAGACACCATTTGGGTATGTCAATAGTGGGAGTAAGTTTGGGATATTCCTGAGCAAGGCACTCCCGGATGCAGCTGAAAGGGGACATATGTGTATGTGGAGGATGTGCTAATCAAAAAGGAAGATCTGAAAAGCCACTTCAATGAGATTAGACATGTGCTCAGTCAGCTACAGAAGACTGGGGCAAAAGTATCTTTGCAGAAAGCACAGTGGTGTAGGAAAAAGGTAAGCTTTCTAGGTCCTGAGGTGACAGAACATGGATTAAACCCACAAAAGAAACAAGTGGAGGCGATTCATATACTAAAAGATCCCACTAATTTGAAAGGTTTAAAGTGAGGAATGACAGGTTACAACAGGAAATGTATTGGGAATTTTGCAGAGATTACACAACCTTTAACAAGATTACTGAAGCAGGGCATACCCTGGTAATGGGAAAAGGAACAAAATGAGGTAATAGCCAGGCTAAAGGAGTGTCTAATGAAAGCACCATATTTGGCATATCCAATAAAAACCAGGATTTCTTTGTAGAAATAGGATTGACTGATCAATGAATGTCAACAGTGTTATATAAAAAACATGACTCAAATAACAACACCATTGCATATGCTAGCAAAGAATTGTCACACGCAGAGACCAGATTTAAAAAAATTACGCCTATTGGCCACACGTCCCAAGATGTTGAGCTCTACACTAGAGGGTGTTTAGTGTGTGTACAGCTTCAACCTGCATCACCGGCTCATAGATTTACAAGTAGACTATGTCAGGCCCGTAAGAAGATCAGCAAGGGGAAACAGGTACATGCTAACAACAACTTGTCTAATGTCCAAATGAGTGGAGTGCATTCCAGCTGCAGACTGCAGTGCGTAAACGGCAGCCACTTTACTTGTCAATCATATTTTTTCAAGATTTAGTTTTCCTCAAAGAATAGAGTTAGACCGTGGAAGTCATTTTACTAGTGCATTGAAGATAAACGGTGTAACAGATCGATAGTTGATATGTTGAAAATGTTTGTAGCTGAAGCAGGATCTAGTTGTGATTTGCGGCTTCCATTGGTACTAATGGCTAATAGCTTGACGCCCTCTAAATCAGCAAATCTCAGCCCCCATTAAATATTGACAGGAAGGAAAATGGCTCTGCCACAACATTTACTTTACAGAACAAATTAACAGGTGCTTATAAATGCGTATACAATTCATGAATATGTGGAAGATTTGAGAAAGCACTTTCAATATGCGTTTACGTTTGCGGAGCGAAATCTGGAAAAGGCCGCTGATAGTACAAAGACATATCATGATAGGAAGGCATCTGTGAGAGAATATTAAATAGGAGACCAGGTATACAAGTTTAATTTCAGGAAGGGGAAACATACAAACTCTGAATTCCTTGCAGCATGGCAAGGGCTATAAAGAATTGTAAATAAGGTTTCACCTGTGGTATACAGATTTTATAAAAAAGGAGGTTGATTAAATGAATGTTGTTTTCAGTAGTCATTCTGAAAATGTCTTGGCTGCATGTACCAGAACATGTATATTAGCCTAAATCCTGATGTAATCATTAAAAAAATCCTTTTATCAGACTAAGTTGGTACATAATGCAGGCTTTTGGCAAAATGACAAAAATTTTAAGATTGTAACTCCGGAGAGGCAGCATTTCAAATATGGGAACCAGACGTATATCATATCAAACATATACCTGTGTAAAATTCAAGGAACAGAATGATATATGTCCAAACAAGCCATTTATTCCTGATACTGCAGATGCTATTAGCGGGCTGGGGTCAGACCATGAAGTGTCTAAGGGGTGAGAGGTGATTATAACTAATATGGAATTGAGGATAGCTGGTTAGTGAGTACATTGATGACAAATTACTCAATTACTCACCTTAACAATGGATATTTTATCGTCAAACAGTTGCAGCATTGCGTGTTGTACATATCTATCCCTAAAGATACAGTAGTGTCAGTGGGTGGATTGACCCTGTTTCCATGCCAATCGCGATCTGTGGGAAGGAAAGGCGGAGAACATTGATTTCTTTCATAGAAATGCACTTCCTGTTGATCCAGATATTCAATTCTTACTGAAACATAAAAGCATACACACAATTAGAATGAATCTGAATAAAGATAACATTACTGTAAGCAGCTTAGGCTTGACAGAGGCAGCTAGGTTCAATTGGGGGACCTAGGTGGAAAGAGGTTTAGTGTTTTTGTCGGTTCCAATGGCGATTGTTTTGATATGGTTGATTTACTCACCATTAAGATGAAAATGATGATATTGGTTTTAATGACGATGTGGAGGGAGAAGATTCATTTAGGAGAAGCACAAGTGTTTTAGAACATTTGTGTTTGTTTTCTTGCAGTGATTTCGGGTTGTATCCCAGCAGGAAAAAAGGAGGGAGTATAAGAGTATGGGCACTGAATTTTAACAGCATTGTAGCATTCATATATTAGCGTGGATTTGAACTTAAGCTGGGGCCCAAGGTGTGAAATGTATTACTGGACTCAAGAGTGTGTCAGGCAAAATTAAATAGATGCCAATGCACAGAGCACACAATTGAATTTACGCTTTGCTTCAGGGTGATATGTCAATGAAATGAGCTGCACTTAATATAATACTAATATAAATTAACATAATAATGAACCCAACCCCAGTTAAAATGTAACAGATTCCCATAATAACATTTAGTGCAAATTAGTTGATGAAAAAAGCTGAATGCAGACTGATGAAAATGCATGATGCTCTGAAAATGTGGAAAAAGAAATTGACGTGAAGGCTGGTTTTGCGCTGTGTGCTAAACTAAAAAAATTGAAGTTGCGTTCTGCTGAAGCATAACTTTGTTTTGAAGCGCGAAGCACAAGAGAAAAACATTTCATTTTTCTACAGCAATGCTGTTAGTACAATGAGGAAAACGCACAGAGAAAGATGGCGTGATTCTTATTCTGATGCATGGGGAGGTGTCTTTATAGATTGATAAGGGGGGTTCCTAAAAAGGGTTTTGAGACAGAATAAGACACAGTTCCTCTTCGGGCGCTGGGAGACAAAGGAGCAGAGTGTTGTCTGGGCAGACATTGTTCAGTGCTGGCAGGCTGATTGATTCTGAAGCTGTCCTTATCTGGGTTGACCCTGTGCAAGGCAGGCAGAAAGACTGTGGAAGATTTCCCTGCCAAATTGAGTCAGAAATACTGCCAACAAATCTAGGTAAATATGAGGTTAAGTGAGGTGCTGGTGATGCTAATGATTAGGTTAAAATTGTTAATTTCATTTTAGGTGCTGTGTTAGGGAACTTATTTGTAATGTGCATGTAACGCTGTGTTTATATTTCTCAAAGTCTTACTGTGTTTTTTTAAAAAGTGTATTTCTCTTGCCTAGTTCCACAATGCCAAGGACAGTTGGCAGGGCTTTGCACAGATAAAGCGCTGAAAGCTATTGAAAGAAGAAATGTACTTGCACTGTGAAGTACAATGTGGGGTGCAAGATTCAATTCAGAATGTGTGCAAGGATGTAAAATCACACACACCTAGATTTGATTTTTTTTTAAAGAGCATACATTGCAGTGCAGAAATGGGTGCTAGGATGGAAAAACACACACACCTAGATTTTTTTTCTTTTAAAGAACACAAATTGCAGTGCAGAAATGGTTACAAGGATGTGCCATTTATGATATCATGTGACATTTATAATGCACCTGTACCCAAGTGTTTTTAGGCATGACAAGACAAGGAGGGGGAAACAAAGGGTGGACAAAATAACGATCTTACTAGGCCATATGTCACACAGATCGCGCAAGTATGGGGAAGAGGGAAGGGGAGAAGTGGAGCCAGCGGGTGGCTCATCAGTACAGAGAGAAGGGACTGTAGGGTTGCACATAAAGACCCTTAACTGCTGCGGAGCCCGGAGGCATTGCGAGTGCAGCTGCACATGCAGGAGTCTAGGCCCGAGTTCAGAGGGTGACCAGGTGACCATTGCACAGAGCAGTCAGGTGCATCAGCAGGGGAGAGGAAGAGAGAAAGTGAAAGCGAAAAGGAAGGTCTTGAGTTGCTTCCAGAACTGGAGGTGGTTCTGCTAAAGTTTGAGAGAGGCAGGGAGGTTGTTCCAGAGGGAGTCCCCTGAAGAGGAGCTAGATCTGCCCACAACTCTCTGCTTGGAGAAGCGTCTGACTCTCAAAGAGTTGGAAGTGGATGAGCGAAGAGCTCAAGAAGGAAGAGAGAGTTGGCGGTAGAGCGGTCCCAGGCCTCAGAATGCCTTGTGGATGATGCAGAGGGTCTAGAAATTGATCCTTGCAGCAATGGGGAGCCAGTGAAAAGATGTCAGAGCTGGAAAGATACATTCCCTGGGCTTGAGGCCAAGGACAAGTCTTGCGGTCCTGTTCTGGATAAGTTGTAAAGGTCGAAGAGTGGAGGCAGAAAGATTTAGAAAGTGGCTGTTGCAATAGTCCAGCCAAGAGAGGACCCAAGCTCTGCAGACAGTGAGCTTCTGGGGAAAGTGAGAAAAGGAAGAATACCTCTGAGAAGGTGCAGCTGATAGTTTGACTTTTTAGAGATGACCGAGATGTGAAGTGAGAAGGAGAATGTGGAATCGAATATGACCAAGGTTCTTAGCCTCGCAGGAAGGAGCAGGAAAAGGGGCCCAAAGTCGGCAGCCAGAGTGAGAGAGGAAAGGAGGGAGTGTGTATCCCAATGAGAATGTTCTCAGTCTTTCTGGCATTATGGCAGAGATCATTGGTGGCACACCATTCCTGAATTGAGGCAAGTAAGTCTGGTTTGAGAGAAGAAGCAGAGGTGGCTGAGGGGAGCCTGAAAGAGTGCTGAGTGTCATCCGCATAACATTGAAAATTGGAACGGAAAGCAGTGATGCAGTGGGCAAGAGGGGCCAGGTAGTGGTTGAAGAGCCAGGGAGAGAGGTTTAGTCCCCTTGTGAACACCCCAAGTAGAGAGAGAGATAGAAGAGAGGAAAGACCCCAGTTTGACTTGAGAGGTTCGGTCGGTGAGAAAGGAGGTCAACCAGGCCAGGGCCTGATCAGTAATTCCAATGTTGCCGTGGAGGCGATTGTGCAGGATCGTATGGTTGACCGTGTCAAAAGCAGAAGATAGATCAAGGAGAATGAGGACAGAAGAGAGATTAGAGTCAAGATTGGAGAGCAAGTCTTCACTGGTTTTCAGGAGAGCAGTTTCTGTGCTTCTGGCAGCTCTGAAGCAAGACTGATGGTCATGGAAGCAACCAACAGAGTCGGTGTGTAGAGTAAGCTGGGAGATAGCCAGCTTTTCCAAGAGTTTTCCCAGGAAAGGAGTGATGCAGATCGGGCGATATTTAGCCGGAGAGGAAGGATCGGCCAAGGGCTTCTATAGAAGGGGGTGCACAAGAGAGTGCTTAAGGGGTAGGGGAAGGTTTCAGTGGCAAAGGAGTGATTCCAGAAATCGGCCAAAGCTGGAGCAAGGGTGTTGGTGTGGTTCTTGATGGTTCTGGATGAGCAGAGGAGAACCTGCTTTGATGAGACTTTCATAGATTGGACTTTTCTAGAAACATTGTCAGGAGTAAACAGGTGAAAGGAGGAGGAGAGACAGCCTCAGACGGGCCAGGAGTGGTAGAGAAGGCAGAATAGGAGGTAGAGGAAGAGAGGGTGGACTGAATATCCTGAGTTTTAGTAGTGAAATGGAGGCCGAGGCGATGCAGAGGGCCTGGGAGGGAACAGGAGAGGTAGAGATTGCAGCAGGATTGGCCAGCTCCTTGCAGATTTTGAAAAGTTCAGCCGAGTTGTTAGATGACACAGAGATGCGGGTTTGGATGTAGGCTCTCTTCTTAGAGAGTAGAGAGTGTCTGTACTGCCTTTGGAGCAGGCGGCAGGCCAGTTTGTCAGGGCGTGATCCTGAGGTCCTCCACTTCCTCTCTGCGACCTTACACTTGTGTTGAAGGGTGGCAAGATCAGAATCATACCAATAGTTGCACTTGGATTTGGGCTTCAATCGGATCCTCATGACAGGGGCAAGGACATTCAGAGTGTTAGAGATAGAGAGAGGAAGGTTAAAGAGGGCTGTGTCAGGGTGTGAGTAAGCCAAAGGTGCAGGAAGAGGAGAGAAAGTAGTGGTGGATGACTGAGAAGGTAGTTTCCAGTGCTGGAGTCAACATGACTGGCGGGGAAGAGAGAGAGAGGTGAGAGGAAAAGAGAAAGTGATCACTCCAAGAGAGGAGTGGTAAGAGGGTTAGAGAAGGGGAGTTCTGGGGATATCAGAACATCCAGGGTGTGCCATGCAGAGTGAGTGGGTCCAGAGGGAAGAATAGAGAGAGAGAGAGTATCACAGAGGTTGTGAAAGAGTCCAGAAAAGGGCTGGTAGCACCCAGGATGGGCAGAGGAGGAAGGAAGAGAAGACAGGGTAGTCGCAGAGGGAGAATAGAGTGCCAGAGGGGTGGCAGAGGAGGGAGGCAACAGGGAGGCCAGAGTTGCAGCACAGGGTGCTGAAGAGGTGGCAGATGAAGGAGACAGCAGAGGAGCCAGAGAGCTGTAAGAAGGGATAGCAGGAGAGGAAAGGTAGTTGGTAGGGCGTGGGAAGTGTCTATCAACGAGGAGGAGATTGTCCTCAGGTCCTCAGGTCCCTGGACAAGACCGTGCCCTTTAAGTAGATATTAATGATGGACTGAGGAGTGGAAGGGGGCCAGGAGGGCCTCCCACTGAGTGCCACCATTAATGGGAGAAGAGGAAAAAGGAGAGAGAACAGAGACCATATGGGAGGTCCAAAGGCCAGGAGAGGGAACGACAAAAAGTATGTCAGTAAGGGTCTGTCTGGAGGAAGCACTGGTATTGGTATAAATGAAAGGTATGCCTGGGTTTGAGGCCAGGATGTCCCTTTTGAGCTTCTTCCTGCCAGACCTGGTTAGAGGGATGGGATAGTCGATAGAAAAGCAGTTAGAAGAGATAGATGAGAAGCATGATAGGGGTTGCAGGGAGGAAAGAGGGGGTAGGGAGAGGGAAGCCCAGACAGGAGAGGGGGGATGTAAGGATTTAAGGATGCAAGGATGTAAAAACATACACACCTAGAGTCGATTTTAGTTTTTTTAAAAGATTACAAATTGCACTGCAGACATGGGTGCAAGAATGTAAAAATACACACACCTAGATAGATTTTTTTTTAAAAGAACACATATTGCAGTGCAGAAATGGGTGCAATGATGTAAATGATGTTTATCCATGGATATCTATCCACGCCATCCATGGACTAACATTAGTTTTTTTCCAAAGGTGTGGGTTACCCCATTAGCAACTCTTCGTTTTTTCCACATGACAACAGGTAGAGATGAATCTACTTGGATAGTCACCAGGGTGACTATACATGCCCAAGTAATAAATCTATTATTTATTCACATGACCACATATGTATTATATTTCATTCATTACACATATGGTTTATGAAATGGTGCTATCTGTGTGTTTTATTGTAGATACTTACAGGCTTTTCTACAGCCAGGTAAACGACTTAATTAGATTTTTTTATTATTGAGAGAGCTATAGAGCTTCAATGGATGAAGCCCTTAGGGATGACGAATTTACATATGTTTTGATTCTGGTTTTTTAATGTTTTCTTTTCAACATAAACTATATGATGTGAATGACATGTGTGGGGTATGTATTCATTCCTAATTTATTTTAGATGTATTGTTTTTGATTCTTTATGATGTTTTATATTTTGATGTGATGTTATATATATAGTGCCCAGCCCTGAAGATGGATTTAATTCCGAAATGCATTGGCAAACACTGTTGGGACACACATTTCTGGATGCACATTGCCTTTTGTGTAATTAAAAGTAATTGGGAAATGTTTACCAAAAGACCTATGGACTATCATTTTTGAAACTTTATGAAGATTACGTGAACAATCAGCAAACAATTACAACTTGTTAAAAGAGCACATCGTGAGTGTATTGTAACTAGGGATTATTTCCTAGTTCTTTTTTCCAAGGATGTAAAAACGCACACCTAGATTTGATTGTTTTGAAAAGAGCACAAAATGCAATGAGAGAAAATTGAATAGGTGAGGCAGAGATGGCAGAGTGAGGTAGGCACAGTTGTGGTCCAAGGTGTTAGTGGAGGAGGCAATAGAAAGAGTTTAGCCATCACTCACTAATGGATCAGTGGAGAGCACAGAGGTGCTGGGGCCCAGGTTCATTGGAGAGCAGTTTGCACAAAGGAGTCTGCTTTATAGTTTGTAGCTGGGTAAAGGTGTGGGGCCCTCCAAGCCCTCCTTGGCCCAGACAGCCACAGACAGGGCCTTAGTGTTGGGCCTTTGTCTGAGGGCTTGCTAAGATTGCCAGTTCTCCGATTGGCTAAAGAGTCCCAGGGATGGTCAAACACAGGGAGGGCAAGGCTGGCTGGTGGGGTGATCTTACAGTGGCTTTAATGATGTGGATCGTAATCATATCTGGTCCAAACTTCATCAGTGGGCAGGGCCTTTTTGTTTTTTAAGGTTGATAGAGGGTTTGTATTCCGGGTCTAAAATCCAAGTTTGGTTGAATCACTCCAGATCATTATCTCAGCAAATATCGACCTTTTGTGGTGTCAGGCAGGGTTGCATTTTGGTATCCTGCCTGTTTAATCTTTATATGTCCGACATAGGTGACCAATTAAAATCAGCTGCCTTTATGACTCCAAATGTCCATCGTTTAGAGCTGTTTTAGTTTTCCTATGAGCGCGACTTCCTCATTTTTCATTGTACCCCAGTGGGACTCCAAAGGCTAATTGATGCATTTTCTGTTTTCATGGACAGCCATGCTTTTCAGATTAATCCCGTGAAGATAAAAATGATGCAATGCTCTAAGTGCAGGAAAGAGACTGTCTTTCGACTTCGTATTGGCTCAGAGCCAGCTGGGAAAGTCAACCTGTTGATTTATCTGGGATTTTTGTTACAATCTAAACATGGTCCAACAAAGCTTCAAGAGTGGCTTAAGAGTTGTACCTCTGGCTTTCCTAATCAATTGGTGAGGGTAGATTCCTGATAAAGTAGACACCTTGAAACCATGTATAAAATACTCTGAAGGTAAGATCGTCTCTAAATCCTATATGGTATGGATGATTAACCTTTATCCACCTTGGAGTATTTGCCAACTCTTGAAGCTCTGATTTGGAGAAGGACTTTGCATTTTCCTAACTCGGTCCCAATACATACAATCAGATACGAGTTGGGCATTGTATCACTGAGAGCTAGAGCACACTGGAAAATTGTTTCACTTGTAAGAAATATTCTATGCCCGTTGATGGGTTCTCTGTTCGAGGACTTGAAGGTGATCTTGGAGGCAAAGGGCAGTATCTGGTTGGGTGACGTTTATATCTACTGTGGTGCTCTCAATATCGGAGATGGGCAGTTCCGTGGTGGAATAAGGGGCAATCCTTCTAAAGTTAGTTAAGAAACTTTTATTTAAATATCATTGGATTCAAACCATCGATAAACTGCATGTGTATCCTTCTCTTAGCCAACTGCAGGGAGAGTACAAGAAATTAGGAACATTGACACCTTTTTTTGCAATTTATCCTGCAAAGTTCATAAGGCATGCATTTCTGTGTTTCCGATGGAATTTTCTTATGACCAAACAGATAGTGGCCAGATTTGGACTGGATGTCGATTCTGTAAGGTTGAATCTGAATGGGAAGCTCTCAAACATCTCATGGTATTAGGTCGAGCCTAACAGGATGGAAGGCGGAATCACTTTAAAAGGTTTTCAGGACATTTTGCAATGGGTGACAAAGATATGGTCTGGTCTGCCTGTTTAACTGGTCATGCTGCTTCCACTGTCATCATGATTACTAATTTTTTTTTTTAAACTTGGCTTTATTATTTTAACAAGTAAAACAAGAATTACACATTAAGCACTGTGTTAGAAACTCGACAAATAGATAACAAATGAACATTATTGATGAGATATTGTGTAGTCATTGCATCAGCCTTGTTTTTTGTAACCCATCCCCTCCCACCCCCACTTTGGAAAGGCTGTCTCTGAAGGTATGAAGTTCAATCACTTATTAGCGTGGAGTGTGATGGTGAAGACATAGCATGCATTTAAATCAAGAAACGTCAGTGAAGTCTGAGACGGCACTTCCCACGTTATGCCGTAGTTAGTGGAGTGTTATCTCTTGCATCAGTGGTCGCTACCGTTGCACAGTTGTTAGTGTTGGTCAATGTATTTATTGCGGAAATCAGTCCAGGCCAAATCCACTACGTGCGATCTCCATGGATCATTGCTGTGAGACTGTCCATGCGATATATGCTCCTAGCCACGGCAATCCATTCATTCTTTGTTGGAAGGGTATTGCTTTTCCACAACATGACAAGACAAGCTTTTGCAGCTAGGAGCAAACTGTGGGTCATTTTAGGCAATTTAATGATCATGTCATCTTGTTCCTCAAGTCCAAATAGTACTAGAATTGGGTCCCCATTTCTTGTGATGCCCTCAAGCTCTCTGATCCAGCTGAGGACTTTGGCACAGTACACTTGTGCAGCTGGGCAGCTCCACCACATGTGCCAATAATTTGCCTTGGAGCCACATTTGCGCCAGCAGTGGGGGTCAACACCCTGGTACATTTTTGATAATCTGACAGGGTCATACTGCCATCTGTGGAGTAATTGAATTCTGTGAAGTTTGTACTGACAATCAATTGAGGTTTTTGCAGTTCTGCTGCATATTTTAAACCATGTGTGTGGTGGCAGCCTGTGCTCTAGATCATTTTCCCACTTCGCATTGGTTTCCATGGCCGAGTTGTTAACTTCAAGCAGTGCGATGTACATGAATCCTATTACACCACTGGAGCCTGTCTGCGTAGTCAATATCTTCTCAAATGGAGTAAGTTCTCTCTTGAGGTTGTCTTTCCATTTCCTCTGAGTCATTGTCCCTTTCAGTTGTAAGTATGAAAAGATCGGGAGTGGGGCCTGCTCTCTCTAGTCCCGCTTTGTACAATGCTTGAAAGCATTCAGGTTCAGGAACGTATCCCCGGGACCCACAGGTGGCCTAGAGGCGACGGCCATGTCGTTATCCCCTTTATGTCTCTGCTCGGTATCCACACGTTCCACAATGTTCCAAGAATCGGATGTTCTCTAATTCTTTTGAGGAGTTTAGGTCTGGGTACCCATAGCCATTCCCCTACAGTGGCTGGTTGTAAGTGAGAGTTATCGAGGTCTATCCAATGGAGGTCCTTTCTCTGCCTGAAATGTGGGATTAGGATCCATAGTTGTGTGGCTTTATAATATAGCTGTATGTCTGGGAGTGGGATCCGCCAAAGTCCTTTCAGAGCCTAAGGAGTTTGTAGGGGATTGTGGATTTTCGGTTTTGCCATAAGAAGGTGAGTATTAGGTGCTTGATATTTGTGAAAAATGAGACAGGGACGTGGATTGGAAGCATTTGAAAAAGATATAACAGCCTGGGCAGGACAACCATCCTAAAGGTGTTGAGTCACCCGATCCATGAAATCGTTAGTTTACTCCATCCTGAGATCTTGTTCTATCGTGGAGGTCAGCTGAGGGAGATTGGCGTTGTAGAGGTCTTCAAGGTCATGGGTGACGTTGATGCCCAGGTAATGAAGGCTCGTTGAGCTGATGTTCATGCCCAGGTGTCCGAATCGTGAGATCGTTGTATGTCTAGTTTTGTCTAGGGGTAGGATTGTAGATGTTCCTGTGTTAATGTTGAGGCCTACTAATTGACCATATTCCTCTATCTCGTTCATTGCAGCTGGAATTTAGGATAAGGGATTTGTAACATGCAGGAGGATATCATCTGCATAGAGTCTGAGTTTGTATTCTCGATCCCCAACTACCAGGCCCTCAACAGTTTTGTTTTTTCTGAGCTTCTGGTCTAGTGGTTCAAGTGAGAGCACAAAGAATATGGACGACAGTGGGCATCCTTGCCTGGTACCTCGTAGCAACTCAAACCATCTTGAGTAGCCTCCGTTGACTGCTAGACTTGTTTTGGGTGCATTATATATTGCTCTGATTCATCGCAATATCTTTGGATCAAGACCTATTGCTAATAGTACCCTATCTAGAAGGTTCCAGGAGACTCTATCAAATGCTTTCTTGGCGTCTAGTGAAAGAAGTGTTAGGTCATTATCCATTTTTTGTGCAGCGTGTATTAGGTGCAGTATTTTCCTCATTGTGTCTGGTCCTTGTCGACCTGTGATGAAGCCCACCTGGTCAGGGTGTATTAGTTTGGGTAGATGTGTTTCCAATCTGGCAGCAATAACTCTGGTGTATATCTTCGCATCGATATTGAGAAGTGATATCGGGCGGTAGGAGCTGCAATTTTTAGGATCTCTGCCATCTTTACATATCACTGTTAGCAGGGCTTGAGCAAATGAAGGAGGAACGATGCCTGTTTCCAGTATATTATTGGATAGTGTCATTAAGAAGGGTGTTAGGCTTGTTGCATATGTCTTGTAGAAGTCCGAGGTATAGCCATCGTTGCCAGGCGCTTTTCCTATTTTTAAGCATGATATGGCTAGCTTCACTTCTTCTGTTGAGATCGAGATTTCAAGGATTTTGCTGCCTAAAGAAGAAAGCGTCGGGAGATGTGAGACTTTGATGTAAGTTTCCATATTATGGATAGGACTTAGAGTTAGAATATAATGCTTCATAGGTAGTGTTTCCTGCGGTGAGCTGGACGCTGTTGGTACATCTTTTGGCCCTCTGTTTGCATAATCGCACAGCTAGGATGGCATCAGCTTTATCACCTTTTCCGTAGAATTTTTCTTTGAGGAATTGTAGGTTCCTAACTATTTTTCCTTCTTCAAGCGCCTTCAATTCTTCTCTCAGGTTTCTCGCATTGGTAACGTGGGTCTGCCTTTCTGCAGGGGTGGACTGAACTAGCCTTTCAGTGTCAGTTATCTTGCGCCTGAGATTGGTTTCAATTAGGGTTCTTTCTCTTTTTTTCCTGGCTCCTTCTCTGATTAAGACGCCTCTTCACGTAGCTTTGGCCGCTTCCCATTTTATTTCTTTGCGGACCTCCTGCGTGTCGTTGATCTCGAAGAACTGTTGGATCTCCTTTTCAAGTTTTTGTTTAAAAATTGGATCTTTCCATAAGTGCTAATTGCATCTCCATTTTCAGTTCTGGTGTGGGAGTTCATTCCACTCAGGGGCGTAGGAGACACATAAAATCTGAGGCGACAGGGGACACCTTGGGGACTTTGCTTTTTTAATTTATTTATTGTGTTTTAGTCAAGGAACTCAACTTTCCACAACATTAAAATTAAAATAGCAGTACGCATTAAATCACAAATATAATCACTGTATAAAAAAGAGAAAAGAAGAAAAGAAAACAAAAGAAAATTAAAGGCTTCAGCAGCAAAGAACATGTCTTTATATGTTGCATTTCTGGATTTGTCACTTGACTATGAGCTCATGGTAAGAGAGAGGAAATAACAATTACTTCCAGTGGGCCACAGCTAGGACGCCAGCTCGTTAAGAGGCAGATCACCTGTAAGTGGTTTCCTGCCAAATAAAGGAGTTGCAGCCTTTTCTACCAACTACAAGTTGCTACTTTTTTTGTGGGGCAAGGAGACGTGTGTCTCTTGGAATGGAAGGATGGGGGTTTCAAAGACAGAGGAAATCTTGCTTGTACCTCTGAGTAAGCCCTGTTATTGGAGTAGAGGGACCAGGTGTGTGATGTTGCTGCTTTGACTGTCCTCCGGGGGGTTGAGGGGTACTGCAAACAAGGAGGATGAGCGATCGCAAGCCCACCCCCTTACAAGCACTCCCCAGGTCCGCGGCCGAATGCGTCGGACCCGGGTGGTGCCTAGTAGGTGGGGTGTATGTGGGCTGCCCCTCTAGCGCTCCTGTGAGGGCTGGGCCAGCCTCTCACGATGAGTCTGGTCCCTCTTATTCCATCTCATGCTGGCGTTAGAGCCTAGCCTTTCTTTGCCTTTGTTATTCTGAATGCGGAGCTGGACTCTGTTCCTTTTTCGTTTAACATTTGCTGCACTGCCTGATCTATTTGCTTCTCTCATATGTTACTAGGACGGCGGAGCATGGGTCCTCTGCCCTGTTAAACTATTCAAAGAGGCCCTCTGGCCTTTCTTTGCCTCTCCCTTGTCTCACTGCTTGCTTGCTTAATACATACCTCCTTGCTTGAACACTTAACATATTCTCCCTAACACAGCAATGGCAGCTGCAGTCTGTCTTAACTGCTATTTGTTCCGTGTCTTGAATTGGCCTCGTATTTCCACTTTACTGTCTGCTGGGGAAAGGCATTTGCCAGTCACTGCTATAATGGTTCTACCTGGCCATAAGAGGGCAACAGCTAGCCGATATTGGAAGAACATGGGCATATTATGCCAGAGGCTGACAACTGCCTTCCTAATGCCTACACAAGAGACACAACCCTTGTCTTTGTTTCTAACAATAATTCAGTGGATGAAGAAACGCAAGTACACACATATTGCTTATAAATTAAGGGGATGATGTCACACTTCGTTAAGATATTTTGATCACGCCAGGAGCTAATTTCCAGATGCAATGAAGCGATTACCTTTTAGACATCTGGCTTTAAATAATGTTAGTATCACCTGGAAAGCACATAGGTTGCTCAACAGGGTTCCTAGAGCATGAGGGTACCCTACTCGTGGGCATGAATGATTGGAGGGCATTCTTGCTCTGATTTGGAGCCTGGCCCTTACAGCCATGATGGGGGGAGGGGGCTATTACTTTTGGTCGTACGTACCCTTTGAGGATGGGCAGACATTGCCTCCTGCTTTAGCCCACTAACAGCTCTGCTTTGCAACTTTATCACACATACCTGTCAGATGGCATGTAACTCAATGTTACTAATGTTATCAGCCTTGGAAGTCTGAATCCTTTGCCACATCAACTAGGGTACAGGCTTGCCACCTGAGACTTACCCATGTCTGAGTCGGCATCTGTCGCCCTGTGGGGAAAACACACATAGAAACAGCAGGGCAAGGTGCCCTTGTGGGTTTTTCATACTTCTTCCTCGGGGTGGGCACAATTCACTCCGCAGAGAAAGTGGCACATTCTGGGCAACATTCTCCCACTTTGACAATGTCACCCAAAGAGATAAATTGGCCATTTGAAATACCTCTGTCGACTTATTTTTGCGCAATCCACACTGATGGATTTAAGCACCTGTTTAATGTGAGATGGCAATTAAGGGCATTTGCCAAAACACTCAAGAAGCACAGGACACCCTCTTACCAGCGACATGCTATGCTCACTCATTCTGATCATGAATTGCCATTTATCTGGGGTCATATTAAATTTATTTATTTATTACATGTGTAGCATCACGCAAAACCCACAAGCATCAAGGCCCAAAGTAAAGTGCGTGGAGTGGATGTAACGCTCACCTGATTCCCGCAGAGGCGCCGGTCTTGACTGGGTGAATGCCGTATCTTCAAAGGTGATGTGTAACACACGGTTGGCTCTTTGGGCTGGACCTCTGTGCACTGTATGTCTGACTCGAAGAGTAAGATGTCTTAGGTAAGTGAACGCCGAGCTCTCCATCTGCCTTGGGGCAGGGTGCCGTAACCAGTTTCTTCACTGGATAAGGGTGCAGGCCTCTTGACCTCAGAGGACTGCTGTCCGTCGTTAACTGCACGAACGGTAAGTTCTGGGCACTTCAAATGTCTTAAAAGTCTTTTGTAATGATATCTCTTGTTTTGCAGGGTTCCGGCGATGGCGGTTGGCGGGCTGATGAGAGTTGAGGATCGAACCCGCGTGAGGAATAGAAGCGCCTGGAAGCACGTAAGTAAGCGCTTGTAGCCTGCTTCACGATGCGCACTAACTGTCCCTTTTATCTTGCAGGTACAAGTTCGGAGCTTTAGAGAAGCTGAAGGGTGCTGGAATACCCACTGGATTCAGCGTGGGAAGGAGTAATGGCACGTGAGTAAAAAAGTTGCCCAATGTCTTTAAACGCACCTTCTTTTGTCTTTCAGATGCGGGATGCAGCGCCGAAGGCCTCCGGAGCGTGCGAAGAGCTAGTAAGCTTTTGTCTTTCAGATGCCGGAATGCAGTGCGAAGAGCTCCGGAGCATGCGAAGAGTAGGTAAGCCTTTGTCTTTCAGATGCCGGAATGCAGCGCGAGGCGTTGGTGACAGCCGATGGACCAGGTAAGAGATGCGCTGCCACTGAAGACCGTAGTGCTAACCTGTTCTTTCTTTGTCTTTACAGGTGCTGCTGAAGACTGGATTCCAGGATGGTAAGCCTTTGTTCCCTTAGGCCCAGGATCAGAAGCAGAAGACACAATGAGCGTTCTGCTGCAGAGAATGCAGAATAACACAAAGCAAGATTCATCCATCGGGTGTGGTTTAAATAGCCTCCTGTAGTGCTTAGATGTCTCCTTCCACAGCCACGCCTAGGTAAGAAAAGAGTTCCTGCTTTCCAGAAGAGTTCCAGTATTCTGAACCTAGGGAGTGGCTCCTGCCCCACCCAACAAGAAAAGTAGTCCCAAACAGAAGAGGATCAGGGGTTCAACTGGCAGGTAAGTAAGCAGCATGGTCTGCTGCAGGTAAGTCCACCCAAGCATTATGAGCCCGGCGCTTCCAGCGCTGGGACTGGGCATCTTTATGAGCCTGGTGCCACTGGCGCCAGGACAGGGTCCAAAAGGTCCCAATTGGGACTGGCTGGCACTCGGAACCGGGGTTATGGGTCTGCTTCCAAGGGAGTCGGGCAAGTCCTGATCTTTTGGAAGCAGAGATCATGACAGTGGACCACTTCCATTGGAGCAAGTTTTTACTTTTCCGCCACAAATGGAAGATTTTAGCGTAAAAGGCAGGTGAAATCACATTGCTTTTCCACTCTGGAAGAGTGTAAATACCTCGCACAATTAGTGATTGCTGGTGGAATTGACAATGGCTTCCTCTGGACTCCGCCCGCTTTTACCAGGTTTCATTTCCAAGAGGAATCCCTTTCCTTATTTCCAGCATGAGAATCCATGCTGGCAGTAAGGCTGCATTTGTCTGGTGGAGTGGGAATTACAGGGGATCCTGGTGTGTCCACTCGGCTCCCGAACTCCACCCAGAAAATGCACAAAAATCCAGCCAATTAGAAAAAGCGACTGTAGTAGTGTTTTCCACCACTTTTTCTGAACCAATTGACCTGGAAAATGCTGTGTTGCATCGGAAGTGAATGCATTCACTCTGCATATAATCCCACTGGAAGATTAAGCCAGGAGCTGAACACAGGTGTTATATATTCCTTTGCACAATCTGCATTTGGAGTATTAACTGACTGAGCTACCTTACACATGATATCTCTTCTGGGGTGTTACCGTCATAACCCCTTAACTGCCATGGGTATTTCTGACAAGGCCTTTTTTGGTGATTTCGGTATGTCGCCATTCAATCCCTTGTAACGTTTTTGTTACATAAGATATCTCGTCCAAATTTGGCCACTTTTTTCCCCAAATGTAGGCGGTCGTAACGTTTTGGACTTTGCTGGGGATTGTGGGTAATAAATTCTGGGGCGATTTGTGCAAGTCAGACCTCTGTGGATTCACACGGGTGACCTCTTTTCAGAAATGCATGAGGTTCCCTGTTTTCCTTGGTGGCTTCAACACCATAGGCCCAAATCTGTATGTTGTCCACATGAGCAAAATCTGCTCTTCCGAAAGGTAACTGGGGTTACCAGTGGGTTAGCCTTTTCCCTTTGCGCCCAGGTAGGTGCACCCACACATATGAGGTAGCGTTTTCGTTGGGACACCTGTGGGAACGCAGGATGGTAGGACATGTGTTGTTGGCGGCGTGTCGGTGGGTGTGCAGAGTGAAATGTCTGAAATAAATTTCCACCAAATTTCAGAGACATTTCCCTCTGCACATACCTGGGCGCAAAGGGAAACGTCTAACCTATTGATAACCCCAATCTAGCAATCTGCCCCCAGGGAGGGCTACATGAGATGCGCCCCATCCATTTGGGGTTGGGGGGATAGGGCCACCCCCTTTCCACTAATAACATCCATGGTGGTTCAGTGGCCCCCCCACACCCACCCATAACAAGTAAAAATGTGTTTTATTTTTGTTTTGCCACTTCCAAGGGGCAGATGGGTACATGGGTGTGGCCATCTGCCCCCAGGGGTGGGGGGGAAACGTACCGCCCCAAGCTTGGGGGCTGGATCTCCCAATATTTGCAGTGGCCTCTCCCTCCCACCCCAAATGGATGGGGATACCCCTTCCTAGGGGCAGAAATCTGCCCCCAGGGAGGGCTACATAAGGTGCCCCATCCACTCAGGGTGGAAGGAGAGGGCCACCCCCCCTTTCAAACACAAAAAATCTTGGCGGTCTAGTGGGTCCCCCGGCCCCCCCCACCCCCACCCAAAACAAGTTATAATACATTTTTGTTTTGCGCCTTCCCTAGGGGTAGATGGGCAAAAGTACTGCCCCAGGCTTGGGGGGGTGGGTCTGCCAATATTTGCAGTAGCCTCGCCCCCCCACCCCAAATGGATGTGGCCATCTCATGTACCACTTCCTAGGGGCAGATATCTGCCCCCAGTGAGGGCTACATAAGGTGCCCCCCATCCATTTAGGTTGAGGGCAGATGGCCCCCTTTCAAACATAAGAAAAATTCTGGTGGTCTAGTGGGCCCCACCGAGTGCCCCACCCAAAACAAGTTGTAATAATGTTTTTTTTTTGTTTTTCCCCTCCTCAAGGGGCAAATGGGCACATGTGTGCGGCCATCTGCCCCCAGGGGGGGTCAAAATGTACTGCCTGCCAATATTTACAGTGGCCTCTCGCCCCCACCCCAAGTGGATTTGCGGCATCTCATGTACCCCTTCCTAGGGGCAGAAGTCTGCCCCCATGGAGGGCTACATAAGGTTCCCCATCCACTTAGGGTGGGGGGAGAGGGCCACCCCCTTGCAAGAATCCCTGGTGGCTAGTGGCCCCACCCGCACCCGCACCCACACAAAATTCTGTTAATTTTTTTTTTTTGCCCCCTACCCTGGGGGCAGATTATCAACCATCTGCCCCCAGGGTATTGCCACCATTACTATGTAAGCAGCCCCTCCCCCCACTTCAAAAACAGATCCCTGCACGACACACCAAACATATTCTGGGGGGATAAATGACATTACATCCCCCCACTTACAATTGTGGGGGGGGTTTTGTCCCCCCTATCTTCCCCATGTCCTACGCCCATGATTCCACTGTAGGTTTGTGACAACCATATCGTGGTTGGACCAAGCAATTGGGAGGATATTGGAATTGGTCATGACACCCACAAGAGCATTGGAGATGTAAATATAATCGTTTCTCTGTGTGGCGCAGAGTAGAATGTGAATGCACTCTCTTCCGGTTGGAGATGTCTCCAGCTGTCTTGCAGCCCATATAAATTGAGGGTTTTGTGAGCCTCTGCTGTTCCTTGAGTCTGTGGACAGTTTTGTAAGTGCGTTTTAGTCTGACGATCTTTGTTAGGGTCCATCCACGTATTGAGATCTCCGCCTAACATGATGTGACCTTGGGCCATGTTGATTATTTTCTCGGTGGTCCGCTGTAGGAATCTGTGTTGTCCTTGATTGGGTGCATAGACAGTTCTGAGCGTCACTAGGAAACCCCCAATTAGACCCATGACAAGAAGTGCTCTGCCTTCAGTGTCAGTCAGGGTTCCTGGGATTTGCATTCGTACCCCTTTGCGTAATTAGGATCCCGACCCAGGCTTTCTTCACTATGTTTGAGCTCCAGTATGTATTGCCTATTTGAGAGCCCGGTATATTTCGCTCTTCTCCCTTTTGGTATCTGGTTTCTTGTAGAAACATTACGTCAATGTTTGACTTTCTGAATTATCTGGAGACTAGGTACCTCTTGATCTGTGATTTTAGGCCCTTAACATTCAGTGTGCTTATACGAAGAGTATTGATCTTGTATGTGTCAGTTGGTCCCGCCAATATTGGTGGAGTAGTTGTTGGCCCGCTGGAGCGTGTCGTTCATTGCATTTGCATGTTTAGTCTTTGTTCATTGTTCTGAGTGCCTTCTAGAGTATACAGCTTGCATAAGTGAAATTTGTGTGCCTTCTCCTCCTCTTTCCCCCTTCCCCGTTTCCTCCCACCCCCCTTCTACCCTCCCTATTCATCCCTCTTTGTAAGCGCTCGGTCTTCATTCGTGTTGGAGGCCCGCGAAGTACGAGCCACTGGTGAGGCCTGTGAGCCTGACCCCCTTATTGTACATCTTCAGCTCAAGTGCCCGCACTTAAAGTTAGGTTGTTATGTTTTGTTTCCATATGCATAGCCATGTGAACATTTTGTGGACGATTCAAGGACCTTCAGAGTCTGGACTTATGTAGATGCCATTTTCTGCGATGCGGTAGGGGACGAGTTATTGAGCCTCCTAAACTTTCTCACTCCAGGAATCTTTTTCCTGCTTGGACCTTTTATATGCCATTTCAGATCTCCTCTGGGATTCGTTGGGTCACTTGAAGCTGCTTGGGCCTCGTCGACGAGCTCCCAGAAGGTGTCACTTATTTCGGCGTCGGTAGTCAATTTATATTTCTGACCCCCGTACTCAAACATAATGGAGAAGGGGTATCCCCATCTATAACGAGTTCCTTTTTTTTTAGCCATTTAGTTAATGGGGAGCACATTCTTCTTTTCGCAAGGGTGAGCGAGGAGAGGTCTTGGTATATGGTGATACGCGTAGAGTCCAGTGATATTGTACCTTTTTTTCTTGCCTTTTCCAGGATTCTTGACTTATCCGGGTAGTTGTGGAATCGGACTAGCACAGAGCGCGGTCCACCACTGGGCCCACCAGCTCTGTGGAGCCTCTCGATCTTCGTGGTGTCAATAGATTCATCATCAAAGAGAAGTGTGAGTACACGATGGATAATATTTTTGAAGTCGGCCTCCGTTGCGCCTTCAGTTTCGGGAATCCCAAAAAAGCAAAGGTTGTTTCTTCTTTCTCAGTTTTCAAAGTCATCCATTTTTAGCAACATGTCAGCTTTGCGTCATTCTATTTCTGCAAGACCGACCTCCGTTTGTATTTCGACAGTGTCTAAAGATGACTGGTTATGCTCTACCTCTCTGAGCATGTCCTCCATCAGATCGTGTCTGCCGTTGATCTTGTCAACTTTGGTGTTGATGTCTGTGCGCATGCCTCGTATTTCCTCAAGGATAGCAGTAATATCTCCCCTGGTAGCTGCGGATTCACTATCCTTGGTGGCCATGATGGGGTTGTGGATCATGGGGTTCGTTGTGTTAATTTGTGGGAAGGCAATCGATCCCTGTATGACATATGTACCGGTTTCATACTCGTAGAGTGGCTGTGAGGCTTACAGAAGTGTGGGAACATCCATCTCCCATGGGTGACTGGATGGTGGATGTCTCGCTGCGGCATGCCAACGGTGCTTAGAGGTAAGAAGGTTTTCATGACTGACAAGCATGCAGGATCACTTTGTGGTTGGGAAGGAGGCAGGCACATGTACTAGGATAGAGGTCTCATCTGTCAACTGATTTTCTTGTGGTCGGATTTGATTCCCTTGCACAACTGCAGGTGCTTTCGGCACTTAGGGAGTATAAATTGAGAAGGGGTGGTGGGTTACTGTGTGATGTCTGTGGACAGTGGTGACTATGTATAATTATGTGCTGGTCCTCACTCTCACTGTTCGTGCTCCGTGTAGTCAAGAGTTACAGCCAGAGAATGTCACTTTTTGCCGTCGTGTCGGCTGGTTGCAGAGCTCGTTGTGACCTTTATGGCGTCTGCCTGCAGCGATCGGGTCGTGTGTATCGGTAGGTACAGACTGTTGTAATGGGAAAACCACATGGCAGGTTGCAAACTGTGCCTCCTGTCCAGCAGTGGAGTCAAATGGCATAGGATCTCTAATCGTAGCTCCAGCAGGATTGATGGGGGAGCTGCGTGGGTTTGATGAGCACCGCGCCCTTATGCCGCGGTGACCGTTGCTGCAATCAGGCAAAGTTTGTATAGGGAGCCGGTTCAAGGATGTGGCCTGCGCTAACCGCTGGTCTTAAAGTAATAGGGAGGCGGGGTTCTCACACAGCGCTTGGGACGCGGCGTTGTACAATACCTGCGTGCCTGGGCCCCTTCACCTGAGTTTAATTGGGCCATGCCACCTCAAACAATTGGGGCTGTAACGCCCCAATCCAGTGAACCAACGGGTGACAAACAAACATGGCACACACCGCTATTAATTTCTCATTCCTATCACCTGTACCTGCTCACTGTTTAACTTCCTATCTTATTACATGTTGCTAGTCTTGATACATTGCATCTTGGCACCCTCCCTGAGATGAATGGCCTGCTAGAAAAAGCATGATCGGTCCACTGCAGAGCACTGCCCCAGGACCCTAATTTTGGCAGATTTCCGCATATAATTCAGCTAATTTCATATTGTGGCTGCCTGAGAACCCTCACTGTAGCCTTCACAAACAATATGTATACTTTCTGGACCTGATGAGGCAGCACTTGTTGTATGGGACCAAGCATCTGTCCCTTGAGAAATTATTCCCTTGCAATAAAGAGCCGGCAACTATCTCTCACCCCTGCCCACCTGCCCATGGGCTCTCAGCTTGTCTTCAGGGCAGGATAAGATTTACCCAAGTGCAGCTACATCCCTCTAAGGCCTACAAAATGGCAAAAACTCTTGCTCAAAAATGCTTAGTGCTCTTGGCACAATAAAACAGTGTCATGTGCCCCACATTAAGTGTTCCCAAAAAGATCAAAAACAAAGGGTGCACATGTTCGACCTAATGAAAAAATGTAATGTGATGATTTGTGGGTGTGTGTGCATGCACTTGGCCGGATGGTAAATGTATGTCTGTGACTGTTCTTTACCTTCCATTCTGCTGTCGTGTGACCTGAAAATGTGAAGTTGGGTGCTTGGTTGTGGTTATGCATGTACCTGTACTTTTAGCTTTCTGTGTTGTGTGATGCTTGCGGGAATGTGGCATCATGCACCATGTACCTTTGTGTAGGGTAAGTGTGGCAAATGTGGTGTCATGCAGTGTGCTGCGGGCCAAATGGAAATAGAGTATGCCAATAACAGGAACCAAGAGCTACAATGAAAAGAACAAAAGCTACATTTCTCTACTTACCTATGTTATGAGAAGAACATGAGCTATTATATGCTAGTGCTATCTTGTGCCATCTTTCTGCAGCCATCCAAAGCTGTTAATGCTTCTGCTGTTGTTGTGGCACGTGTCCCATATGTCACTGTCTGCGTCCTAAAGTTTTGTTAAAGGACACTCTACAACCAGTATTTCCTCTCACATAGTGGGCGATGCGCCTGCATCTGGGCACTTCCGTCAAACAAACGTCCGAACATCTGTGTGTTTTGTTCTGCATGTGTACTGCAGGTATATTCCTGTATATTGTTACCTTTTTGAATATTCCCTTGTTTTTTTCACTCTGATGTGCCCTTCAGTGGAATAGGTCACACCCTATCAATAACACAATGGCTTAAAAATGTTTCAAAGTTGGCAGGTTGTCAGTCTAGAAAAATGGACACCTCTCACGGCAAACGTATTTTGGTGGCCGTGGGCCAACCGTCTCATGCACGAAACAATAGAAATACAAGCTTCCGAGTTTACCAATGAACGGCCATTTTGATGTAACAAGGATCGCCATTTTGTTTTCTAACAATTGCTCATTGCTTTCTGTTCAAATTGCTTCGCAGCACATTTTCTGCTTACCCTGCTCGACTGTTAATTATGTTGTCTGAACGTGAAAGGACAAGGCTGTAGGGCCGCAAGGCTAATAAGAGTTTGTTGAAACACAATGTAGGCAGCGCCAGGAAGGAATGCCCGGCTCCATCCCGAATGTAGCCTTGAAGCAGAGCTGCAGGGCATTTAATCATTTCACAGCTGCCAGCCAGTCTTGTTATATGGTAATTATGCTCTTCTTACGGCCCCCCTTTACCGAGCCTTGTAGAGCGTGTCGGCTCCCAGGACACGAATAGCACCTCATAGATAGCAAGGTCTGGAATGTGACTCTTCCCCCGTAAGTAGCTTGCTTCCAAGAACAGAAGCACTGTGTTCTGTTCAACAAGGAAATGATGTCTCCGCACTTGCAAAGTTGCATATTGTTACTAGAATAGATATTTGAAGTTGTCATATTCGTCGAAAGTGTCCATCATCAAACCGAGTTCAAAGAAACCCAATAAAGGGGTGTGTTAAAAATGTCACAGCTGATTGCATGATATGCATTTTGTATATATGTAACTGATGTACGTAATTCGCTCTCTTGCGTCCCTCGAGCTCTACAGATATACGTCGCGGGGCGTGAGACCGAGTTGGCCAACTGAGACTATTTGCTTTGCAATAAACCCTAGCTTTGGGAATACAACCTTGTGTCTGGCGTATCTATTGTGTGTGGTGACTTGCCTTGTTTCCATAGATGTGAGGGACCCCTAGGGGCCCCTTTTAAGGTAACCTGTATTTTGGTGAAATGGTTTGACATTGCAATCTGCACGATTGGTCACATTACAATAGATGGCAAGATGGCCGTGTTTTGTTGTTATCCTCCTACTCACTGGATCCCATGCCCCCTCTGTGTTCATTTAATTTTGAGCTCCATATCTTACATTTGTACTCATACTCTGCGATTCCGTCCAGGCCAGGTATGATTGTAATGCTTGGAGCAGCTGGAATATATGAATAATTAACGGTTATGTACTGACTTTATCTAAAAGGAAGTGTGAGATTGCTTGACCAATGGACTGAGGCATGTCTCTCACTGATTGAAAGGGCTGAGGTCTAGTTGAATATTCATTCAGCGTCCTGCTCAGTGAGCCTAATTCAGTTCATGTTTTTTTATATGGCTCAGAGTATATCTCACTCTGATAAGGATTGTCTACATGACTTCACGCTGCTCATAATTACTGCTGTTCATGCACAGCTAAACATGCTACCCTTAGTCATATGATTTATGGTTGCATCTTTGTAGAGTAGTTCTGGGATAAGGTATTGTCGTCCATGCAAAGTATTTTTCACTTTTAGGGTGCCTTATTGCTGAAAAGGCTATAATTCCGCAAGCTGGTGTTGGTGGCTCCTCTAGTGATTGGTTCCCTTGCCTTTTAGTGCGCTAAGGTTCCCATTATCACCAAGTGGAAAAAACTAAAGGAAAGCCATTGCCAGGATCCTCCTGCAGATTTTGGAAACCTCATCAGCATCTTTATTTACAAACCAATATCTCGGTTTCTTCCCCTGAATATGTATTTAGTTCAAGTTTTAGATATTGTTGTCTATCATGTTTTGATGCTCGAGTTGGATTATTCGGTGAATATTACTTCGACAGATGATTGTGATGAATTTTGGAGGCACTCCTTCAAACCACTTATAGGGATGTCATACATCAGGTTGTAAGTGGCAAAGGGGAGTGACTGTATGGCACACCTTTTGTATCCATTAGAGTGGCTGTATAGCTTGTGTGTCTATGTTGGATGCAAGGCCTCTCCTATTGATCCAGAATATTGGATGTCACCACACATTGCCGTTTTCAAGACTTGCTGCTGTCGTGTTGTTTACTAGCTCGTTCTATCCGTTAATTGGAATGGCATCATTACACAAAAATTGATTCAACTGCGATTTTGAAAAAAATGTATGTAATTCCATAGCATAATTTATATATCAGGCTCGTCTGTCTAGTTTCTGCTGAGATATTAAGTTTTAAGGCAATTAAGGAGCTGTATAGGGATTACAGTTCTATCATTCTGATTGATCGCTCACATACTTTTGTAATGCACTTATGTCATGAAATGTCTATATCTCCAAACAATTGTATTGCCCTGACAACTAATAAAATGTAATTGAACAGATGTATTATATGTTATAAATATGAATACAAAATCCGGCTAATAACGACATTCGTGTTGTTAAAATTGCTTTTATTATTATTAGTATAATTATTATAATTATTGTTATGAGTAATGGTAGTAGTAGTTTGTATATAGAGCACACAATTGTTCTTTTTGTTACTCCTCTTATCGAATTCCCAATTGCAGGATTCGAAGGTTATACCTTCTACACTGCTATCAGCACTGGGATACTCCATGGTCTCATATTTTAAAATGTCCACACGCCTCGCTGTCTTCAGGGGCAACCTGGCTGCTCATCTCATCCTGACCCCTTGCTGTCATTTGTTAGAGATGATAATGTGAGAGAGACACAACATTGCCAAGAAAATACATTACAACACTCACACAACAGCAGAGAACAACCAATATCGCTGGCGCTGGCTTTTTTCGTGATAAATAAACAAGACTGCAGCAATTCAGCCTGTTCCAAGCCCGGGGTCTGATTCAAGACGGGACATTGAAAGGCCAGGCTGAGAAACATTTGTTCTCAAAGTCACCCTAAACAGAAAGCAGTGTCGCAGACTGAAGATGTATATCCACAGCAAGGCCTATCGCTGTTACCAAAGTGCAAGCTACAGGAAGCCGTGATCTTCCTAAGGGAGGCGTCTTATCAAACCAAGGCAAGGCAAGTGCTATGCCCCCCACATCATTTGATCATTTCGCTAAGTAGGGTTTCTAGATACGACACTCGCCGCACTGTAATGAGTGCCATGAGCGGCAAAGCATCTCTATGCAGAATGTGTAAATATTAATCATGATTAACAAGGGCATGATACTATACTTATTAACGCCCTGCATGAAATTCCGCAGTGTATGTTTATGAGTGGAACACACACTTACTACCCAAGTGATTACACATAGATGAATGTGAATCACGAAAAATCGGGAGGTTTCCAATTGAAATGACCTATTGAGCACTCCAAGAGGAACGCAATTCTGTGCCATTGTATCTAGCCAATTAGTTAAACCACGAGGCAAACTGGCACTACTGTCCGGCCACATTTGACATTTTCTACCTATCTCGAACGTTTTCAGCTAAATGCAATTATCCTCTTCACAGGTGGGATTTATCCGATGAACAGGGCAATTAATATATTGCAAATTTGACTAATATCCAAACTGATTAGGTAAGACCTTATCTTTATTGATGTGGTTTCTCTCATTGATCAAGCTAAGCACTGCATTATACAGTAACCTCATAATTACTAGATAAGATCTAACCAATGTATTATCTTCTGTTTTCCCTCCAGAATTTTTTCTCTTCGCCCTTATTAATCTCTCCCTTGCCCCCTCCCTCTTTCTCTGTGGAACAATACCTGCTTCAATTAACCCGCTTTTTATTTTATAATTTTATTTGTATGATGGTTTATTTACAAATGCTTTTGTTCCAACTTCACTGTCTTAACTTTGTGCACATGTGCTGTTCACTTCTGCAATTTGAATTTTATGTTACACTATTCCTCACACCTTTCAGCCCTGATTGAAAAAGGCGAGTTTGTCGCCGAAACACGTGTCTCCATAAGGGCACCCTGAATATATGTCTTGCTTCTACAATCACTGTTTGTGGAGTCTCATTGAACTTTGGCGCTGCATTTTAGGTGGAGAAGGGGTGCATAGCCCCAATACGTTTCATATTCTAGCGGAGCAGGGGGTCTCTCTCCGGTACTCCACTGGGCAGCCGACACCCACCCTCTAGCGCAGGACACCCATGGTTGATACTACAAGACCCCCCTATGCACATAGACTGTCTTTTCAAACAAGTGTAATAATCCACTTCAACCTCCAATCCAAGTGCATTGTAATGGACGCACTGAGCCGTTACTGGAATGCAGTATGCAGCCAGGCAAGCTGTAAAATATTCAGCTGAGGGGAATGCAGTACATAGGACCAGTGGCATCTCTAGAGAGTATTATTATGAGGTAAGGCGTGGGGGACAGAGGGCACTGTTAGGACTTGGGGGTCAGGTGGCCGTATAAACAAACAAAGGTTAACAAAGCAAGCTCGTGCAAAGAAACAGTGTGCTCAAAAATATTATTGTCCCGAGCGTTCGGGCATGTGTTTTTAAGTATACTTGGATCGATCATACACACATTTCCTATGCACCTTAACATAGTTTTCCTCACTTATACACATGCAAAATCAGGCAGCAGGGCGCGGCCATCTTGTGCTAATCTTATCCATTGCCGCATCGCCCCAAGGTGAACTGCAGGGGCGGCACTAAATTAATCCCCCACCCCTGAAGCTGACAATACTAGACGCGTACAGCCCATTTCACAACGCCAATGCACGTCTTGTGTGAACGTTCTTTGCGCTCCAGCTAATGACGTGTCTCCATGGAAATGGCAGGACACCTCTTTCCTCATTAAGTATAAACAGACTGCTTCTCATCAGACATCAGAGTTGCTTTTTCAATCCTTTCACTGTCTTTTTGTGTGTATCCTGTGGCTCGTTTCTGCTCTGTTCAGCTATCTTCGTTGCTCGTAGCCTTTGCAAACAGATACTAGTACTATCATTACTATCTATTTTAATTTGTCGCATAATGGAAACAATACAGCCCTACCAGTATGAGCCGGAGTATTCTGAGGTGGAATTACTCGAAAGAGAAAGATGCGGAAAGAATGGGGCTTCGTACAACAGTTGGGAGGACGAATCACCATATCAAGAGCCTGAGCCTAGTCGCATGAACAACGTCTCCACCTGGTGTACCTGCAATCAGTGCAAGGTCATGACAACCGAGGAGGAGAACTGCTGCTGCAGAGAAAACTCTGGATGCTTCGCCTACATATCGGAAGACGAGACACGCCGCAATGCGGTACCGCGCTGCATGACTTCAGGGCAGCCTGCCTCACACGGTCCGTGTTGAGGATTATGATGGTGCTAATGCTCGAACTTCGTGCAAAAGTTTGCTCTCACAATCCAAGTAACGAGTAAGTGTACTCTAAATGTTATGTCACTTAGGTCAATAACATTTCATGTTTGTCTCCTATATTGTCATAACTTTGATCTATCACTGCCAAATGAATATAGTCTTGCAATTCTATACATCACTCGTGATTTGGGGAAATCATAGTGGTCATCTTAAGTGTCTTTCACGTACAACCAAGAAACAATATTTCTCTGTGTCCCAAATGTAAGGGAATGCACAGTTGTTCACTTTTGTAATGTGTCTACATTTTAAAGCCCAAGTTGATTGATCCGTGAAATAACATTTGTACTGGCAACAAAGCCATAGTATACAAGATTGCATTTTCAATTGAGGTTTGATACACTTATCTTGTTCATTTAAATACAGTTTGTATCTTTCTCTTCCACAGGTGGTACAGGCTGGTATAATGTATATAATATGTAGTACATTTGTGCCATAAACATCAGCAACAAAATAAAATACAACTGAACTTTTATGAATATTTGTTTCAATTTTTCAGTGAATCAAGGATGCGCTCACTTGTCGTGGCAGGGCTGACTGGGTGGGGACGGCCGAGTTGCCAAACACCATGTACATTTCAAATGTATCTTACGTGCAAGGCCCATTGTACACATGGCCTCCCCAGACCAAGGGTCTCCAGGCAGGATCCCCTGAAGCAGACCGTGCCCCTCCAATCCACATAAATGTGTCTTTCCCTTCTGCGCTGTTCCGGGCCTTGTCTGCACACCTCATGCCATCCATCCCCCCTCCATTATCAATGGCAGTTCGCACCAGCGGATGTGCGCTGCCCAAAGGGGCTGGCAAGGGTGGGAACGGCCAAGCTGCCAAACACCATGTACTCTTCAAAGGTATCTTCCGCGCAGGGTCCATTGTTCACATGGCCTCCCCAGACTCAGTGTCTCCAGGCAGGTTCCCCTGAACCAGGCCGCACCCGTGCAATTCACATAAGTGTGTCTCTCCCTTCAGCACTGTTCTGGGCCTTGACTGCACACCTCATGCCCATCCATCACCCCTCCATTATCAACGGCAGTTCGAACCTGTGGATGTGCGTTGCCTAAGGGCCTGGCAGGGATGGGAACGGCCAAGGTGTCAAACACCATGTACACTTCAAAGGTATCTTACGCGCAGGGGCCATTGTTCACATGGCCTCCCCAGACTCAGTTTCTCCAGGCATGCTCCCCTGAAGCAGACCGTGCCCCTGCAATCCACATAGGTGTGTCTCTCCCTTCCGTGCTGTACTGGGCCTTGTCTGCACGCCTCATTCCCATCCATCCCCCCTCCATTATCAACGGCAGTTCGCACCAGTGGATATGTGCTGCCAAAGGGGGTTGGCTTGGGTAGGAATGGCCAAGGTGCCAAACACCGTGTACACTTCAAAGGTATCTTCCGCGTAGGGGCCATTGTTCACATGGCCTCCCCAGACGCAATGTCTCCAGGCAGGCTCTGCTTAAGCAGGCTGAACCCTTGCTATCCACATAAGACCGCGCCATGTACACGTCACTCATTCACATACACACCCACTTTTCTAATTCTTTATAAACCCCTTGCTATTTATCATGAGAACATCTGTGAGCACTGCAAGTCAACTCGTGATCGTGCTACCTGAGAACATCTGTGAGCACTGAAAGTCAGCTCGTCATCGTGCTACCTGTGAACAGCTCTGATCACTGTAAATCAACTTGTGATCGTGCTACCTGTTCTCCTGCTACTAACTACCCTGCTTGCTGAATCTAGCTGTTTGTTGGTCAAGGTAAGGGCAGGTCACCTAATCATATCTTCTTGATCTCTAAATTTCTATCTATTTCAAACGAATGTACCCAGTGGTGTAATGTTCATTCATCTCATTGCCATTGCCATTGACTTGAGTTTAATTTGTTCTATTCTCGATACATAGCAATTGTCATCAGTGTCAATTGGGATAGAATTGCATCCTTTGGGGACTGTGTCTATACGCATGTTTCCTTTTGATGCATGAAAGTACATTCAACAGATGAGTAACACGTTACGATTTGTGTCACATCAATCAATTCTTTATGAAAGTTATCCTAGCGTATAGTCAACTACGCTACACAGGATTTGCTTCTGTGACAAAAACAAACATTGCATAGAAAAATGTATGATATCCATCTTTCTCACGCATTCATGAAAAATAATGGTTTAACAATGTGGACTTTTTTTAACAGATTTTTCGACAATGCCTGCTTGTATGGTTTACGGTTACCGTTCTAAGACACATACTAAACCCAAGGGTACAATAATGCATATATTCCCGAGGAATATAGATCTAATAAGAGAATGGGTCAGATATTGTGGATTTGTACCAGACGAGCTTGAAAGTAGAGCCCAGGATGTCTTGGGGAACTTCAGGGCGATCAATTCCGCCTCTGCAGCCTGCACTTTACCCCGAATATGTACGATCAATCGCAGTACACAACGAAGCATCGACTCAGAACGTCTCGTAAATTGCTTCCAAGTGCAATTCCAACTCTATTCAAGCACACGCTGCCTCAAATGAGTCACGGTTCATGAATTAGCTGTAGACCGTGGGGTACTGAACAGGTAACTACATGAATGGATTGGTGCTTTCAGTGTAAATGTTTCTTACTAAACTTTGCATATTTACCAGATTGTATTGCTTTATAACTATATCCCATTTTGCTAGACATCTGTCCCTGGTTTTAGGAGCATCATAGAAAATGATTTATGAACACAGAAAACTATGCTATAGTGCCCTTCGAAATAAGCATAATCTTTTCGTAATCGGTTGCTTCACATATCAATTCTTTTAGGTGAGCATATTGACTGAAGCACAGACCATCGGTAGTGACAACATCACCGACACGTCCAGTATACCAATGGTGAGCCACACAGACTTGCTGAAGTTCATATTCTTGAGAGTTTGATCTTCCCACATATCTAATGCAAATCTAATTTTCCCTTTACCACTTTGTGACAATGCACTGAAAATGAAGGAGCAAGATTCTGCATCCATTTCTTTTCCGGAGTCAACAACAACTTCGAGCGCCTCTTATTTTGCTTGTCGATTACATGAATGTATTATGCATGGAATTTTAAATTATATGAAATAGTTTACGTATCCTGTTGTTTGTTACATAATGTTTCATTTATGGGTTTCTATTTATAAGTAAAATTGGCTGCATCCTATTGTCTCTGTTCAATTTCACTGTTTTCATCCATACTAAAACAAGTACCGTGTTACAGGGGGATGCTGGTACTTCGACTACAATTACATCATCCTTTGGAGTTGGTCCAGAGTATGAGGTATGCGTACTGACAGTTCCCTTGAATGAAAGAATGTAAATCCTACATCGGACATTCATATAAACGTGCAGCGTTTCAAGCTCTTATTTCAGTTCTAACATTACAATTTCTACCCTAATGCGGAATACAATGTAAAATGCTTGATTGGAACATTGCAATCAGTAGGTTTTGCATGGTGATCTCTGATCGAGTGCACTTGCCATCAATCTGGTGAAATTCAAAATGTCTATTTTGACTAAATGACGTACACTGGTTACAAGGGTATGTATGTAAGCGATGTGTGCAATGAAAGACGTTGTGTTCAAATATGATTGACTTTTGTTTTTTTAATGAATATTCTATTCAAGGAAAGTATTGTTACAGTGAAGAACATGGTTTCACAGATAATCAAGAAAACAAGGGTAACTTACAAACAATTTCATTTACTAAAAGTGTTTTGGGCTGGTGTTGTCTTCATAACATGTTTTTGTTATCTAAAGTGCTATATACTGTATGTTGGATTTACATTGAACATGTTTTTACAACCTATCTCCTAGAGGCCCAGAAGAAAAAGAAGTATGAGGACACAGACAACAAATGAAACCAAAGATGCTGCTTGCCAAACAGATTACACCATGCAGCAACTGTTATTTGAGGTGGAGCATGGTCCAGTCAATAAGCAAACTAGAGGTGCTTATGCCCAATGGCCAGAAAATGAATTGAATGTGACCGGCGAAGCAAGCAAATTGTTTTTGGACCATTGCTACAATGTGAGAACTCGACAAGATGAAGAAGAAACTGAATATAAGGAAGATGCTTTTGAATTACTCAGTGACTAAGTCACACAATCTACACCCACAAAAAAGGACCACCCAATAAACAATCAACATTGATGGTTTCTCCAATTCATGCTATTAGTGAAGCTTGGAAAATTGAACAAATGTCAATTGAAAGGACATTCTCTGACACGGCTCAGGCTAGCTGGCGATTGACAGTGTGACAGCCCCGGATTTTCAGCAAAGTACTGCAAATACCACTTTCGGGACATGGAAACTAAAAAAAATGTGAGTTTGGGGCTCGTGCAGGTCCGAATGTAAATCCTCATTGGCCATGGAGAAACATGGTTTTATAAAATCCCTGGAAGATTTCCAATCAAGGGGAATGCAAATAGACCTCATAGCCACTGACATACATGTTTCAATAGCCAAGTTCATGCGAGAGCAGTGTCCAAACATTTGCCATCAATTTGATATATGGCACGTTGCCAAATCAATCAATAAAACACAGCTGCTGGTAAAAAAAAGGTTTCTGAAAATATGTTACAGTGGTCCAGTCTTTGAGCAACCATCTTTGGTGGAGCTCCAAAACTTGTGGTGGGTCTGTGGAAATTCTGCTTGAAAAATGGCGCTCATTATTGCACCACTGTTCCAATGTTCGCTCTTGGACAGAAAACCTACATTTTCAACAATGTGCACATGGACCATTATTGGAGGAGCAGCAATGCAAGAAGAAGTGGTTGGTTCCATCTTCATCTTCACACAAAGCTCTTGAGAAGATCGTGTTTGATAAAACTCTATCAAGAGATCTGAAGGGACTCACAGAAATCTGTCACACAGGAGATTTGGAGGTGTTCCACAATATGTGCCTAAAGTACAAGCCAAGAGATTGCATTTCATCATAGACAGGATGCAATATCGAACACTACTAGCGATATTAGCACATAACTGGAACGACTGGAGAGAACAATCGAGGACTGCAGGAAACTTTGGGATGCTTTGTTACACAATGGCCTTTAGGAAAAGAAGCAACAAATGGGTGGTCGAGCCAATATACCAGGAAATGGAATTTGATTTTGTGAAAGATCTCACTTTGACTGTGTTGGACATACATACTCATGCAATCACTCATGATTTTGTTCCTAGGACACACACATTGCCACAAAACATTGCAAACGTGCCCTGTCCACCAAAAGCAGACCTCGTGGAACAGTTCACTTCCCGGTTCAAATGATTAGCAGCTATTTATTTGTTCAACAATGTTTATATAAATTGTCCAAATAAAGCATCAACTTACCCTTGCACTTGCCACCTGCTGGCTGTACTTTACTTAATGTTATGTATTCTATTATCCCATGTAACGCACTGTACCCCCGCCGCACTTTCGCCCTTCCCCCTTCCCATGCACTTGCACGATCTGAATGACACCTGGCCTATTATGATCGTTGTCTGTTTTCCCTCTGTTCCCCCTCCCTTGCCTCGTTGCGCCTTGAAACTATTGTGTGTAGGTGCGTTATAAATACCATATCATATCATATTAAATTGTCTTTTAAAATGTATCCTCTATGTCAATTATTTTTTGCAAGAAGTGCCTTTTCGAGGATGCCATACAGTGTAACGCTGTGCTTTCACACTTCCCGCTTTCGTCAAGCTCTTATGGGTCCTTCACTGATCGGATTAGGGTCAGATGGATATCAGCATGAAAGCAACTTTGGGGTTCTGCAGTTGCCTTACCAAGCACGTGTCAAAATAGCTGAATAAATAAGCGTCCCACAAAGGAATGGGACCTAGGCTAGATAAGAAACTTGGCACGCAAGAACTACTGACTGTAAGCAAAACAACACATGAAAGGGGGTTGTTGGTGAGAAATAAGTGCATTTGCACCTATATTTTTATGGAGGAATGTGTTAGGGGTCATTGCTATCAGACGCCTTGTCAGAGGGACCGATCTTTGATTTGCCGCCTTTGTAGTCTTACGATTTCAAACGCAGTGGGGATAGGTGTCAGTGTTTCCAAAATATATGACCACTCCTGATTAGGTATATGGGAGGTGAATTTGAGGGGTGTGCGGGTGTAGGGTCTGGGGGCCAAATGCATTTAAAGGGAACAGGGGTCATGGGTTCAGGAGACCACAGCCTGGCAGGAGTGGGTTGGAGATGGCATGAGTCAGTGAGCAGAGACGGATTGTGCACTAAGGTTGGAGCAGGGCTTGCTCTGACATTCTCGTACAAGCACATTTTGTCAGGGCTCAAGACTCGCTACTTGCAAAGATGATTAGCTGTATTGCTTTGAGAACAGGAGACGGGCTGGGCTGACATGTGGTGTGGGCTGGCTCTGTGAGGTGCTGGGAGAGTGAGCAGTTCAACAGAGGGACAGAGAAACTCTAAAAATAAGGCATTTGAAAGTAAACTAACTGTAACTGTTTTCATTAAAAAAAAGTAAATCACTAGAAATTTCGTGTGGCATTGGTGGATGCCAGCAAACAATTTGTTTGTTTTTCCAAAATATTTCAAATGCCACGTAGGTCTGTAGGGTTATTTGCTCCCATGGGAGTGAAGGTCACCGCGTTTGAATTTTGCTTGTGAGCTGTGCAAACCCACGCATCCTACAAAGTATAAGGTTTGATTGTTGGGTGAAATAAAAGCACATTATAAATTGCAGAGTATTGCGGTTTCCTTTAAAAATAATGTTTTGCATTCAACATTGGGACGCGCTGTGTTTTAAGAGGATGTGTGTTTAATATTCCAGGTTCTGCGTCAACTGACGTCAACACGTACAGGATGACTGGGCGCGTTTAGCTACGGTGCCCAGTAACATCATGGAGATAGGCAGAGAATATAACTAGGTATGCCGATGTCAGGTTCAGGGGCGGGGGATATGATTTAGTGCCGCCAGGGCAGTTCACCTTAGGGCAATGCAGCAACGGATAAGATTAGCACAAAATGGCCGCACCCTGCTGCCTGATTCTGCATGTGTAGTAAAAGTGAGGAAAACTACAGTAAGGTGCACAGGAAATGTTTGTACGATCGATCCACGTATGCTTAAAAACACATGCCCGAACGCTCGGGAAAATAATATTTTTGAGCGCACTATTCCTTTAAGTCAATGAATAGTTTATCAAGCTGTTTATCTTTATATAAAATGTGACTTTATGCAAGTTCAGAGTAGGTTTAAGAAAATCTAAGGGTTGCATTGCGTTAATGAACCTCTTAAAAATGTATCTTGTTCAACAATTGCTAAAAGACCCTTAAACCACTTTTGACATTCAGTCTTACACATGTTTTACTGTGTGATTTTCTTTGGACACATGTTATCATCCTTTGTTGCTGTAGCTTAAAATCAATACATGAAAAAAATACATACAAGAAAAGAATAGTCTGTGATCACCCCTACTCTTCCCCTTACCAGTACCTCGAAGGTCCAATTTATAGCAACCTGACCACAGAACCCTAGCCACACTTTCACATTGCAACTCCAATATGACAGTTGTGCAGCCTTCCTTAAAGTGCCCACTCAGTGCTTTAAACACCTTCCATCTATCCCTTCCCCATTTATTCAAGTTTAACAATAATACAAATAATAATAATAATGCTATGTTTTTTTCTAGCACTTCATGGCGTGTACCCCCTTGTCTAAGAGCTGTAATAGGTGTAATCACTACCCAACGTAACGGTTTTAATGGTGATGTGATGTGTTGTACAGTGGTTTTGTATACCGCATCTCTGAAATTTGCGGTGGCCTTGTGGCATGCGGTTCTGTGAATAAAGAGGGGAGTGTTTATAAGCAAGAAGCAAGGAGTGAAACGTGGTAATGATGAGGTTGAGCAAGAGGTAAGGCATGGATCTATGTGGTTTGTGGCATTGGTACTTAGGTACGTGTCCAGTGGGAAAACAATCAGAATATATTACATGATAGTGCTGGGACAATCCCTGTTAGGACACAGTATATGATAGAGCCACATATATAGCAGGCCATGAGATGAGTTCTGAGCAGCCTGCTCCCTCAAAGTTCCTGTGGTTGGGTGGTGTTAGCAGGTGAAAATCACCCATGTGTGGTTTGCTCCATGTGAGTAGTTTACAGGTGCTAGTAGAGTATAAGGTGAGTTAATTAGTTGGGGAAGGAGGTGGTGGTTTGGGGTGCCCGAAGAGTCCTATGATTGGAATTTAAGGGCTAGACTAATGTGGAAGAGTTAAAGCAATGTTGCTATCCACCAAGATGTGTATTTTTACAGTTCTGTATCTGTATTATTATGATTGTGGGTGGTGTAATTTCTAATGTCTGATGGGGAAAAAAGAGTTGTGGATTCTGACCCAAATGGGTTCCGATCTCCAACGTATCCTTAATTAGTACCCAAAGAGAGTCAATGAGCTCGTAACAAGCAAGCACATTGGCCCTCGCCGGGTCGTTAGCAGCCCGACAAAGCATTTGTCGGGCTGGTGTATATGCATCCTGTCCATCATGGAAAGGGAAAAGAGACTATGTGCAGTCCCTTCCCCCTTTCCATGATGGCCATCTTTTTTGTTTACTTTTTTCCAATGGCTACCATGGAAAGAGAGAAGGGACGTGTATTCCAGCTCCCCTTCCATGGCAGCCATTTTGTTTCTTTACTTTTTTTTCTATATTTTGAATGGCCACCATGGGATACATAGTCCCTTCTTCATGATCCATGGCGACTATTAGTACCCTGCTAAGACATGACAGGGTACTGATAGCAATAGAACCCATGGAGGGGGGCATTACCAGTTGGGTAAAGCCCCCAGGGCTGCATTAAAGCCCTTGCTTCACTCAGGCTTTAAACTATTGACCCAGGGGAATTACCCTAATGGTAATGCCCCATATCCTCAGGTTCTATTGCTTAAGTAAGTGTTGTGCACTTATGTACTGCATGTCAGTAAGGCTGGTCAAATGGGGTTGTATCTATTTCTTTGTGGTTTTAGAGCTTAGTGCCCAGATCGGTCTTTGTGTCCAAATTTAAGAAGAATATTATGTTCAAACCAGAGATGTCTTTCCCTTGCTGGTTCATTTGAGTGGTTTTGGTGGGTCTTAAAGTCCCCGCTTCGAGTGGCTAGAGGTTGAAAGTTCTGATTTGTGTGGTCTTTTAGAGGGTGGCATCTAGTATGTCTTTTATTGTCTATTATGTAGCCAATTTTGAGAGATTTTTTTCCAAAGATTAGGAGTTCCTTTGTGAGGAATTCCCTGGCCATCGTGATTCTGAGTTGGTAGGAAAGAGAAGGGTCCTCAAGGTAGTCAATTCATCAAGTTCTGAGTGATGAAGGGCCTTGTCGACCTAACCAGAATTGTGTGACTGCAGATTGCACACAGATGTCAGAGGCAAGCACTTAGTTAGACATCATGCATCCTTAGTAAATATCTGCTTGCATTTCTCTTGTACTGCAGTCCCTTTCTTGGCTCATGATAGACAGTCAAGGGTGAGCTTTGAAACTTTGGGCTTCACTCACAGGGACTACTGAGATCAGGGACCAAAATACATACGGAAACTGAAACCTGCCTCAGAGTCTGACGTTCACCTTGGAAAGCATCATTGAAGCATAAATGTTTAGGTGGCTCGGTCTTGGGTGTGGGTGAGCTGGCGGCATGGAAATTAATGGCGGCATGGAAATTAAGTTAGGTCAGTGTGGAGAAGGGAGTGAGAGAGGCAGAGAAGGTAAGATGTAGGTTTTGGTGTAGCTTGCAATTTCTGTACCCATTCCGTATGAGAAAAGCTTTCATTTCTGCTGCCTGTGCACTCACACTGGCTGTGCTGAATTTGACCCAATTTGTTTGTGGTGAGGTTGTGGGGTCACTTGCAATAACCGGTGGACCCAGAGGTAGACAGCAGTGACCCAGAATTCCCCCCATATACCACACAAAACATTGGGTGAGTGTTGGCAATAAAAAGACTGTTTTTTACTGCACATTATTATGTGATAATAATAAAACAATCATAATCATAATAACCATAAACATAATATGTACTTTTGGGCACGAGGTCCTGAGGTTGCGCCCTCTGGCCCGTGCCAACTTCCTTGTCCCACGACAGCGTGGGCCCTGTACGGTGCTCTGTCTTTCTTCTCCTTCTTCTCTCCCTTTTTCTTGGTTGTGAGGGTTTTGGGAAAAGAAAAAAGTACTCTGCGTAAGCAAAGTACTTGTTTGGGGCTCCGTGCAGAGTCCCAAACCGAATTGTGATTTCTTGCTGCAAATGCAGCTACTTATATTGTCCCAGGGGCGGGCCCTGGGCTTTGTTCTATCTGTGTGGGGGCTGTGTTGTCCAGGCCCCAGCCGGCTGGTGCCGACGGCATGTTGCACCCTGAGGTGCTTCTTTCATTTGTTGGCTAACTGCTTCCTGCCTGCCCTCCCATGTGTGCTTAGAACCCCTTGGTACGCTGGCCAAGGTGTTGCTCACACCGTGTACTTCCTCCTGCCTGCCTCCAGGAATTTTTGTGACAGTCAAGAAGCGTGGAAGGAGAGGGGGTTGCACACGGCAAAGGTGTCCTGACCCCTCTCCCTATCCTGTCTACCATGGGGCACAGGTTACTAGCCCCTGCTTTGGAGCTGAGGGGTTCCCCCTGCGCAGTGCTGGCTAAAACCGGTGGACCCAGAGGTAGACAGCAGTGACCCAGAATTCCCCCCATATACCACACAAAACATTGGGTGAGTGTTGGCAATAAAAAGGCTGTGTTTTTTTATTGCACATCATTATGTGATTATAACAAAACAATCATAATCATAATAATCATAAACATAATGTGTACTTTTATTCACAAGGTCCTGAGGTTGCACGGCCTTCCAGGTTGCCCCAAAAGTTGCTACCAACATCCCGTAGCTGCCAGATTGTCCACTATTTCTCTGTGGAAATGCTCCATTCTTGCCACTGATGAGTGTGTCCAGTCTTTGTGAAAAAGCTTTGGGTTGGCCAGGGATATTGCGCTGTGTTTGATGAAACCAAGACCCCTGGTTGCGCAGAATTTCTCTATCCCTCTGTTTAGTTATTTCCTGGCAATATCCATAGCTTTGAATGAGTTTGCCCCTACCCTGTTTTCCTGGGTATGATGGCTGAATAAAAAATGTCTGTTACCTTCCAGTTGTGAGCTATGCCTGCTAAAGAGGCACGTGTGTCTTCCAATTGGTTTCTCCTCCCCATTGGGACTAGGTCGTTGCCACCTAGGTGTATCACCAGGAATTCAAGGGGTTCCCTGTATGCCACCAAGTCTGCCAGTTTCTCATGGATATCTGTCTCTAGTAGCCCCCTGTAACCCCACCATGAGGTGATGGTGTTTTTAAAGGTTTTCCCCTCTTTTGTTTCCTCAGCCCATCTCCCTGTTCTGAACACGAAAGAGTGCTCTATTATCCAGGCAGATTTGAGTGGGGCGTCTTGATCTGTTTGCGGAAAAAATGGTTTAGATTAGTTCCGGTCTTATGTATCTTTTGAAACATTCCGATCTCCAACCCCATATGCTTTTTACTTGCTGGTTTTCCAAGCCCCCTTGCCAAGTAGTTGTAGCCGTGCCAATTCTAAATTAGTGGGTTCCAAACTCCTTAGGGTCCCACCCTGCTGTGAAAATGGCCTTCATCAGAATACCTTTGAACTGAAAATGACTCAGGGCAGATGAGTCCCTGTGAATCAGGAACCTGTCTCCTACTAGTGGGCGCTACATGCAATATTTGTTTGTGGTGCATACTGGACAGTTGTTTGAATCATCACTACAATAGCTATTCATTTCTCTTCTGTACCTTGTTTTGGACTTCTGGACGTCAATACTGATGCTGTCTGCTCTCACCCTTGGGTCCATCATCCCTAGCACACTGTTGGCTTTGGTGCTTGACGCTATTAGCTCCCTCACTCTGAAATCCCCAAGGTATGCTAATGAGAAAGGTGAAGCCCGCGGGGAAAGGGCGCGGGGTGTTTGCGTCCCGCAGGGGGACTTTGTTTGGCCCAGGAGGGCCTTCGTAATTTGGCCACGCCCCCCCCACTTCAAACGCCCGGACTCTCAAGCCCGCCGGGTGAAGCCCGCGGGGAAAGGGCGCGGGGTGTTTGTGTCCCGCAGGGGGACTTTGTTTGGCCCAGGAAGGCCTTCGTAATTTGGCCACGCCCCCCCACTTTAAACGCCCGGACTCTCAAGCCCGCCGGGTGAAGCCCGCGGGGAAAGGGAGCGGGGTGTTTGCGTCCCCCAGGGGTGTTCGCGGACCGCAGAGGGGAAGCATTGCACTCTTTGTTTGCTTGGAGAGATGTCACTCCAACACTGAACAGAGGGAGGTTGGAGTTTGAAGCCGCTGCTCACCGTTGCTCACCGTATGGAAGCTGCTGCCATTTGCTGTCTGTAAAGGAGGTAACCTAGGTGTCAGTCCCTTACTGGCGCCTTTTTTGCCCTATTTCTGAGTCAATTTTCTGGGTCCTTATGCCGGACCACCTTGCTGAAGCCACTGGGGCGACCCCAGCCCCTGTACCCCTTGTGTTTTTTGGACCTGAGCTCGGCCCTGGCCCCCCTCCCGGCGCCAAGAGGAAAATCAGACAGCTAAAGAGGAATCGGATAGCGGGTCCCTTAGCTGCCTCTATAACACATTGCGCACCAGGAACCACCCACGAGGCCACAGCACCCGCAAATCTTGGGGATACCCACCTCCTGCTCAATGAGATCCGTCATCTTCTGGATAGTCCAAGGGTAGAGCCCTTCCCCTTACCTGCACGAAGTCTGGTTGCTTTACCCTCTGGGCCCCGGCTGGACTCTCCCATTTCATCTGTTTTGGCTGCGGGGGACAGACTGACACTAACTGCTCAAATTGCCCAAAGGGGCAATTCCTCCTCAAGCTCCCACAATAGCTCCCACAATAGTTCGTGGAGCGATATACTTCCATCTACTAGTTTAGGGGGTAGCTCCCCCCTTGGTGTGTCCCCTTCTCGGTCGGTCGAGGTCACTATCCAAAAAAATTTACTTGCTGAGAGTAACCATGAGCCCAAATTGACCTCTGACCAACCCACCGAGGAAGTGCCCTTGGATAGGGGGTGTGGGTGTACCCAAGTACTGGCGGAACTGGCCATCATCAAGGATCTGTTATACACTTTGCTAGAGGCTCAAAGGAAGGGAGATGGAACTGTTCAAGTGGAGGAGCCCATGATCAACACCCCAGTTGACGAAGGGCACTCGTGCCCACTCCTGGAAAGTCCCTCAGATTGTCTTCCTGTAGAGGTCCCTCTGGTTTTGTCCACCCTCAACGGGACTGCCGTTGACCTAATACAGACACAGGCCTCTGCCCCCATGGTCTCCGACTGTATCGAACCCAAAGCCCAGGGTCCATGGAAGTCGGGGGCTCAACTCAAGTTGCTGGAATCAGGAAGTCCCAATCATACAATAGTCTTTCTTCAGGGGGTGCCCAAACTGGCAGCAGACAAGCCAGAGCCAAGGGACGCTTTACTTAACAAATGCCTATTCTGGCTAAATACCACTGGAGGCTGCCCGTTTGTACGTAGAGAGGCTTTGGCGGGGTGCAGCAGAATTACCAGCATGAGCAAAAACTCCCTGGACAGCATTAAATTGACTTTTTGGGACCATAGTATAGCACACAGGGTTTGGGGAGGTTGTGGTCGGGCTGGCAAGTTATCGAAGAGTGGGATTTCAATCAGTATGCCCCCTTTCCTCAGCCCTGTCACCCCTGTTAGATCTGCCATAGTAAAGACTGGGGTCTTCCCTAGTAACAGCCTCCTTTCAGGTGCTAATTTGACTGCCTTAGGCCTGAGGCGCCATGGGTGTTGGAGGAGGCATGGGGATGGTGGGACCTGATTTTGGACCTAAAGATCTGCTTATGGTTTCCATTGGAGGGGTGGATTGCTCGTACTGCCCTGTTGTCTTCTCTGTGGTTGATTTTATGCAATGCTGTATCAGAACCGCATTCTTATTCTTAGAAATGTTTTTGTAGGATGTACTTTGATGGTCATTTTTTTTGGTCGAATAAAGTTGTTTGACTGACTGGCTAATGAGAAAGCTGTTCTAAACAGCAAAGCTTCATATGGGTGTGAACATATCTCTTCCAGGAAGCCTGTTATTTTGACTAGTTTTCAGAAGTCTAGCGGGTGTATTTTGTCTATTTGCGGCTCTTCCACTTTCCCCCAGCCTTTTAAAGCATATGAAATTAGGGAAGTCCGGGTGGGGTCTGAGTCTCCCTGTAATTTTGACAAATAAGCCAAGGCTGTCAGGTGTCTTTTCGCCCATTGAAATTGCATGCTGAGGTGCTTCTTTTGTTTGTTGGCTACCTGTTTCCTGCCTGCCCTGTCCTGGGTACTTAGCACCTCCTTGGTGCGCAGGCCAAGGTGTTGCTCACACCTTGTCCTTTCTCCTGCCTGGCTCCAGGAATCTTTGTGACAGTCAAGAAGCGTGGAAGGATAGGGAGAGGGGGTTGCACACGGTTGTCCTGCCCCCTCTCCCTATCCTATCTACCATGGGGCACAGGTTACTGGCCCCGTTTTGGAGCTGCATGGTTCCCCATGCGCAGTGCTGGCTATAACACTGCTACTGCAACAATTAGCCTTGCCATGTGTTGCCTGGGCCCTTCTATCCCCAGACTATGCTTAAAGATGATTACACTTTATTTTGCACATTTAATGTGATAATATACTTTCAGTTGTGTGTCAGCAGGAAAGGGCGGGGAGACCAAAATATAACGATATGCCAGTGAGAAATAGTTTTTTCCAGTTCCCTTTCAGCCTTGGAAATATTCAATCAGTCTGGTGCAATGACAATGGGAGCAAAGGAGTAACCCACTTTGGTTTACTGCCCATCTTTTGTAATAATATGCAGAAGCAAAGCCCTTGAGGTGGGTCATAAGGGCTGAGATTTACCAGCAATTGCCTTAAGCACACCTTATTCTGTATTCCTGCAGTAATTGTAGTTTTAGACTAAAAAGCCAGATGCAGAAGTAATTGAATTCAATTGATGAAAACAGCTGGTTTAGCATTTCAATCTGATATTGGCTAATTTGCGTTCTCTTTAAACCTCCCAGTGGTTTATAAATGTATGGTTGTTTCCTGCTCTTGGTTGTTGTTTGATGAAAGCATGCAGTTTGTTGTTATGGATGATGCACATGCACACAAGAGACAGAATACCTTTAATGAGTAAACATCACTCATAGTTCATAGACATCAACCATTAATCAATCACCTAATAGTATGCACTCAGCAAGGGACAGTGTGCTTTGATCTTAAACAGACATCACTCCCAGTTTAGCTTCAAATAATATGTAGTCAAAAACAGTTTGTTTAACAGGAGAAATATCACCAACAGGCGTTGAGTACAGGGGGCGAACATGGGCAACTTCTCACTGAGTTCTTTGGTGATGGGGGAAGGAACATCACTTTGCCACCATAGATACCCTGCTTCACTCTGAGCATCACAGGCCTGGCACTGGACTGGTTGACCTCCTTCCTCTCCAACCGACCTTCCCAGGTTGAACCTGGCACTTTTCTCTCTCCTATCACTCTCTACACCTGTGGTATCCCTCAACCCTCCATCCTCTCGCCATGGCTTTTCAACATCTACCTTCCCCCTTTGGTCCACTTGATCTCTTCCTTCTCTCCTCACTTTCAGTGTTATGCAGATGGCACGCAGCTCTCCTTCAAGCTTCCCTCCTATTCCTCCTCTCTCATCCCTGACTGTCTGACTGCTATTCAGTGATGGTGTGCTGCCAATTATCTTTGCCTTAATGCCAGTAAGACTGAGATCCTTCTTATTGGAACCCCAGCTCCCACTTTCAATCTCTTCCTCTGGCCGCTATCTATGGGTCCCCACCCCTCACTCTCTTGTGAGGCAACAAACCTTGGTGTCATCTTTGATGCCTCTCTCTCTCCCTCTCTCCTCACACCGCGGACATTGCCAAGAAGGCCGACTATCAGCTGCACCTCTTTCGAGGTAGTCTCCCTTTCCTTACCTTCCCCCAGAAACTCAGTGTCTCCAGAGCTCTGGTCCTCTCTAAGCTTTGCTATTGTAATAGCCTCTTCCTCAGTCTTCTTTTTTCCTCCCTTCGTCACCTTCAACTAATCCAGAATTGCACTGCAATACTTATTCTTGGCCACAAGCCCAGGGACCACATCTCTCCAACCCTAATTTCTCTCCATTGTCTCCCAGTTGCGTCCAGGGTCAAATTCAAGACCCTCTGATTCATCCACAAGGCCTTCTGGGGCTTGGGACCCCACTACATCCAACTCTCTCTCCCTAAATACCTCCCTTGTAGAGCTCTTTGGTCTGCTAACTCCAAGTCTCTGTGAATCAGAAGCTTCTCTAAGCATAGAGTGGGAGGAAGATGTCTCTCCTCCACAGGACCTTCCCTCTAGAATGGTCTCCCTGCCCCTCGTTGGATCTCTTTAAGTTCCAGAAGCTCCTCAAGACCATCCTTTTCTCCCCCTCCTTCACTCTCTCCTCCCCTAACACCATATTCTTTCTCATCGACTAGCTGCCGGGTTCCCTCTGAGTACTACAGGACTCAAGGCCTCCCACCCCCTGCCCAGCCCCCCTTCCCGGCACTTCCCTGCATTTCCTTGCACTTGCCCTCAGTCTTTCATTTAGCACTTGCACCTCGCATCGTCACCCTTTTCCCATCCCACCTTAGCACTTGTTTTGCGCAGACCGGCACTCCCCCACCTACTCACACTTCTTTTCTGCACTTGCATGACCAGAATGTCACAAGGCTTAGTAGGACCGTTTTAGTATCTTTCTCCTCTGTTGCCTCTCTTTTTCTGTCTTGTGGCACCTTGAAACACTAGTTGTCTTACAGGGGCCTTACACATATCCAATAAAATAAAATAAAAAAATAAATAAAGATATGTTTATAAGTTTCCCTTTCTGACTGCATTTCCAGAATAAATCTGCGTACAGTGTCAGTGTCGCTGGTGATGAAACACTACTGGCTTTAAAATCATGTACACTGTTGGTAATGCAGTAATTTCAAGCACATTCATCGATCCACATCTGAGGTTGAATTGTTCAAAAGTAGAGTGACATGTCGTAAAGTAGAAAGCAACCAATATAGCTCAGCTTGTAGAGCAAATGGTGATAAGATGCCATATGTTTAAATCAGCCTGTAAATCATATGGATTTTTGCTACTGCTTCTAGAAAATATATACTGTAAAATGTACCCTCACCAGGGGAAGGACCAGCCTGGTCACTTCCTCATATCATCAGGGTGTGAGAATGTCTATCCCCTATGTGAAAATTAAAGGTTGACACCTTGGAACCCACAGCTCAATTTCCAAATAGCTACGTTCAGCACATTAGAAGCATTTAATTTAGAACAAGCCGTTTGACAAGCCATTAACATCTTTAAAAGTATACTGTGGGATGAAAGACTCAAAAGGAAGCGGAACCAGAACGGCAGAGGTATTGTGTGAGTATTCCAAAAAAATAAGCCAAGATTAAAGAAATCAACTTGTGGCTTTAGATGCAAGCAACATATTCCACTTTGAAATTGCCTTTTTTGTTGTTTCATATTTAAAATTGTAAGCAGCTCATTCACCAAACAGTTTGACCAGCATGTTGGAAGCCTGCTTTTATTATAGATGCCCTACACTCAAATTGTATTCATGGCCCATCTATTTTTTTTTTGTTGTGTCTGCTTCAGGCCAAAAAAAGGAAAGCTAAGCAAACAAAGCGACTGTTAAAGCATGATTGCTAGCTGGCCAAAGGAACCGCTTTAAGGCTGCTGAAGCCTTAGCCATAGGTGGTGTTGGGGAGAGCACCATTTAGGGCCAAAGCATTAAAAAGGAAAGGCAATTGCTCCACTTTACCCCCCAGGACTCCTATGCTTAGGATATAGCAAGAGACACGTTATGTGGAAGGGGGTGATTTGGGGGTCCATAGGTCTGAGAGGGACACGGATGGATTGCTTGAATTCAATATAGCAATTAAGTGGGGAACAAGCAAATGTTGGTCTTTTGTCCAGGCACGGGGGCAGCATTTGCCAGGCACTACCTAGCCATAAGATGGCAACAGCTAGACAAGTGTTTGTTTACCTGTGCATATGATGTCAGTCCCTGGACAATGTGTATCTAATACCTATGTTCAAGCCAAAACTATTGGCTTTGACAATGGTTGTTTTTGTAAAATGTCTTCAGTGCAACCAACAGATGCAAGGACAGGCCTATTATTCATAAATCAAATGGATGTGGGCACACTTGTTTAAGACATGTATATGCACTCTCAGAAAACGAGTTGGAAAAATATGTGCAGGCCCTAAACAGCAAGTTTGATGCTCCCGCATGACATAGCTAGTTTATAGAGATTCCAGGAAGGAGTGTTTAAAATGGTGAGGGCCAGGCCGGAAATGAGAATGAACATAGGGTTTAGCATGGCCCTGGGTGCTTCACTGGTGAGTAAATAACCATACAGCGATGATAGGCTGTGTGTCCATGTGACTGATTGCCATTTGGCAAGCCTATAGAAGCCCTGCCTTTTTTGATTTTTATTAAATTAAAACATGTATATGGATAATTCAATCTTTGAATGGGTAATCTGCCAATCAGATTCCCGTTCATAAAATCCATGCCAAAAGCATAGTGTACACCGGGACCCTGCTGCACCAATAGCCGAATCTGCAGCACCTGGCCTCAGTGCCATGGAGCAGGTTCAGAGGTCACAGTTGCCCATTTGACAGCTGCAGTGACATCCACGTCTCTGCAGTGCAGGAGCTGCATTTAGGATACTCACCACTGTCCCAAAAAATACACAACTTTGAGTATGTTATCCTTATGGCACATACAACCTTAAATATAAACCATACCTGAGTTTAAGGTATGGTGGACAATATCTCCCAAAACTATTCAAGCCGCATCAATTTAATTTTGCATATGTGTCAGCCCTTTAAGCCCAGTTCAACTGTATAAGGGTTTTGTGCAGTCTCCCTGTAAAGACTGAAGGGGGATATCTGTACTTCTGCCCTATTCTTTGGTTTGGACAGAGGCACAGAGCACCCCAGCCAAGGTTCTCTATATGGTACCTTGGATGAGCAACCAAGGCTTAAGCTCTCAGGACGGTGATGCAGGCAGTTCTTAAGTACAGTAAGTCCCCAAACCCCCACAACGGAATGCCCACAAACTAGGTTAGGTGAAAACACAGCTTCTTTATATACAATATGGTTCAGATAATTATATACACTTAAATAATACACTTTGTACTCAAGCAATTCTATTCAAATAATGGCAAATATATTACACGGCCCGCGGTAGCGGCCGTGTAGTTATGGTTAAGTTGCAAAATCCATAGGAAGACCACTTTTTTGGGAGGCTTATAACTTCGATCCCCCTCGACGAATCCTCACCAACCTTTGCAAAAACAGTATATGGCCAGCTCGTAATTATCTTGCCAAGTTTGGTGAGGTTTTGTCAAGGGGGGCAAAGTTAAACTCTAAACTGCCTTCGGTCCTTGTCCCAGTCACTGATCCCCTGGAACCCCTCTGCACTACGGGACTGTCTCTGTATCCCTACAGCCCCCCCCCTTCCCCAGCACTTGCTCTGCACTTACCTTGCACTTGCCACTAGCTGGCCCTTTTTATTTATTACTTACGCCACTTACCTTTACTGCACTTCCCCCCTCCCCTTCCCCTTGCACTTTTCCCCCCTCCCCCACCCCTGCACTTGCGCGATCTGAATGACACCTGGCCTAGTAGGATCGTTTGTTTTTGTCTCCCCCTGTTCCTCCACTCCCTGCCTCGTCGCGCCTTGAAACACCTGTGTATAGGCGCGTTACAAATACCATATCATATCATATCATAAATGGGGGGGTCCCAAAAATATTTTTTTTTCCATAGACTGAATGGAGAAAAACGTTGTGCACGCCTACAGCCCAAACCGCTGGATGGATTTTCACCAAATTTGTGTCATGATGCCTACTCCCGGGAAACCAGTTCAGGACCAGCGTCCCCGAAAGTAGACATCATGTCCCCAGGGAGGGACCCAGCAACCCCTTATAGGGGCTCTTTGGACATTGTCCTGGCGCCTTTGGCGTCAGGCTCATAGAAGGCATCAGTCCTGGCACCATAGGCGCCAGGCTCATTATGGGAGTGCTTGGATGGACTTACCTGATGCAGACCATGCTGCCGGATCCAGACCTCCTTGAGGTCTGAAAGAGACTATTTTACCTATGGGACTAATTTACCACTCGGGCGTGGCTGAGGAAGAATACTTACCTGGAACTACTTTGGGGGCTATTTAAACCACGCCCAGACAGCAGCTACCGCTTCGCGTTGTTCTGCATCTAGCAGCTGGACGCTCACCGTGTCTGCTCCAGCATCCTGGCTCCAGCCACGCCCGCCTGCAACCTGGAACTCCTGAAAATGAAGAAAAGGAGAGAAAGGTGAATAATTGAACTTACCCTACCTCCATCCGGAGTCCGGAACCATCACTCCGACGATCCTGAGAAAAGACATTATTTTTAGAAGCGCATCGCATAGCTCGCTGCAGCGCCGCGTTCCACTCACCTTCACAAGGCGCCCTCGGGCTCTTCAGCGACCATTGGCACCATCCGTCGCCTTTCAGTGCCTAAGGAGAAAAAGTGACAAAACAAAGGTGAGCGAAGGAACAGATTGAGGAAGGCCTGATTCTTCCACCTTAAGACTTACCTGATTATTGTTGGGACAATCTTTCCTCACCTCGGGTCGGCGCCGCTTCCTTGGCACTTCCGTACCCCGGCCCCTAAGGGGAAAAAGACACACGCATTAGTGGGTGAAAGCAAGATCACTAAGGGAACCATTCATCAAAAAGACTCACCAGAGTTTACCTTCGGCGAATCCATTCCTCAACGCGGATTCTTCATCCTGCATCTGAAATAGAGAAAAGGACAACGGACAATTAAGGCTTGAACTTTTGCAACTGAATACTTACGCCCTCATATCGGAAAAGTCAAGCAGAGTTGAATATTCACCAAACCCGAGATCCAGTGAAGTAACTGGAAATCAACGCGCCCCTGCATCGGAAGCAGGATGGAGAGCTCGTCCTTTCAGACTCTAAGGTGAGACTCTACGTGGAATCGCGGAGGGGGTCCGAGGAGTGTAAGAGGGGGAAGGGGGGGAATCCGACACAATATCCAGAAGACAGTTACTCCCCTTTTCCATCTACAGAAGGATTCTTCTACGGGCCAGACAGGCGAGGTTTGGGGGTCCGGTCCAGTCCGTCTTCCGAGTCCTGCGCATCACCTTAGAAGAGGTCATAGCAGACAGACCAGCTGGCCCAGCTTTTGGGGGAATTACGGGCTGAAGTTCATTCCGCTCGCCAGGAGACGAATGCCCTCAGGAGAGAGTTAATTGTATCTAAAGAACGAACTGATGATCTTGCCAGACAGCTATTACAAGGTCAGGCTGGTCAAACTCCTTTACCAGGTTCTGGGGGTAATTCTGCCCCAGTGGTTTCAAATAACCCCGTGCAAATTAATCCACCTGGAAATATGCCACTGGCCCCACCGGAGCGTTTTGCCGGGGACCCCAAAATGTTCGCCGTATTCATGAATCAATGCCGATTGCACTTCCTCTGCAGACCGGGGGCCTTCCCTAACGACCAAACCAAGGTCGCTTTTGTACTATCATATCTCAGCGGCAGTGCTGCGGATTGGTCAGTTCCACTGGTAACTCAAGATGACCCAATTCTTCGGAACTTTCAAGCCTTCCAGACAAGCATGGAAAGACTTTTTGCGCCGCATTCTCAGGGACAGGCCCTGGACAACAAGCTTCTATCCCTACGACAGGGTAACCTGGACCTCTTAGCCTATATAGTGACCTTCAATAAGTTAATTGTGGAGACTGGATGGCCGGAGGATAAAAGAATCACTTTATTCCATCAAGGTCTACGTGGAGAACTTAAGGATGTCCTGGCCCAGGTCGTAAATCCACCCCAAGACTGCTCTGAATATATAGACTTGGTGGTCCAATTAGATCACAGACTTCAAAAGAGAAAGGCAGATCGGTCCAAGTTTGAGACCCGGGTTTTGGTCAAAACCCATGTTAACCCCAAGGGTACCGATGTTACTGAACCTATGCAAATTGGAGGGTTTAAAGGATCTTTAAATCAAAAAGAGCGTGAACGAAGACGGCAAATGCAATTATGCCTTTATTGTGGGGCTTCTGCACACTTTTTACGAGATTGCCCTATAAAACCGTCTAAGAAGGCGGTACGAGTCGCTGATAAGAACCTGATGGAATCTGAGTCGGGAAACGACCACGCCCGACAAGCGTAGGTGTCCGCTTGCCGAGCTTAAAAACTAACTCTCTGACCTCGCATTTCATCATGCCAATGGTCCTCGTAAATCCGAAGCAGCCTGGGCGGTTACATGCCATTAAGGCATACATCGATAGTGGGGCTGTAGGAAACTATGTGGATCGTGAATTGGCTTCCAGGATCAACCTCCCTCTTTGCCCTAAAACCAGTAAGGATGTCATCACCACAGTGGATGGAACCGAAATCGCCTCTGGGCCGGTAACACACTCCACTACTGAAGTGACATTGTTGGGTCAAGACGGACATCGGGAGGCAATTGTGTTTGATGTAATCAAGGCTCCGCAATTTCAAGTAATTCTAGGAATCCCTTGTATGGAAACACATAATCCTCGAATTGACTGGCGAGCAAAGAGGATAACCTTTCCAGATTGTGCACAAACCTGTTATCCAAGAAATCCAAATATTGGCCTAGCTACAGTAACCCCTGTCATTTTGCAAATACCGCCAGAATACCAAGAATTTCAAGACGCCTTCCAAAAGGAACAGGCCAACACTCTACCGCCTCACAGGTCGTACGATTGCCAGATCGATCTATTGCCCGGTGCACAACCCCCTTGCAGCAAGATCTATGCCCTTACCGAACCCGAGAATCTTCATTTACGACAATATCTAGATCAGTACCTAGCCAATGGTTTTATTCGCCCGTCTAAGTCTCCTGCATCCTCGGCTTTATTCATCGTGCCTAAAAAGGCGACCTCAGAACTTGTATTGACTACCGCGCATTGAACCAGATAACTGTTAAAAACCGATACCCTTTGCCTCTGATCCCTGAACTCCTTGACCAGGTGAAGGATGCCTGCATATACACCAAGTTAGCTCTCCGGGGGGCCTACCATCTGGTGCGAATAAGGGAAGGCGATGAATGGAAAACTGCCTTCCGCACCAAATATGGGCTATTCGAGTACCAGGTGATGCCTTTCGGATTGTACAATGCACCGGCTGCCTTCCAATACTTCATGAACAATGTCTTTCGGGAACTCATTGACGTTTGTGTTGTCATATATATCGATGACATTCTTGTGTACTCCTCTTCGGAATCTGATCATAGAAAACATGTCAGGGCAGTTCTCGAGAAATTGCGCCAACACAAACTATTTGCTAAACCTGAAAAATGTGTTTTCCATGCCACAGAAGTCGAGTTTCTTGGTTTCATCCTGACACCTAAAGGAGTCCGCATGGACTCACGAAAAGTGGATGCTATCCTCAAATGGGCATCGCCTAGCTCCGTGAAAGGTGTTCAAAGCATGCTTGGCTTTGCCAATTTTTATCGCAGGTTTATCCCGAAATTTTCTCATGTGGTTCAACCCATCACTGCGCTCTTAAGGAAAAATAAACGTTTCGAATGGTCTGAAGAAGCCGAGCAGGCCTTTCAGGAACTAAAAGCTAAATTTACCTCTGCACCTGTATTGAAGCACCCGCGCCCAGATCTCCCTTATGTCGTCGAAACTGACGTATCCAGCCTAGCCATGGGAGCTGTCCTGTCTCAAAGAGATCCCAAAACTAACCAACTGCATCCCGTTGCATTTTGGTCCAGAAAATTCTCGGCACCCGAGGTTAACTACGCAATCACTGACAAAGAACTGTTAGCCATTAAATCCGCCTTTAAAGCCTGGCAGCATTATCTACTTGGCGCTAGACATACCATCACGGTGATCACCGACCACCGGAAATTACAGTATTTAAAGACCGCCAAGGCTCAATCATCTCGACAGCTCAGTTGGGCTTTGTTTTTTGCGGAATTCGATTTTGTAATCACCTACCGTCCTGGCTGTAAGAATGGCAAAGCGGACGCTCTATCCCGAATAGGAATGGGAGAAACTGATACTAACTCAGAACCTGTACAGATAATTCCCGAACAGAGAATTTTGGGCATGACTTCTTTACAAACGCTTGAAGACATTCAAGATAGAGTTAAACAACTCCTGGACCCTACAGACTTACAGGATTGGGTACAAAAGGGATCTGACTTTACTATAAATAATGATTTACCTTATTTCCAAGGGCGCTTATTTCTGCCACACAAGGAATTACAAGAGCTTGTTATTTCTCGTTATCATGATACACTAATAGAGGGGCACCCCGGTATTGCCAAGACGGAAGAAAAGGTGAAATGACAATTCTGGTGGCCTTCTTGGCGAAAAGATGTTAAATCATTTGTGATGTCCTGTGGTGTTTGCTCCCAAAATAAAGGCCAAAAGAAAAGACCAGCCGGTCTCCTTCAACTTTTAGACATTCCACCAGCACCTTGGCACACCCTGTCATTGGATTTTATTACGGAGTTACCTCCTTGTTCAGGATATAACACTATTCTTGTTATTGTGGATTTATTTTCCAAAATGGCCCACTTCATTCCATTGAAAGGTTTACCTTCAGCTTCAGTTCTAGCCAAAGAATTCCTTGAAAATATTGTTCGTTTACATGGATTCCCGTCTGTACTAATCTCAGACCGGGGAAGCCAATTCATTTCCCACTTTTGTCGTAGATGTTGTCAATTGGCACAAATCGATGTAAGATTATCGACTAGTCACCACCCTCAGACCGATGGTCAAACTGAGAGGACAAATCAGACCCTTGAGCAATATTTACGGTGTATGTTGCAGCAATCTGAAAGTAACTGGAAAGACATTCTTTGGATAGCCGAATATGCATATAATAATTCGGTACACTCTGGAACTGGGCAAAGTCCTTTTTATACTTTATATAGGCATCACCTTCGAACCTCAGACCTCGATTCGCCTCAAGGCCTCGGAATGCCCGCAGTGGACCATCTGCATTCTACAATTACCCAAGCCTTCAAAGAAGCAACTACACATTTACAACAAGCCAAGAGAAAATACAAGAAGAATGCTGACCTGCATCGGAGTGAAGCACCTCAGTACCAGATTGGGGACCAAGTATGGCTGGCTACCAGGCACTTATCGCTCAAGGGAACTCGAACTTTTAATCCAAAATATCTGGGGCCTTACTCCATTACGGCCATAATCAATCCAGCGGCCGTTAAACTTGATTTACCAGCTAACATGCGAATTCACCCTGTTTTTCATGTGTCACTTTTGAAACCAGTGCAACCTGGAACCAGACTAATCAAGCCTCCAGAACCCATTCAAATAGATGGAGAACCTGAATTCGAGATGAAGAACATTTTAGATTCAAAGATGTTAAGGTCAAAACTTTTCTATCTAATCGATTGGAAGGGATACGGCCCTCAGGAGAGGTCCTGGGAACCCAGTGACCATGTACATGCACCTCGATTAATTAAGAAATTCCACCGGATCTTCCCAAACAAACCAAAACCCCCGGAGGGAACAATCTTGGGAGGGGCCTTGGGGGAGAGTGCTGTCATGATGCCTACTCCTGGGAAGCCAGTTCAGGACCAGCGTCCCCGAAAGCAGACATCATGTCCCGAGGGAGGGACCCAGCAACCCCTTATAGGGGCTCTTTGGACATTGTCCTGGCGCCTTTGGTGCCAGGCTCATAGAAGGCATCAGTCCTGGCACCATAGGCGCCAGTCTCATTATGGGAGGGCTTGGATGGACTTACCTGATGCAGACCATGCTGCCGGATCCAGACCTCCTTGAGGTCTGAAAGGGACTATTTTACCTATGGGACTATTTTACCACTCGGGCGTGGCTGAGGAAGAATACTTACCTGGAACTACTTTGGGGGCTATTTAAACCACGCCCAGACAGCAGCTCACGCTTCGGGTTGTTCTGCATCTAGCAGCTGGACGCTCACCGTGTCTGCTCCGGCATCCTGGCTCCAGCCACGCCCGCCTGCAACCTGGAAAACCTGAAAAGGAAGGAAAGGAGAGAAAGGTGAATAATTGAACTTACCCTTCCTCCATCTGGAGTCCGGAACCATCACTCCGACGATCCTGAGAAAAGACATTATTTTTAGAAGCGCATCTCATTGCTCGCTGCAGCGCCGCATTCTACTCACCTTCACGAGGCGCCCTCGGGCTCTTCAGCGACCATTGGCACCATCCGTCACCTTTCAGCGCCTAAGGAGAAAAAGTGACAAAACAAAGGTGAGCGAAGGAACAGATTGAGGAAGGCCTGATTCTTCCACCTTAAGACTTACCTGATTATTGTTGGGACAATCTTTCCTCACCTCGGGTCGGCGCCGCTTCCTTGGCACTTCCGTACCCCGGCCCCTAAGGGGAAAAAGACACACGCATTAGTGGGTGAAAGCAAGATCACTAAGGGAACCATCCATCAAAAAGACTCACCACAGTTTACCTTCGGCGAATCCATTCCTCAACGCGGATTCTTCATCCTGCATCTGAAATAGAGAAAAGGACAACGGACAATTAAGGCTTGAACTTTTGCAACTGAATACTTACGGCCTCATATCGGAAAAGTCAAGCGGAGTTGAATACTCACCAAACCCGAGATCCAGTGAAGTAACTGGAAATCAACGCGCCCCTGCATTCGAAGCAGGATGGAGAGCTCGTCCTTTCAGACTCTAAGGTGAGACTCTACGTGGAATCGCGGAGGGGGTTCGAGGAGTGTAAGAGCGGGAAGGGGGGGAATCGGACACAATATCCAGCAGACAGTTACTCCCCTTTTCCATTTACAGAAGGATTCTTCTACGGGCCAGACAGGCGAGGTTTGGGGGTCCGGTCCAGTCCGTCTTCCGAGTCATGCCCATCACCTTAGAAGAGGTCATAGCAGTCCAGAACAGGTCGGCGCCTCCGTGGGAATCAGGTGAGCGTTACAGAACGCGAAGCCTACCTACAATTTCCCACCCGGGTGCTATGGAGACTTCTGGGACAGACCAGCTGGCCCAGCTTTTGGGGGAATTACGGGCTTAAGTTCATTCCGCTCGCCAGGAGACGAATGCCCTCAGGAGAGAGTTAATTGTATCTAAAGAACAAACTGATGATCTTGCCAGGCAGCTATTACAAGGTCAGGCTGGTCAAACTCCTTTAACAGGTTCTGGGGGTAATTCCGCCCTAGTGGTTTCAAATAACCCTGTGCAAATTAATCTACCTGGAAATATGCCACTGGCCCCACCGGAGCGTTTTGCCGGGGACCCCAAAAGGTTCGCCGTATTCATGAATCAATGCCGATTGCACTTCCTCTGCAGACCTGGGGCCTTCCCTAACGACCAAACCAAGGTCGCTTTTGTACTATCATATCTCAGCGGCAGTGCTGCGGATTGGTCAGTTCCACTGGTAACTCAAGATGACCCAATTCTTCGGAACTTTCAAGCCTTCCAGACAAGCATGGAAAGACTTTTTGCGCGGCATACTCAGGGACAGGCCCTGGACAACAAGCTTCTATCCCTACGACAGGGTAACCTGGACCTCTTAGCCTATATCGCGACCTTCAATAAGTTAATTGTGGAGACTGGATGGCCGGAGGATAAAAGAATCACTTTATTCCATCGAGGTCTACGTGGAGAATTTAAGGATGTCCTGGCCCAGGTCATAAATCCACCCCAAGACTGCTCTGAATATATAGACTTGGTGGTCCAATTAGATCACAGACTTCAAAACAGAAAGGCAGATCGGTCCAAGTTTGAGACCCGGGTTTTGGTCAAAACCCATGTTAACCCCAAGGGTACCGATGTTACTGAACCTATGCAAATTGGAGGGTTTAAAGGACCTTTAACTCAAAAAGAGCTTGAACGAAGACGGCAAATGCAATTATGCCTTTATTGTGGGGCTTCTGGACACTTTTTACGAGATTGCCCTATAAAACCGTCTAAGAAGGCGGTAGGAGTCGCTGATAAGAACCTGATGGAATCTGAGTCGGGAAACGACCACGCCCGACAAGCGTAGGAGTCCGCTTGCCGAGCTTAAAAACTAACTCTCTGACCTCGCATTTCATCATGCCAATGGTCCTCGTAAATCCGAAGCAGCCTGGGCGGTTACATGCCATTAAGGCATACATCGATAGTGGGGCTATAGGAAACTATGTGGATCGTGAATTGGCTTCCAGGATCAACCTCCCTCTTTGCCCTAAAACCAGTAAGGATGTCATCACCACAGTGGATGGAACCGAAATCGCCTCTGGGCCGGTAACACACTCCACTACTGAAGTGACATTGTTGGGTCAAGACGGACATCGGGAGGCAATTGTGTTTGATGTAATCAAGGCTCTGCAATTTCAAGTAATTCTAGGAATCCCTTGGTTGGAAACACATAATCCTCGAATTGACTGGCGAGCAAAGAGGATAACCTTTCCAGGTTGTGCACAAACCTGGTATCCAAGAAATCCAAATATTGGCCTAGCTACAGTAACCCCTGTCATTTTGCAAATACCGCCAGAATACCAAGAATTTCAAGACGCCTTCCAAAAGGAACAGGCCAACACTCTACCGCCTCACAGGTCGTACGATTGCCAGATCGATCTATTGCCCAGTGCACAACCCCCTTGCAGCAGGATCTATGCCCTTAGCGAACCCGAGAATCTTCATTTACGACAATATCTAGATCAGTACCTAGCCAATGGTTTTATTCGCCCGTCTAAATCTCCTGCATCCTCAGCTTTATTCTTCGTGCCTAAAAAAGAAGGCGACCTCAGAACTTGTATTGACTACCGCGCATTGAACCAGATAACTGTTAAAAACCGATACCCTTTGCCTCTGATCCCTGAACTCCTTGACCAGGTGAAGGATGCCTGCATATACACCAAGTTAGATCTCCGGGGGGCCTACCATCTGGTGCGAATAAGGGAAGGCGATGAATGGAAAACTGCCTTCCGCACCAAATATGGGCTATTCTAGTACCAGGTGATGCCTTTCAGATTGTACAATGCACCGGTTGTCTTCCAATACTTCATGAACAATGTCTTTTGGGAACTCATCGACGTTTGTGTTGTCGTATATATCGATGACATTCTTGTGTACTCCTCTTCGGAATCTGATCATAGAAAACATGTCAGGGCAGTTCTCGAGAAATTGCGCCAACACAAACTATTTGCTAAACTTGAAAAATGTGTTTTCCATGCCACAGAAGTCGAGTTTCTTGGTTTCATCCTGACACCTAAAGGAGTCCGCATGGACTCACGAAACGTGGATGCTATCCTCAAATGGCCATCGCCTAGCTCCGTGAAAGGTGTTCAAAGCATGCTTGGCTTTGCCAATTTTTATCGCAGGTTTATCCCTGAATTTTCTCATGTGGTTCAACCCATCACTGCGCTCTTAAGGAAAAATAAACGTTTCGAATGGTCTGAAGAAGCCGAGCAGGCCTTTCAGGAACTAAAAGCTAAATTTACCTCCACACCTGTATTGAAGCACCCGCGCCCAGATCTCCCTTATGTCGTCGAAACTGACGCATCCAGCCTAGCCATGGGACCTGTCCTGTCTCAAAGAGATCCCAAAACTAACCAACTGCATCCCGTTGCATTTTGGTCCAGAAAATTCTCGGCACCCGAGGTTAACTACGCAATCACTGACAAAGAACTGTTAGCCATTAAATCCGCCTTTAAAGCCTGGCGGCATTATCTACTTGGCGCTAGACATGCCATCACGGTGATCACCGACCACCGGAAATTACAGTATATAAAGACCGCCAAGGCTCAATCATCTCGACAGCTCCGTTGGGCTTTGTTTTTTGTGGAATTCGATTTTGTAATCACCTACCGTCCTGGCTGTAAGAATGGCAAAGCGGACGCTCTATCCCGAATAGGAATGGGAGAAACTGATACTAACTCGGAACCTGTACCGATAATTCCCGAACAGAGAATTTTGGGCATGACTTCTTTACAAACGCTTGAAGACATTCAAGATAGAGTTAAACAACTCCTGGACCCTACAGACTTACAGAATTGGGTACAAAAGGGATCTGACTTTACTATAAATAATGATTTACCTTATTTCCAAGGGCGCTTATTTCTGCCACACAAGGAATTACAAGAGCTTGTTATTTCTCGTTATCATGATACACTAATAGAGGGGCACCCCGGTATTGCCAAGACGGAAGAAAAGGTGAAACGACAATTCTGGTGGCCTTCTTGGCGAAAAGATGTTAAATCATTTGTGATGTCCTGTGGTGTTTGCGCCCAAAATAAAGGCCAAAAGAAAAGACCAGCCTGTCTCCTTCAACCTTTAGACATTCCGCCAGCACCTTGGCACACCCTGTCATTGGATTTTATTACGGACTTACCTCCTTGTTCAGGATATAATACTATTCTTGTTATTGTGGATTATTTTCCAAAATGGCCCACTTCATTCCATTGAAAGGTTTACCTTCAGCTTCAGTTCTAGCCAAAGAATTCCTTGAAAATATTGTTTGTTTACATGGATTCCCGTCTGTACTAATCTCAGACCGGGGAAGCCAATTAATTTCCCACTTTTGGCATAGATGTTGTCAATTGGCACAAATCGATGTAAGATTATCGACTAGTCACCACCCTCAGACCGATGGTCAAACAGAGAGGACGAATCAGACCCTTGAGCAATATTTACGGTGTATGTTGCAGCAATCTGAAAGTAACTGGAAAGACATTCTTTGGATAGCCGAATATGCATATAATAATTCGGTACACTCTGGAACTGGGCAAAGTCCTTTTTATACTTTATATGGGCATCACCCTCGAACCTCAGACCTTGATTCGCCTCAAGGCCTCGGAATGCCGCAGTGGACCATCTGCATTCTACAATTACCCAAGCCTTCAAAGAAGCAACTACACATTTACAACAAGCCAAGAGGAAATATAAGAAGAATGCTGACCTGCATCGGAGTGAAGCACCTCATTACCAGATTGGGGACCAAGTATGGCTGGCTAGCAGGCACTTATCGCTCAAGGGACCTCGAACTTTTAATCCAAAATATCTGGGGCCTTACTCCATTACGGCCATAATCAATCCAGCGGCCGTTAAACTTGATTTACCAGCTAACATGCGAATTCACCCTGTTTTTCATGTGTCACTTTTGAAACCAGTGCAACCTGGAACCAGACTAATCAAGCCTCCAGAACCCATTCAAATAGATAGAGAACCTGAATTCGAGGTGAAGAACATTTTAGATTCAAAGATGTTAAGGTCAAAACTTTTCTATCTAATCGATTGGAAGGGATACAGTCCTCCGGAGAGGTCCTGGGAACCCAGTGACCATGTACATGCACCTCGATTAATTAAGAAATTCCACCGGATCTTCCCAAACAAACCAGAACCCCCGGAGGGAACAATCTTGGGAGGGGCCTTGGGGGAGAGTGCTGTCATGATGCCTACTCCCGGGAAGCCAGTTCAGGACCAGCGTCCCCGAAAGCAGACATCATGTCCCCAGGGAGGGACCCAGCAACCCCTTATAGGGGCTCTTTGGACATTGTCCTAGCGCCTTTGGTGCCAGGCTCATAGAAGGCATCAGTCCTGGCACCATAGGTGCCAGGCTCATTATGGGAGTGCTTGGATGGACTTACCTGATGCAGACCATGCTGCCGGATCCAGACCTCCTTGAGGTCTGAAAGGGACTATTTTACCTATGGGACTATTTTACCACTCAGGCATGGCTGAGGAAGAATACTTACCTGGAACTACTTTGGGGGCTATTTAAACCACGCCCAGACAGCAGCTCACGCTTCGCGTTGTTCTGCATCTAGCAGCTGGACGCTCACCGTGTCTGCTCCTGCATCCTGGCTCCAGCCACGCCCGCCTGCAACCTGGAACACCTGAAAAGGAAGGAAAGGAGAGAAAGGTGAATAATTGAACTTACCCTACCTCCATCTGGAGTCCGGAACCATCACTCCGACGATCCTGAGAAAAGACATTATTTTTAGAAGCGCATCGCATCGCTCGCTGCAGCGCCGCATTCCACTCACCTTCACGAGGCGCCCTCGGGCTCTTCAGCGACCATTGGCACCATCCGTCACCTTTCAGCGCCTAAGGAGAAAAAGTGACAAAACAAAGGTGAGCGAAGGAACAGATTGAGGAAGGCCTGATTCTTCCACCTTAAGACTTACCTGATTATTGGTGGGACAATCTTTCCTCACCTCGGGTCGGCGCCGCTTCCTTGGCACTTCCGTACCCCGGCCCCTAAGGGGAAAAAGATACACGCATTAGTGGGTGAAAGCAAGATCACTAAGGGAACCATCCATCAAAAAGACTCACCACAGTTTACCTTCGGCGAATCCATTCCTCAACGCAGATTCTTCATCCTGCATCTGAAATAGAGAAAAGGACAACGGACAATTAAGGCTTGAACTTTTGCAACTGAATACTTACGGCCTCATATCGGAAAAGTCAAGCGGAGTTGAATACTCACCAAACCCGAGATCCAGTGAAGTAACTGGAAATCAACACGCCCCTGCATCGGAAGCAGGATGGAGAGCTCGTCCTTTCAGACTCTAAGGTGAGACTCTACGTGGAATCGCGGAGGGGGTTCGAGGAGTTTAAGAGGGGAAAGGGGGGAATCCAACACAATATCCAGCAGACAGTTAATCCCCTTTTCCATCTACAGAAGGATTCTTCTACGGGCCAGACAGGCGAGGTTTGGGGGTCCGGTCCAGTCCGTCTTCCGAGTCCTGCGCATCACCTTAGAAGAGGTCATAGCAGTCCAGAACAGGTCGGCCCCTCCGTGGGAATCAGGTGAGCATTACAATTTGTAGCAGGAGCGGCGGCTTGGTCCCAAAAGCATGCTTTTGTAAATTATATGAAAATCCATCTAGTAGTTTTTAAAAAAACAGGTAAAATGTAGGTCCCAAAAACTAGTGATATCTGGCTCCGCTCCGCAGTCCCATTTCCCTGTTCACTCCGCGAACAGGACTGCGATTGGTCAGGAGGGCGGCATGATGTGCGTGGATATATGGCGAGTCCGCTGATTGACTGGCAGTAAGCGTGAAGTGTGTCACCATTTTTGGAAACGGCCGCCATTTTGTATCTGACGATAGTGTGGCAGCGAAAGGGGCTTGAAGACATGCTTTGAGGCATCTGGTGGTGGGAAGAGTAGCTGGAAAGAATGGGGGAGTGAAAAATGGTTCATATGATGTATTTGGTTAGGTGGAAGAAGTCGGTGGTGTGTGCGTGGTGTCTGCGAATACTACGGCAGTTCGCGGGTAGCCCCTCAGGCGAGCAGCTTCTGTGGTGACTGCAGGCAGCCTTCATAAGGGTAGGATAGGTCCTGAGGTGAGCAGTTTATGTGGTGACTGCAGACAGGCTTAATTATGGAAGGGGAGTGAATTGCAGATCATATGAGGATGTTTGTATAGGGTGTATAATGCTGTGTTGTGTGTGGTAAACCCCTAGACTTTTGGGTGCATGGCCAGAGTCTGCCCACTGCTTGCATGTACTGCAATAGTATGTGTGCAGAAGTGGATAGGGCCTCTGGCGGCTGGTTTATGTTTGTGGGTTGTGGGCAGTGTGCAGATTGTTGGGTGCATGGCTGGTGGCCGTAGGCTATAGGCCATGCAGCCAAGAGACTAGGCCCTGGCCACAACCATCATGCACAAATATGTGTACAGAATGCAATGCTCAGATTACAAAGAAGTAAGATACCAATAATGGTATACTTACTGTTTGCATTGCTGAGGGTGTATAGTATGTCTAGAAAAGTGTACAGGGACTTAGGTGGCTGGTTTATTGGAGTGAAGAGTGTGGTGACTGCTTGTACATATTGGAATACTATGTGTATAGAAGTGGACAGGGTTTCAGGTTGTTGGCTTATGTGTGTGGTTTGTGACCAGTGTACAGATTGTTGGGTGAATGGATGTGTTATGTTGTGGTGATTGTGACCAGCTACTACAGTGTTGGGTGCATGGCTGGAGATGGTGCAGTCAACAGTTCAGGAGTGTGCCCACTGGGTGAAGCGTTGGAATACTATGTGTACAGAAGTGGACAGGGCTTTAGGTGGATGGTGTATGTGTTTGGGCTGTGGCCACTGGGCAGATTTTTGGGTAGTTTACTGTATTATGATGTATTGGCTGCGGGCAGTTAAAAGAGTCTTGGGTGCAGAGGCGATGTATTGAAGAGTGTGTGCATTGGTTTTAAGTACTATAATTGTATGTGAACTGAAGGGGGTAGAGCTGCAGGCAGCTGTGTTATGTTTGTGAGTTGTGGTAACAGGGCCGATGTTTGCATGCATGGCTGTATTATGTTACGGTGGTTGTGGCCAGGGCCTAGACTCTTGGGTGCATGGCCAGAGCATTTGTCCTGTTGAAAGACAGAAATGTTAGGTTTCGATTTCCAGAAAGAATGCGGGAATAAAAAACATTGAAGCAGGACACTGTTAGGATATTATCGTGCATTTTGCAATGTAAATCGTGTAGTTACATAGAACTTAGTATTAGCTACATGAAGAGATGATTCTACCTTGCACACAGTGCAATGAATAGACGGATGTTAAAAAAACTATTGTAGAATTACGGCCCCTATGTAATATTGTTATGTACATTGTCTTATGAATCAAAGGCACATGTTTGGACAGTGTGTGTGACAGACTGTGTGTGTCAGGTGGCTGAGCATATGTGGGTGGCAGGGCCATGTTAAACACTTTTGGGTCCCTGGGCACGGACATATTTGGGGGCCCCCTCCACCAAACTAAAGGAATTACTTTAAAACTTTAAAAAAGATTATAAGTGGGACATGGTTTTCAAATAGTGTTTCCATTAGATATTAAAAGAGTAAAGCAGAAGTTTAAAACTTTAAAGTAGAGCAGACTTTAAAATATGCTTGCCCGAGTCCTGCACCATGTGGTCCAGTGCACTGTGTATTCTATCCGTTCTAGTGAAATGGCCTACATAAGAAGAAAGATCAAGTAATGGGCTAAATGATGCCACTGGCATGCGAGGAGGCAAATCTTACATAACACAGTACAGTTATGGTTGAGATATTGGTGCATTCTATGTTTGGACTGTGGTCACTGTGGGGATTATTCGGTAGCTTACTGTATTATGATATATTGCTTGTGGGTAGTTATTAAAGGCCTGGGTGCAGAGGCCATTCATCAAAGATTTTGTCCATTGGCTGGAAGTCCTGCAATACTATGTGAACTGAAGTGGATAGGGGTTAGGCGGCTGTGTTATGTTTGTGGTTTGTGGTAAGTGGGTAGATATTTGCATGCATGGCTGTATTATGCTGTGGTGGTTGTGGCCAGGGACTAGAGTATTGATTGCATGGCTGGAGGCTATGGACTGTAGGGAATGCTGTTGGTACAAGCACCACAGTATAATGTACCTATGCATTCAACATTGTGATACTGGTATGTGGATTGCAGAAATATGTGTATAGATTGCAATTTGGAGATTATAAAGAAGTATGATAGCATTCATTGTATAATTACTGTTTGATTGTGGAGGGCCTATGCAGTTTTTGTGCATGGTATGTGGAAATGTAGGAGTAATCGTTGTTTCATTCTCTGTGATAAAAGAAAACATAACATGTTAGGGTAGGTACTTCCCCATTTTATAGTTCATTGCATTGCATTGCATACATTTGTATACTTTGTGGACCCTCATGACTTGTACTTAAGAAGTACCAATGCATTAAACAAGTGTACTGTGCAATGTGCACCACAGTTCCTGTTTATCTTCACATAATCATTGGGTCTGTGGGAGGAAACAAATCCATACAGGATAAAAAAATACCTTCTACATTAATTTGTTGTTATGCTGCACAGTCCGTTTTAGTGACATGTGCACTAGTTACAGCAATGTTTAAGGTGCACTGTTGCAGTAGGAGGAATTGAAATGGTGTGTGATTTGTGTTGCGGAAGTGGTGGTAGTATGGTTGGAGTTAGGTACCAATTTTCGTATTCTATCTGTTTATCTGTTTCCTCTGTTTAGCAGTATTTCTTTATGTGTTTGGTTGTTGCTTATGTTTTGTAAGTATTGTGGCATTGCACTGTGATATTGCAGAATTGTGGGGGCGTTAGATACCTGTTGGCATATTCTAACTGTTGATAGTTTGGAAGTTGTTGAGGGTATGGTTGTAGCACTGTGGTTGCTGAAGGTTTAGTTTGGCAGTTTGAATGCTGCAATTGATATTGAAGTATTATGGTTGCAGTTAGATACCAGTTGGTGTATTCTAACTGTTTACAGTTTCTCATTTTTGCATGGTATTTTTATAAACTTGTGCTTTATTGTTGGTAGATGTACCTTTTTCAATATTGTGAAAATATGTTGCAGCACTATGGATGTACTTAATAATATTTGCGCGTTTCTTGCATTGGTATGGTCATTGTTAGACAGTTGTTGCCTTATTCTAGTAGTTGGTGGTTTCAGAGGTTTCTGGGGACAGTTTTAAACCCTCATAGTCAGGACTTTTTTTAAGTACCATTTAGGAAACAATATTAGTGTGATTTTTCTACACTTAGTGTTCTTGTGACTGTAATCATTGGGAAAAAATGTATAGCAGGCAAACCGATGTATTTGTTGGATAGTTGCTGTATGCTAAATTGTTCCACAGAGTAGAAGGTAATTTTGTTTTTGTAATTATATATGTACTGGTTTGTGTTCGGGAGTAGTTTATTCTAATTTTGTAGATCAGTGAGTACATTCCGGTTTCAAGAATATTAAGGAGGCATTTTCAAGATTTGCTGGTAATCTCTGCCTTGGAGTTATGGAAGTATCTTTGCATTCAAACCATGGACATTACTTTTTAATGTATGCAGTATAGTGACCTGCACTGGTTGTGTTTCCTGTGTGGTAGATTATGGCTACTGTTGTGAAGGTTTTCCTGCCAAGTGATACTTGTCCGCGTGTGAGACTAGTCAGCTTGCAGTTGTTTTTGGTTCCATCTGCATTGCATCTTAAAAGCATTAATATTATGTATTGGCTATGTGATTGTATCTGTAACGTGGAACGATTATCGGAATTGCAAGTAGTACCTAATATGCTATGGTTTGCATTTTGTATGAGTTGCTGAAATGGAATGGATTCACAGTTATGTATATATACATAGACAAAGCGCTCATTAGGGACTAGTTCCTGCATCACATGGTTGCAAAGAGTGCATATATGTTTCCAAATGTAAGAAATCTGGAAGATTTCATTTATAGTTATGTTTTTGCTTTCCAGTACTTGTCATAAGTACATTAGAAATTCCTGTGGATCTTCTTGTGTGTTTACAGTGAATCTCACCATTCCAGCACAGTAGTCCAATTCCTGCCCTATTCCTCACACACTGTAAATGTTCTCAGGATTGTTTGTTGCATTTCTGTGAAGGATTAGCATTTGTAAACACAACTGGTCCAAGCCGTTTAAATAAATGTTTTCAACAATTGGTGGCAATTGGAACAGAACATTGATGGCTACATTTGCATAGTCAGTTGTATTGGAACAATTTACGTTCTGTGTCTGAGTCATTTTATGGAAGTCCACATGCTTTGCTCAAAGAGGTCAGTTGGGTATGTATTTTCCTTTTCAGTACATTTTCTGTGGTTTTGATAGTTGATGGAGTATGAGCTGATTTCAATTTCTTTAGAGGTCCTGGTGGGAGATCATGTATAAGTTCTGATTGCATTAGTTTTCTTTGACAAAGTTTGTGTTTTTGATGAACAGGGCACATTTTGAGATGGGGTGTGTAGAGTGCACGTAGTCTATTGTACCCTATGATGCAAGGAGTGTCAGTGTTGACTTTAGTTGCATGACAATTAACTCGAAATAGTCCTTCAAGTGTACGCAGGTCTGACAGTGCTATGTAAGTCATCCCTTCTTTAAAGACTGTGGTGCCAATATAAATCAATGCTTGATCTAAGGTTAGACCTTGTGATTTATGAATTATGACTGTGTATGCTATTGACAGAGAAAACACATTGTTCTCTGCATACATACATGTCTTTGAAAAGAAGGAATTGGGCTGTTGAGCGGCCTAAAATTTTAACTTCTGAAAGTTTGTGAAAGTGGATGTTGACAAACTGAATGCTATTGTTATGTGGGTATGTCTGGAAGCCAACAACTGTACCAAGTGCTCCATTAACTAAACCTTTCCCCACGTCAAGGTTTCGCTTTAGCATTACTCTACAGTTAAAACACAATGGGCCTCATTACGACCCTGGCGCTAAGGGGTCTGCGCCAGCGTTAGCTGCGCGGACCCCTTACCGCCAACTACGAGTTCCCGGAGCGCCATGGTCATTTTTCCGCCCGCTTTTTGCGGGCGGAAAAATCCATGGCGCTCTGGGACCTTGGTGTTAATTACGCCACCGTATTTTACGGTGGCGTAATTAACTCCTTCCCCACTCCCATTGAGCCCTATGGGGCCGAAATGGGAATGGGGAAGGGTAAATGGGTCAATGGGGACTTACCGCCCCGCCGACCTCGGAATGGGGCGGTAAGTCCGCCATCCGCCATGGCGTAAAGGGACTTTGCGCCATGGCCGGAAAGTCCGTCGATGGCGGAAAAAATCCGCCAGGGTCGTAATGAGGGCCAATGTTATCATTTTCTCCAAACCAGCTGTGTTAGAGATAGAGTTTTCTAATGTATTTAGTCGTGCTATGGCTTGGCTATGGCTTGTTGACAGATAGGTATTGTCAAACCATGTATGTCTAGTTTGTCTGTGGAGTAAATTTGCACTAGTGGTTGCATTTCTTTTTTCAACATTATATCATTGAATTGTGCGCAGCTTGCTAGAGTTGGCATTAAGGATGTACAATTCACATTTTTGTGTGTTAATTGTTCCATGATATCAGTAGCACATGTGTTATGCCTGTATAGCTCATGGATGCGTCTGGTATTTAGGATAGACTGAGCTTCCTTAGATAGTACACCAATCTGAATGGTTTTTAAAATATTGGCGTAGGTGAGGTCTGTAGGCTGATGCATGTTTTCAGTTAGTTCTCTGTATTGGAAATGTTGCAATAGATTTACATTCCCTACGCTTCCAAGAGTATTAGAGCATAGCTTGTGTCCTAAGGTTTTAAAAATAGGTTCACCTTTCACTGGTGTTAATTCAAGGAGATCTCCAAAAACAGTAACATGTTTCCCTCCAAAGAGTTCTTCATAGTCTGTGTTGAGTACCTCTTGCAATCTGAGGTGAATCAAAGCCAACATTAGGTTGGAGACCATGCTCACCTCATCTATTAGGAGCATTTTCATTTGTTTCAAAACTCTGCGTAGCTCGATAGCAGCTTCTGTTGAAAGTTTGTAGTAGTCTCATTTGTTTTGGTGTTCTTCTGGAAGGAGTAGCAATCAGTGGAAAGTGACACCACCTATGTTGCAGGCAGCTAAACCTGTGGGGGTGGTTCCAACAGCTGAAAGCTTGTTGTTTGTTAAGTTGGAGAAATGTACTGATGATTTTTATTAGGAATGTTTTGCCTGAACCAGCCTGACCACTTACATACAGCAGTACTGGTTTATAGTGTTGACAGGTAAGTTTCAGTTTTGTGCTGTATGCCATGTTCAATGTCTTTAGTTACTTCTAGGAAAATGGTACGCTGCTCATTGTTTAGTTGTGATTTCAGTAAATACTAAGTAAATACATTCTGCAGATTGCTCAGACTGACACACGGTGTTCTCTACTTCAGTCATGGCTAATTCTGCCTCATTTGCTATTAGTGGCTGTCCAAGTGGTTCTTGGCTTCCTGTCGGAGAAGGTTGACTGCTGTCAGGAGTGTCTATATTTAGTTGTGCTTGAAGTTCCTCTTCTTGTTGGCGTTCATTGTCCAACATCTTTTACATTGCGTAAAGTTTTATCTGTTATGGGGCTTTCAATTGCATTGAAAACCTCTTCATACGAGGCATGAGTGTGTAATGACTCTTCTTCTTTTCTGTGTGGTTTAAAAAAGTTGCAGTAGGGCCATGTAGTACAGTTCGTTGTGTTGAGGCATTTTTAATGACAGCTTCATATGATTAATCAGGCAGTGTTTGGTAAGTTTTACCAGGCTTCTCTCACAACTTTCAACTATGTATTTACCTTTTTTCTCATCTGGTTTTATGTTATTTTTGTATGAGAAGTTTTGGGCTATGTGGTATAGCACATGGTTTCTAAAGCAGTACCCCTGTTTGGGTAGTATGCGTCCAATAAGTTGTTTTTCAAAATGCCCTGGCTGTTAGGATCGTTTTTGGCTATTGTTTCTATGTCTTGGTACAATTTCAAAACTCTTTTTCTGTTTGCAGCAGGACCAAGGCTTAGCCAGACTATGGGCCTCATTACAACCTTGGTGGAGGACCATGGTGCTATTAGCACCATGGTCCATGCCGCTAAGGTTGCAATTCCGCCATGGTGGATGGTGGAATTACCGCCCCATTCCAAGGTGAGTGGGGCGGTAATTCCCCATTCACCAATGGCCCCGTCCCCATTCCCATTTTTGCCCATAGGGCATAATGGGAATGGGGAAAGGCGATAATTACGGCACCGTAAATTACGGTGCCGTAATTATCGCCAAGGTCCCTTTGCGGCATGGCTTTTAACACCTGCAGAAAGCAGGCGTTAAACAGCCATCCAGCAAAGGGAACCTTGTAATCAGGCGTTAAGGGTCGGCGCCGTTTACGGCGCCGTAAAACACTTAACGCCTGAGTCGGAATGAGGCCCCATGTTTCCAGATTTCCCATATAAGGCAGTGCCGGTTAAAATGTCTGTGGCTTCATAGCAGCCACATTCTCTATGGGAGAGCATTTTTATGCCAAAGCTGTGCAATTTCTGTGACAGCTTTTTGTCTGATGATATGTCAACCCAGAGGTCTTTCAGCTCTGTTGTCTCTGCTTTGGTTAGGTAGGCTGTGACATATTGTGCAACTGCAGTGGAATTGTCTGCAATGTACTGTACATCTATATTTGCATTCCATAGGAGGGTAATGATTGCGTTGTAATCACTGATGTACTTTGATGCTTCGGTTCTTTTTATACAGTATGTGTTCTTAAGAGATTTGCCTTTTACACTGTATCTAACTGAAGATAAGAAGCTGTTTACTTGTCCTGTTGCTGAAACTGGTCTAGGGAAACCAAAGCGGCATTTGGTGTAGTATTTGCCTTTGTTTCTATATTTGCACCAACAATACTTGCCAAACTTGCGTCTTTCAAACTGCAAAATGTGTGCATGTACGTCGCTATGTGTACTTTCTGAAGGGATTTCGCAAGTGACATATTTGTGAATGAACTGCAAAACAGTTACATCACTGTCCTGACCAAATTTAGGAGCATTTTTAATCCACAAAAGCATCTGGATGTGTGGTGCTCCTCTGGCTTGATATTCTTTTCTCCAAAAGAAGTGTTCCACTTCTCTGAGGGGAGGAAGTGTTTTATTTCGAATGAAGTGCAGCATGGCGATAAAGTGAAGATGGAAGTACCTTGATACATTTACAGGATCAAGAGAGCAGAGTTCTGATGGTATTTTCATGTCTATATCTGTTCTGTTTTTGTTTGCTATGCGTAGGAAAGTGTGCAAGTCTTCCCATGCATACTCTGCACATCTTAAGCTCTGTTCAAATTGGCCAGTTGTTGAGGAGTCCTGAATCATTTTGGTCATTTCTCTCAGGTTTTTTTCAATGTGTATTTCTTTGTAATATTCATTGTTGTCTTTAAGATATTGAAGGGCTTTTCTAACTTTGTTTAAGTCCACTAGTTGATGCCAAATTATTTTGTCTTTTGTAGGTGCACCATTCACCAGGATAATCAAAGATTGTTCTATTGGCCGTTGCTATCCTAGAGTGTCTACATTTTCTTTGAGATCTAATGGCAAATAAACTACTTTGCCACGAATGCCTCTCAGTAATTCAGTGGGAGGTAATTTTGCAGTTTTTGGTTTTAGTCGTATTATTGATTGAAATGGGTGTACTGTTTGGATAATAATGGTCTCATACAGATTAAGCTGTTGGAGTGGTTTTGGTAGAGGGAATATTTCCAAATTATTACTGATAGCCCGGGAAGGCATTTGGTCATTGTCAAGTTTTGCATTGCAGTATGTGCACAGTATTGAGGGGTTAGTAATTTTGTATTTGTTTTCTGCTATAAGGTAGAGAGCTAATTGGGATTCCTCATTGTCTTCTACTTTGTACATTATATCTATAGTTGTTGTGCTCTTTGTATAAAAAGTTCTGCAACAACACACACATACTTGGTTTGGTACTTCAGCAGATGTGCTTTTGAACTTGGCTATTTCTTTTTTGTATATGTGTAATAGAAAGTTGACATCTGCAACGTTGTTGCTACTGTTTTCTGAAGTTACTGGATTTTGTAAGTGCTCTTCAGCGCCAAAATATTTGACGTGGATGTGATGTATTTGTTCGAGCAGTTGTTTGGCTGTACCGAGTAGGAGAATGTCATTTAAATGCTTCTGTGCTAAAGCAGGACTTTTTGCATAGTGCAGTTTGTGAACGAGATTTCTTACAGTAGAATGGTGTGTTGCTAACATTTTGATATGGTGGAAGGTGCTTTTGCAAGCAGGTCCAGAAATGCAGAAGTCCAGAATATCCTCGTAGTCTTGTGTTTGTTTTTTCACACTGGACAGGAGTCCATAGTTTGTAGTATTTTCATTTTTCTTTTGTCATTGGCTTTCACATAGTGATTGAGGAACTGCTGCAAAGATTTGATAGAGTTTTGGCATACGTTACACATTGATGTGCATGGCCATTTGTAGATGGGGCGTATTGGTTCGGTGGAATGGAGAGTTGATTCTAAGTTTGATGATTTGTGAAAGCAGTGTTTCTTCTTCCATTATGGTATTGTCTACCTTTTCATACCCTCGCCCACTGGTATGTATGGCAATTTGGTTTGTTTGCTCTTGTTTGTATGATTCTTCATTGAAATATCTCTCTTTGCTGGTGGTGTGACTCCACTCACCTGTACATATGTTGTCAAAGGTATACATGCTGATATTGCTTTTGTTTCGAAGTACTGGTTGTAGTTTACTAATTAATTTTGTTAGTGGTTTCCTTCTGTTTAAAATTAATATAAAGAATTTCCTTTTGAGGAGTATTGAACTGTCTACAAGAGCTTACAGGATCCGTTTTCTGCTGTAGGTTTTAAGGGTTGAACGTGATTTTTCCCTGTATTTATAAGGTTCTGAAGGACTCTGTGGTGGAACATTTTTTGTAAAATAAATTTTTGGAATGCTTACTTGTGGCTACGTTACCATTTGTACATGCTCTGTTAGCAGTAGTGGTAGTTGCAATCTTTTTAGTACATTTTGTTTTATTTTTACATTCTAAAAGAGGAGTTTGTTTTCTGTTTGGTGCTTCCGTTTTTGTTAGTGACTGTATTAGCTGTTTTGTTTGAACTTTCTGTACACATTCTGCTAGAGGCGGATGGCTATTTTGTATGCTTTTAGGTTGATCTGCTCTTTTCCTACATTGTTTTCTACAGAGTTGCTTTTTGGTAGGCATTCTAGTATGTGTTGGAGAAGAAAGGAAAGTGTGGGTGTGCAGGTTGTGCAATGTATATGGGTGCACTGTGCATGAGTGTTTCAACATGAGGGTAGGCATACAAGTAGAGGTGAGTGATTTTGTAATGGGCTGTCACTTTATGTTGGAAAGGCTGTATTGGTATCTGTGTGTTACTATAATGGCGGTATGATGACAATAGGAAGTGGGTTGATGTGCAATGTGTAAGAATGAAGCAAATACGATTGAGTTGATGGAATTGTGTATCCTACAATACAAGAACACTGCAGTTTTTGAGTAAGAGGCAGAACACTACGATAGTATCGCACTTACTTTGTTGGATGTTGAGAGTACCTTCCTTGTAGGTTGTATTTTCCACTTGAGACGCCACTGGCTTTCAGGAGAGACGCATCCACTGTAACTGCGAAAGAAGGAAGTAAGAACATATGTTTGTTAATGGCATAGTGATTGCATTTGGAGAATACATTGTTCAAAATTGTAGGAGGATGTCTTGACAGGAAGAGTTAGTGTGCGTGTAAAATTGGATAGCTTTGTATATGAATGGGGACAAAGGAGTGTAAGCATTTTTGGTTAGGTGGTCAGTGGTTTATTTATAAGTGTGCTGTATGAGGTTCACTTTAGCAAGTGTATGTGTTTCTGTAGGAATATTTAGTTTGGAAATGGATTACTGGAAGTTGTAGTAGGGTGTGAAAAAGGTTCGGAAAGATGTACAGATTGGAAAGGAGAATGTTTTCGTGTGTGCAATTCCATGAACCTTTCTGCAGATATATCCTTGGTTCATGAGTGGAGAAATCATTTCAGTTGTTTGATTTATTTATCCACATTTATAAATGGTACTGTTCTCAATGCACACATACATATTTTCGCTTTTTAAGTAATAATGCATTCTGTGAACTGTGCAAGCTAAGTGAAAGGCACCCTTTGATATGCATGCAATGTATGTACTTGGTATGCTTTGGTAAGTTTTCTATTTCTGTGTGCATATTAGGAATTTTATAGGAGGTGTGTTAGTGGGGGAAGAGGTTGTAAAAATTACAGAAGGCAAGACGAGAATAACAGTTTGAACATTACAATGGGTGACATAGGTAAATGAAAACTTTAAAAGCTCATAGCATTGTAAGTGCCAGTTCCAGTGATAGGTGATGGGACAAATTACAGTATGCTTTTAAAGTAGGTTATGGAGGGTTAGTGACAGGTATCCTGTTCACAGGCGCTTATAACTGAGTTGCAAATGTACTGTAAAAAAGTAATCATACCTGTAGTTTACGTAGATGGGTGGAGCTATGGATGAATCTGGAAGCAGAAATCTTGGATAGATTTATAGTACTTTTTGCTGGAGGTGCTTTGCAATCACAGGAGAACTGTAGTCTGAGTATTTAACTGTAAATCTGGAGTTTTGAACAGAGATGATAGAGTTATATGTAGAGGTCTTGGATGTGATTAGTGGATGGTTGTGTGACTGCTTACCAGTAGCTAAAGAGATAGTGCTGTGACGTGTAAGTGGAAATGGAAGAAGGTCTGTCCCTGCCTTACGAGAGCTGTGGAAACCACGGTAGTTCGAGGATCGCATGTGCCACATCTGGGCCTTCTCAGCAGGCCTGGCATGCAAATGGGACTGTGGGGATTATCCAATCAGGTGTTCATGGTGTGCTTGACAGGAAGGGTCGGTAATACTTTTTTTCGTTTCATTGCTGTGTTGGTTGTGTAGAGAAGATGGCTGGAGTTACTGTGTGGATGGTGGGTGATTCCTTTGTATGTGATTTGGAGAGCTATGCAAAGACAAAAGGGTTTTATGCAGATCTTCATTTTCCAGGACTGGAGGCTTTATAGTGCAGTGTTCCTGGCCGCAATTTGCAGTCACTGTTCGCTGTTTGTAGAAACATGGCTATTTTTGGTAGTCCTGATGTTTTGGTGATGCACTGGGGAGGAGACCATTTGGGCTACATCAGTGCCCCAAGTTTGCCTCATGTATTGAAGTTGTTCGTGGAAGACCTAATGGTGCTTTTCCCTAATGCAAAGGTGATTGGACTAATACCAAGAGCACAAAGGAACAATCCAAATGTCTTCAATCCCCAGCAAAACATTGCAAGGTGCCTTGTTAATAGAGGCATGGGTGAGGTTTTGCGACGTGCTGAGATGTCTGTTTTCTCCAATGAGAACATTGATTCCCTTAGTGTGCACTACTTTACTGTAGATGGTGTTTCGTTGACCTTCCTTGGAAATGCAATTTTTTTTTAGAAGGACGAAAAGTAGAGGACCCCCACCCACCCAAACAAATAGAAAATAAAATGTGTTTCTTCAATAGCACCTAAACAAAAATAAAAAAAATAAAGTCTCTTTTCAGAGCCACCATTAAAGCGGAAATCCCCTACCTTGGTTGCAATGATTTCCCCCACTCCTGCGCAAAGCATAATATGTCCGCGGACACTGTGGTAGTTTGAGGATCACACGTGCCACATCTGAGGCTTTTGAGGATGGCAGGCATGGTAATGGGACTGTGGAGGCCAGGGGATTGGTCAATACGTTTTCCTGGGTGTGGTGTGTAAGGAAAGACTGTGGCAGAAGGCCTGTTTGCAGAGAGGAGTGCAGAGGGCTATAGTTATGGGTGTGTCATTCAGGAGGCAGAGTGTATGAATTTTGGGGGACTCCTGGATACATTGGTTGGAAGTGCATGCAGAACACTGTGGAGTCGCTGCATATCTTGGATTCCATATTGTGGATGTCCACTGGTATGGAGTGCGTGCTATGAAGTGGCTGAATTTGGTTCCTCTTTGTGCCATTTTGGTGACGCTCGATCATCCGGACATTATTATTATTATTCATTGTGGAGGGAACAGTTTAGGACATGTTACCGGAATGTCTCTGCAGTTTGCAATGAAGGAGGCATCTGGGCAAGTCATGGACATGTTTCCGAAATCCCGAGTAATTTTTTCTCGCATTGCCTAGAGACATATGTGGCTGCGTTCTTCTTCATTTGGTCCGCAAATGGAGAAAGTGAGCCATAATGTCAACAATGCTGTTTGCGCCATTTTGAGAGATGTTGGCATGTCCTCCTTCCACAATAAAAATATTACGTTTCATAGCACGAACATTTTTCTCAGAGATGGAGTGCATCTTACTGATGCTGCCAAACAGCTTTTTCTGCTAAATATCCAAAATGCATTGTCTTCCTTTTTGCAAGTATAGGAAGCATTTTTCCGGTACGTGTTGGCCACTTCAACCCTTCCAAAAACAAAGAAACTGCACAAAAGGCTCTTTTCAGAGTCACCACTTTCTCCTTGAAAAGAGTCTGATGTCTTTGACGGTGCCACCAGTTACTTTTCTGTACATGTCGTCAGACTACCGCCCTGTCCGCGGACATCACAGGCTGCGTAGGGGCCTGCATCATTTCATTGGCAATTCTAATTTTAAACTGTGAAAGGTGACTCTGAAAAGAGCCTTTTTTATTTTGGTTTTTCTTGTTTTGTATTTTTTTATACACAACACACAAGGAAAGGATGAGACGGGGGTAGGTAAGGGGCACCAACCACAGGTATAAGAAAGGGCATGTGGAGAGAGGAAGATGTTGGGTGGGCTTCACTTAGGTAGGTGGCAGGTTTTCCCATGCTCTCGTACCATAGCCTCAATAGCACTGAGAAATTCCTCCGCCCTGCTGAGTACCGCGTCGCAGTACATGCACAATACAGTGACCTTTTGAAAGGTAAGGGTCTTCTGTGGTGCGTATGGCCTGAGAGGCTGGTTCAGGGATCCGCTACCCCACAGGAGTGTCCCTTGTGGTAGCAGGAGCATATATGGAGGATGCTGCAGAGGAACTCAACCTACTGCTTTGTTTGAAGGGTACAACCCTCCAAACTGCTGCCTTGTGGTTCGACCTCAGGTGTCGCCACATGGAGGTGGTGTTGTAGCTGTACAGGCCTGGTTTTCTGCGACCGAGCACCATCTGGCACTCAGTGCATTAGACCTTCTTTTAAAAAGCTACGGGCACCTCTCCAACGGTGGTAAAGAGGCTACACACTCAAGACTCACGCTGGCTGCAGGCAATGGGGGCTTTCTCTACTTTATCCTCGCTCTCTTCTTGATCCCTCTCTACATCACCACACCTGTTCCCCTCCCTAGTCCCTTGGAAAGGTGGTGGTGGTAGTGAGGGTGTGGGTGTTGCTGAGGCAGAGGCAGTAGCAGTAGTCATGGTTGTCATTAGCTTCAAAGGTAGTACAACACAGCAGAATTGAGCAGAAGGCAATTCTAGCAAGGAGCAAACTGGAACACTGTTCTGGCACAGCAGCAAAAGTAGCACAGCAGAGCAGATTTTATCAGAAAGCAATTGCAGAAGCAAGGAACAATCTGGACCACTCCTCTGTTGTGGACAGCCAAAAACAGAATGAGGAACAGATCTAGGGTGTGGCTTTTTATAGGGGTGCTGGGCAGCAGTTTGCACCTGAAAGCAGACAGAAAAGCACTTTTTCAATTCCGGGTCCCGGACCGTGTTTGTAAATAAGGTCCAATGCTCAGGGTGGGTGCGGTCACATGGCGACGTCGCAAACGTTCTTGAATGGGACAGCTGTCCGCAGAACACCTATTTCATGGTATCCGTTGTGCGCATGTGCATAGGTGTTCTACGGACAGGGTTGGGCTCCCCAAACTAATTAAAAGTGCGACACACGTGTGGCACATATTTTCTAACAGGCACAATGTAGGACCCAGGAGGAGGGATGCACATGTGCCCAGGTGTCCGGCGGACATGGGTGGGCACTTCCAACTAATCAAAGTACGTCACAACATTTTCTGGACATGCCGGACAGGGGCGGTGTTACCAGGACACAGAGGATGAGATACGTATGCACGTAGGTGTCCAATGGATAGGCAGGGGCTTCCACAACTAATTAAAGGTGTGTCACAAGCTTGCAGCAGGTGTGGCGTCCTACGGGCACCTCCATTTTGCTTAATTGCGGGCATCCCAGACAGTACCGCGCTCCGTGGAATTAGAACGGGATTTTTAAGAAAGGAAAACACACACACAAACACAAAGCAACAGTATATATATAAAACTTTATTTACACATAAATAGACACCATTAGGAAAGGGAAGGGGCAGCAGAAATGGAGAAATATACAGGGGAATTGAGGTTTTTAACAGGTTGGGCATCAGGGGAGGATGGGATTGAGGTCTAACCATAACATCTCTCTTCACAGAGAATTTGTGGGGCTGGTTGGCTGGGAAAGGGGGAAGGGGTACAAGTACAGGTGGGGCAGTGGTATTTTATTTTTTCCATAATATGTCCTTGTACAAAATCTTTTAAGCTGTCAAAATTGTTCAGCAATTGCTCAGTTTTTGCATCCAAGTTGTCTAGTTTTTTATTTATAGAGTCTGATTAATTTTCTTTGCATGTATGCACTTGTGGAAGAGGTGCTGCTTCTGGTGCATTTTCTTCATTTCCTGTATATACTGTTAAAGAAAGAAATATCTGTTAGGTATATGTGAAGTAATGTGTATTAACTGTTTTACTTTTCAGACTGTGTTGTGTACCATGGGGTTACTATCTTCAATCATTTCATCATGAGGGAAATTCTCTTCCAGCCATTCTAGGGTGCTTCTATTTCTGAGTAAAAAAAGAAAAATAATTTTTTCTACTATTGCACACTGAACAAACTGTGCAGTTATAAGAAACAATGTGGTATACTTACCACGTAGTAGTGCAGTTCTGCTGTCGGTACTTTGCAGTTTTTCTGGTAACAGTTCCTTCTTTGTTTGTATTTAAAGCAGAACTGAGGTAATATTGATGGAAACATACGTTATTTTTCTTGTTGGTGCATTCAATTATGTTGCATACCCTATGCAATTTTACTGTTGCTTTTATAAGTACAGAGTTTGTAGACCTACTGCATTTTTCATTCTAATTCAGTTATGTGTTGCTCTTTGTGCATGTTCATTGTCTTTGCTTTATGGTACAACAGTGGTGGCGCGAGTTATCGTTGCTTAGCTTACCATAACTGGCGAATTTCTGGGTTTTTTTCAGTTTTACTTGTAACCATAATATGGATAGGTTGATATTAGTGCAAAGTAACTATAACGTCCCATTAAAAAGTTTTTGCACTGAATTTGAAAGGTTTTTCAAAGGGCAAATGAACTATAACGTGCCTTTAACAATGTTTTTTCACTGAATTTGGTAGGTTTTTAGTAGCGCAATTTAACCATAACGTCCCTTTAACAACGTTTTTTCACTGAATTACACAGCCACGGTAGGGGCCGTGTAGTTATGGTTAAGTTGCTGTTTCCATAGTAAGAGCACTTTTTGGGCGGCCTTTAACTCTGCTCCCCCTGGACGAATCCTCACCAACCTTTGCAAAAAAAAGTATATGGGCCACTCTGAATTGTTTTGCAAAGTTTGGTGATGTTTTGCACACCTACAGGTCAAACCGTTGGATGGATTTTTACCAAATTTGTGGCAGGGGCAGGGGGTTGGTCCCAAAAGTGTGCTTTTGTAAATTTGGTGACAATCTGTCTAGTAGTTTCCTTTAAAACAACCAAAAAATATGTTTAAAAAAATTAGTGATATCTATGTCGGCTCCATGGTCACACTTCCGTATTCGCTCCACGGACAAGATACCGATTGGCCAGGGGGGTGGCGTCATGACCACGGACATGCCACATATTCGCCGATTGGCTGCAGCGAGCCGTGATGTGCGTGAAAATGTGTGGATGCTCCTGACATCTTGAATTCGAACACAGCGCGGTCGCCACCAGAGGTGAAATGTGTTTCGGAAACTGTTTTGCTCTCCTGAAGTGCGTGGGGAGGTTCACAGAGTAAGAGATGGGTTAAATAATGTACTTGTTTGGGCGGCAGGTGTTAATGATATATTCTCCATGCGAAATGCTGTTTAGGAAACTATTTTGATCTCGTACAGTGCTTGGGGATGTTCAGAGAGTAAGATATGGGTGAAATACTGTACTTGTTTGGGCGGCAGGTGTTATTGATGTATTCTCTATGCCCACCTTGTTCGGGATGTTTGTACGTGCAGAAAATGAGGGGTCTAATAAGGGTAGTATTTCAGGCCGTGCTGTGTACAGGCACCTTGAAACTGTTCTAATGGCACGCATGGTGTTACCGACCATTGTAATTGAGTACATGTCATTATTACATTATTTTTTAGTATGGGTGTGCTATTGATTTGTACGCCGCCATGGCTGTGACATGCTGCGGTGGTTGTGGCCAGGGCCACAACCACCGCAGCATTTCAAAGCAATGGATACACCTGTAGTATTGATTACCGATTACATGGTTGTGGGGAGTGTGTACAGTCTTGGGTGCATGGCCAAAGGCTATGCACCCATGAACAAAGTTATAAGCACTGCAGATATAAGACACTGTACACCCACACATTGTAATATCTATGGACATACAGCTAGGAGTCTAGCCTCTGGCCAGAACAAGAGAAGCATACCACACCTATCGATACAACCATAGTTCTGCACATCACTGAGGTGGTTGTGGGCAGGATGTAGGGTTTTGGGTGCATAGCTGCAGGCCTTAGGCCGTACGCCATACTCCTAAAATTCTAGGCCCTGTCCAAAACCACAACATCATACTACAGCAATGCATACACCCGTACTATAGTTTAGCAGTCAGATGGTTCTGGGGAGGGTGTATAGTTTTGGGTGCATGGCCAAAGGTCATGCACCCAGGAACGACCTTATAAGCAGTGGAGTTATAAGCAAATGTACACCCATACATTCAAATATATATGGACATATATCAAAATCTCTACGTCCTGCCCTCAAGCACTGCAGCATATTAGACAGGCATGTTAGTGGCTGTGTTGTTATGGTGAAGTTGCTGTTTCCATAGGAAGAGCACTTTTTGGGTGCCTTGTACCTGGGCTCCCCTTGGACGATTCCTCACCAAAGTTTGCAAAAAAAATATATCAGACACTCTCAATTTCTTTGGAAAGTTTGGTGATGTTTGGTGCAGGGGGAGGAAAGTTATAAGGGGGCGAGGGGTTCTCAAAACATCTCTTTTCCCCTTAGACTGAATGGGGGAAAGGTTTGTGCCCGCGACCATGTGGCACTTTCCCTGATTGGTTGTGGAACAGCATAAAGTATGTTAGCTTTCTTCGGTGCCCCTGCTAACTTTTATTCATGTTTTGGTGTACGCGGACATCGCCAGAAACACATACAAAACAAGACAGCATTGCACGTGTCACACTTATGTAATACTATTTCAGAAAGTGATCTTTGAGGGGGGTAGGAGGGGATGTGGAAGCACAAACTGAAAAAGTGGAGTTTTCTTGTCACCAAAGTCATACGTTTAAATGCAAGTTCGTGCTCACTGTACCACTACCAATTACTACGTGTGGGTTAAAATGTTTTTGGAATAATAAGAATAAGTTTTGAAAACTAAGGACACCATCTGCACTCTTTGCTGGAAACAGCAAATGTGGAGGTGTATGGGAGTAGCGGTTGTCATAATTGGATTTCAATATGTTGATGCAAAGTAAGAATGTATTTGGCTTCTGAGTGAAGGTCACATGAGTTGCTTTTTTGGCGGGATGCTCAATATGCCCGCGCATCTGAGTGACTATATAAGGGGCAATTGTTTTTTCACCTTGAGCAAAAAGGAAACCTTTGAAGACATTCACGGAATGAAAGGGTCGAGAAAAATAGCAATTGATAAGGTTATGTTTTAAAAAGTTTGTCAGGGACATGCAATATCAGTCCTCGAAGATTCTTCTATGCGAACACATTGGTGTCTGACTTGCAGAATAAGAATGGAGGCAGTAAATATTATGTAAGTTTACTTTTGCCCACTCTACAGCGAACCGTGCTTCATTTTTACATTACCAGAAAATCTAATTGTGCCAATATAACTGACGTATTATCTTTCTGCACTGATACATTTTTCCGGTAATGTTGCAGAGTGCACAGGTCCCGCATTTGTAGAGTATGACTACACTCATCCTTTTTTAGCATTCATATTTTTGTTTGAAAAGTTATGTTTGCCCACATAACTTTGTGTACAAGTTTGCACATTATTTTGCTTTTGTTTGAAATCACGAGACGTAATATTTTTTTTAATTGTCCATTCATTTTGCTTTCATAACTGCATTATCGTCTTCCTGTGTAGTTGGCATTTTTTTTCTCTTACGCTGCATGCAGAATCTCGGCGTTTGTAGCCTGTTACTATAGTTACTCATGGTCATTAGTAACATTTCAGTAAAATGTCATGTTTGATCACTTATATTTGTGTATTACTTTGCACATTTTTTGTGTCTTTTTTGACATTTTTTGGTAGAGGTTGGTTATTGATACGTATTTTCTGTTACGTTTCCCGGCCAGGTACATCTTGCCGTATTGTCCGTGCCATGGATTCCAGATGCCGAGCGAGGGCTTTTTCGGCCGGCAAATACAACTGCTTGTGAACGGTTGCCTGTCCGTAACAATTATGTAGAATGACACCCTAAGCCTGCTTTGTCTGTACGTTGAACTCGCTATTCGGAGCAACATCACATCATTAATGGTGCTGTAGGCTGAAGGTCATGGCGCCTTCTTGGAAATCACTGTGTAAACAAAGCGGCTGCTTCAACCAAGAACCCAAAACTTTTGTACGGGAAAAATGCAACGTGTCCCTCTTCATTAACATTTGCAAAATGTCAACCTTAGAACCATTGTTATCATTGCATTGAAAATGGGATTACTCCGATGGTCTCTGACAGTTTGTTGTTAAATAAACCTACTTTACGAACTCTAAAATGTTCACGTTTTCTTTTACAGTCCAGTCTATTATTTCGAAATGTAACTTACTAGGTTGTACGTCGCTGTATGTTTATTTACAGGTTCTGCATCATGTCACGTACTTGTGCTTTTTGTCTACCATGGAAAGGGAAGAGGGACTATGTATGAAATAACCGCCTTCCCTTTCTATGGTGGCCATCTTAAAAAAGGATTTTCTTTAGTAATCTGACCGGCTAAAGGCACCCGGATTATAACAAGTAATCCTCCGTTTTAGTAGCACACGTTACTGTTTTGCGAATTTAAACTATTACTGGCAAAGATTATTGCGTCTATGTATTTTACTGAAAATATGCAGTAATTGGAGTGTATGCAATTATTTTTTTTTAATGAATTCTACACTGTGAAAGGTCGTTAATAATGCATTATTACTTTGTTTGCGGGTGGCTTTATTTTTTGGTACATCAGGTAATAAGGCAATTTGCAAATGGCAATGAGCAAAGAGGCAAAAAAGGTAACATGGGTCGATAGATGTAGGGTGACAAATTTTGTGCGTTTGTTATTTGGAAGGTAGCAGCACTGTTTCTCATGCTCCTTCATCACTGCAGTGCTGCTGTTTCTTAGGGAGGAAGGATGCCTTTAGCTGATCTCATTTTCAGATAAGTACAACTTTTGCTAACGATATATAATGTGTAGTGCATTGGTAATCGCTGCTTGTGTTGGCATTTTATAAGGGAATTGTTGAAGGTGGACGTTCCTACATCCATATAAAATCTATTTCCACACTGTCCACGAAGCATAGATGTTGCTGTTAAGTGTGTACTGATTCTGGGGCATCGGTGCATACCAATACGTGTTGGCGTTGTGTAAGGAAAATGTTGAAGGTTTATGTTACTACATCATTATGCAATCTATTTCCACACTGTCCACGAGGCATAGATCTTACTGTTAAGTGTGCACTGATTCTGGGATATGTCACTGTGTTGTACGCCCGCATATTGGGATGTGGCATTCTTCACAAGGTGTATACTGTTTAGCAAAAGACCCTTGCTAAAGGAACGTTATGGTTATGTTGCCCAACTGAAAATCTGTGACATTCAGTACAACATTATTTTATTAACAAGACGTTATACTTAAATTGACCTACTAAAAACCTGTACAATTCACTCACAAAAAACTGTTAAGGGGACGTAATGGGTAAGTTGCACTACTAAAAACCTATGCAATTCACTAAAAACTTGTTACAAACATGCCATTATGGTTCAAAGTAAAACCGAAAAACCCCTGAAATCCGCCAGTTATGGTAGGCTAAGCACCCATACCTGCCCGCACCATTATGCACTGCTAACACTAACAACCAGGACATGAAAGATGGCATGACAAATGTCCTTGATGACATCACTGATGATATCACATGTGTAGCCCCTTTGTTTTTGTTCACTGCCATATATATATATATTTCAGTAAAAAAAAACTTTGTAAAAGGGACTTTATGGATCAAAGTAAAACAGAAAAACCCTTGACATTGCCTAGTTATGGTAAGCTAAGGCAAACTCACTGGCAAAACCAGACACCCATAACCAGCCTTTCAGAACACTACACTGCATTCACTCCAGTTTCAGTCAGGACTGGCACAGGCATTGTGTCAGATAAACCAAAACCAGACACCCACAAAACTGAATGTGAGTTGACTTCAGACTCCATTCTTACAGGTCAGGTACGGGACTGAAAGGGTGTACCCACAAAACACAGCCCCTGGGAAGGCTCCAGTCAGTCTGCCAGTAGGGGCAGCCCCAGAGTCATATATGGTATTTCCACCCAACAGCCAGTCAGGAAGAAAGGGACAGAGTCAGGGCTTCCCAAGGTGTTTAGGTAATAGAAATCAAGAGGCTACAGTTGCCATCTTGCCTTTGGCAGGGCCTGGGTTTCCCAAAAATAGATCACACTCAGAGCCACTGTCAAGTAAGCATGTAGTTGCCTCCAGCCCATTCCCTGCCCTGTGGCCAACATACAGGTGCCCGAAAACACACAAAAGGGGCAGAAGGGTGTACCCTCACATGTGGCTGCCATAAGGGTATTCCATCGATGTTGTCCACCAAAAGTAAAAAAGAAGAGCTGCAATGCCAGAGGTCCAGGCTGGACCCTCCTGGCAGAAAACACACACAGAAGTCGTAAAACAAGGACTAGTAGGCCTTGTCGCTCCAAACAACATTTTCAGCATCACACTTCCTCACACCGGCTGTCTTTGCTGCTACTAGCAAGACATAGACGTCATTTAGGGGTCACCAGGGGTTGTAACTGTGAACCCTGAGGCCTCCCTTGCTACCCCTGTGGTCTCCATTACTACCCCTAAAAAGAATTTTAAAAAAAATGTTTCGAATTTCTTTTTAATTTACATTGAGGCTCAGGGGCTGTGGCCAGCAGCATGTGGCTCTTTGTTTCTGGAGTGGCTGGTTTTCTTATGGCTATAGCCGGTAAAATCGCTCAGTGGGTTGAGCGCTGGCTGCTGCAATATGTGTGTGATCTGCAGGTTGCAGGTTCGACTCCCAGCAAGGTCAACTCAGCTTTTCATCCTGCTGAGGGTGATAAATGAGTACCAACACAGGTTGGGTGATATTGTATGTATATTTGTTTTATATGAAGTGCTTCAGCGTAAGTGCTATATAATAACACATAATTATCGTTTGGCCTTGGGCGTCTGCTTGCATTCACTGTTATGTTATGTTATGTTATGTTATGTTATGTTATGTTATATTATGTTATGTTATGTTATGTTATGTTATGTTATTTGGCATTTATATAGCGCTCTATATATCATTGGTATGACCTCAAAGCGTTGGTAAATTGAATGCCCTCGGGAACCATAGTTCTATCACGTAGGGCTATCACATAGGGAACACAACTTAGGGCTCAGAAGGCAGGTCCACTGGCTACCAGTCAAAGAAAGGATCATGTTCAAAACCCTTGCTCTGACCCACACGTGTCTCCACGACCTTGCCCCACCCTACCTGGTCCAAAGAATCTCCAACCCCCTTGCGACCAGGCCAGCCAGAATGCCTTACTCTAACATGATAACTGTTCCTAAAAGCCGCAAAGCATGTGCTGGTGGCAGTAGCTTCCCCACCTTGGCTGCTACCCTTTGGAACTCCCTCGTTCCTCACATCAGGCTCATTGAATCTCATGCGGCCTTTCGCAAGGCCATCACAACTAGGCTCTTTGTTTAACTCTGTATGTGTCCACGCTGAAACTGTACTGCATCGAAATGAAATGTACTGCAACCACCCCTGTAACTGTAATCTTGTACCTGCAATAAGTCTGTCTCTGTGGGCGGCATTCGTGTAACCCTGAATCAAGCCTTCTTACGCTCCTCTTACAGCATCTTGATGCCCGCGGGCTGCAGTGCGGTCTAAAAATCCAAATAAATAAATAGAGCGCCCGAGACCAGGCACAAGAACAGGATGGTGGGAAACATAGCAACAGACAGACACTTAGAGACAGGAGGAATACGGGTTTATAGGGGGATACAGATATATAGCATATATAGGGGGAACAGCATGGGGAACTGGGGAGAGGGTGCACAGTGAAACAACGTGTGAGGCGAATTCCATCGAATTCCATTCATTTTGTTCTGCCCATTCATTCCGTCCACTCCGTCCATTCCTTCTACTTCATCCACTCCACTCATTCCACCCGTTCCATCCACTCCACTGATTCCATCCACTCCACTGATTCCATCCATTCCATCTACTCCACCCATTCATCAATTCCATTCACTCCATTCTTTCAACAATTCGATCCACTCTATCCATTTGTCAATTCCATCCACTTCATCCATTCATCGATTCTATCCACTCCATCTAGTCACCAATTCCATCTACCCCATCCATTCATCAATTCCTTCTACCCTCTCCACCTCATCTGTTCCATTCATACTATCATTTTTGTGTGTGGCAATAAGGGCCTATACGCTACATATGGTGATCCATTCTTGTATGAAATGTATATCATAGTCTACTCTGAAAAAATGCTATGTGATGCCACTTTCTGTTTTGTGTGGGGTGAAAGGTCATGTTCCATCGCTTCCCGTGATGTCACTTCAGGGTGGGGTCAAATGACAGCACTTCCTGTGATGTCACCAGAGGTCAAGGTTCGTTTGAGGTCACTTCTGCTACCCTAGGCATTTTGGGGAAATGACGTCCCTGTACCAAGACTGTAGCATTGAGGGTTGCACCCTTCCAAGAGACGCAGCCACTCCACAGCAAGCCGTTCTAGATACAGGAATCAAAGGGCACACCTATTCGCCAAAGGCTTAGGCTCACACCAGGTTGCTGCACACCAAAAGGACCTTTGATCCCAAGAAGAAGGGAAGTTGCAGGATTAGTGTAAACAGTGGGAACTCTTTATTGCTGAAGGAAGGTTCTACCATCGTGTTCTCTCTGCCTCTATCTGTCCTTCTTTTCCCCTCCACTTCCTTTAAAATAATGCAGTTTGGATGTGATGTCAGATGGAAAAATCCACTTTTTCTAAGAAACAGGTATTGGATCAATAAAGAAGGGTGGTTTAAGTCCAACTGCATGTGGGCTTTTGCCTTCAAAATAAGAGTCTCCTACTCCTTTGATTCACTTTTAAACATACATCTGAGGAAGAATTCATTGGACCTCTGTTGGGAGAGCTGATCACTACAAAGTGTTCCACCAGGGAGGTGAAGACTGGGTTTTCAAGGCAGAGGCAGGCTCTGTCCCCAGAACATCCCTAGGGACCATTGGGGGTGAACTGCTGGTGGGACAAGACTTGCCTCTCTACCAGCCACAATGGTACCCAGGACCTCACTGTGTTGAGGGACGCCAGCATTCATCTGCCAGCCTTCTCTGTGTGTAGGAGCACAGAAAAAAGGACTGAAGATGTATCCTTTCATTATTTGAGTGGGACTCACAGCAACTGAGAGTCAAGGCATCCAGGAGCCCTGTTTTTCCAACATCAAACAAATTTAAACCGTGATATGAGCCGTTCAACCGTTTCAAACCATCAAGACCCTACAGAGCTTCCTTTGGCACTCATCCACTCTTTGAACTGCACTTTTGAGTGTGTTTGCTGCTGTGCCATTTGTAATAAGTGAACTCATGGATCACACACTATGAGATGCAGTATTGCAAGCACACTAACCAGTACCTGAAGCAGATTAGAAGAGATGAGAATGCACCTGGAAATCCCTTTTCCAGCCCGAACAGAGACTTCCAGGGTGGAATTGAATCTCCCGGGAAACCGTCTGGGGAAGAAAACCCAGATTCAGCTCCAGTAGAGATGAGCCCTTCTAGTCCTGAATCCTGATGCGTCAGAACGCAGCAGTAGATGGAGTTCTTCTTACAGGTTCTGTGAAATGCAAGGAGAATATTACTGCTGAGGCCACGGGTGTTTATACCGGTTGTATTGTAGAGGAGGGTGATTACCCTTAGTGTTGTGGCAAAGTATGTCAATACGCAAGCATACTGGAGCCAGGCGAGTAGGAGCGGGCTGGCTGTAATAAGGGTGAAGACAGAATCAGTAATCAGAGATAGAAATGAGGAGGAACAGGAGATTGGGAGTCGAGAGAGAGGAAAAAGGAGGCTTGAGAACCTATCCTGAATGACTGTCTCATCACGATGCAAGCAGTGCTGCGGCAGGAGCCCCAGAGACACTGGCATCAGCTTCTGGGTTTGTGGAAGGCTGTACACGTTGCCTTGGTAACCAGGGAAATGGGAGCTAATACTGCAATGATACAACCTTGTTAGACTTGGGGTGATCGATCAAAGTAAAACTCACAACTAAGGTCGGAAGACATACCATGCTTGATGGTGGTCTAGTGAAAGCCTGCCTGCTGACAGAAAGAACTCGGATCGCGAGAGGTTCGCGTAGAGTGAGAGGGATTTCTGTGAATACAGTACAAAAGGTAAGCAGAGAACAGCAGCAAGGAAGAATGTTTGAGCTGTTAGTGTACAAAATCACGTAGCGTAGCAACCAGAGAAGTAGCAACGCTGAGGTCCAATTCTGTGTGCTTGATAAGTTTTTCCTGACAACAGGGGCAGAGTCAGCCTCAGAGCAGTCTGGGCCACCATGTTGGGAGGATTAAAGGAGACATAACCGATTTGCCTCCAGTGCTGCCATATAGACCAACGCTGCCTGTGGGACATGACAGTATGCTCCCTCCGAAGGGTAGAAGTACCCGGCTTTCCAAGATGAAGAAGATGGAATCACTGGACAAGTTGAGGGGCATGAACCACCGTGGAGGGTTCCCTAGTACGTTCCACAGGGGAATATCCCTTCCAATCCACGAGATACTGCAAAGAACCACGATGATAACAGGAATCAGATATCCCGGATACCTCAAACTCCGGACCTGAAGAAGTAGCCACAGGTGGGGGTCGGGAACGGGCACCCCGATGGAATCGATCAGAAACATCTTCTTTGAGTTGGGACATGTGAAAAACAGGGTGAATCTGACCCCATTTACATAACACCGTGAAAGGACCAAATACAGAGGGGACTGCTTTGAAGGAACGAGGTGCCTAGGGAGAAAACGAGAGGCCAGCCACACTCTGTCCTCAACTGAGATATCTGGCGTTGGGGTCCGATGATGGTCTGCAAAACGTTCAGTATGTTCCTGAGCCTCCACAAGTGCTGACTGGGCTGTCCATATCCCTGTTGAATGTTCTGGATTAACCCATCAATGTCAGGGAAGGAGGTGGATGAAGGAGAAACCGTGGGAAGACAGACCAGATGGTACCCGTAAGTGCAGTGGAAAGGAGTAGTACCAATTGAGGTATGCACCGCATTATTCTGTGCGAACTCCGCCACAGGAAGAGGTTCTGCCCAATTGTCTTGTGCAGCTGAGATGTAGCATCGAAGATACCCTTCCAAGGTCTGATTGAGCCTCTCAGTCTGACCGTTGGTCTGTGGGTGAAATCCGGGACTGAGAGCTTGCTTGATGCTCAAAATGGAGAACATCTGTTTCCAATACCGGGACATATATTGTGATCTTCGGTCTGAGATGATTGTCTCAGGCAATCCATGCAATGAAAAAATGTGTTCCATAAACACTCTCGCCATGTGAGCCGCAGAGGGGACCCCTGGTAGTGGTACAAAATGAGCCAGCTTGGAGAACGAGTCGATAATCACCATCACTGTAGTGAATACATTAGACAAAGGTAGATCCACAACAAAATCGGTAGACATAATCTGCCATGGACGAACCGGTAAGAGCATTCTGGTAAGACTGCCCAATGGGAAAGTGCGGGGGCTCTTGGTTTGAAGACACACGGTACAAAAGGCAATGTAATCCTGCACGTTGGGTAGAAGAGTAGGCCACCAAAAATGCCTCTGGATGAGTTCTGTCGTTCCACGGATGCCTCTATCCCCAGCTGCCTTAGAGTCGTGGCACATCCAGGGTCCCTCCTTCTGGAGACGACCCGTGGGGAGAAACACCCTTTGTCTACTTCTAGCCTAAGGGTGTCGGCGGCAATGGACTGTAAAAAGTTGGTTACAGCATATACGAACAAGGTCTTCGGAAAGAGGGGCTCTGAGCAAAATTGCAAGAACCGAACAGGGTCCTTTCTTGACAAGGCGTCGGCGCGGAGGTTAACCCTACCAGGATAAAGGTGAAAGTGATATTAAAGAGGGAGAAGAAGTGAGCCTAGCGGGCTTGTCTGCTGTTTCGCGTCTGGGTATACTGTAGGGCTTGCAAGTTATGATGGTCCATTCATACCTCCACAGGATGTTGTGCTGCCAATAACAAATGCCTCCACGCCTCACAGGAGTGTTTGATAGCGAGTAACTCCTTCTCCAAGACGGTGTAATTTAACTCAGAAGGGGATAGAGATTTTGAGAGGTAAGCAATTGGTCACTCCTCACCCTGACTGTTTTCTTGCAAGAGGACTGTTCCGAGAGCCTGATGAGAGGCATCTGATTCCAATATGAACCTCTTACTTTGATCGGAATAGATTAAGACTGGTGCAGTGGTGAAGCAGATTTTCAACCTGTCAAAGGCCTGCTGGGCTTCGGTAGACCACACAAATGGAGCGCCTTTCTTGAGAAGGGAGGACAAAGGAAGTATTGTAGATGAAAATCCCGGAATAAAGTGCCAATAAAAATGTGCAAAGCCTAAGAATCTCTGTATGTCTTTAATGTAGCTGGAGAGGGCCAATCTAGGACTGCAGTAACCTTTTTATGTATATTATGTATGTAATAGGAGACGCTGTCTTGATTGAATTTGCATTTTTCTAATTTGCAAAAAAAGTGGTTCTTCTGTAGACAGCTGAGGACTTCCTGGACGTGTCTGACATGGTCTGCCCTGGATAAGAAGAATACCAGTATATCATCCAGATACATGACTAAAAAATGCAACAAAATGTCTGCAAAAGGTGATGCATGAACCGTTTGAAAATGGCGGGGGCATTGGACAATCCAAAAGGCATAACACAGTATTCAAAATGCCTGAATGGTGTGGGGAATGCAGTCTTCCATTCGTCACTGGGTTTGATTCGTATCAAGTGATAAGCACCCACAGATCTAATTTAGTGTAAATGTTGGCCCCTTTAACTGCTTCAAGGATGTCAGGAATTAAGGGCATCGTGTATCAGTCTGGTATGGTCATCGTGTTGAATCCATGAACGTCTATGCAGGGCCGAAGTTCGGTAGTGTCTTTCTTGGGAATGTAAAATAACGAAGCACGGGCTGGGGAAGAAGTCTCCATTATGAAACCATTGTGTAGGTTGGTGTGTAAGTATTCTTTCAAGACTTCCTTCTCCTTGGCAGACAGGATGTACATTCTTCCAAACGGTATTGGTTGATCTGGGGCAAAATTAATTGCGCAGTCATCTCTTCAGTGAGGCGGGAGTTTCGAGTTCTGTGATGTGGAAAATACCTCTTGATGTAAGCGATAAGGTTCTGGAATTTCCTGGACATGGTTAAGGACCGTAATCTTGGGATCCTTGTGGTGGGATGATGAGGGTGAGTGTAGACCTATAGCTCCTTGTGAGAGGCAATGTAACAAGCAGTGTTCCAACCCCAAGAAAAAGATACAAGCTTCCAATTTACATACGGGTTTTGCTTCCTCAGCCAAGGCAGACCCAGAATAACCAGACAATGGGATGCCTTAATGATACCCAAAATAAGAACTTTCTTGTTAGACATGACACTCAGATGGAGAGGTTGAGTTTGCTCTACAATCGGTCCTGAAGTGAGAGGACTACCATCCACTGATTCTACCGGAATAGAGATAGACTTAGCGGAATGGGGAACTCCATGGCGACGTGCCCAGCTGTCGTCTAAAAAATTGTCGCCCACCCCACTGTCTATCAAGGCCGGGATGTTGATGACTTGGGCTGTGTTCCATGAAAATGCAACCATCAAAACAATCACTGGGGAGTCTGAGGTTTCTGTGTTGTGAGAAGCTAAACCAGAAGGAGGGGAACCTGCTGAGTGATCCCGAACCATGGTCTACCCTATGCTCGGGAGTTGGCGTTTCCCTGCTGTCTAGGAGGGGCTATCGGACCATTTTGTACAAGATGATCCTTGGAACCACAATACATGCACAACCCGAGGTTGCGATGACGGGCTCTTTATTCCAGTGATAAGGGACCTCTACCTACATCTAAGTGCATAGGCTCCTCTGTGTTTGGGGTTTTAGTAGGAAGTGAAGGAAAATCAGAAGAGAACCGACCAGCTCTATTTTTCTTTTTCTCATGATGCCTCTCTTGTAGGTGGTAATCGAGTTGCATAACAAGAGCGATCATCTCGGTCAGATTAGGGAGTCGTAGCACTCTGGAGACCTCATCCTTCAGGTCCTCGATTAATCCCCTACGAAAAAGAGTGATGAGGGCATTGTCAGCCAGGCTGTGTCGGCTGCCATTTTCTTAAAGCGAGTAATGTACGCCAGCAAGTCTTGTGTACCTTCTCAATAATCTACAGGTGTTCCTGGTAAGACACTGTAATTTCTTGTCGTCTAAACATGGATTTCAGACTATTGGCAAAGGTGGGACAGGAGTCTAGGATTGGGTTGTTTGTGGTAACTAAGGGGGTTGCCCAAGCTAGGGCAGGACCAGTGAGGTCCGAGATCATATGACCCACCTTATCCCTATCAGTGGGAAAGAAGGCAGCCTTAAAAGCAAATTGGACTGTGCAGGATTCCAGAAACTCTTTTAGTTTATGGGGGTTCCCATTGAACCTACTACCGGGTAGAGGACCAGGAGGGAGTTCTGAGCTACTAGGGGATCTTCCGATCTGCTGGCGTAAAACTGCATTCTCTTGTTTATGAGATTGCACCTCAGCGGTGAAAGATTGCAATGCACCAATCAACTGCTGCATCTAGTCCATGCCGGAGATACTCTGCAATCTCTTGTTTTTCAGGTGTTGCTAACTGTAATAACTGAACTCCACTGAACTCTAGGATCACACACTATGAGATGCAGTACTGCAAGCACACTAACCTGTACCAGAAGCAGCAGATTAGACGAGATGAGAATTCACCTTCCTTTCCAGCATAAACAGAGACTGCCAGGACGGAATTGAATCTCCCGGGAAACCCTCTGGGGAAGAAAACCCGGATTCAGCTCCAGTAGAGATGAGCCCTTCTAGTCGTGAATCCTGATGCATCAGAATGCAGCAGTAGATGGAGTTCTTCTTACAGGTTCTGGAAAATGCAAGGAGAATATTACTGCTGAGGCCACGGGTGTTTAAACTGCTTGTATTGCAGAAGAGTGTGATTAGCATCAGTGTGGTGGCAAAGTATGTCAATACGGGAGCAGACTGCAGCAAGGTGAGTCAGAGCGGGCTGGCTGTAATAAGGATGAAGACAAGATCAGTAATCGGAGGTGAAAATTAGGAGGAACGGGAGAATAGGGGACAAGAGAGAGGAAAAAGAAGGCTTGAGAACCTACCCTGAATGACTGTCTCTGTCGCGATGTGATATGATATGATATGATAGGTTATTTATAATGCGCTCAATACTCAGAAGATTCTAACCACGAACCCGGGGATCGAACCTGCGTTGCTCCATTTTGTCTTGCTTCCAAGGCGAGCACATTGCCTTTGAGCTATCCTCCCGAGACGGTGCTGCGGCAGGAGACGCAGAGATGCCGGCGTCAGCTTCCGGATTTGTGGAAGGCTGTACACATTGCCTTGGTAACAAGGGAAAAGGGAGATAAGTCTGCAATGATATGACTTCGTTAGACTTGGGGCGATCGATGAAAGTAAAACTCAGAACTAAGGTCGGCAGACGTACCAGGCTTGAAGGTGGTCTAGTGAAAGCCTGTCTGCTGACAGAAAGAACTCTGTATTAGGCAGACTTATATGAAGTACCCTTTGGGAACACCACACACAATTAGGACTACAAGTGACAGTACAAATTCACCTTTGGTACAAGCCTGTACTACACAGTAAAGTGGTAGCGATGGCTGAGCAGCCAGACTTATATCAAGAGTAAAGTGAGCAGTATCAATAGTTACACAAAGGCAGCAATTACTTTGATTCAAACAAACACTGACTCAAGGTTTCTAAGTAAAAGAATATGCATTTATTTACACATCAGTTATTAAACATTGCACTATTATCAAGCAGTTGAAAAATCACTTTGCTAATACACTACACCACACCCAATACATTCTGGACAAGTTAGGCTCAAAATGAAGTGAGAGCAAAATGTCAATTTAAAAGGGAGGGAAAGACAAAGTTAGACAGATATTGAGCAGCACCAACAAGTAAGTAAGCAGGGCAATCTCGAAAATGGAACTACAGTAAGGAAATCAATTTAAAGGGGACTGGCCCAAAGTCAATGGACCAAAGTCTTTGCAGAGGATCACACAGTTCAGGGTAGTGCGCGGTTAAGTCTTTGCCAGGAGTTCAGAACGAAGTTGGTCAGACAAAAAATTACTTTAAAGAATAGAGAAAGACAAGCCCTCAGATTGGCGAAGAATTTCACACACTTTCACTGCGGCTGGATGAAACGAACAACCGGGTTAGCACATTAACTTTAGAGCAGAAGAATGCTGTTCCTGGCAGGTCCTGCAGGCTCACGGTTCCTGAAGCGAGTGTTGGACTGACAAGAACGAGGAAGACTGGAGGGTCCTGCACTGCCCAGGGAAGAAACCAGCAGCAGAGCAAAGTGACGAATAAAAGGTGTGGTCCTTAAAACGCAAGCAGGGTCCATTCCTCCTGGCTATCCGGTTCACTATAGCTCTGTACAGCAAATTCGACCAGAGGTGGGAGTCCTGGCGAGCAGTTTGGCAAACTGGTTGTTCCCACCAGCTCAAGGGCAGAAGATTCCTTGCAGATCTTCTGTCGTCAAAGTTTGAAGATTCTGACCCGCAACAGGGCTTCACTGGGAGGTTCAGTCGTGGTAGAGGTCCTCTTCTATCAGCTTCTCGTCGGCTCTCTCGATCTAGTGGCGACTCTGCCTTTCCAGCCCCAGAGACTTGCTTTTTATGCAGTTTTCCCCCATTTACACAGCCTGGTTGTCAATCACACAGCAGGGTGGCTGTCCTGCCGGGACAGTCACCACAGCCAATCATATCAGAGTGCAACATGGGTCTCCAAGGAGACCCTGTGCAGGGATTCCTAAACCCCTCCCTCACATCCTGTCCCCCTCAGACATACAGGTGCCTAAGGAGGTTTCTGTGCAGAAGCCCGCAAAAGGACGGCGAACAAAGGAACCAAACCTAGTTTGGCGCGCAGAGTAAAACACGAGAAAGACTTTTACAAAAAGAAAAGGCGAATAAACCCAGCCGGAACCGTATAAAAACGTATATGGTCCAGCGGGTTTAAGTTTGAGGCTACCAAGATAGCCTAAAACAATACCAGGGCTATTTAAGATAACCGCGGTAGGAAAAATAGGGTAGTTACCGCTGCCACCAGCCAAGTCTTAATGAAAAGGGAACGAAACAATGTTCCAAGAGAAACAGACAAAAAGGGATAAGTATTAACCCTTTCCAGAACTCTATGTAAGATAGTTTGTACTGGGTCTGTGAGTTTTAAAAGAGACTAATAAAGTCAATTGCAACTTTACATGCTCTGGGAGACAGTAGTCATTCCCAGAAAATGGAGTCTGCGTTGGGATGTCTAATAGACAACCCTGTGTCACTGCACTGAAGGTGCTGTGTAAGACAAAGTAAAAAGATGATGCCTATGGAGTAGGTGAGGCTCCACAGTCTATGAACACAAGAAAATGTTAAACGCACACAGAAAAACACATGTAAGGGTGGGAAAAAAGGCTCACACTCTTACCAGGTGAAAAAAATAAATCCTAGAAATCCAGCAGAGCTGCTGAGGGACTCAAAAGGTAAGGGGAATTAGCCATTCTGGAGAGTGCTCCCTAATACTCTGATTGCACGAGGTTCGCGTAGAGTGAGAGGGGTTTCTGTGAATAGAGAAGTACAAAAGGTAAGCATGAGAACAGTAGAAAGGAAGAATGCATGAGCTGTTAGTGTACAAACTCACAAAGCAAAGCAACCAGAGGAGTAGCAACGCGCCGAGTTCCAATTCTGTGTGCTTGATAAGCTTTTCCTGACAACAGGGGCGGAGGGTCAGCCTCAAAGCAGTCTGGAGGGAGGCTAAAAGGCCTCTGTCACTATGGGCCGCCATGCTGGGGGGATTAAACGAGACATAACCGTTAACCTCCAGCTGTGGCATATGGACCAACGTCGCCTGTGGGACATGACACCATGCTAGCTGATTGCTCTCTTGCCCCAGTTTAGGCCTTGAAGTTCCTCACTAGACCCACCACCATTGAACCACCTCTTCGATTTTTATCGACTGTAGATCAGACCCTGGGCGTTCCTTTGAACCTCAACCTTGAATGCCGCACTGGAAACTCTCAACTCAAACTTCTCACTCAGTCACCAGCCTCTTCACTGTCGTACCAACCCTGGTAGCCCTCATGATCCACACTTCTCCAAGAATCGCCTTGGACATATACAACGTCCTAATTAATCTATGCTCAACATCTTCTCCCAGTCTAGAACAATGGGACTGCTATACACAAACTTATGAACTCCACATGCAAACCTTTTTGCCCTTGCACCGAGCTAGCTGAGCATGTCATTGCGAGTGTTTGAACTACAATCTCTTTATTTCATCTGCCACCTTCAAACTGCTACTCGCTCCACAAGCATCTTCGCTGCCAACCTTCATTCCAGTTGAACAGACCCTGGTGGATCATCGAGCCCCTAACCTTGCCGAATGAAATGCCTTGAACCATACTGAGCATCCAACCTCTTCACCGTTGAACTGCCCATCAAACCGACCCTCGTGGCCCTCACAATCCACAGCCCCTCAAGCACTTCATCGAACTGATCAAGAAAGAACTGTGCATCAAGTCACCAGCATCTTCGCAGTCGAACCAACTGTTGAACTGAACCTGGTGACCCTCATGGTCTGCACATCTTCAATCATTGCCTTCAAAATGCAGAAAGCTTCTTTTCGACCCCCTGCTCAACACTGTTCCCCAGTTAGAACAATGTGACTGCTGCACTCAAACCTCATCAAACTGCACTAACAGCACCGAGACATCTGGTTGAACTCCATCGAACCATCAAGAACTGCAGAGATTATTGACTGCTAACTGTGTCATGATCTATATTTGGGCCCCAGAGATTGGTTAGGTCACCTTTAATCCGAACATATCCTTTTACAAACATTGGCCCTCATTACTAGGCTGGCGGTAGCTGTGCCTGTAATACAGGCATGGTTGCCGCCGGTATTGATTTCTATCCAGCACCCAGAAATGGGCAATTACTGGGTCATTACAGCCTTGCCGGACCCAGTATCTGGCCATTCCTGGACGCCGGAAAAAATTCTTCCCCATTCCCATTTGAGAACCATAGTTTATAACGGTGCCGGTGCATCCGACATGCTGTGCTCGCGGGTGCCTTTCATTCCGCCAGGTCAGACATCGTGGAATGAAAGGCATCCGCGATCACAACTCAGAGTTTGCCTGTCCGGATACAACGGTACCGGAATGCTTACTGGTACGGTTGTAACCGGACCGGCAAGCTCGTTATGAGGCCCTGGTAGTTACTTGCCATACACCCCTGATTCATTATCCAGAGTGCCACACCTTTCTATCTGTGCATATTCTGTGTTTTTTCCTCATGGGTGGGTTTTGTGTAGTGTTTTTCTATTTAGTTATTTTTGCAGATGGTGAGTTTAATCAAAGAATATTTATTTGTGAAAAACTTTGATAAGACATTTACATTATTCTGGGCTGTTGTACTACTGCTCTTTGTGATGCTACTGAATCACATTCACACGAGAGTATAGCCTTCTCGCGAGCCATGTTACCACAAAAGGTTAAGAAGGTACATCTGTTGACTGGGCTTGCTTTACTTTTATGGACAGGATTACTCTTGGTTTGAAGCAGTTTGAGGACGCAGTAGTACTTACCCTTTTACTGCTGCAGGGCAGAAGTCATTTAGTCACATCCCCTCTTCCTCCTATCTGTATTACAAAGCATGAGTTGTGATGCATGCATGGCAATAAAGCACCACCTACACATAAACACATTGCAGAAGAGGAAGAGTTTACCTCAAGCATTTTAAAATATTTTATTTGGAGTTTGTGTAGCTCTTTACAGTGGTTAGTATACTGAATGCACCACATCCGGTCGCAATAACTTTGAGAATGTAATTTCTGGAGATTAAGAATATGGTTATAATGTGCTGTGTGCCTCACTCTTTAACCAGAAAGTGGTTAACAGCGGTTAGGTAGCAGAAGTGGCAGACCAGGGTTCTCAGTAGTGGAATGAAGTTGAGATATTCCAGCTTCTCAGTCACCAATGGGCTTTGCCCATGACAGCACAAGCAATGTCAATACAGACCAACCATCTGCCTCTGTGACTGTAGAAGAATACTTACTTTTGGCTAGCTGTGCCTGGAAAGCCTTCGCTTTGCTGTGTATACGTTTGGCAGTGAGAAGTCCTGATGAGCTCACCATGTCATTGGCTCTGACAGTGGGACCATCATTTTTACTACCTAGTTTAAGGAAGGCTACATAGTTTAAGAAAATATTTGTTGGCACATTTATATTTTTTGACAGCTAATGTTTGGCACAAATGAACACAATTTTGTAACATAACATCGTTAGACTATGGCATCAATGAATAATAATCTGTCACATGGATTGGCAAGCTTGTAGCACCAATGGAAAATATTCTGTGCAAGTTTAAGTCATGATTTAACTGGATCTATTGCAGCATGTCATAGGCCCCTTATGGTTCATTTACTGTAGAAGTGAAGGCTCATTTAATCTCTATCGATGGACATGTATAGTTTGTATTTCTTGTGGCTCTAAAGTGTTACACATCTATGGTATGGTGTAACTGGTTTGTATGATGTGGCACTGATGGAGCACTTATGGGTGACATTACCATGTACTGATGGGCGTGTGCACTGTAGCCCTACTCGACAATATTTTATGGAGCTGAGGAGTTTCCTTCATATTTTAATTTGTTTCCCTATATTTTCATAGCACATTTGTCAAAGCGCTGTGCATAGATGTTTAAAACTATTTACAAATATGAGGAAGTAAAGAAAGCAATATGTTTTAGAAATATATATAATTTGAATGTATTTATTGATTTCGCTAGGGTGGCGCAGCTTGTCTCAGTTTGCTTATGCACAACCATAACCCACAATTCTGGGCACGAAAAACAGACAGTGCAGTCAAAAACCCAAAATGTATTTAACTAAGTCTACTTCAGCCAAAGTTGGTCCCCAACTGTATACCAAGAACATCACTACAGTGTTATAGACTCATAAACAATAAGTAAATAAAATGAAATTCTCCCTTCTTATAATAATCTCACGACTTCACACACAGGAACTCACTTCCATAATCAATTCTACGTATACATTATTCTCTGAAGGATACTAGGCATTTTATAGACACTCCTTCTCTTATTGCTTCTATCTACTTTGATCAATCAATGGAATTTGTTACTTCTCGCTAAGGTGGGCCTTAGAAAAGTTGATAAGTTAGCGATAATGTCGTCGGCTTATCCGAGTCGACGGGTCAAAGAGACATGGAGGCTCTGGTAGAGGAAATCCTGCGGGAAACCTTGGGTTCGGAAAGCTTCTCCCCGCTCTATGTTGTAGAGAGGCCGCACAGGATCCCCTGTGGTCGGAGGCCGGTCCCAGGGGCCCCGCCTTGCCCACTGATTGCCCGACTGTTGAATTACAGCGATAGGGATATGGCCTTGAGGAAGGCTGTAAAGACTGGAGGGGGGTGTCTGTACTTCCGCTCTCTATATGGTAGAGGAGAGGCACAGAGGACCCCAGCCAAGATTCTCTATTATTGGTAACGTAGTCGAGCAATCAAGGCCTAGCTTCTCAGGAGGTGATGCAGGCTGGTTCTTAAGTACAGTGTTGTCCCCGAACCCCCACAAAGGAATGTCCACATACTGTATTACTGAAAACACAGTCTTTATATAATTAATATTCAAAAGCTATGTACACGATCACAATAACGCACTTTGTACTCGGAAATCAACAATGATAAATATATACAATTCTAAAGTGGTACCACCAATATTATCGAATCTCATTAAAGTGCATCAACTGTACGGTTAAAATGTCACACAGATCAATAACTAGGAAACCAGCAATAGAGATAGGATGGAACGTAAGATGGTTGAAACAATAGGCAGAATGCTGGCCTATACCGATAGACACAGTTCTGTGTGGAGATCCCCCCCCCCCAACCTGGTCAACCTGTAAAATAAAGATATATAGCACAAGCCCAGTCCATATATTGTTCAATAGCCTTATTTCCTCCTGTTAAGGTTTTACCCCCCCCAATGTACCTGGTGGAGTAGGGTTCTTCGAAGACGCGTCAAAGGATCCTTCTTGAGTGACACCCTTTAAAGCAGGAGCCATGGATCGTCGAGAGGCGTCGAAGATAGTGAACTTGTCGGCGGCGATGAGAAGTTCAAGGGTGCCGAGACCCCAATGTCGATCGAGGCGGTGCTCATCAGCGACGTCCTGTGAGGATGAGGTGTGCGGGGCACCTCAGCGATGGATTGTTCAGGACCGCAAAGAGATTCAGAAGAACTGTGGCCCAACAAGGGCGTCGAGTCGTCAAAGTCTTTGTGGCCTTCAGGTGGCGGGAAACCCACTGGCGGATTCTCCTCGGGGTGTTGGTCATCCTCGACTTTCTCTGGCGGGACAGAGCGGTCGGCGTTGCCATACAAACCTGCGAACCCTGGTCGACGGCAATAGACTTCGACAGCGGCGAAGTCCGGGTGCTTTGCTTCATTCTCCTTAGCGGTCCCGTCTCGGGTCGGCAGCCTTTCGAGGGTCTGACTTCCAGGGAGCTTCGACGAAGGTTAACAGTGCTCGATGGTCCCTCGGAGCACAGGAAGAGGGCGCCTTACCAGGTCCTCTCTCGGATCAGTCCTTGACGAGTTCGGCAGCTTTCAGATCAGGTCGAAGCAAATGCAACAGCAAGTCTTCATCTTCCAGCTGGGCATCGTGGATCAGCAGTTCCAGTTACTCTTCAAGTGTAGACACAGCTTCTGAACAATTTCCAGTGGTGAGAGGTCTCCAGATATACTATCTTGTCTCTCATCCACACTGCTGGGTCACTCTCAGCAGCCAATCATACAGAAGGGCATTCATGCAGTCAGTCAGCCAATCAGGCACACAGTGCATTCAGGCCATCCTCCTCCCTCTCAGACACTCACAACAAGGAATGTGGATTGGGACAAGTACCCAGCCATTCAACACTACACACTGCATTCAGGCCAGTTTCGGGCAGGGCTGTCTCAGTCTTTGTCTCTCATACCAGAAACCAGACAGCCACAACAAGAAGTGCATATTGGTCACACACTCCATTCACCCAGGTCCCACCCACAGGAGGTACCCTCAACATACCGTCACTGGTAAGGCTCCAGTCAGTCTGGACTGGACTTCACAACAACACCATATATGGCAATCCCACCCAACAGCCAGTCAGGGGGAAGGGGCAGAGTCAGGGCTTCCCAGGACTTTGGGAAAACAAGGTAATGGGTAATAGAAAGCAAGAGGCCACAGGGGCCATCTTGTTTTCCATCAGGAATCAACTGAGTCCAATGGCAGGGCCTGGGGATCCCAAAATGGAGGATACTCAGCGCACCTGTCAAATTCAGCATGGAGCTGCCACCAGCCCATACCCTGCTCTGAGGGCCACCCACAGGTGCCCAAAAACATACACTAGGGGCACAGGGTTGTACCCCCACACATGGGTGCCATAAGGGTATCCCATGGGTCTGTTCACCAAACCAAAAGAGAGAGAGCTGCACCGCCAGGAGTCCCACATGAACTCCTGTTCAGAAAATATGACAGAACACACGATAAAAAGGCAGTAAAGGACAAGGATACGGAGGCCTGTCCCTCCGATGCATTTCCAGCATCACAAAGGCCAGAGAGAAGGGTACATTGACTTATAAGGGGGACGTGATCAAACTCTTCCCAGACTTTTCTGATAAGGTACAGACCGCCAGAAAATCTTTTTTAGACGTCAAGAAACGGCTGAGGGATAAAGGTCTACAGTATGCAATGTTGTTCCCAGCCAAAGTGCGGGTGATTCATGAGGGGAGGTCATTGTCCCCGGATGAAGCTCATCTTTTCTTGATATGCTGCCAAGGTCTCCTAGATCACGGATGGGGGAGGCTTGAAAATGTTTTTCAATCACGAAGCACTGATTGCTGTTATCGTTGTTTTGGGCAGTTAATGGCAGATTTGTATGCAGAGAAAGTTATCCTGAGTAGTGCGAAGGAGGGTTGGGTTCGTAGTTGCCCCCTGAGCGTAAGCTTATGTGTATGTTGATGGATTTTGGGGTGCTGGTAAGTTGGGGGTTCTGGTGTGGGTGGGGGGGGGTTTGTTGTGGGATGTGGAGGGGTGGGGTAGAGGGGGAATGTACACTGACGAGTTGGGGGGTTGTCGGTAGTGTGGGGTGGCGGGAGGGGGGACAGGGAGAATGGATGGTACGCATGAGGGGTAGGTGACCTGTCGGGTATGTTGGGGCGGGGGGGAGTGGTTACCTAGCTACAGATGGCAACAGTGCATCTCATGACCTGGAATGTTAGGGGTCTTAATAGTTTGCCCAAGTGCCAGAAAGTTTTACAATACTTGGAAGGGCATAGAATTGGAGTAGCTTTCCTTCAGGAGACCCATTTCGCGCCGGGGTCTGAGTCAAGGTTTGGTAAAACTTGAGGGTGCCATAGATATTTCTCCTCCTATTCCTCCTACTCTAGAGGCGTGAGTATCTTAATACATAGGTCAGTGGGGTTTAAAATGGTTAAGGTTGTGCGGGACTCAGAAGGGAGGGTCCTGATAGTACAGGGGGTCATTCAGGGGCGCTTATATACTTTGATATGCTATTATGGTCCTAACCAGGATATCACAGAGTCCCTAGACTGGGTAGAGCAGCAATTAGGGTTGCTTCCCGAGGGGGAAATTGATTGGGCCGGGGAATTTAATTCGGTTCTGGATGCGTCCCTGGATAGAGTGGGAAGCGTGGCATGTCCAGTCACTAGGACCTCTCTTAAACTTCGGGGAATGTGTCCAGTGTGGGACATTGATGACATTTGGAGGTTGAGGAATCCCGGAGTGAGCCAGTTTACACATTACTCGGCCCCACATGGCTCGGCGACTCGGCTAGATTATTCTTTAGTGTCTAGGACGATTTTGGGTCGATCCGCTGGGGTGGGTATATTAGCCCGTACTCTGTCAGACCACGGCCCGGTCTTCTTGTCATTACGTGTGGAGGGTCGGGACAAGGTGAGACCTCCCTGGAGGTTTAAGAGCGAGTCGCTTACAGATAAGGTCTTTAAGGAGGAATTGACGAAGGTCATAGATGCATACTTTGAGGTTAATGAAGGGTCGGTGTCCTCTGTTGGCACTCTATGGAAAGGATTTAAGTGTGTGATTAGGGAGGAGTGTATAGCTAAAGAGATGGGGATTTTGAAGAAGCTGAGGAGAGATTTGGTCAACACGGAGGAGGCAATTCGGGTGTTGCAAGAGGAGGCCCCTGTCCCGGATCAGGCTCAACAGGGTGCCACTAAACTGAAGATACAGGAATTTCAGACACTGGCGCAGAGGGAGATTAAGTATATGTGGGACAGGGCAGCGCCTCAGAAATATGGTGAGGGGCAGGCTCCGGGGCGGTCACTTGCTAGGATAACTCGATGGGGTGGGCGAGAGAACAGGATAACGGTGATTACAGATGGGAAGGGAGTTGACCACTATGAAGATGATGGCATTGCCCAAGAATTCGAGGATTTTTATGGCCATCTATACTCGTCACAATTGGCGGTGACGCAGGCGGATCTAGAGGCGTTTCTTGATGAGGTAGGGTTATACTGGTGTTCAGAGGAACAGAGGGAGGGGCTGAATGGGCCGGTAACAGTGGAGGAGGTGTTGGGCGCTATAAAGTCTCTGCCAGGCGGGAAATCTCCAGGTCCGGACGGCTTCACAGCCGAATTTTATAAGTGTTATGTTGAGCGCCTGGCACCACGTTTGTTGGCAATGTATCAGGAGGCGATATCCATGGGGCGCTTACCTGACACACTCAGAGAAGCTGCAGTGGTTGTACTTTTGAAGCCCGGAAGCCCGCGGGGGACTGCTCATTTTATCGCCCAATTTCGCTCATCAACCTCAATACTAAGATCCTGGCGAAAGTCATAGCGAACCAGCTGGCACCGCTGATGCCCACCTTGGTAAGAGCAGACCAGGCGGGATTCATCCCGGGTCGGTCGACTCCTTTCGGATTGCGGAGGATGTTCGGCCTGATGTCGGCATTACCGGCTGAAGACCCGGTGGTGGCGGTCCTGTTGGATGCCGCCAAGGCATTTGATTCTGTTGAATGGCCGTTTCTATTCACTGTTCTGCAGAGGTTTGGCCTAGGTAGGTTTTTTTATATCCTTGGTGTCCCTTCTATATACTGACCCGGTAGCCCGGGTGAGGGTGAATGGGTGGAATACTAAGGTACTGCTGCTGGAGCGGGGGACATGTCAGGGGTGCCCGCTGTCCCCTTTGCTCTTCGCCCTGGCGATAGAGCCCTGGGCGGAGTGGGTTCGCGAGTTTCATCTACAGCAAGGGGTTCAGCTGCATACTCATGAAGTGGTCATATCGTTATACGCAGACGATATGGTCCTGTTCATTCGCCATCCTGAAACTAAACTAGACCGATTATGTCAGACTTACGGCGCTTTGGCAAGCTTTTGGGGTTACGAATAAACACCAGTAAGTCTGTTATCTTTCCATTGACGGGTGGGGTGTCTCCCTTTCAGGATAGTTAGGGATTCTAGTGGGATTTGCAGAGCACGCGCTACCTTGGAGTCACGGTGGCGAGGCAGGAGAGAGAGGTATACACTAGGAACTATGTAGCTGTACTGGAGTCGGCTAGACGGATGATGACGAGTTGGGCCTCACTCCTACTTAATTTATACGGCAGGATCTCGATGGTCAACATGACCATTCTCCCCAAATTTTTATATGTGTTTCTGAATGTGCCTATCAGGGTGTCCCAAAAATATTTTCGGGATCTTAGATCATCTGTGCTGCACTTCGTCTGGGCAAGCAAGAGGGCTCGGGTTTCTTGGAAAAAGCTTACAGCACCGGTTTGCGAAGGTGGGTTGGCGCGGCCCGATTTCGAGTTGTACTATAAGGTGGCGCAAGTCAGCTACCTTCGGTACTGGTATGGAATGACGGCGGAGCACAGGCATGTGGAGATTGAGCGATCAATAGCATCCCCTGCATTGCTGAGGTCGGTCATTCTGACGGCCCCGGGCTGCTTCCAGAACCCTCTAAATTTGGTGGAACTGACATGCTGTGCTTGGGTGTCATTGGAGTGAGCTTCCAGCGGGGGCCTTCTCTATTCGTCCAAACTCCCACCTTTGTTCATTCCTGGGATCCCCCTGACTAGTGAGGCTTGTTATGGGGCTATGATGAAACGGTTGGGTGTTACCACATCGGGGGAGTTGTTCCCTGAGGGGAGGTTCGTCTCTGTTGTCCAAATGAAGGAAAAGGGAGATATGTAGATATTAGACGTGTTTCTGTACTATAGGTTGAAGGTGACACTACAGAGGCTGTTTCCTTCCTTCCCTGAACCGCCTGAGGTTGCCATGTTGCTCGATAAAGTGATCGGGGGGACATAGGGAGGCATATACTCTCTGAACTGTATGGATTGGCTCTGAAAGGCCGGTCTAGTGCTGTGCTATCCTCGAAGGGGTCATGGGAGAGATCTCTAGGGCGGGAAATTCCAGTGGATATCTGGGAATACTGTTGCATGATGGTTACGAAAGGGGCGGTGAATTCGAACTATACGTTGATTCATTTTAAATTTCTACATCAAGGTTAATATTCCCCAGCTCAACTAAAGGTTTATTCCCCTCAGAGGTCAGGGGCATGCCTCCGATGTGGCCAGGAGATGGCAAGCTTTTTACATGTGGCTTGGGAATGTGTGGAGCTGGAGCACTTCTGGCAACAAGGGTTTGAGGTAGTTGGGGGTATCGTAGGGCAGCAACTCGCGCCGTATCCTGTAGTAACCATATACGAAACAAATACCCAAGGAAGCTAGGAAATTGGTGGGTCTCCTCTTGATTTTAGCGAAACGCCGGGTGGCTATGGGGTGGGGTCGGAGGCAGAGTCCGACGGCTGAACAATGGTCTCGAGATATATTGTATTGTAATGATATGGAGACCCGTTGGGGTGCACTGCAGGGTGTACATCAAAGTGTTAGCCGGGTGTGGGATGTGTATACCATGTATCTTCTCAGTCAGTCGGGGGGTGAGGACGCCGCATCTCCTGTTACGCATGGATCCGCCGCGTGGTTTGACCCCAGGGAGATGTCCCAACTTGACTTCGGAATTGAGAAAGGTGCACTGGATGGCGTGAGCGCTACACCTTCGTAGGTGTGGAGGTCACACAGTTTTATGGTCCACTCGACCTTCCGGACTTTTTACGGACTACTCCGATATGCGTACCGGGGGGAGGGAGGGATAAAGGGGTGGGATTGGGGATGTGTTGTTTGAGTTGTTATCTGAAATGCTTATAAAGAAAGTTTAAAAAAAATGCATGGAACACTTGAAACCCCAAAGATTGAGTGGCTTTCGTTTGACCGCCAGGTGGCAGTGCTAAGGGAAGAAAGGCATGGACTCACTGGAATATCTTATCTTTGGTTGTCCCACAGGCCTATACACAGTCCATCGAGACTCTTGGTATAATTGTGCTATAAAGTAAACCCACCTTAACTAAACCGAGTCACAAGTTGTCTGTAGATCAACAGCTGTGACACAAAACAAATTAAATTCTGTAAAATGTGATAAACAACTAAAAAAGCCAGAACGAATGGCTCTGCCAATGTATGTTCAATGTGTGGGAATACAATGCAAATGCCATAAAATAATTTTTTTAAAAAAAGAAAAAAAAATGTTTGCCATAATAAGAGGGAACAGTAGCCAACCAAAAAGGGTGCCCCGTCCAGGAAATGGCCTGAAGAATATACAAGGCTAAACAACTCGGATCAAGGGATCAAACAAACGATACGAAAAGACAAGTGGAAAGCAATCCTTAAATGTAAGGGAACACCCAAAGACACTGTAAAAGAATTGCAAGCCTTAATATATAAGGTGACCAGAGACTCAAAATATAATATATTATAAAGAGAAATCTGTGAACTGCAAGCAGAACACTACTCATCAGGAGAAGCGAGTCATTCTCCTGACCTCAATTAGTTTGAATAGTGGGACGGTCAGTTAGGATTAGTTTTGGGACAGTGGAATCAATATTCTTTTGGCATTTCTGGCCGACTGATGAGGACCTTAGTTAAATATATAGGCACGGAAAACTGCTTAGGGATAGGGAGAAATGGGCATTTTTCTTATTATTTAATACATCTTTCTGGAAATGTCATCACTGTGTCCTCGCCCTTCCTCTGACCCGCCACACTACGCAACACAGTTTACTTCAATGCTAACATTGCTGCTTTTCGGCCAGTGTGTTTCATTTATTTTATTTATTGAATATTTATAAAGCCACTATACAGCAAAAAGTTTGTCCAGGCGCCACAAGGCAAATGAGGGGGTTGGGGGAACAAGGAATATAAAACAACAATAAACATTCCTACTAGGCCTTGTGACATTTGGATCATGTAAGTGCAAATACAAGAAGTTCAGGGCAGAGGAAGAGGGGTGGTGTAGTAGTGGGGGGGATTAGTGCAGGGGTACAAAATACAGGGTGGGGAGGAGGAAGAGCCCAGGGGCTAAGCAAGTGCTCCGGGGAGCCAGTGGGGGGGCCAAATAAGTGCAGACAGATGAAGGGGGAAGACCCCCTTCTAAGTGCGAGGTAGTGGGGTGGACCAGACTCAAGAGGGGAGCCCATTCCACCAGGTTAGTCAGAAAAAGGGCGCTGGCGTTCAGTGCTGGTTGTGGGGGGGGGGGCTGGTAAAAACTTGTTAGGGAGGTCATGGTGCTCTGTGTGAATCATAGGTTAACCAGGCCAGCAGTCACTGTGGCAGGTGGGGGCCATTAACGAGGAAGGGGAAGGGGGAAGGAGATAGACAAGAGAAAGTTCTTGAGAAGTTTCCAGAACTTAAGGAGGTCCGGCCCGATTCTGAGATGGGCATGGGGGCCATTCCAGTGGGAGGCTACTGCCGAAGAGAGAGATTTACCCCCCACTCTCTGCTTGAAAAAACGTCTGGTTTGCAGAGAGTTGGAGCTAGAGGACCGAAGGACTCTAGCAGGGAGGTAATTTGGGAGAGAGGGTTGAATGTAGAGGGGTCCCATGCCCCAGAAGGCCTTATGGATGATGCAGAGGGTCTTGAATTTGATCCTTGCAGCCACCGGGAGCCAATGGAGAGATTTAAGGGCTGGAGAGATGCTGTCCATGGGCTTGAGAATAAGTATTGCAGTCCTGTTTTGGATTAGTTGAAAGGGGCTGAGGGTGGAAAGAGGCAGATTGAGGAAGAGACTGTTGCAGCAGTCCAGCCTAGAGAGAACCAGAGCCAATGGAGACAATGAGTTTCTGGTCGGTTTGTAAGGAAAGGGAGAATGCCTCTGAGGAGGGGAAGCTGAAAGTGGACCTTCTTGGCAAGGTCTGTGATGTGAGGGGAGAAGGAGAGAGAGAGGGGAGTCAAAAATGACACTGAGGTTTTTTGCCTCACAAGATGGGGAGCAGAGGGAAGCCAAGGAAGGCAGCCAGAGTGTGGGAGGAATGCAGGGAGCTGGGGTACCATTAAGAAGGATCTCAGTCTTACTGAAATTAAGACAGAGATCATTAGCCGTGCACCATGCCTGGATAGCAGTAAGACAGTCTGGAATGAGAGAGGAGGGAGATGAGGGAAACTTGAAGGACAGCTGGGTGTCATCAGCATAACACTGGAAATGAGGAGAGAAGGTGGGAATCAGGTGCGCCAAAGGGGCAAGTTAAATGTTAAAGAGCCACAGCATAGGGATACAACCCTGAGGGACACTGCATGTAAAGAGTGAAATGAAGGAGACGAAAGTGTCCAGTTGCACCTGGGAAGAATGATTAGAAAGGAAGGAGGTCAGCCAATCTAGTGCAAGGTCTGTGATTCCAAGAGTGTCATGGAGTCACTTTATGAGGATGGCATGATGGACCGTGTCAAAGGCAGAGGAGAGATCAAGGAGGATGAGAACAGAAGGAGTCAAGGTTTGAGAGCAGGTCTTCACGGGTGTTCACTAGTGCAGTTTTCGTACGTTTGGATGATCTGAAGCCAGACTGATATATGATTTGATATGATAAGCAATTTATAACACGCCTGTACACAAGTGTTTCTAGGTGCGACAAGACAAGGGAGGGGTGACCAAGGGAGGACAAAACAAATGATCTTACTAGGTCTTGTGTCATTCAGATTGTGCAAGTGCAAGGGAGAAGGTAAAGGAGAAGTGTTGGGGGAAGGGAGGGGGCAAAGTGCAATAGGGCAAAGCTCTAAGTACATGCAGCCAGGGTGGCCAGCTCAGGGTAAGTGCAAGGAAGCAGTGGACTGTAGGTTTGCAGATACAGACCCTAAGGGCACTGTAGGCCCAGAGGCAGTGCAGGGGCAACTGATTGTGTAGGAGCCTGGTGTCCATCACACTGACTGGTGGTCATGGAGACAGCCAAAGGGATTCAGTGTGATGGGCCATTTGGTAGATGACCAATTTCTCCAAGAGTTTGCCCAGGAAGGGGGTAGTGGATATATGGCAATAGTTAGCCGGGAGGAGGGGTCAGCAGGTGACTTTTTTAGGAGAGGGTGCACAAGGGAGTGCTTGAGGGATAGTAGGAAGGAGCCAGTGGCAAGGGAGTGGTTGCAGAAATCGGACAAGGCAGGAGCGAGAGCAGAGTTGTTGTCCTTGATAGTTCCGGAGGAGCAAGGGAGCACCTGTTTGGAAGAGACTTTCATAGAGCATACGGCTTTAGAGAACTCACCCGGGCTCTATGGCCAAGAAGGTGGAGAGTAAAGGGGAGGGAGAAAGGGGAGTTAAGAGGGGCCTAAGAGCAGGTGGGGGAGTAGAGGAGAATGAGGACAGGATGTGCTGGGTTTTGTTTGTGAAATGGGAGGCCAATGTAGTACAGAGGCCCTGTGATGGAAGAGGAGAAGTGGAGACTGTGGCAGGATTGGCAAGTTCCTTACAGATTTTGAACAATTCAGCCGTGTTGTTGGTGACTCTAGAGATGGAAGCTTGGATATGGACACTCTTCTTGGAGTGGATGGAAAAACAGTATTGCCTTAGGAGCAGGCAACAGGCCACTTTGTCATAGGATGAGTTTGAGGCCTGCCACTTTCGTTCACCAACAGCATTTCAGAGAGGCTACATCAGAATTGCACCAACTGTTGCACTTGGAGGCAGGCTTCATACCGATCCTCATGACAATGGCAAAGGTGTCAAGGGTGTTGGTGATGGAGAGGTGAAAGTTAGCAAAGGCTGTGTCAGTGGGAGAGTCAATTGCAGTGGCAGGAGGGGGATGAAAGTGGTGGCAAAACCAGTGCTATATGTGTTATATGTGTTCAATATGTGTTTACATGTAGACCCTTTTTCAAAACTCTTCAAAAACACTTTATTTTGTCCAGTATCAACATGAGTATGGAATCAGAGAAAAGTTACTTAAACAAATAACATGTGTACAAAAAAGGTGGCAGGCGTCATTCTCTAGAAAGAACATGGCATGATAACCTTTTCTGTGCTTTTTTCCCACTTTGAGAGTCCGTAGCCATCGCTTTTTGCTAACTGTACTTTTCACAAAGGAGGAATATCCATTTGCATATCAGTCCCATGGGCAGTCCAGCACTGAAGTACCAGGCATACCTCCTTTGAACAAGAATACCAACAGCAACCCCAGACACATGTTTCAGCCTTGTTGGGCCTCATCAGTGAGGTGGAACTGTGCCTCTGTAAACATATATTCCTTTTACTTAGCTCCCTACATAAGTGTGAGGTTGTGAATATGTTGGTTATGTGCAGACCATTTAAATGTAGGCAAGGACATATTGCATCTGACTCCTACAGGCTTGTATTAGGAACATATTATTCTCAAGGACTGTACACCCTTTTCTGAATACATATGTTTGCAGTCTTTTCAGAATATGTATGGGCAGCTTTCTGTGAACATGTGTATTTAACGTTCAATCTATATATGGCTGCAACTTTCCAACTATATGTGTGTAACATTCAATCTACATATGTGAGCACAGCTTTCACTGTAAGTGTGTGTAGTTGTCAATCTATTCCTATTTATTTGCTTTCAGCTCTGCCGATTTGCAACTGGAGACATAAACTTCCCATTTCAAAGCACCCTTTTCCTTTTACATTACACATAGAACTAATGTGCATTTCAAGATAATGGGCTTAAGGGGTTTAACACTTCCTGTGAATAAGGTGAATTCTCTGTGCTCATTTCTGTTTGTGCAAACATAATTTTTGACTAGACTCACACAGCCATAAAATTGCTTGATACCACATTAGAAAATAGTGTGTCATGAATGCACTATGATCCTGATGATTCCATATCAGCACCACCAGGAAGGCAGCTTTGAGGAAGCTTCTGGTCACATAACTTGTGCGTTACCATGCCCCTTCATTTCCTTTCTTAATGCTTAGATCCAGGGTGGGTGTCCCTCGCCTGGGTGTCCGAAGCAGATAGCAGATTAATAAAAGGGCAGTTTCTGTTTGAACCTGTTTGGACCAGAAGGACTAAGAACCAGAACCCTTGTTCCTCTAAAATCACAAAAGCAGCCTCAAAAAATGTGTTTCACCTCTCTCTTCCGACAGCCCATACCTACCATCACTACTCATCACCATCCACACCGCTTGCCAGCAATATCATGGGCACTGCATCACAGAAATCTTACTTGCGTCACCATAGTCCATACCAGGATGGCATCATCCAAAGTGCAAGTGAAATCGTTGCTCACCAATGTTTGCTCAGCAACCAACCATGCAGCAGACATCATCATCTTCACCACTAAACATGATTTGGATTCCATCTTCATTACTGAGACCTGGATGACATCCACCTCCACCTAGATCCTAGATGTCCTCATCCCCAACGGCTACAGAATTCTACAATGAGACCATTCAAACAAGATTGGCAAAGGCTCCACCATGCAACCAACTGGACATCACCACCATTGGCTCTTTCGAAAATCTTTCTTGAAACCTACTGTTCTCCCCAATGCACAGAGTCAATGTTCACCTCACCAGCAGACCACCCAAGCTCAACACTTTCTGCATCAAAGACTTTACAGACTTGGTGACCACAATGTCTCTCACACATGCCAACAATATCTTCGTCTGTGATTTTTAACATCCCTGGCAACCCAGCAACCAAGTCAATGAAAGAAGATCTCCACTAAACCTCAAGCTGTAGACGAAACACCCAACTCACAGGAAAGGTAATATCCTTCAGCTCATCATCACTGCCTGCCCACCCTCCATCACAGCTCTCTAATCCCACTTGACTGGTCAGACCATCTGGCTATCACCTTTGACATTAGTGAAACCACACCAGCCAAGCAAACCCATCGGAAATCCTGCAAACAAGCCTTCTGATCATTCCAGAACTTTGCAGTGGAGGCTCTCACAGAAGACCTCACCTAACTCCACTTAACATGGGCTGACTTACCTCTGACAAACCAGGACTGCAACTCACTCCTCCAAGAACTTTACACCACCATCACTACAACATCAACCGGCATGGCCCACTGAAACTATGCCCCCTCAAACCTAAACCTTTCACACCCTGCTACACTAAGGAACTTAGCTTCAACAAATGAACCATGAGAAAACAAGAGTAGATTTTGCAAAAATGCGATAGCAGTAGCCACGCAATTACTCCAATGCATCGAAGCCAACAAGCTCCTTCAGTCCTACCAATCTGACTTCAGACCAAGATGCAGCACTGAAATGTCCATCATCAAGGTAATCAACAATGCCCTTAAAATACTTGATGATGGCCACCCTTAGCTCCTGTTTCTCATTGGCCTCTCAGCAGCATTTGACACAGTAGACCAGAAGATACTGTGAGAAACCTAAAGGTGCCTCGCTAGCTAGTCCCTGGGGATCTCGAAATGGGACACCAATGGGGAGATGCGGTATCCCCCTTCTTCCAACACCTTTTCCCCATCGTACCATGTAGGACATTCAGAAACACTGCCCCTCCCTCTTTTTCCACACAAAAACTTTCATGCACCACGAAAGACAGCAGACTAACACCAGAGCCGTTTTTCCTGACATATCCCAATACAAGGGTCAGGCAAAATCAGGCAATTTACCAGAATCACACACACCTGACAGCCCTTTCCATTTCCCACAAGGATAAAAGGTGGAGCATGAGAGCACAATACGAGCAAGGCAGACAGCACGTCGAGAGAGCTATCCAAGGACAGCAGTTCAAGAGTACAAGAAAAGCGGCGAGAACCAAAAGGGCGACAAGGAGAGAAGCAACCTTGCCCTTTCCGACCCAGACCCGCAAAGCCTCTGCAGAGGGAAACATAAGACTGCGGACAATGGCCTAAGTGTGTTGCAGCAGATGTCAACAGTACACGGAGCATGCTTAGGCTGATAAGATATCTGTATCTGACTCCAGATACAAGTAAAGCTAAGCGGTTCATCAAGCCGGTGAGTCGAGGGGAGAACCGATAAGAAACCGAACTGTATTCAATGAAAGTCGTAAAGTATGAAAAATACAAAACTGTGAACATTGAGGGAAAGCCAGCTGCAGAGAGGGTCCAGCACCACATGTGTGCTCACTCGAGAGATTCAGGTTAATCCTGTGTTTGTTGAACTACCGATGCCAGAAGGCTCTAGGAGAGCCACAAGGAAAAGGTGAAAGTAGTCATACAGGGGACTAGCAAAACCCCATGTACAGTCTCAAGTCTTTGACCTGCAGGTAATTGGAAAACTAAGGGAGGTCACTCCCGCATAGTGAACTCAAGGAAAGAATTGTGTAAAAGGAAAGAATTGGCAAGAGTGAACCCAGCGGAGGGATGCCGATAGAACGGGGTGAAGTCTGAAGTCCCAATGAACAGTGTGTTGGCGAAAGTGAACTCGGCAGAGGAGTGTCCACAGCAAACTGTTTAAAAAGACATTAGGATTTGTGAATATCACAGATGAGATTGTTCTGAAAAGCCATAGTGAAGGATTTGCACCCGGAAGAGGGCGACCCGGGGGTGAAGTCATCACCCAACATACATTTGGAACAGAACTTCTTTTTTTGTATTATTGGAACCCATCAAGTCCTGCGAGGCAAGTGACTTTTTGTAGAAAAGAGACTTAACCACTGAAGGTCCGGATACGTGAAGCTGAACTGTCATCTCATGCTGGGAATTCTCAAGAGTGTGCTGTGCTCAGAACGTGGGGAAGAGAAACCCCCATCTAACACATCCTGACTTATTTGTGAATACTTATTTCTTTCTTTTGAACCTATCCCACACTCTTTTTGTATTTAGCGTAAGGGTTGGCAATAGGTTTTTCTTAGTATAGGCCCTTTTATTTGACACAACGCCACTAGGACTGCTTTATTATTATTTGATAGTCGTAGCTTACTCCCATCATAGATTTAGGTTTAGATTAGGTGTTTTTCCAACCTACCTATACAGTTTAATAAACACCCTTGAACTGTGATCACTTGTGTCTGTCTATTCTTGATACCATCAAATAAGTATACCACTGGGAAATAGAAAAAGGAGACAGATACTAGGTGTGATCTGTAATAGCTAAAGGCGGGCTACTTATTCTGTAATCCCATCATGGCAAACCCAGTTACCTGCACTTTAAGTATCCATATAGTTGACAGATTTTGATTTTTCCATTTCTAAAGAAAAATGTTTAGAAAAATGTGATAAACAGTAAAAAAAAAGTTAAAAGATAATCAGACAATGATAATAGTTAATGGCAATATTTGATATTTACTTTATTGCCAGCAGTAACCTGTGTCGTCCACAATGGACTAAAACAGTACAGAACAATTTAAAGCATCAAGGACTAACAAACATGTATGGAGTCAGTACAAACCATTTAAAACATTGTGATCAGCAATTTTAGATCCTGAATGAATTTGAAAACAATTAATCAAGTTCTGTGCATGAAAAGGACAAACAAAAATGCCTAACTGGATTCCTTGGGTTGATCATGAGATGACACAGATAGGAATGCAGAGGGAAGGATAACCTAAACAAAAAGAAATTGGAAGAAAGTAAAATCACTTCATACAGAAAACTTTTTCCATGATCCTAATAATATTGAACCTCGTAGTTCCTTTTAGAAATAAAATAAGAGGTGTGATCAATTCAAGTGGACACTATTTTCATTGTCCTTATTACTTTTGGCATGTGGTTCCTTCTAGTTTCATCAAAAAAAGTGAGTTCCAATGTGCTATTTTATCTGAACGTTCTACCCCTATCACATACAGCATCTGTCTTAAGGGGTAAGCTGAAAAGGGTCTGACATCTTGATACCATGCCTTCATTACAATACTCATGAACAAACGACATCGCTCAGCTGGTTCAAATCATACATTTCTAATCAACACCAGTGTTTACTAATGGATTCCTCCAGATCAACAGCACTACCTATTTCCCGAGGAGTCCACAAGGATCCATCCTCTTCCCCATGATCTTCAATATTTACATGGAACTGCTGGGAATGCTCCACACAACCTTCGCATCCACCAATATGCAGATGACACACAGCTCTACCTCAGGATATCCTCCATCGAAGACATCGACTGGCTCAATGCCTGACTCTCACTGATCCAGTCATGGATGTCCAGTGTGTACATGAAGCTCAACCCCTCCAAGGCTAGATTCCTACTGCTGATCAACAACACTGAACAACCAGACATCCAGATCTGTCTCTCTGTTATGTAACTCGAGGGATTCACACCCCATCTGGCCACCTATGCCAAGTCCCGTGGGTTTGCCATCAATAGACACCTCTTCTTCAAATAGTATATAGCATGGAAGACAGATACAGATTGGTACCAACATTCTCTCCTGTAGAAAATCAAGCCCTTCAACCCAGAAAGCAACATCAGATCTACTGTCCAAGCCTTGACACTCTCTAACCTGTATGTCAATGGCCTTTTAGAAACCCTAACCATCACTACCCTGGCGGCTCCCCTGAGATGTGGCCTGCATCTTGCAGCATGACTCAAAGGACTCCGCAAAATCAACTGCATCATCCCAACCCTCTTTGAACTGCACTGGCTCCTTATGTAATCCCGAATCATCTTCAAATCATGCTGCATCATCTACAAGGCTGGCAGCCTGAAGTTCCCAGGCTACCTCACTGAGAAACGCAGCATCTCCGGAGCCCTACGATCCACAAGAAGTAAGGACCTGTGCAGACTTGAACTCTGACGTTGCAGGAAGGAAAAACCACAAGACGGGACTTCTCAGTCTATGCCCCCAGACTCTGGAACCTCATCCCCTTCAACATCTGACTCACCCCCTTACTTCTACAGTTCAATAATGAGCTTAAGACCCTCCTTTCCAAGGAATGTCCTCTCCGTAAAACCTAGGTCCATACCCTTCCCCCATAATACTTGAGACTGGGTGTGCTGACCCCCACTTTCTCTCCCCTGGTTACTTGTAAATCCATTGCTAACAATAGCCATCCCTTCCCGGTTGTTAGACCCAACTCCATTAACCTTAACCTTTTTCTTCCCCCTGTGATTGGAAAGTGCTCCGTTGCTTCCCAAACCTAGGTCTGTGCTTAATAAATACCCTAATAATAATAACAGCTTTCAATCTTACATGATAGTGAAACAATTCAATACGTTCTAAATGTCTCATTTTGAGTTAAATAATATATAGTGTTATTCAAAGTAATGTGAACAGCACGGCAAAATGCAACAAAACTTTGAATAATGCCACACTTCTGCATTACACTTCTCATTATTTTATATTAGAATTCAAATGTGCACCTGTTCATTTATAATTGCATTTTTACAAGGGTTCACCATTGAAAGGAAAGGAACACAATTTAAAATTAAAGATGTATTTTCTCTTCCCACAGCATCTGGATTATAGGTATAGGATGAGAAATCAGAATCATTTTAAACTTCAGGGCTGTGTGTTCTGTGTCACATGCTGAGTTCTTTCACTGATTACAACACTCAAGTTATTTGGGCCTTAGTATTTGTTTCTATAGGTGTGCCTTACATCTGTGCACCCTCCTTCGCCGCCCCCCGGCTGCTAGGCCGCCTGGTGAGGTTGTTCATGGCTCTGGTTTGCTTTCAATTGTGCATTCACCATGTTTCACAAACTCTGAAGGAAGAAACTTAAAAACCCACGCCTTAGTTCCGTTCCGGTCTGCCCATCGCAGACACCTACATCAACGCTTCCACCTACATCAGCGCTTCCAACGCTCCGGACAGTCTTCCATTTACATTCTCTTTGCTGTTCAATCTTCTAACTTATGGACTTGCAATATGATCCTCTGACCTCTCCCCTTTCTCCTCCTCACCCACTACTGTTGGGGCCAGATGGGAAGTGCTCTTGGCTCACTTTGCATCTTCCAGATGCACCATTAATGTCTATCACAATGTCACTATCATCACTGAGGGCTCTCAGCCCAACCTCCTCCTTCTTGACAGGCCTCTTCCATCTCTCTTCAACTTACCCCCCTCTCCTACCAACCCTGCCATCCCTCACCCCCCTCATCCCTCCTGTGGTGGCACCCCACCCTGCTCCCCCCCTCACAATACATTTAAAGGGGGGGCAACAAGCTTCACTTAGCCACCCTCAATTATCTCTCTGCTGTCAAACACTCTTCTGACACCTGTCACCTCCTTGAAGACCTTCACCTTGACGTCCTTGCTCTCACCGAGGTGTGGTTCATGGCCAATTCCATCACTGCTTTTGACACTCTTCTCCCTTATGGCTACAAGATCTTGTCCAATGCCACGCCCTCCCGGCCTGGTGGTGGAGTGGCTCAGATCTTCGCTGAGTGGGATCCTGCCTCCATCATCCCGACTGAAACCTCATCCTTTGAAAGCCTAGTCTGCAAGCTATCTGTCTCACCTACTTTCTCTCTCACTCTCACAACCATCTATTGGTCCCCCAGACCGACCACACTCTTCCTCGCTAAATCGGTGGACCAGTCCTCCTCTCTTCTTGCCTCCTCCCCCAAACTCATCTTCCTTGAGGACTTTAACATCCATCTCAACTCTCCAGATGTGGCTACTGCACTCTTTCGTGACCTCTGTGACTCGCTTTCCCTCACTATCCTTTCCTCTGGCCCAACCCACTCTCCCAGACACACCTTGGATGTTCTCATCTTAACAGACATCCCACTCTCCACCCCTCTTGCTACCCGTCTCTCCTGATCTGACCACTCTCACTTGTCTTCCCACCTTGACCCCCCCTGTCCCCTGATGATGACTGCACCCGCACTGCCAGTATCCTTCTCTGTCATTTGTCCAGTGAAGCGTGCGTCAGTTGCTGCATTTTCCTCTTCTTTCATCCCTCCCTGCCCCCCGACTCTCCAACTGACTCTGTTCTAGCTAAACTCCATATCTCTAACACCTTGGACATCCTTGTCCCCGTCATGAGGATCCGCATGAAGCTGCCTCCAGAACCATTAAGGACAACATCGCCTCTCTCGCCCCAGCCTTGACTGACCTCTGCAACTGCTCCATTGCCACTGGCTCATTCCCACAACTCCTGAAGCACTCTCTTTTGCACCGTCTCCTAAGAAAAGATGTCTGCTGACCCTTTTTACCCAGCTAATTATCGCCCTATCTCTATCAACCCTTTTTAGTCAAACTCATTGACAAGCTGGCCAACCCCTGACTGGCTCCACACCAATATGGCTGGCTGCCTCCATGACCACCAGTCTGGTTTCCGAACTTCCAGAGGCACGGAAACTGCTCTCCTTACCACCCGGGAAGACCTACTCTTTAATCTGGACTCAAAAACTACCTCTGTTCTGATCCTCCTCAATCTTTCTTCTGCCTTTTGACACAGTCAACCACTCCATCCTCATAAACTATCTCCATGATGCCCTGACCTCCTTCCTTTCGATTAGAACCTCAGAAGTGCAAATGGGTCAGTTTCCCTCCTCCACCTCACTCTCTATCTCTGGCATCCACCTCAGCGCTCTATCCTATCGCCATGGCTCTTCAACATATACCTGGCCCTACTGGACCACTTGATCTCCATCTTCTCCCCTCACTTCCAGTGTTATGCAGACGAAACACAGCTCTCATTCAAGCTGCCACCCTCTACCTCCTCCTACATATCTGACTGCCCAGGCATGATTATCTGCTAAGGATCTTTGCCTTAATGCCAGTAAGGTGGAGATCCTTCTCATTGGCATGCCTGCTCCTTGCATCCCCCCACTCTCTGTGCAGCCTCCTTCGGTCACCTCCCCTCACCCACCTGTGAGACAAAAAACCTTGGGGTCATCTTTGACTCCTCTCCCTTTCTCTCCGCACATCACGGAACTTGCCAAGAAGGTGAACCTTCAGCTCCATCTCCTCAGGGGCATTCTACCTTTCCTCGCCTTCACCCGGAAGCTCAACATCTCCAGAGCCCTGGTTATCTCTAGGCTGGACAACTGCAAAAGCTTCTTCCTCAGTCTGCCTCTCTCCCCCCTCCACCCCCTCCAACTAATCCAGAATAGGACTGCAAGACTTATTTGTGGCCTCAAGCCCAGGGACTGCATCTATCCAGCCCTAAAATCTCTCCATTGGCTCCCAGTGACCACAAGGGTCAGATTCAAGACCCTTTGCATCATCCACAAAGCGTATTGGGCCTGGGACCTCTCTACACTCAGCTTTCCCTCTCTAAATATTTCCCTGCCAGAGTCCTTCAGTCCTCTGGCTCCAACTATATGCATGTCAAATGTTTCTCCAAACAGAGAGTGGGAGGTAGATCCCTCTCCTAGTCTGATTCCTCCCTCTCGAACGGCCTCCTTACCCCCCTCAGACTTGAGCCGGACCTTCTCAAATTCCAGAAACTTCTCAAGACCTTCCTTTTCTCCTCCTCCTTCCCTCCCCCTCCTGTGCTAATGCTTCCCCCTGCTTGCTGTTGCAAGTGGGGCTTGGTCCCTTCGGAGTCATACAGTGACCAGACCACCCCTAATAGTCCCACCAACATCCCTGCCAGCACTTGCCCTCTGGCTCCCTTTCCCAGACTAGCCCAACCTGATCCCCCTTCCAACACACTTATCCTCCCTTCCCCTTATCTTTCCCCTGGCACTTTCTGCCTACATCCCCCCCAGCACTTGCCTAACTCCTCCCTTTCAGGACCCCACTCCTGCACTTATTCCCTTACCCCCACTCCTGCATGGTAGGATTGTCACAAGGCAAATATAACCATTTTGTTGTTCTACTTTTGTTGTTCTACTTTCTTCCCATGCTCCCCCCACATCCCCAATCTTGTCTTGTTGTGCCTGGAAACATGAGTATAGGCGCCATTTAAATGTCCAAGGCGCCATATAAATGTCCAATAAAATAAAAATTAAAACAAAAATAAATGATAAAACTTCCATGTGCATTTTTCACTTACATACAACAGACAATAATTGAAGAAATACTTGATTTACATTTGTGTCTTCAAAGTATGAAATCAGGCCGTTTTGCACTGTCCTGTGGAAAGTTCCCATATAAATCAGAACATTTCTTTGCATATCCTTAGCATTGACAAGCCAGACTATGGATTCAAGGAAAATCCTAGGTAATAGTTGCAATAATCTCTTGGATGTTTTGGCGGGTCAGAAGAAGGACACAAAGTCTAATGTACCATTTTAGGGTTGTTTTATTTAACTATTTACCAAAAAGGTGCAAAGGCCTAACTCTCCGTAATTTATGAGTGTTCCCTGCCTAACCAACTAACTATGATGCTCGTCAGTCTTAGGTGTAAGTCTTAAATCAGATTCCATCCTCTGTCCATTTCTCGCCCACTTCTATTATAAGAACTAAGGTCAAGGAGAATGACTCCCTTCTCCTGTTATATGGGTTTTCCCTAAATTCCGTTCAATTCAGAATTTGCAAATACTTGTTAGCCACCACTCTCATTAGGATTTACAGTTCAGTCACTGGATTCTTCTAGTCCTTAATATGTTCCTTTACTTGTCGTCGCTTCTTTCTCTTTTTGACTTCTTCCTTTGGTATTATCTGCCAGTCTCCTTCTCTGTCATTCATCACAGGAACATGAGTTCTTCTCCCCAGATGGGTAGTCTCTCCCTTGACAGAATCTCGTGATTCATCAGAGTGTATACACAGTTATTTGCATCCCACATTTTACTGGGGCTCCCTTGTCATTATGGCAGCCAGCAAGATGCACAATCCCACAGGAGACATCATTTTGTGAATGGTACCTCTCTCGCTTGTTTAGAAAACTAATGTTCTCAGTTTTCTTTAGGGAATCAATTATGTTGCAAAACATTATTCAGAAGAATCAAGCAGATGATTTTCATGGCGTGATGGCAAAGTGCTCAAAGAAGAATCAGAGCGACCAGAAAATAGGGGAAGTTCACATTCAAGAGAGCCAGATGTGCAAATGAGCGAAAGCAGGAATTGGCACAAGATGTATGGTGAGGACAAAGATGAAACCGAGATGTAAAATGCAGATTTGGCAGAGGACCCAGGAGTTTATGAGGCAAGAGAGTGACGAGTTGAAAATGAAGAAGAGAGACGGCCTAAGGCATCAAACTGAAGCATTGAAAACAAACTGGAGTGGTGCCAGAACATGGGGAAGAAGACCAACTAGCGGAGGGGAACAGCAATCAAGGAAGAATAAGACAAAGGTAAAGATGTGCATTTTAGCTGCAGGAAACGTATGGTAAGGACGACGAGCTTTGACGGGAATCTCACAACTTCCCGTCAAATCTGATTTTGTATCCATTGTACGTTCTTTTGGGATCAAAGGAGCTTTGTTCCTCCCTGTCTATAAAGTACAGTTGAAAGCAACCTGGGTTGTCATGAAGAGCAATTTGATGGGAATTTGAGAGAGGTATGAATAGGCTACAGATCAAGGATGACAAGGCAAGGAGAGGGATAGAATAGAAGATGGTAGATGATAAACATGAGCAGAAACAGCGAGAAAATAGAGTATTCAAGATTTGTTATAGTTAGAATTCAACCAAAGTTGAATGGTGGTAAGGCAGTTAAACAAGGCAGAATAAATAGAAAGAGAAAAAAAGATAAAGTGAAAAAGTCTGATAATAAACAGTATAAAAGTAGGACGAAAGACTGAAGCATATAAGCAAGATGAGTAGTAGAGGGTGTTCTTGCCATTGCAGCTACGGTACTGTAACTGTCTTGGAGGTGATCATACCCTGCCTGGATTATTACTGTGGCAACATTTATCTATGGCTAACTGTTAAAACTCAAAAGAGCACAAAATCGTGAAGTCTGCCTCTTGTGAAATCACATGGTTAGACAACATCCCTGAACCCTAACAATTGCAACTCTGGCTATCTATCACACAATATATAGACACAAAGGCCATCTTTCTACTTGCAATGCTGACCTTGGCATTGCTCTTATAAATCTTGCAAGGGCATTCCGAGCCTACCAGCTGAAAGGATGCCTTAGAGGAGCCCCCCAAAGCGTATTGAACATCCATCTGCTCAAATAGAAAGTGTGAAGTATGCACCATCTACTACCAGGATGTTGCACTCAGAGCTTCTTCCCTGTGTCTTGTACATTGAGCCGGATAGTTTGCATTTCTCATGAGCATGAAAATGCACCTGTTTCATTCACACCACTGGCATTCAAGGGGATATGATTTTATGAGCAATCGTCCCCCTGTGTCAATTCTGATTGGTAAGAAAATCTTGGCTGCCCCTCCCTGCCCGTCTGCAGATGCCTGAGTCTTAATACCCTAGCGTCCGCCATCCACACGCGTGCCATCCATTACTACGGGTGGGATGTAACCACTATCATGACCATCAGGAACACTTTTGCGTAACCACTCAAATCAACTGAAAATATAGAAGCACCACTTTACAAAACCTCAATTACCTTTAAAAAACAAACACTTGTTTAGCATGGTAATGATTGGAAAGATGTGGGCAATATAATAAAAATAAAATGTTCATATTGTCTGATTTTGAAAAGAATAATTTAGTTGTTTCTGTGAACTCTAAACTTCAGGTGCACTATCCCAAGAAAAGCTGGAAGAAAATGTTTTTACAAACAAAATACTAACATTTGGCAAAGTAGGACACCGCTACTTTTTTAAAAAAAATAAGGAGGTGCACATATTGTTCTCATAGATGTATTATGGATTTGCTTCTCAAAATGTTATGCATGAAAGTGTCAGATACGTAATGTGAAATGTTTTCACTCCTGACCCATTGAACATCAACTATACAAAGTTTTGCAAACGGTTATAGTGGAAGTCATATGGCGGCCATGATAAGAACATAGTGCATCACACGTAAAGCAACTGAACTATATGGGTATAAACTTGTGGAATATTTCCATCTTACCTCTCTGGTAAGAAAGACACAATAATACAATATATCACTAATTAGAATACGGATGTCACTCCCATCAAACTCACCACACCACAAACTGGGAAGTCCATCAATCAAATATGGGACTGTCATTAGGCTGGGTATTCTGTGGACAAGAATGCAGATTCATGGCTTGTGCTGATGCTGCCCACTTAAGTTGTTAGCTTCAATGGAAGTATGTTATATGAAGTACAACTTAAACCGAACAGATGTATCAAACTGATGTTTTGGTTGGTGTTCGGTCATGATGGTATCAGAATTCTAATTTTGTTATCTCTGTGTTTTCGATACCAAATAATATGTCATGTTACTTATATCTGTAGTTGGGCTGGATCCACCCTTATGTGGTAGGCAAATCCAAGACAACATCAATTACCTTTTTTTTAATATCAAAACAGTCACGGCTTGCAGAATTATCCATAGGTAATATTTCTTTCTCATCATGTCTATATCTTCATTCCCTGGGTGACTGATCTTCCTGTGGCATTCCCAAGTATACACATACCAGGTTCAGGTTCACAAACAAATTGTTATCTTATTAAATGAAGACTGGGAATCTAGAACAACTGAGTGTAGCTCAATGCTGGAAGATGGATATCATCATCTTTGGGGTTGGGCAGAATCATTAAGTCATTGCTTCTATCAGAGTCAAGTATAGTGGCTGAATGCTTTCGCAATTGTTTTAGAAAGCCAGCACAGTCCAATCACCATATGTCTGAAAATGACTTTCTACGGAAGTCCTTTTCTTTCCTTCTAACACACTTTCTTCTACCCCCCACCCCTTCATCCACTTCCCCCTTCTAACCTCCCCATTTCCGCCCATGCTCGCAATCTTGGCCTCTACCTTGACTCTTCCCTCTCCTTCTCCTACCATATCTCTCTCTCTCCTCTCGTGCCTGTCAACACCATCTCTTTAACATCCGGAAATCCGCTCCTCCCTCACCTTCCATGCTTCTAAACTCCTAATCTCCCCCCTCATCTTGTCCCATCTCTTCTACTGCTCTTCCCTCCTCTTTGGACTCCCTGTCTCTTACCTGGCCCCCCTCAAATCCATCTACCACTCCTCTATCAGTACTCTCTGTCTCCTCGGTCCTCGCAACTCTATTTCCTCCTCACTCTCTTATCTTGGCTGGCTTCCCTTTCCCTCCCAACCTAAATTTCAATTCCTCGGTCTGGTTTTCAAATCTCCCCATGACCTCGCTCCACCCTATCTTTCTTCTATCCTCTCATTTTACACTCCCTCCCGTTCTCTCCGCTCAGCTGACCTCTTCTTACTCACTGTACCCATGTCCCCATGTGCCTCCTCACGCTTCCGTTCCTTTCAGCTCTTGGCCCCCCTACATTGGAACTGCTTACGTCTCTCTATCCGCTCCATCCCCACCTACTCCTCCTTCTGCACCTCCTTGAAAGCCCTTCTTCTCCACTCCCCCCTGACTTCCTTCCCTACCGTCTCTCCCCCCCAGCTCCCCTGTCCCCTTTCCATCCCCCTTTCTACCCTCCCTTCCCCTTCCTTCTCACACCCACTTGAATCCAAATCAAATATTTGAAAATCATTCCTTCCTCCCTTGACCACTTCCTCTCCCTTCCTCCTCACCCTTCCCTCTCCCCCTCCATCTAAGTAAAGTGTTCTACATATTGTCTCACTCGTTTTTTCACGATTGTAAATATGCTTCTTTCATTATTGTACCTTGTTGTTATATTGTAAAGCGCTTTAGATTAAAGTGCTATATAAACCTAATAAACATAAACATAATAGGATAGGATTTTACTGTTGATTCCAATAATTACAATTATTGCACTCATTGCATTAAATTCATATTTTTTAAATCCCTTTTATTTATGTATGCATCCTACAATACATCAGAAGATAATCCAGGCTATGGTAGACTGCTTGGTATCCAGTGTTAGGGAAAATTCTCAAGAATGCACTAATTTCCCTTACCTTTTGAGACCCCCAGCAACTTTGCTGGATTTGTAGGAATTCAATTCTTACCTGGAAAAAGTGTGAGCCTTTTTTCCCACTCTTTCATGTATTTTGATGTGTGTTTTACTTTTGTGGTCTTTGGATATGGGATTTTTAAAACAACTCCATAGGCATCATCTTTTTCTTATGTGCAGTGGCACAGGGGTGTCTTTCAGACTCCCCAAGGTTTAAATACCTTCTCTGGTGTTGTAAGTGAATAAAGGAAAGCGGCCCCTTTAAGAAGGAGAGCACGCCAGGGTGGGAGGGAGCAGCAGGAGGGCGGAAGGGGAGGGACAAGGGGAAAGCAGTTCAGATACAGTTGAAGGCAAGAAAGGGAAGGTTGACTTCATCGCTGATTCCTGGAGTTTATGAATGCGCGTGACATGAGAGAACAAGGCCTACCCTAGAGGCTAACAACTGGCGACAGGCTGCCGCACCCACGGCGTGCCAGAGGATGGGCATGATGCCCAGCAGTGGAGACTAGGAGCGGATTACAGAACCCGCAGCAGAAGAGAGCAGCTGCAGCGATCGCGAGCCCAGCAGGCAGTCTGGAGAAGTCCCGAAAAGAGACGAGGAAGGTGGTTTCACACCCGGCAGAAGGAAGGAGGGCCGCAGTGCTTTAAGTGGGCCGGGGCCTGCCGGGGCCGGGCCCCGGCAGTCTCCAGAAAGTGGGGCTGAGCAACATTGGCGGGATGCATTATCCCGCCGCGGCCGCAGCCGCGACGGGAGATGCGCCCGTCATTATATCGGCCAAGCTGACAGAGGTGCCAGCCGGCCACAGCGACGCTGAGGCTGGCGGCACTTCTGTCAGTTAGTGTAACTCCCTCTGATGACCCCTCATCAGGGTCATCAGAGGAAGTTACTGTCCCTTTGTTTTCCCTCCCCAGGTCACTGACCCCCGGGCTCCGTGATCTAATATGCAGATTAGATTACGGAGCCCGCGGGTTCGCAGAGGGTGAAAGACGCCTCAGGCTCAGTGATCTATGTGCTCTGAGCAGATAGATCACAGAGCCCGAGGTGCCTTTCTCCATCGGCAAAGCTTTATAAAAGATGCCTTGAACTGTGTACGTTTCAAGCCATCTTTTATAAAGGTAGAAATATTTCTATGTTTATAAAAGATGGCCACCTTGCGGTTTGTTTTGTCCGTCATCAACGCTTTATAAAATATGCCTTGAATTGTTTACCTGTCAAGCCATCTTTTAGAGACATAGAAACATGTTACAAATATCTATGTTTATAAAAGGTGGCTTGAAAAGTGCACAAACCATAGTACGTTACGCGCATAACTTACTATGGTTTGTGCACTTTTCAAGCCACCTTTTATAAACATAGAAATATGTAACATGTTTCTATGTTTCTAAAAGATGGCTTGAAAAGTACACACACCATAGTAGTACGCATACAAACATTTAAATGCTCACATACATTTATATATTTGTTTGCGCACCTTACAATGATTTGTGCACTTTTAGGCCACGCCCACAATGAAAGCCACGCCCCCAAACGAGGGCCCCCCCTCAATTTCTTACCCCACTTAAAGCACTGGAGGGCCGACACAACAGGAGCAAGCCCAGCAGGAGACCAGGAGCAGGTCCGGACAGAAGATGAGCAACGGAGCCTGTCGAACGCTCCGTGGCACAGAGAGGAAGCAGCCCGATGCCTGACCACACAAGCAGCCACATTGGGACAGTCAGAATCCAGTCAGGAGAGGCAAGCGGAAGCAGCAACAGTGCCCAGCAGAGGAAAAGAGATCAGCAACCAGCCACCAAGAAAAGCAAGAACAACAGAAATGTCCGAAGCAGCCCGCGAGGGGAGCGTACGTGCCAGTAAGGAACCCCGCCCTCCCCCTCCACTGCGCAAAAAAGATCTGGAGCTCATAAACAGCGCAGATCGCCCGCAGGACAGACACACGGAGAAAGCCCAATTTGGCATGCAAAGGGCTATGACCCAGGCACTGCGCAGAACACCCGTAGAAGCATCTGCACAGGAAAGGCTAATCGAATGTGCACAGACCTACCACCCAAAAACAATACAGATCGCTCGCAGGAGCAACCGCAGTGAGATGGTCCAAGTAAATATACACGATAAAGATAAACCTAACGATGCAGCACCACTGAAGCGGCCTAGTCACACATCAGGCCACCAACACAGGCCCAGAACGGCAAAAGGAAGCAACAAAGAGCCACACTGACATGTGGCCCAATTTGAATACCACCAACAACCCCGACAGAACGAAGGGCAAACACGAACACAAGCTACTCATCACATCAAGCCCGGTAGCAGACCACAACCACCACCAGCGAAGGCCAGCAGCCTGCACACAGTCACCAAGCCAAGGCACCACAAACTGAAAAACCATGACCGATCAGGCACAAGCGGCCGCGGATCTCGGGGCACTACCCACAGCCAACACAGGCCCCTCATCCCACGCCAGCCTCATGAGACACCCCAACCCCTTTACCCTCAACCCACACCCTGACCAAGGACAACGGTGGGAAGAATGGGTCGAGGAATTTGAAGACTTCGTAGGTGCCATAGGAACCCAGGACCTCCCCAACAAAATCAGCATCTTTACAAATGTAGCTGGAAGGGAAATAAAGAACATAATAAGAACAATTCCGCCACAAGAAAGAATCACAGACCAGCGCCTCCTCGAAGCCATCAATGGCAAACTGGTAGTGAATCCCAACAGAGATTACGAGCGCTATGCCTTCAACCAGTGCACCCAGATAGCTCATGAATCCATTGGCGAATTTGTCATCCGCCTGCAAAGGAAAATCCTGAAATGTGACTTTGCCAACTTCAATGATGACGAAGCGATACGACTACGGATAATTGAGGGATGCATATCATCATTGTTTAGTAAGCATGTCCTGAATAAAACACTCTCCCTCAAAGAAATACTTGACTTAGCAAGAGTGTACGAACTAATAGACGTCCAAGCCGCAGCCATTGAAAACCCAAAAAAGGGAGACATCATCGCGGCCATAACACCATACCCAAGATACCAAAGCTCACAGAGCCGATGGACCTTCAGAAGCCCCCAACAACGGCCCCAAAGCGATAGACAATGCTTCAGATGCAGATTTGAATACCCCCACAGAGGACCATGCCCCGTAATTGGCCAAAGATGCATGCGCTGCGGCCACGAAAATCACTTCCAGGCTATGTGTAAAGAGAAACTCCCCGAAACAGGATTGTTCCAACAACAACCACCACAAAATCCATGGCGATACCCAGAACAACCAAGGGAACAATATGACCTGTGAACACTTGAAAGAGGGATGACATACCCCACAATGCCCCGCTCCTGCCCAGACACTGTAAGAGCCCTTGAACTATATGATTTCCAGCACCACGCTCAACACCAAACAGCTACCCCTGAAGAGGCATACACCAGAGGACACACAGCAACCCAGGAACAAGAAGGTAGTGCGACCACCAGGATACCAGACTACGACCCCTACAACAACTCTCTGCCAAGGACACTGATCGCAGAGGACCAATACCCCCTGTATCTGCAGGACGGCTATGACAGAGAATACTTTAGGCTCCTTAGCGCAGCCACTGACGACACAGTACAAATGGGAGACACCCAGAACCAATTTGTCGTTGACACCGGGGCTACCGTCAATGTGATGAACAAAGAACTAACCATACAATAATGGCCCTCTACCCCTTACTTCAGTCAAGAACACACATCTTCCAATGGGGTGCTGGACAACCCCTGACATCCAAAGGTCAGTTCCTCTGCGACCTATTCCATAGGGGCCTCACTGTGCCGACAACCATACACGTCATACAGAGCTCCTCAGTTGGGCGATGGCTCCTCAGCTACAGGACAATCAGAGCCCTGGCACTCATTGATCTCCAATACGAACCAACGGAAATAATCAAAGGCTACCCGTCAGACAGACAAGAAATACAATCGATAGCCCATAAGCCCATCGACAAAGAAACCCTCAAGACTTGCTTCCCCAAACTATTTGAAGGGGTAGCGATGCTCAAGGACTCCGTCATCAATCTACATATTGACCACACAATAACGCCAGTTCGACAACACCCTCACAAAGTGGGGTTCCACCTCCAAGCAAAGTAGCCAAGGAACTACAACTCTTACTACAGAATGAGATTATTGAGAAGGTCGATGGACCCACACCCTGGGTGTCACCCCTCGTAGTAGTCCCCAAAGACAACAGACGGCTATGTCTATGCATCGACATTCGCATCCCCAACGTGGCCATACAGAGAGAAAGGCATCCCAGACCCAGCCTAGAGGACATGCTCATCAGACTAAATCAAGCAACCCACTTCTCTAAACTGGACCTCAACGAAGGATACCATCAGCTCGTCATAGATCCGGCTTCACGACCCATAACCACTTTTGCCACGCGCAAAGGGCTATTCCGCTATAAACGCCTCAACTTCAGGATATTCTCGGCTGCTGAGATCTTTTAAGAGACCACCAGAAGACTAATATCACCAGAAGTCAATGCTTTAAACTACAGTGATGACTTTCTCATCTTCGGAAGAACCCAAGAACAACATGACAAAGCACTCCTTGTGATATGCAAGATCCTGCACGACGCAGGCTTAACGCTCAATGGACCCAAGTGTGATGTCAACAAAACCAGCTTGCGGTTCTTCGAGCACATATTCTCCGACAGAGGCATCACAGCCGACCCAGAAAAGATCAAAGCCATCACCAAACTCCATGCCCCCACAACCACTTTGGAACTAAGATCATTCCTAGGGATGGCAGGATACTACGCCACCACCACTGACCCTCTGAGAGCACTGCTAAAAAAAGATGCACCCTTCACATGCACTGGCGTAACAGGGGCCCCCGCAGGCCCCACGGTGCAGGGGGCCCCACCAGCACGTGTGGGGGCCCCTCCCAGGACTTGAAGTAAAAAAAAAATCTTTGTTTTTTCTTTTTGAATTCACTCTGCATTTATAAAGAAATTATTTCTGTAACAGAAATTATTTCTTTATGAAGTCAGAGTGACTTCAAAAAGAAACGATAGGCCTCATTGCGGGTTTGGCGGCAACCACGCAATTGCTACCTGCAGGTTGCTGCCGGACCTGTAATGATTTACCGGCACCCGATTTCCCGGTAACACCGGGGGATTACAACCCCGGCGGTCTGGGAAGACATGCCTCAGCAAATGGTAAGTCCCCATTTCCATATAGTCCTATCGTACTCTATGGGAATGGGGACCACAGAAGCACCGGCGCAGTTAATAACGGTGCCGGTGCTTCTGTGAAAACTATGCGGGTGTGTGCCGTTCTGCCGTAATATGCCAGCCCGGAAACAACGGTGCCGGTAAGCTTACCAGCACCGTTGTTTACAGTCCGGCATAGTTGTAATGAGGCCCAATTTCTTTTTTAAGTGTTAGGGCTCCCCTCAACCCCATGATGTGGGCGTGTGTGAGTGTATGTTGAAAGGGTGCACACTTTAATATATGGGTGGCTGCCTGGGTGTGCCTGTATGGTGAAAGAGTGCACACGTAAATGTATGGGTGGCTGCCTGTGCGAGTGTATGGTGAAAGGGTGCACACTTTAATATATGGGTGGCTGCCTGGGTGGGCCCTGTATGGTGAAAGGGTGCACATGTAAATGTATGGGTGGCTGCCTGGGTGTGCCTATATGGTGAAAGGGTGCACACTTAAATGTATGGATGGCTACCTGGGTGTGCCAGTATGGTGAAAGAATTCACACTTAAATGTATGGATGGCTGGGTGTGCGTGTCTGTATATGGTGAATGGTGTGTGTGCTTGCGTTCAGGGGTGCAACAAAACCTACATTTCGGGGGCTAAGCCTTCAAATGTTGGGAGGGGTGACAACTTCATGGGCGGTGGAGGAGGGGCAAACTTATTTGTTTGGGTCATCTAATTTCTTTATGCATTTTTTATGAGACTATTCTAGTGCAGCTTCAATGTTACAAGCAGTTAACTCTCTCCTTTAAGGTTTAAAGCACCCACGTATGGACTGCCGTGAGAATGAGTGGTCTCCTGTTCCCTCTCTACCCTTCCAATCACTCCCCTGGCATGCAAGTATTAAAACCACATCACGATTTCAATTGCCTAAAAAAATGGCATTTGAATGCAGGTACTAACAGTGAATTGCTTTGTTAGTAATTTGTGGGTTCTTGTTAACAGAGAAACCCATGTGCTGTTTAACATATGTGTCCTTTTCTGTCTGGCAACTGCTCTGAAGGTCAGCCAGTTCTAGTCAACATAGCCCAACATTTGAGGGGGAGCGGTGGGAGTGATGAATCCCAATGAACTCAATGGTGGTGCACCAATACTTGTGTTTAATGCCTGGATTACTTATTGGTAATCTTCATTACTCCTAGCCCTATTCATCCTCGTCCCAGTGTGTATGAGACATTACTTGTGTATAAGGCACTCTGCCCCATACACAAGTACTGGGATGAGGTAGAGGTACATGGAGGTAATGCTTGATTTAGCTACCTGTAATCTTCATTACTCCTAGTCCCCCTCTTCCTCATCCCAGTACTTACCTATGAGGCAATGAGCCTCAACCGTAAACTCTGGGGCAAGGAAGAGGGACATGGAGGTAATTCTGGGCCAAGGAGCTGATTTTGGAGGTTGGGGTGGGTAGGAGAGGGGATGTGTTGGGGGGGGGGGGCAGGATTGTACGACAAATTAAAATGGCTGTCCATGTCCAGGCTAAGCAGGCATGATATGTGGTATTAGTGGCTAGAGAGGCATTTTGGTGCAGCCAGACTAGTCATTCCTCAGTTTGGTAGGACGTTTTTTTTTAAAGGGGCATTTATGATAAAGCAGTCCTGCTAAGTTAATTACCTGGCTAGACTGCCATTTGGGTGCTTCCAGTCTAGCCGTTTCTTACTGCAGCATTGTATATTTTTCTGGGCATCTGTGATCAAATGATATGATATAAGTCATTTATAACGCACCTGCACACAAGGGTTTCTAGACATGACAAGACAAGGGATGGAAGATAGAGGGAGGACAAGACAAACAGTCTTACTAGGCCTTGTGTCATTCAGATCATGGAAGTGCGATAACGAGAAGCTCAAGGGGAAAGGGACGGGGGAAGTGCAAGGGAGAGGGGAGGTGAAAAACAGGGCAGAAAGGCTGAGTAAGTGCTGTCAGGGCAGCACAGCTCTGGGTAGTGCAAGGAGAACCAGGGACTGTAGGGTTACAGTTACAGCCCCTAAGTGCATGGTAGTACCAGAGGCAGTGCAAGGGTGACTGATCAAGAAAGAGTCTTGACTCAGTGAGACTCTGAGGGTAGCCAAGCAACCAGTCGGTAAAGCAAACTGGTAGGTCAGGTAGGCCAGCAGGGGAGGGAGAGAGAGAAAGCAGAGGAGAAGAGGAAAGTTTTGAGCTGCTTCCAGAACTTCAGGTGGTCCGCTAAAGTTTGAGAGGGGCAGGGAGGCCATTCCAGAGGGAGGCACCTGCAAAGGAGAGGGATCTGCCCCCCCACCCTCTTCCTGGAGAAGCATCTAACCCTTAGAGAGTTGTAGGTAGCTGAGCGAAGGGCTCGAGAAGGAAGATATTTTGGAAGAAGCGTTGGATGTAGTGCGGGCCCTGGGCCCAGAAAGCCTTGTGGACAATGCAAAGGATCTTGAACTTGAAACTTGCAGCAACTGGGAGGCAGTGGAAAGATTTCAGGGCTGGAGAGATATGATCCCTGTGCTTGAGGCCAAGGATAAGTCTCGCAGTCTTGCTCTGGATTAGTTGCAGGGGCTGGATAGTAGAGGAAGGCAGACTGAGAAAGAGGCTGTTGCAGTAGTCCAGCCTAGAGAGAACCAGGGCTCTGCAGACGGTGAGCTTCTGGGTGAAAGTGAGAAAGGGAAGAGTCCCTTTGAGGAGTAGCAGCTGTTAGTGGGACTTCTTGGCAACGTCCGAGATGTGAGGAGAGAAAGAGAGAGTGGAGTCAAAGATGACACCAGTGTTGTTTGCCTCACAGGAAGGCGAAGGAAGAGGGCCCAATGTGGGTGGCCAGAGTTAGTTAGGGAAAGCAGGGGCAGGAGTCCAAATGAGAAGGATCTCCATCTTACTGATATTAAGGCAGAGATCGATGGAGGCCCCCAATCCTGAATCGCGGATAGACAGTCGCGAATGAGCAAGAGATGAGAGGAGTATGAGGGGAGCCTGAAGGAAAGTGGAGTATCATCCGCATAACACTGAAAGTTAGAGTAGAATGTAGAGATCAGGTAGGTCAAAGGGGCCACATAGAGGTTGAAAAACCAGAGTGAGAGGATGGAGCGGGGAGAAAGGGACCAAGTTGGACCTGGGAGGGGCAGTCCAAGAGGAAGGAGGTCAGCCACTCAAGGGCCTGATCCGTGATGCCCAGGTTCTCATGGAGTCGATTGATCAGGATTGATCAGGATGGCATGGTTGACCGTGTCGAAAGCACAGGAAAGATCAAGGAGGATGAGGACAAAAGGAATGCTGGAATCAAGGTCAGAGATGCTGGAATCACAGGTGTTCAGGACAGCAGTTTCCGTGTCTCTGGCAGCTCTGAAGCCAGACTGATGGTCATGGAGACAACCAACAGATTCTGTGTGGAGAGTAAGCTGGGAGATTGCCAGCTTTTCCAACAGTTTGCCCAGGAAAGGGGTGATGGAAATTAGGCGAAAGTTTGCCGGGCAGGCAGGATCGGCAGAAAGCTTCTTGAGGAGTGGGAGCATAAGGGAGTGCTTAACGGGAGAGGGGAAAGAGTGATTACAGAAATCGGTCAAGGCTGGAGCGAGGGTGTCATTATGGTTCTTGATGGTTCTGGTGGAGCAGGAGAGCACCTGTTTGGATGACACTTTCATAGATCGGACTTGTCTAGAAACCTTGTCAGGTGTTGTCAGAGAGAAAAAGGAGAAAGAAGGAAGAGAGGTAGAGATGGCCAAAGGGGGGCCGAGAGAGGAAGAGGGAGAGGAAGAGGAGATCGAGGACAGGATGTCCTGAGTTTTAGCGTAGAAGTGAGATGACAGAGCCATACAGAGGGCCTGGGAGGGAACCGGAGACGTAAAGACTGCAACAGGATTGACCAGTTCTTTTCAGATTTTAAAGAGTTTGGCCGTGTTGTTAGAAGCCACAGAGACACAGGCTTGAATGTGTGTTCTATTCTTGATGAGTGTTATTGCTTCGACTGCCATTTTGGTGCAACCAGTCTAGATATGTCTAAATGTGGCCTGGCAAGCTTTACTATATTGTTATTGCATGTCTACACTGGTCTACATTGTGCAGCCAGTTGGACATGTTTTCATTATGGCATGGAATTTTTAATAGCAAAGAATGAATGTTCCTGTGCACTGCTGGTGACTTGCATCTATTGGATTGGTGTTACCCTACAAAACAATTGCAAACACTCTGGCTTTTTAGCCAATTTTTCTCAGACAGTGTGCTGTATGTTATATCAAAATACATATTTATATCTTTCTCCTAGTGCAGTGTGCGGCATATATGTTCAGCAGCACGTTTGTACATATTGTGCAAGTGTGATAATCTAGGCATGTGGCGCGACCCTTGATTTGTTGCTTAGTTGGGGGCCCCCCTCAGCATGACTCGCAGGGGGGCCCCCACATCTTGTGTTACGCGACTGTTCACATGGGATACACAGTGCCAAGCAGCCTTCCAAACCATCAACAAAAGCCTTGCCAACAACCGCCAACTAGCTTTCTATCACCCAGAAGGGGACACCATCATCACCGTTGACGCCAGCCCAGTGGGCCTCGGCGCCATCCTGGCCCAAACCAACCCAGAGGACAGCACCAGACATGCAGTTGTGGCGTACGCCAGCAGGGTCCTGTCCCCCACAGAGAAAGCCTACTCACAGGCTGAACGGGAGATCCTGGCAGCCGTATGGGCCTGAGAAAAAAAAACACTTTGTGATCGGCAGAGAATTCACACTGGTCACCGACCACCAAGCATTACTATACCTGTTCGGGAACCCCAAAACAAAGATGCCCCCCCCCCCCGAATTGAAAGGTGGGGCATGAGGCTCCAAGAATACGATTACACCATCATGCATAAACCGGGGGGAGATGCCAACCCAGCTGACTATCTATCAAGGTACCCGATGACCAACAATAACAACTCACTAGGCTGTGAAGCGGAGGAATACATTGCATACTTATCCACCAGTGCCATGCCTCCCACCATATCCACAGAAGAGTTTGCAGACAGGAGCAGGGCCGATCCCACCATCAAGGCAGCACTGGACCTCACCAGAAAAAACAAATGGAAGCATATACACGTAAACAGGGGGGGGGGGGGCGGATAAGAAGCATGTAGGGAATTGCCTCTGTGACTCTCGGCTCACGGTGGTCACACGCACTCTCTGTCAGTGTTCGGAGTGAGAGCCGCGTGACCACGGGAGACGGTTGAGAGGCGAAAATAGGATTTGTAGTGGAGTAGCTGTTCGGGGCTCCGGGGAGCTCCGTAAAATATGGGACTCACCAGTTCATGTCCGTGTTGCTTCCACTTCTTTCAAGTGGCGACGAGGAAGCACACACGGAGCTCGCCGCAGAGCCTGGTGACGTCTCCCATACGGCCACGAAGGAAGGTGCGCCCCCGTCAGAGGCGTGGAGGTTGGGCCTCTGAAACGGTGTGAGGAGCCGTGTGGAAGGGGGGGGACTGCCGAGGCTGTCTCGGCAGCGCCGGGAAGCGTGGCCCTGCAGGGGGACAGTCTCCCCACCTCTGCTGCTCCGAGTGGCTGCATGAGGAAAACAGCTCTTTCTGGTTGGTGCCGCCCACCCTGGCTCATTGGACAAGGAGGTGAGGAGCAGGGAGAAGGGAGGTTGGGCACAACCGGAGGGGGAGGCACCTCAGAAAAGGAGGACAAGGCAAATACTTGGCCATTACAGTGTGGGAGCGTCTCCAGGGAGACATTGAGACTGTGGCAAGACAAAGAGGGGGCAGCACAAAAGATTTTGTTGGGAAACAAGTATATGGTTATTAAACTGGCACCAGAAAAATTGCCACTGTGCAGTTTAAGCACTGGAAGACTAGTGCACGTAAAGAAGTGAATACTATAAGAGACATAAGATTGTCCAGGTGTGAACTTTGTGACATTTAGTGAAATTAGATCACCAGGACATACATAAAGATGGCTGCAGCTAGTATGTCGCCCCACCACCGTTTCTGGCTGAACCTGGAGCTCCACCAATAAGGTGGGACAGGTGGAAGAGCCTGTTTGACACTAACCAGATTGCCAATGTTGGGGATAAATTCGCATCAGCTAGAAAGGAAGCAATTTTACTTCCCAATTTGGGAACTGAAGGCAGAAGTGTGTATGATGGGTTGCCTGATCTTCCACAGCTGGGCCAAGGAGAGGTGGATCAACATTCCATGGCGGAAAGAAAGTTGGAGATACACTTTGAAGCCAAGAAGAACATAACTTTTGAGAGGCATAAGTTCTTCCAAAGGACACAAGGTCCACAGGAGCCAGTGGAGAACTTTGTGGCAGCGTTGAGGTCCCTTAGTCACACGTGTGAATTTGGACTGCTCACAGACTCTCTCATAAGGGATCAGTTGGTGCGATGTACGAATAATGTAAACATACAAGAGAGACTATTGTCCAAAGACGCATCATTGGAAGTAGCTATTGATACGGCAAGAAGCATGGAACAGACCCAGAAATATATGACTAATATGAAGGGAGAAAAGTCGGAGGGTGAAGTGGCTGTGGTGAGGGGATTTTGTAAAGGAGTCCCCAACAAGGAAATAAGATGCTACAAGTGTGGAAGTAACCGCCACATTTCAACTAGCATGTTTTGTCCAGCCAGAAACATCTCCTGTCTGAAATGCAAGAAAAAGGGTCATTTTGCGAAAGTTTGCCGTGAGTCGGGAGTGGTGCAGAACATTGAAGAAGGAGGTAGGTTGCACGAGCAAGAAGAAGATTGTGCAGTGGGGATCAGCAGCCAGACAAAGCATATACTAGAAGTGTCGGAGGTATCTAATAAAGGTGGTGCACCTTTAGATGTGTTCATAGTCAACGGGAAGGCAATAACAATGAAGGTGGACAGTTGTTCGCCGTGGTCTTTGATGTCGAAAGCAACATTTTTAGGTTGCATGCAGGGAGATGTGAAGCAACTGAAGGAACACAAGATCGAACCTTATGCGTATGGGAATGTGAGGATTGAAATTTTGGCCATGTTCCAGGCTTCGATTGACTATAAAGGAAGAAGCTGTGAAGCGGAGATATACGTTACTCAAGAAGATTCGACACTCCTGGGATGGGGTGAACAGTGTAAGTTGGGTATCAGAATCCAAGCGAATGCGGAAAGGCCTATAGATGTGGCTGAGCTGAAGGATAGGTGGGAGAAGGAGTACCCTAAAGTGTTTCAAGATGAACTAGGAGTGCTGAAGGGATTTGAACATCAGATTCAGCTGAAGGCAGGAGCCACTCCAAAAGTGCACAAGGTGAGGCCAGTACCTCATGAACTGAATGAAAAGTTAAAAGTAGAAGTGGAATCACTACTGCAAAGAGGAATAATTGAGAAAAGTGAAAGCTCTGAATGCCTGTCGCCGGTGGTAGTAGCAGCGAAGGCAAATGGAGATATCAGACTGTGTGTAGACTTGCGAGACTTGAACAGAAATATCTTGATTGATAGACATCCCCTGCCGATAATTGGTGATAAGTTATCCGTCTTAAACAATGCTAAAATACATTGATCTTTCTCAAGCATATCATCAGGTTCCACTGAAGGGGGATTGTCAACATTTGACGGCATTTATTACAGTGTTTGGTACATTTAGATATTGCAGGATGCCGTTTGGGCTCGCGTCGGCGGCAGCTGTATTCCAAAGGGTGATGGAGACGGTGCTGTGCTGAGTGAAGAACATTATTGTATTCCAAGATGATGTTCTGATATATGCGAATTCCACTGAAGAACATGAGGCAGTGTTGAGAAAGGTGTTAGACAGATTGAGTGAGGCAGGATTAACGGTGAAAAGGAGCAAGTGCAAGATTGGGGTGCACAGGGTAGAATTTCTTGGTCATGAGATAGATGAAAAGGGTGTGAGGCCTAAGAGGAATTTGGTGGAAGCAGTGAAGGTTGCACCGGTACCAGAGAGTAAGGAACAAGTGAAATCATTCCTAGGTTTGGCCGAATATTACCATAAATTCGTAAAGGATTTTTCAAAAGTGTCTATTCCTCTCAGAATGTTGCTCAGGAAAGGTGCAAAATTTGAATGGTAAGCAGAGTGTGATGTGGCTTTTGAGTGTATCAAGCAGGTGGTGAGTGAGGCACTATCCATAGGAAGGTTTGATCCTAAGGATAAAATTGTTTTGGTGGTCGATGCGAGCATGCTTGGGCTGGGAGCAACATTGGTGCAGTATGACAGGGACAATACGGAAATAGTTATTGCGTTTGCGTCTAGGACGTTGAGAGGTGCAGAGTGCAAATATTCTGTTATTGAAAGGGAAACCTTGGCTATGTTCTGGGCAGTGAGCCATTTCAAGTATTTCTTGTGGGGAAGAAGATTTGTGGTTCGGTCAGATCACAAGCCCATGGTTCAACTTTTTGAGAGTGGAAGATGGGCATTAGGTTCCCCAAGGATTAGCAGGTGGGGTTTGGGGCTCCAAAATTTTAACTTTCATGTGAGCTATCTGCCAGGAAAGAGAAATGTGGTGGCGGACTGTATGTCCAGGTTGCCGGTAAGTGGTGGCCTTGCGGAAGACAGAGAGGCAGAGGAGGAGTCGGTTGTGGCAGAAATACTAAATGCAGTTAGCAAGGTTGAGTGGACACGGGAAGAAGATATTGATGAGGATCTTAGACTTATAAAGGGCTGGACTGTGAAGGGATGGCCTGCAAAAGGAGATTTGGATAGTTAATTCAATACTTGGTGGGAGATAAGGGATGAGTTGAATCTGTGTGAAGACAGGCTGAGAAGAGGAAGGTGTGTTGTTCCTCCGCAGTCTCTCAGGTCGGTGCTGGTTAGTTTGGCTAATCAGGGTCATCCGGGAGAGGTTGCTATGAAAAGGAAATTGAGGCAAAATTATTGGTGGCCGGGAATTGATAGATGTGCTGAATGGTTTGTCAAAGATTGTATGACCTGTCAAACGAGTGACAAGTGCAGAGTAGTAAGGGAGGCCCCTTTGATACCTAATGTGGTGCCGGACCAGCCTTGGTGCAAATTGGCGGTGGACATTATGGGTCCTGTAGCAGGTCTGGGAGATGGCCAGAAGTTTTTATTTGTTGTAGTGGACTTTCATTCTAAATGGTTTGAATGGGAAGCGGTGAAAGAGGTTACGGCTAAGGAGTTGATTTGTTTTTTAGAGAGACTGTTCCCTAAAGAAGGGGGGCCTATTGAAATTGTGTCTGATAATGGGGTACAATTTGTATCTGAGTCAAATTGGAAATTTCTTGAAGGCTATAGCATAAAACACACGAGGACTGCGTTGTATAATCCTAAGGCGAATGGTCTTGTTGAAAGAGTCAATAGGTACATAAAAGGGGGTCTGCAGATGGCCATAAATTTGGGACAACCATGGAGGGAGGTATTAAGGTTATTAACGTGGAATTACGTCACCACGCCACACTCCGTCACTGGTGTATCTCCCTTTGTATCAATGAAAGGTAGGGAACCTGGAACAAGGCTTTGTCCAGGATGGCTGGGAATGGCCAAGGTGGTGAATGTTGATCGGGATGACATTATGAAGCTTATTACTTTGAATCAGGAGTGAAATAAGGAATTGTTTGATGACAGGATGAGGGTGAAAGAACAGGAATGGAACGTTGGAGAGAAGGTGTATGTTAAGAATCCCAGACTGGTAAACAAATGTGTGGAAAGTAAGTTCCTGGGACCGAAGAAGATATGTGCGGTAAGAAGCAATGTGGTTATTTTGGAGGGAGGTGAAGTTTGGTCAAAGGGAAGGTTGGCAAGAGTAGGTGATGTGAATGTCAGTAAGTCGGATTAGAAAGTGAGGGAAGGAGTTGTGAAGGTTAGTTACAGTACATTAGGAAAGGAGATGAAAGAAGGTGCAGTAGACGGGGAAAAATGTCGAAAGGAAAATGGATACTGATGCGAGAGCTAATGAAGAATGTTCGCATATGACTAGATCAAAGCCTGTGTGGATGAGGGATTATGAAACTTGAAATACCTAGATCTCATTCCATGTAAGGTATAATGTAAATGTAATTTAGTAACATTTTATTCTTATCTGAAGTGATCGTATTTTTTATGTCTTTAGGTTGATCAGTTACATTAGTTATTTTGCTGACTGTTCCTTCTTTGTTGTGGTTATAAATTTGGTTCTATTATAAGGGGGAAGATGTGTAGGGAAGTGCCTGTGTGACTCTCGGGTCGCGGTGGTCACGCACGCTCTCTGTCAGTGTTCGGAGCGAGAGCCGCGTGACCAAGGGAGACGGTTGAGAGGCGAAAATACGATTTGTAGTGGAGTAGCTGTTCGGGGCTGCGGGGAGCTCCGTAAAATAAACGACTCACCAGTTCATGTCCGTGTTGCTTCCAATTCTTTCAAAGCACCTGGCAAGGACAGCCACCCTGCTGGGTGAGTGACAGCTAGGCTTGAATGAATGGGCGAAAACTGTTTAAAAGCAGGTCTCTGGGACTTGGAAGTCAGAGTCGACCACTGGAACGAAAGAACGGAAGACGATCTGAAGGAAGACGACTGCTGCAACTCCTGGACTGTTGGTTTGCCCGATGAAGCCCTGCTGCGGGTCCGAATTGCCTGAAACTCCATCGACAGAGAAGCTCCTTCAAGGACGACTTCTTCCCTTGAGCTGGTGGGAACAACCAACTCATAAGCCACCTGGACACTGTCTCCATACTGGTCGAATTTCATCAGAGTGCTGTTGAAAACTAGATAGCCAGTGAGAAGGATACCAGTTTGTGGACTATAAGGCACTCACACCTTAAAACCGACGCTTAGCCAAGCTTGTGGTCTTTCCCCTTCTGTAATGGCTTGGCAGGCGAAGAACGGTGGTCTGGAGGGTTGCCCAGAGCATTGCCAGTGGTTAAGATTAATTCTAAACGTTCCAGCCATCACCTCTTTGTTTTTGCGTGGCCCCTTCCCTGGGCAGTGCAGGAACCTCCCAATGCCCTCCTTCTTGTCCTCACGACTGAAGCTCAGGAACAGCGAGATCTGCAGGAACTGCCTCAGCTACACCTTTTCTTCATCGTTAAGGTACTGTGCAAACGCGGTGTGGAAATCCTTTCTGTCGCAGTGAAAGTTTATGAAACTTCCCCAACTTTGGAGTCTTGTTTGCTCCTAATAAGACATATAACTCTTTTTTCTGGCAAACTACTTCTGAGAACATTGGCAAAGTCTTAACCGTTTACTACCAGAACTGTGAACTCTGAACCATTGACTTTGGCCCAGCCCTATTGAATTGAATTGCTGATTGTGGTGAACTGGAACTATTTGCCCTGCCTCTGAACGGAATTTTACTTGAATTTGTTTAACCTTTGTCTTACTACCACTTTTGAAAGTAACTGAAGTGCCATTTTGCTGCCACTTCAGGGGAGCTTAACTTGTTCAAAAACGTATTGGTTGGGTACTGTAGTGTATTAAGATTGTGATATTGAGCTACTTCTTACTAGTGGAATGTTTTCCAACTGACTGTGTAAATAAATGTATTTTCTTTTACCAAGAAACCTTGAATAGTGTTTGTTTGAACTACTGTGATTGCAAGTACTTTGTGTAACATATTTTACTGCTCACATTACTCTTGAGATAAGTCTGGCTGCTCAGCCACTGCTACCACATAACTGTGGAGTACAGGCTTGCATCAAAGGTGAGGTTGTGCTACACATGTAGTCTTAATTGTGTGTAGTGTTCCCAAAGGGTACTGCATGTTATTCTGCCTGAGATCAAGACTGGAGTGGTACTATTGATCACATATCCCCTACTTGTGAAGTGTTTCATTGTTTTTTTTCCTACTAAGCACATTCAAATAAATTACAAATACATTGCTTAAAAGCTTCTCAATATTATTTGGCACATTTTCAGATGTCTAAGGGCCTCATTACACGGTAGGCGGTAAGGATTTACCGGTACCGGTATTTTACCGGAACCGGTAAACCCTTACCGCCTTACTACGAGGTCCCTTTGCGGGTTGGGGAATTTAACGCCTGCTTTTTGCAGGCGTTAAAAACCAACCCGCAAAGGGACCAGGGAGCTAATTACGGTACCGCAATTTGCGGTGCCGTAATTAGCACCTTCCCCATTCCCATTATGCTCTATGGGGCAAAAATGGGAATGGGGAAGGGCAATGGGGGAAGGGGGAATTAACGCCCCACCAACCTTGGAATAGGGCGGTAATTCCCCTTTCCACCAAGGCGGTGCCGGTATTTTACCGGCATGGACCAAGGTGCTAATAGCACCTTGGTCCACCGCCATCCGTGTAATGAGGCCCTAAATCTACTAGGAGCATCCCATACTGCAAACCTGGGTCTTCACCAAATGACATATTCTGGTTCAACCTTCCCAGAGAACACAATAAGGGGAAACAATTATTTGTCAGTCCACGCAGTATGCCTGTGTGTGGAGCACCCTACACTTCGGTCCTGCATTGAAAACATCCACAATCAGCTGACATTATGTACTAAATTGTTCAGACAATAACACTTCAGCACCATCATCTTGGTCCATCAAGTTCAAAAGTGCTGAGAAGGCAAATCATTCAGTTATGGCCTAGATAAAATAAATCTCTATGCATAAATTGAATCCATGCATGATTAAAAGAACTAGGTAGGTGGTTGGCATCAAAATGTTTGAGCAAATATGGGTTATATTTAATGATTCTTTTGTAGGACTATCTTGATGTCATTTATCTTCCTAATCATAGATAATTTCATGTTAATTTCAGACAAGAATCTCTCTCGATTTTCCCTAAACCAATGAAACTATTATTACTATTAACATTATTTCATTACAGCATTTATCAAGTACAACATTCCCAACAAAGGGGGTTTCTTGGCTCTAAGCCAGAGATGACAAGAAGTTTGAGGACAGTTTCTGTTGGAGGAGCTACGCCTTCATGCATCAGTGGAAAGCAGGTTGATCTTGGATGGATTGGAATCAGGAAGGGAGCTGGTTCCAGAGTTGAGAAGTGATTACAGAAAAGGTTTGTCCACCAAAGTGGGATTAGTTGAAATAAGCGATGGAGCGAAAATTGGTAGAGGAGGATCAGAGATTGTTGGATCAAGGATAATGTTTCATTGTAAATATGATGAAATAGGCCCTACTGGCTGAAGAGGTGGTTTTGTCATGTATGAAGACTTGCATTTGATGTGATTGTTGGAAGAAAATAGATGAAGGAGAGGATTGAAGTAATGTATTTTGTTTTCCTCAGGCTGATGGGAAGGTGTGAAGCAGCATTCAGAATATATTGCCGCCTCTGGAGAAGGAAGGCCGTGGGAAGCATTTTTTCTAAAGTCATGAGTGCAAGAGGTGAAAATATTGACAAGAATCAGTTTTTGTGGAGAGATTTGGCAGCATGGAGTATGGCCAGGCTTTTGACAGAGTGTGGAAGGGGAAGCTATTAATGGGTTGGCACATGAATGCGTGTCAGAAGTATGGTAGTAGTAATCTTAATCTTTAGTAATTTGTGTTTCTCTATTGAACCACAAACAATATAGCACTATAATCAGTCCTATGACAGAAGATTTCTCTTTTAGCAGCATACAACTCATAAAAAGATATGCCAAACTATCAGTCCTCGTACAGAGGAAAATACGATGGACAAAAACACCTCAGGATTCGGATGCACATAAAATTAACAACATAGTGATAACAAGCAGATACAATTACAGTGGCCAACTTCTAGCTAGAAATTCCTGATGAAGAAGTGCTTCGGGGGGCGTGGCTTGGCAGCCATGGAATAGGCTGCTCTCTTCGTGAGCTCCTGGATCCGACAACTGAACCGGATGGCCGCACGCCTACAAACCATCTACTATAGCAAAAAAGCAGCACGAAGAAACAGGACAACAAGCTGAACCCAACGCACGTTCCCGTGTGCGGATCCAGTAGATATTACCCAAGTTATGACACTTTATAATCTCCGCCGCTGAAGAGAGGCAGATGAAAAGATGGCGGCGAGATCTGCACCAAGGATCCGAACAAAGGAACTTCTGTGATGGCCGACCAAGCTTAACGTGGAGACTGCTATTGGGGGTACAGGAGCGTATTTTCAAAAGCGAGCCACAGCTGGGGCCCAGTAAAATGAAGTGAGCGACTGCGTCGCTGCCCGTGAGGTAATATCTGGGTCACGGCAATAGTAAGAAAGACCCTGCAGACGGCGGCAAACGGACTGCGGAACACAATCTGATGCGAGTATAATCGAGCAGTGAAGCTTGGGATCCCCCAAGGCACAGATGTTAAGCCCCCAAAATAGGGCTGAATACAGCAGCCAGAAGTGCTTTAACGCAGTGCTACAAACAAGATAACTGTACGGCCGTGCACACTAAATAAAGACACGAAAGCATATGGTAGGAGAAAGCGCAGCCACAGCAGGATCTTGTGAAACAGACACGAATCTTGCAACTTTGTAGCCGCAAACAGAGGACGCTGACCGGGGAGTAACATGGCGGCGGAGCCTAAACAAAGGAACCTGGATGTGTGAACAGAGACTGTTGCAGGGATGGCTGCAGCAGGGGCACAGGCATGTGCACACAAGTCGGATGACAGCCGGCATATCCAGCAGTGAAGCGAACAGAACGGAAGTGCAGCGCTGCCTCTGCCGCAGCACCTGGGACATAGGTGAAGCTAGGAGAGACCCTGCGAGCAGAGAAATACGGGAGACAGAACCTTGTGTGCTGTGAAGCCTGAGGCCCCAAGCAAGGTCGCCAGGCGCCCAGGAAATGGACTGAATCAACGGCCACGCATGCCACAAGCGGAGGGTGCACTGGACAATAATATATAAGCGCAGAGTAAATGGGCATTGTGAGGAAATAGCAGCATACCCTTTCCAAGGCCTGCAGGACACAGGAAAAGGGTGCGGGGTACCTGGCAGGGGCACACTGAAACTGTATCTGCCCAGAGAACCGGCGACACATCCAGAGGCACCATACAGCAGGCACGAACACACGTGCACGCCATGGCGCAGTTATCCACAATGGTATAGCGCCTTGAGAAATGAAATGATATTTTATTTATATCGCGCTCGTACACAAGTGTTTCAGAGCGCGACCAGGCAGAAAGGGAGGGGAACAAAGAAAAAACAGAAAACAGCGATCTTACTAGGCCCAGTGACATTTAAGAAAGCGCAAGTGCAAGTGAAAGGAAAGTGCGAAGCAGAGGAGAGGAAACATAAATAAATATTAAATAGAATAAATAATAAATAAGGGCTTTAAACCATGGTAGTGCAGCCAGCAAGTGGCAGGTGAAAGTTAGTCAGAAAGGTATATCTGATAAGTGCAGAATAAACGTGGAGGGGGACTGTATGGGTACAGATACAGAACTCTAGTGCAGATGGTGGCCTGGAGGCAGTGCAGGAGGGTGGCAGGATGAGCAGATACCTGGGCCCGAAAGAACAGATGGTGGCCAGGTGCACAATGCCATGAGAAGAAACAGATCAACAGGGGAGAAGGGGGCAAAGGCAGAGGCAAAAAGGAAGGTCTTGAGAAGTTTCTGGAACCAAAGATGTTTTTCCTCAAGTTTCAAGGTGGCCGGGAGGCTGTTCCAAAGGGAGGCACCAGCCAAATACAGAGATCTACCCCCAGCTCGTTTTTTTCCAAAACGACTAACCCTGAGGGAGTTTGAAGTAGAGGAGCGAAGGGCTCGAGAGGGGTGGTATTTTCAGAGGGATATTTGAAGGTATTTTGGACCCAGGTCCCAGAAAGCCTTGGGGACAATGCAGAGGGTTTTAAATTTAATCCTTGCATCCACTGGGAGCCAATGAAGGGATTTCAAGGGTGGAGAGATACGATCCCAGGGCTTGAGGCAAAGGATAAATCTTGCAGTCCTGTTCTGGATTAGTTGTAGAGGGCGGAGAGTGGAGGCAGGTAGATTTAGGAAGAGGCTGTTACAGTAATCCAGTCTGGAAAGAACCAGAGCTTGGGAGACAGTGAGCTTTTGAGGGAAAGAGAGGAAAGGTAGAGTACCTATAAGGAGGTGGAGTAAAAAGTTAGATTTTTGGAAGACATCAGAGATGTGTGCGGAGAAGGAAAGTGTAGAGTCAAAGATAACCCCAAGGTTCTTAGCAGCGCAAGTGGGGTGGGAGGAGGGCCAAGGGAGGCCGGCCAGAGAGTGAGAGGAAAGGATGGAGATGTGTACCAATAAGGAGGATCTCAGCCTTGTTGGCATTTAGACATAGACTATTGACGGCACACCAATTTTGAATGGCGATTAGACAATCTGAGATGAGGGAAGGAAAGGAGGAGGCTGAAGAAAGCCTGAAAAGGAGTTGGGTGTCGTCAGCATAGCACTGGAAAGTCGAGCAGAACATTGAGATGCAGCAAGTGAGAGTTGCCAGGTATTGGTTGAAAAGCCAGGGCGAGAGGATAGACCCGTGGGGAACACCACATGTGGAGAGGGAGATAGAAGATAGAAAGGACCCAAGTTGTACCTGGGAGGGTCTATCAGAGAGAAAAGAGGTCAACCAGGCCAGAGCCTGATCAGTGAGAAGACTGGCAATACTAGGCACAGAATCGCGGACCAGTAAGGTCCCGCAGAGGCAGCGGAATGGACAGCAGCTGAAGGCACACAGACAGGGTACCCGCCCGCAAAGGCAGGGCACCCCCCCCAACACAGAACGAAGCTTAGGGCAATGGGAGAGGTGAATGGAAGTGGGGGGGATATCCCTAATGGGAAGGGAAAGGCCCCGCTAATGCCTGCAGGTCAGCTGAAAGGGTGCTGAGCACGACCACCCCCAAACCAATGCATCAGCCCCTGGTGGGGTACGGACACACTTAGAGTACCAGGGAGCATGCCGACTGGGCGTGGGAGACGCGCACGAGATACAAGAAGGTGAGGCCCAAAGGCGACGGCACCAAAGTGGAATCACCAAGTCTGGTGACAGGTTGTGCGAAACCCGCAGCCAAGCGAAAGACTGTGGAAGAACTCAGACCAGAACACGGGTGGTGCACCAACCCCGAGAGCAAGAAGACAGAAATGTCGTTGAGAGGGGGCAAGGCCAAAGGCAAACAGCCACAATGGATATTTTCGCTAAACAGCAGCAGTCACCTACCACCCCAACCCAGAGTGGGGCGACGGCATCCGCAGGAGCGACAACGCCAGGCGAAAATCAGTCGATCTTAACAGCCATATCAGAATTGAAAGCCGCGTGGCAGATAACAATGACGGAATTGAGGACTGCATTGGAATCAAAAATAGACGCATTTGGAGTGGAGATCAACCTATTGAGGCAAGATGTAAGAGCGCTGGCGGAGAGGACGAGTGGCCTGGAGGGTGCCGTGAAAGTCAACACAGATACTAGCACGGAGCACACCAAGACAATCCACATACTGAAGCAGCAGGTAGCCAACCTAGAGAATCGAGCAGAGGAAGCAGAAGGGAGGGCGAGACGCAACAATATGCGGGTGGTCAGTCTGCCGGAAGGGGAAGAAGGACAAGACCCCACGAACTATGTGGAAAATATGATCATGCAAGAGATAGGTGCAAACAAACTCTCCCAAGGATTTGTGGTTGAACGTGCACACAGAGCCCTGATGAGGAAGCCGCGACCAGGAGCCCCTCTGAGACCAATTATAGCAAAGATCCTAAATTATAGAGACAGGGAAAAGATCTTGGAGTTCTTCAGGAAAGGAGGGACGATAGAAAGAGCGTCTGCCACCATTACTGCATATCCCGATTACACTATGCTAGTTCAGAGACAACGCTATAGCTATAGCTATGTAGCGATTAAGAGAAGACTGTGCACAGCCGGATTTAAATACATGTTGCTGTACCCAGCAAAACTCAAAGTTCTCCACAAAGACAAAGCACATTTCTTTGATACACCGGAAGACGCAGCAACGTGGTTGGACGCACATGGCTGTCCAGAGCAGGACAAGGAGCAGGGCTGAGATGAAAACGATAAGTGACCTAGTAGTCATGTCTGCTGAATGTATGACGTGGGGTGGGGGATTGCTGTAATATGAGACATTTGAACACGCTGGACTGGAATATAGGGTTTGTAATATAAGAAGAATAACGGAAAGTGCAAGTAACCTGATGTTTAAATAAGGAGCAGGAGACGGCCTACCCCTGAGAGTTAGATTAGGAGGATCACGATTAGGGTGACGTCTCCCTGCTGAGCCGCAAGTAAGGCAACTGCCAGAAAGGGCTAGATGCGGGGTGCCTGAGATCCAGGGATGGAGCTGGGTAACAGTTGGGGGAGTGGAGTGTGTTGGGGCATGGGAGGGATGGATGGCAAAGAGAAGTTGGGGAAGAGTTGGGGAGTGTGACGGGCAGGGAAGGGAGGAGGGTGGGAGAGGGGGGAGTTGGGGTAGATTTAGCAGGTGGGAGATGTTTGTATTGGGGAACAAGCCAACTTAAAACAAGGGAAGATCTGAGATCTGATGGAACTGGAGGGTTCTGGGGGAGGGAGGAGAGAGACCCGGATATGCTATGGGAGACCTTAAAGTAGTCACCTGGAATGTGAGAGGGCTCAATAGTTACTTAAAAAGAAATAAGGTTATGATGTATTTGCGACGACAGAAAATTGACATGGCCTTATTGCAAGAGACTCACTTGTTGCAAGAAAAACTGGAGGTGGTAGGGAAGAAGTGGAGAGGGACTGTAGTGGGGGCAACATACTCGGCATATGCTAGGGGAGTAATCACCTGGGTGGCACTGCATGTACCGTTTCAGCTCCTGCAGTCTACAGTTGAGGCCGATGGGAGGATGGTAATTTTAAAGGGCTTGGTGGAAAATAAGGAGATATGTGTGATAAACACCTATGCCCTGATTCAAAATACGGCGGCATACTTCAGAACCCTATGTAGTAAACTCAGCGCAAGCCTGGGAGAGGTGGTGATGTGGGGGGGAGATTTTAATTGCGTAATAGACCCGAAGATAGATAGATCAGACTCCAAAATAGATAGACCGACCCCAGCAGCTAGGATACTGCAGTCCTTGTTATCAGACTTTGGGTTGGAGGATGCATGGAGAGCACACTATCCACAAGATCAGCAATATTCGCATTACTCAGCCCCCCAGAATCTACACACTAGATTAGACTATGTGTTTGTTACGCATGCGCTGACGACAGAGATAGCACAGATAGAATATAAGGCGAGAGTCCTATCGGACCATTCGCCGCTGATATGGACATGGCGGTATCGACCTCCGAGAGCGAAAATACCGACATGGTGCCTCAGAGCGGAAGCGCTAAAGGATAACATCTTCAGGGAAGATATGAGGGAGGAAATAATAAGCTACTTCGAGATCAATACAGGTAGTGTGAAGTCGGCGGGGGTACTCTGGGAAGCCTTTAAAGTAGAGGTGAGGGGGATAGCAATAGCCAAGTCCAAGGGGCTACAAGGAGGGATCGTAGCGGACCTACAAGAAGCGGAAAGGGAGCTAGAAATGGCGTTGAAAGGGGGAGGGAGTACCAAAGATGATAATGAAGCAATACGTAGGTTACAACAGAAATGCGCGGGATATTGGGAAAGGCTGCGCAATCTAAACTATAAAAAATACATAGAGAGACAACATGCGGGGGGAGATAAACCAGGGAGAGTTCTGGCCTAGTTATACAAAAACGAGAATCTAAAATTTGCAAACTATTACCATGTCCTGTATGAGGACGTGGAGGAAAGTGATAATGATGCAATAAGCGAAATTTTAGAGGATATAGGATTGCCACAGATTAGCGCTGAAGAACGAGAGGTGTTAGATGCGCCGATCACTCTAGAGGAATTGGAAGAGGTGGTGAGGCAGTTACTACTTGCAAGACCCCGGAGGCCAATGGACTCCCCAGTGAATTCTACAAGATGTATAAAAATTAGGTGCTCCCGCCACTCCTGGAAATGCTCAATGAATCATACGAAGCCGGAAAGCTACCAGAATCCTTGAGAGAAGCGATAATAATACTGCTCCCGAAACCCAACAAGCCTGGTGACGAGTGCGGATCCTACAGACCCCTGTCGATGCTGAACCAAGACAGTAAAATACTGACGGCAGTCCTAGCAAACAGAATGAAGAGAGTCATTACTAAATTAATACATCCCAATCAAACTGGGATAGGAACATATCCAACAATCTTAGGCGACTCCATCGAGTCAATGAATATGCTAACGAAGAGCCAAATGAAATGGCAATTGTGTCGCTGGATGCCATTAAGGCCTTTGACTCAGTCAAATGGCCATGGTTGCTTGCTACCTCGACGAACTACAGAATAGGGCCGGGGTATATAAGATGGGCCAAATTTCTATATAGTGAACCGCTTGCTAGAGTAAAGACAGAGTCAGTTATATCAGAGAGGTGGAAGCTTGGTAGAGGCACCAGACAGGGATGCCCGTGGTCCCCCATGTTGTATATCCTGGCCTTAGAGCCTTTGGCGATATATCTGAGGCAGCAATATGACACAATAGCCATCGCCATCAAAGGAGAATCGCATTTAATTTCCTTATATGCTGATGACATGTTGCTGTATCTGCGCTACCTGGAAGAAAATCTACAGTATGTCCTGGAAGTGCTAGACCGATTTGCAGGGCTCTCAGGCATAGCAGTGAACCCCAAAAAGTCTTGTGTGTTTCCATTGGGGAGGTATAAAGGGATCCCACTAGAGCAATTACCGATCCTCCAGATACCATGGGAGGTCAACACGTTTCGATACCTGGGGATAGACATATATCATACGGTAGAAGCAGAGCACCGGCACAATACTAAGAAGGCTGTACGGAACATTGAAAATAGTATGAGATTTTGGGTGAAACTCCCCTTGGCGATGATGGGCAGAGGGGCAATGCTTAAAATGGTGGTCCTGCCAAGACTGTTACATTACTTTGGGAATATCCCATACTTGATATCCAAGCGATTTGTTTTGCTAAGTTGAGCAGTATATGCAGGGAATTCCTTTGGCAGGTGACAAGGAACAGGATGGCCCTTTGGAAACTGCAAAACCCACACGAGAAGGGAGGCAAAAAACTACCAAATTGTGAGATCTATTATATAGCAAGCCAACTTCAGTACGAAGCCAAATGGCTTTCTGAGGAGCCGACCTCGGAGACCAGGTTGTTCCAAGAAGATTATGCCCCATTCTTCCTTAAAGAGATGATGTGGTTACCTAAAGTAGACATGGAGGGGTGCCCGAGGATGATGATACTTGGGTGGGAGATATGGAGAAGAGCTTGTAAGATAATGGAGGACCCTTATCCGTGCACCCTGCAGGTGCCATTGGTAGCTCTGGCGGGAAAAGAAATACAACTAAGATTAACAATCAGGAGGCACTGGGAGCCAGTGGGGATAGAAACCTTGGGAGATATATGGCAAGAAGGGAATATAAGGGATTTTGAGGGGTTGGTGGAACAGACAGGGGTACATGCAGGACAGTATATTACATATCATAGGGTGGTGCAGCAGATTAAAGAGACGTGGTCGGAATACAAACTATCGAGTGAACCGGATACCGCCATGGACACAATATACGACATAGCAGAGGGAGGCCATGAAATGTCAAGACCATATGAACTGATGATGACCAAGGTGGGAAGGGAAGTGGTACAACTTAGACAAGATTGGGAAGAAGAGGTGGGGGCTCCACTGAGTGATGGGATGTGGGAGCGTGCTCAACAGTATCACAAAAAAGTGTCGAGGAATGCTAGGCTACAGCAGATACAGTTATATATCACCCATAGGGCGTATGTGACACCACAAAGGATAGCTAAATTTAAAAATGCAGGGCAACAAGCATTCCCCAAATGTAATGAATAAAATGCTGGAATGGTACACATGTTTTGGGCATGCCCAGAAATAGAATGCTTTTGGAGTGAAATAGCACACAGGATGGAAGATAAAGGGATCAAAGTAGAGATAGACACTACTGGGAGGGTTTCCTAGACCACACAAGCTAAAGCATGTGAGCAAATTGAAAGGCCTGGTGTATGTACAAGCGAAGAGGAAAATTGCAATGAGATGGAAAGCATGTCACAGACCAAGAATAGAAACGTGGTGGAAGGATTTACAAAAATGGGCGGAGGCGGAAACAGTATGGCAAGAGGCGAGTAATGCTGAGGGGGAGGAGGAAGCAGGAACCTTTATGACCTGGAAACGGCTAATTGCAGAATTATTTGGGCCCACAAATGACGGGGCGAGTGACCAGGACCCACCGGGAGTAATTGGTGCAGAAACCCTATCACATGATGAAGAAATGGAACAGGAAGGAAAGTAGGCTTGAGGGGAGGATGGGAAGGGGTGGAACACAGTGGACAAGACAAAATTATGTGTATTAATATTGTCATGAACGCTGTAAGTTTGGTTTGTGTTGGTTGAAAATCAATAAAAATTGTTTTTAAAAAAAAAGAAGTGCTTCGCTAACATACTCAAATAAATTAGAAAATAAAACTCTCATCACTATAATTCATTATTAGAAGTAGTGCTTCTTGGTAGGTTCTAATTTTGGTCATCATAAAGTGGGGTTTCAGCCACTTCCTCCATAGATCACTATTATCCTTGACTTTGAGCAGAAAATGGCCCAGATCTTCATCGGCTCCCTTTCCATAATTACATTTCGGAGATGAACCCCCATTTCCATTGGCCACTGGCATTTTGTGTGAGTACGTTGAGCCTAACCATCAACATGCTTCTCCTGCAGTCTTCTGATTAGAGCTTACGTATTTCTCCCCCTACATCAATAGGCAACTGGGTGGCTTTGTACAATTTAAGTGAGGGAAGAGTACCCACCTTTACCCTATCCATTTCACTGTCATGGCAGAGGGCTATCTGAGACTGCTCCTTTCTAATCTTTCTAACATCTGTCAGGAGTAAATCCTGTACTTCATGATAACCCCACCTTGGATACATATTTGCAGCCCTCGTTGTACCAGGTATGTTTCCTTTTTAATTCCAAGTTTACTATCTTGGCCAGAGTGTTTTGCATATTTGTTTTATTTATCCTAGAACATGTGTCTTCAACAAAGAAAGTGCCCAACCAAGTACAGAAAGGTGGCTGTATTTGGCACTCCAGTTGCAACCTGATTGTACGATTAGATGCACCCGTTGGGAGGCCTGATAGTTTTTTCAATTTTTTTTTTAGCACCACCATTTGTTGCCAATTGTCATACCCCCATATCTAGCTCCCATACAATGATGTTACCCCCACTTCAGCTCTGTAGGATGTAGACCCTTAGTACTGTTCAGGAAACAATGAAGAGACGCATGAATTGCAAGAAACACAGTTTTAATAAAAATTCAAGAATGGCCTGGAGGTCACCCAGTCTCGTGAGACTGGAAAACTGAAAACTCAACCAGCCCACATTGGAGTGTAGTATTTAACAGCAAAAAACACAAAATTAGAATACATTAGTATACATTCTAGACATTAGGTGAATGCACATTCTAACCATCCTATTGGCTTCTGCCTACACAGACTAATTACAACAGAAATTGGCCTACCCTAATTGGCTACAGCAACAATATGTAACATTCTATGTGCATTCCAACACAGATGACCTAACACACAATCAGTGAGCAGAAAGAGACCTACCCGCATAGCAACAACTAGATACAATGATATTCCCTCCTGTCTGAACAGACATCTTGGCATCCCAAGCTATTCCCAAAACCTGCTGCTCTCCCACTTTAAAACACGTCCTTATTACTATTGCGTACCAGTCTGCATATGCCAAGAACACAAACCATTATTTCATAGAGTGCTCGAAGCTCTGGGGAAGGTTTCATGAGAAAGTACAATCAAAGCCTAATTCTTTGGAAAATCACTCATATTTTGTGCTACCATCACCCTGCCATGTACTGGGCAGCCTTAAAGGTGTATAAATGAAACCCAATTCAACAAAATGTCAAAACACTCACTTCAATAATGTTTGCCAGGCCTAAACTTAATTCACTAACCCAATTTAATAAAATATCAGAAGTGGATATGGAAGACCTATTCATTTCAATATTATTCAATAATATTCGTGCAGCTTATATTTTCTAATACATTTAAAACATTGCACCTGCATGTTTACAAGACTTCAAAGCACATCCCTAAAACGAGGGCGCCAAATTTGTTATAAAATCTCAGCAATCCTCCCATCCTGGCTGTTGCTCTCATGGCAATAGATTTAATGTAGGTTGCCCATTTTCCAGTCCTATCAAAAGTAAGACCCAGATAACAAAACAAACTCCCCACCTCTGTTTTTTTACCAATCAGATTCCAAACATATGCATTTTTTGATTTTTTCCCAAAACCAAGATTTATATTTTTTCCATATTCGGGTTTTTCATTTCTGTGAAGATAACATTCTGCATACTCATGACTCCTTTGACGCCCCTGGTGTTAAATCTAGGAGGCCTGTGTCATCTGCAAACAGAAGTGTTCCATAAGACACCTTATTTTTGTCGAATTATGGGGATTTATTTGGAATGAGTACTAAACTCCTGTCTGCGTCAAGTTCAATCTGATCCCACATTCAGGATCCATTGTACTCTCAAGGTGCCACAAGACACCCCAGCATTCCTGAATAGCACCCACATTCACTTGAGTGCCACTGATTTCTCTCTTCCATAGTCATAACAAGATGGATTGTGTTATTCAACCAATGAATGCAATCTCCTACCACCAAACGACTGCCGGTTTTCTTGTTTCTAGTAGTCACTGACAACACATCTTGTATATGTATATGTCTGCTCATCAGCGTGCCACAAAGAGAACACATCAGCCCTACACTAAGCCTACTCCACTGGCTCCCGATTGGCCGACGCGTTGCCTTTAAAGCCATGTGCATCACCCACCAGGCCAACCACAACACCGACCTGGACTTCCTCCAAGAGAAAATCCAGCGCCATCACCCCTCAAGAAGTGTCAGATATCGCACAGTATATTGCCTAGTGGTCCCACCCTACAAATCCTGCATACTGGGTGAATCCTCGTTCTCCGTCCAAGCGCCGCTCATCTGGAACTCCCTACACCTATACATTTGCAATATTGAAAACCACCTGAAATTCAGAAAGGCACAAAAACCCTGCTATTCCCTGCACCCTCCTGATTCCCTTCCCACCTCCAAAATATATCGCTGAACCTTACACAACCTCACACCAACCCACCAATCACTGCACGGATTCCAGCATCGTTCGCAGCGGCCAACCATGACAAATATCCCCCTGCCCATGGACAGCAACACTCCTACCAATACCCAGGGATGCCGGCAGCTTTCGCAGAGGCATCCCATAACAATCTTTTGCCCTCTAGTTGCTCCGCTCTTCCTGTTGGGTCCTCGTCAACTCTAGTGCCCTCGCCCTTTGGGACCTGCATCGCTGTTCAAACTATCGTTACAAGTAGAAATGAAAATAGTGAGACCAGCCATCCGCATCGGACAAAGAAAAGTAATTCCATCCAAGCATACGGTACATATACCTCACACCACTTCAGTGCACACAGGGCACAGGCACGGCCACCAATCCATACATAGAACACAGCTATGGCTACGCCATTTCGGCCTAGCTGCACACATAGCGGTCCCCACTGAAACACCTGACATACTTCAACACCTCTGCCACTAGCATGCAGCAATAACTTACTAATTAAGATTCGGGCTAGCTGGGCACACATTGACTCTACTTCATCAACAGCTCTCTATCCCAAACTACCATCAGCACCCAACCATGAGCCTTGCCTTGCCAGCCATCTAAATCCTAATCCAGCGAAAATGCACACAAGCATCTCTTAGATTATACTCTTAGAATCTCCTAGACACAGACTGTGGTAACCCAGGGTGATCAAACCACAAAGTGTATTGAAGCCATACAAATGGGGAAAGAGCGCTATATAAATAACAAAATACAATACAATACAATGGGCCTCATTACGAGTTGCCCGGTAAAACCGGGTACATTACCGGCATGCCGGAATGAGTGGGTCCGTGCCCCTATGAACCCGCTAATAGCGGATGATTACGAGTGCGCGAGCATGCGCGTTCCCCCATGCTGGTAGTGGCAAAACCACCATGCCACTAGAGGGCCTCCAACTCCCCTATACCGGCATCACGGCACCCACCCATAGCGGTACCACCTCATACCAACCCCTAAATACCGGCACGGTATTGCCGTGTTCGCAAAAAACGGACCCGGAAATTACGTCATCGTGCAGGAACGGGAAATGGGCCGGCGGCCATCTTTAAAAACACAATCCATTGCCATCCTCCATAACCACCACTTCTCTCGTGTTGTTGTGTGCCACAACAGAAGCAGGATGTCAAAGGCCACCAAGAAGTCCTCCCAAAGGAAGAGAAAGCAGCATTTTTCAGACGCAGAACTCAACATGCTTGCCAACACCCTTGCACAGCATGCAGATACGATCAGGAGCAATGACCTCAAGCAAGCGGCCCAAACCAAAAAAAAAGAGGTCTGGCAGGAGGTCGCACAGAGGGTGTCGGCAGTGGGGAGCACCCCAAGGAGTGTGCGTGACTGCCGGAAGCGGTGGGACGACCTCCGCCTCCGGGTGAGGAAGACCCTGGCGGAGAACAGGAGGGCCGCAATGGCGACAGGCAGGGGCCCACACTCCCCTGTGAAATTGACGGCATGGGAGGAGACCGCAAGTTCCTTCATCGACCCAGAATCAATTAAGGGAATTAGAGACCAGAAGGTTGGCTCCGCAACTACCACAGAGGAAGGTGAGTAAACCATCACATCCATGTAGACTAAACCATGATGTGGCACAAGTGATGTGGAAGTGAGACTGGGCAAGGTAATGCATGTCCTAAGGCTACATCAACATATCCACTGAAGAATGAGTGCCACACCCTGCACCACACGCATGCTGAGTGCCAATCCTAATCCCAACAGAGGTGCAATATGACCCAACCATGCCCATGGAACTCATCACACAGACACCAAACCAATGCCATGCCATGCATTGATTGCCCACATGCCCCCTCAGAACACCAAATGCCACACCCCAGAAATGAAATGATGCCTGAATGTATGAACATATCACACTGCAATACATCATAGCTGCCATTTGTCAACATCACTGATGACCTGCATCTCTTCTATCCCCCAGGCACCGATGAGGAAGATGGAACGCAACACAGGGGTGCAACTACATCCACTGCACGCAAAGGGACCAGTGCCACCGCCACCCCCCAGCCCAAGAAAATGCCTACAGCAACAGCCAGTGTGCCACGCAAGGCAGTAACCCCGCAGGGGACACCTGCAGCCACAGAACAGCAGCAGGCACCCACAACAGTGGGAGCCGTTTCCATTGATACTCCGCCAGCCACCACGGACGTTGTGTCTACAGAGGTGGATAATGAGGCAGAGATCATGTCCGGCACACCCACCCCAAGCCCCATCACCAGCCTCCCCCCCTACAGAGTCTAAGGACATGTACGATCCGTGCCTCCATGACTCGGACCTAGGGGAATCTCACATTGGCATCTTTGAGGAGGACATGGCCCTGGACGAGGGCCCCACGCAGGTGCCTGCCACCACCCTGCCAGCCACCACCCTGCCAGCCACCACCCTGGCCACCGGTACTCCTGCAGCCGACAACTCTTTCGAGGCTCGCCTGGCAAGGGTTGAGGCCCGACAAGATTCCATGCTGGAACTCATGCAGCAACAGGTGAACACTGGGAATGAGGCCATGAGGGCCATTGCCACGGCAATTGCAGCCAATACTGCTGCTGTAGAGACATCGACGTGTGCCTTCAGGGAGTGTATGGGGTCACTCACACAGGCACTTCTTGCAAATCTCCCACAATGCAGCGCCCACACCTTGAGCAAGCCATGGGACTGACCATTGACACCTCCACTGCAACAACCCCTTCCACCTCAGCCAAATCGAGCCCTGTGCGGTTAACGCGGAGCAGTGCACGGCGCTTGACCATGGCACCCCCACACCCAAAAATTGCCAAGAAATAACAGGACAGGCAATGACGTTTAGAAAAAGTACATTGGTGAAGGGACCACTGTTTGTTGGACATATGTGGACACTTGGGATCTGTGGGGTGGGTGAGGGAGTTTACTGGGGTGTTTTCTGGGGTTTGTGGGGTGGGTGGGGAGTTTACTGGTGTATTTTCTGGGGTTTGTGGATGGGTGAGGAAGTTTACTGGGGGTTGTGAGGGGATTATGTTCACCATATCACGTCTGCTGAAAATACACCGTTGTGTGCAAGCAAATTATTGGCTGGACATCGTTCTTTTTGCACATGTTCATTTATTGTGTGATGGTGTACAGTGGGGCAATTTGAACAAAAAAAGTGTGCATGTCCAGATTCAGTGTGTCGCAGATACATTACTTACATTGTCCATGCGTTTCAAAAGTATTCATCAATTAGTGCTTGGCGTACAGCATGGCCATCCCGTGCATCACGTACTGGCAGGGGGGCTCCTACGCCTCCGTCTCCATCCCCTTCATCCTCACCCAGCCCATGCATGTCAATGTCAGGTGGCAGTGGTACATTCTTTCGGATGCACATGTTGTGCAGCATGACACAGGCCATGGTGATCCTTGCCACCTTCTCGGGCCTATATAGGAGTGCCCCACCAGACCTGCTTAGGCAGCAGAACCGCGCCTTCAGCAGGCCAAAGTTCTGCTCAATCACAACACGGGTACGAGTGTGCACACGATTGTACTCCTCTTCATGGCTGTTCTGCGGGTTCCGCACAGGGATAAGTAGCCACGGCCTCGAGGGATATCCCCCATCACCTGCAAGCAGATACAAATAGGTGTGTGTCACACAGAACTGCCACCTTCAGGGAGCACAGTCATGGCAGCAGCTACTTGGTGTGGGCATGCACATGTCCTTGTACGTGTACAAAATAGTCACCTAGTGGCAATGTATACTGTAATGAGGTGTGGTACACTGGATGGGGTTCAATAGATGATGCTGGGTCTAATCAAGCATGCCCTTGCAGATGTGCTTGGGTAGTGCACAAATGTTTGGCCTCCAAATCATGCTGTATATTCTTTAATATGCATGGTCACACTCGCCGCATTGCCACAGTTGGCATCCTATTCATTCATGCATTGCTTGCAATAACGATGGTGCCCTGGTTGTGCTTCTTACTTGTTGTCATCCATCTGCAATATTTGTGATAAGGGGCCCAGTGATGTGTTGTGTTCTGTTTTGTTGGTTTAGGGGAGGAGTGTTTAGCTCTGCATGCATTCTCCACTCACTGGCTAGTGCAACCCAGGTGCACTATTCTCTCCCCCTTTCCCACCAAGGTGCAGTAGGCCCCCCCTTCTGCATCCGCACATATCAGTACCCCACAGCATGGACATGGGCCTGTTGTGCAACTCACCGAGCAGCCAGGCACGTGGTCCAGCATGTCGCTCCATGTGACGGGGTAGCGTTGAGTTGCGCAGTACCATGGCATCATGTGTGGATCCAGGAAATCGGGCGCAGCAATGGGTGATGATCTTGCTGGAGTCACAAACCATTTGCACATTGATGGAGTGGTATTACTTGCGATTGCGGTACACCGCCTCTATGGCATGGGGGACTACCAATTCCACATGGGTGCTGTCGATGGCACCAACACAATTGGGCATGCCTGCCAGTGCATGGAAACCTACTTTGGTTTCGGCTATCTCCTGGGCAGTCCGTGGTAGGGATATATGGGTGCTTGCGTGCTTCAGGAGGGCATCCAGCACTTGGTTCAGCATGCGTGAGAATAGTGGTTGTGAAATGCCATGCGGCTGTCCCACTGTGTGTTGGTAGGTGCCTGTGGCCAGGAAGTGTAGCACAGACACCACCTTTAGTAGTGGGGGGATGGCAGTGCATATTTCTATTTGGCTGGCAAAGTCATTCTGTATCATGTCCACTATGGTGGTGATGGTGTCACGGTCCAACCGGTACAAGGTGTGGATCTGCTGAGGGGTTAGGTTGAATGGGCTGGGTCTGGTGCGAGGGATTGGTGGCTGCCTACGAGGCACAGCTGCCTGTGCTGGTGGTAATTGCTGGGCCTGTCTCACCCTCCTTCTCCTCCTGCGTCTCCTCTGTGCTGCCTGTTCTTGATGCTGTAGTTGCTGTTGTTGTTGTTGTTGCTGTAGTTGTAGCAGTATAGGCATGTCCTCCAGCGCCATGATTGCAACTGCTAGTGGTAGCATTTTGGTGTAGGAACGGGTGTGGTGTGTAGGTGTGCTCTTTTTGTACTGGGCCACACTGAATTGCATACACCTGTGGTGGGGGGGGGGGTGTAGGTGTGCTCAGTTTATACTGGCACAGCCTCCATTGGCTCCACCTGTTGGATTGTGTGCACCTGTGGCAGCTGCCTAGTATCCTGCTTGCTGTTTGCGGGTGGCCCGCAATGCCTGTATGGCCGGCATCGTGCAGCCCGTGATTACCGGCTTCGCGATGCCGGTATTTGCATGTATGCGTGGGTTGGAATTACCCCCTATTACCGGGATGCCGGTATTTGCTCCCTGAAGGGGCGCGTGTACGCGCCTATGCCGCTATTAGCGGCACCGTTGTTTAGTATGCCGCTAATACCGGGTTTCCAGGTCGGAATGCTACGGAACGGTAAACGATGCCGGTATTGCCATACCGGCATCGTTTTTCCCTTACCTGCATACCTCGTAATGAGGCCCAATGTATTTTATTAAAGCTGGTGGTACACTCGGATTCTGTCATCCATATTAGACACAAAAGGATGACATGTGTGTTTCACACACAGTTAAATGCCATGAATATCATCGCCTTCTACCTACCAACCATGGGACTACTTTCTCTTTAGTAGGTACTGGCAAGAAATGTAACTTGTGTATATGTAATAGAAGGTGGTCACTGGTATACTCTCATCTGCAGTAGTCACAAAAAGATGACACACTCCATTACAACAATTGGATGGTATTTTCCTGCCTGCCTCCTAAAAGCTCGGGGATTTAAAGAAAGATACTATCACGATCCTTTAAATGTTCAACCTTTCTCTAAGCTAAATCCTATTTCAGTTTCCTACCTTGCCCCCACACTGATGTCATTCAAAGTAACATATTCCTCCCAACTACCTAAAGTAGTGAAGCCACTAGCAACATCCTGCCTCTGCCAACAAGAATGATTAAGACCTCAGACTGCTTGTGCTTCTTATGTAGCCTCAGCTCAGATCACAACAAGTCATGCCTCCTAAACCATGGAAGAAAGTTAAGAAATCAATGTTCACCCAAATTGGTGGAAATGTAGGTGATTCGAAATTGTACTTGTAAATTCGTCATCCACTGTCAGCGAGGACTTTAATTTTTTCACTGTTGGTATTGGTACAGTTTCTTTGCAGCCAATTTTCATTAGCTGTCTTGCATTTGTGGAGAATCTTTGCTGTGAAGCTAGAGTGTCTTTCTATTCTGAGAAGGATATGGGTTTCATCAGTGTTGGGGTACAAAGTGACACCAGTGGAGCAGATGAAAGAGGGCAGATAGTGAATTTAAATTTAGGAAAGGAGTGGGAAACACTAGGAGAGATTAGGTTTAGAGGGTCCGACTGGAATGGAAAAGCTCAACAATCTGCCATCTGTCTCAGACAAAGGAATCAATCCAGTAGAGAGGAGAAGTGGGAGGTGAAAATGGTGGCCAACAGTATTAAATGCAACTAATAGGCAAAGCAGGATAAAGGCAGTGGGCCTCATGACGAGTTTGGCGGTAGCCAGACCTGTTTTACAGACACGGCCACTGCCAAACTCGCTACCGTCACCCGCGATTGGGCAATAACCGGCCCATTCGCGGGTGGAGGTATTGCCGGAGCATGGTTGCACCGGCACCGTTGCGGTGCAATTACGAGTTCTGCTCGCGGGTGCCGGCGGGCTGTCAGGCACCCACGAGCAGAACTCGTAATTCGGCGGTACGGTATGAACGGTGCCGGTGCCTTACTGGAACTGTTCATACCATATCCACCAACGTTATAATGAGGCCCATTGTCTCCGTTAGCATCTGTCATGTGTTGGCTGTCATGTGAAACAGATGTGATTACTTATTCATTTCTTTGCAGATTGGTTTGGAACAATTGGTAGTTGGAGAAATGGTGGCAGTTCTTTGGAATGGTAGAATACAGAGAATAATTTTTAAGAACGGGGATCACACTGGTCTTTTGAAAGAAGTGGGATGATACCTGTAGGAGGGGAGATGTTGAGCATGAAGCAGTTCGGGTTGTATGAAAGTGGTGCTATATCATTTTGAAGATGGAGGCGAGGAAATTGTGTGAAGGAAAACCAGTGCTGCTAGGAGATTGCAGAAGATTGGGCACTTTGTTCTTGTAAAGAGAGAAAGAAATATGACAAGTAGGGGTTGTAGGTGGAGGGGTTATTTGATCTAGGAGTCAGTCAAGATGGATTAGTGACTGAGCTATCAAGCCAGATGGGCATCCTTCATTTCTTATATGGTTGTGCTCTCTGCATACAATCATCATGCTGAAGTGTGGACCACACACAAGACAGTCGCATCAGCTCTGAAATTAAGATGTGCAAAGCTTTTCTTCATCATCTGTCTCATTATTGTTTGATATTTCATTTGGTTGGTAAGGTATGCCAAATCGCAAACATCACTTCAGATTTGAGCTAACATAATTAAAAGGTCCTCTCTTGGTTGAAGCATTGAGAAGGGGATACTTGAAAACATCACACTGTGCAACCCATGACCACATGACCATGTTGTCAGTTTATTTTTGTGCCCTTCCGAAAAGAACGTTAACTTTTTGCAATAAAGGTGAAAGGTGTACCAGTTCTTATGTAAAGAAGAAGCCTGTCTTGCTCAAGACGTTTGCCTTGTGTCAAACAAATACTTGTCATTTTCAACGTCACAAAAGGCATCTGCCATAATTGACTTATTAAGTTATTTATAATTTTGTAGAGTGCAGCACCTCGCCCTGACCTCACTTGAGATAGCCAGGTGTTACAAGAAAGGAAACACACTTATCATGCAGCGTCCAAATGAATGCAGAGGATTGTCCCCATCCTCTGTCGGAGCTGATAGCCTGTGTGAAGGCAGATCTCATTTGATGACCAGGGTGAGCAGCTATGTTAAGAGCTTCTGCTTCTGCTTTATGTGAATTAATATTGTTAGAAATAAGCATTTTCAAGATGTGTGACAAAACATAATGTTAACTATAGAATGAGTCTTCGATATGTTTCTGTACATTTCAGTACATTGTCAGTTGAGTAGACTCCAAACAGAAGATTCATTACAAAAATGTAAATTCAGTTAGATGATTTTTGTATGGGATTGTGACACTGGATGATGGTATTGTACATTTTGAAAGGCATGCAGATAGAGGAGGGCCAGTTCAAGAACAAGAGCAGGCCAAGCAAAAGGCATTGATGATGATTACCAGAGAGGGAATTCTACTGTTTTTTTTTAAAATGGTGGCCTATGTGGCAAATGCAATGGAGTGAGTCTTCGATGGTGAAATGAATACAATGGAAAAGCAATTTTATGATTGAATACGAAATTGGAAAAAATTATGTGAGCCCTGAGAACAATGATACTTCAGTGAGTGGTGGGGCACATCCAGGTGTCCACTGCTTTACCAAGTAAGACCCCAGCTTAAATACTGATTTTTGGAACGGTCCTTACTCTCTCCTTAATAGTGTGGAGTTGCCTATGTTCAATATGAAAGCTATACCACAGCCTCTTCCCAAGGGAATTGTTTCCTCTACAAATGATGACAGCTTGTTTTGTTAGATGCGGGATGGACTCTAACGCAGGGAGCAAAGCAATGACAGAGTTCCTCAGTTTCATATTCACACTCAGGAATATCTGCAACCCTGCTGTGAATAGCGCGATTGTGCTTTTTTCTCAAAATATGTATGCCACCTGATAAAAGTTGTTGACATATATTTCACATGCTTGGACTGGATCCTTAACCGAGTAGGGCATTTGATTAAAATACTGGATTAAAATACTGGAGCCAGCATAAGAGAACACACTTGTTGAACAAACACTGGATCCTGGGGTAATTTACAACTGGGGTTATAAAGTGGTTTTATTTTTAGAGGACTCAAATTAATCTGCATAACACGACTATGGAAAGGTCTGTTGGCTCACAGAAGGGAGGGACTCTTCTTCTGCTGGTTTACAGTTGTTTGAGGAGAACCTTTTGAACAATCTAGGAATGTAAGTGAATCATTTCAACTTCCTTGATAGATTTCAACTCTCCTTGAAATGTAAATGTATGCACCAGGTATTCCATATGGTTGACTGTGGCAAATGTGGTTGACTGTCAGAATGCTTAGATCATCGGAACTCTCCTTTAGCGACATTCTAACCAGCAGTTGGTTTAACCTGCCACACCAACATTCTTCTCTCAACATTTACAAGATTATAGAAATAGAGAAATAGAGAAACCAAAAGAGGTGGACATTGCAGATTTTTCACATATAGATCTCTTCAGATGCGTGCTGACTGGTGCAAAAAGAGCAGATAAGGTCTCACCATGCCAGTATTGTGAGCAATACATTTCTAGTTCAAAAGAAAGATGAAGGTCTTTGTCCAATGATCAACCTCAGGGACCTCAACACGTTTATCATCTACTATCCTTTCCAGATGCCGACAATTGCTTTGTTGCAAGATTTGTCAACACTAGGAGACTGGCTTATGCATTTGCACCAGAAAGATGCTTACCTGATGGTCTCAATATTTGGGGGTTACAGGAAGCATCTCCTATTTTCTTGGGAAGGGGTACGTAAAAGGGTTTCTTCTCTTCCTTTTCAAAGGTCTTTGGCTCCTTGTTGTTTCACAAAACATCTGAAAACAGTGAAGGCACTTTTAAGGAAGTGAGGTATTCGTTATTTCATTCAATTAGATGATAGCTTGGTCATGGCCTATTCTCAAAAAGAGACATTGGGGCTCATTCCGAGTTTTCCGGTATGCTTGTGGTAGAGCTGCCAAGATGCCGGCATTTGGTACTTACCTTTACCGGCACTCGGTTCGGCAGCACCAGATTACGAGTGCTGGAGGAACAGTGTTCATCCCCATTCATGGAGTCGCATAGGACTCCATGATGGGATTTGCCATCATTACTGCCAAACGGCAATCCCAGTGGCGGTAATGCCGGCTTTTATTGCCGATTGGGCACCTGGCTAACCTCCAGCTTTTAGCTGGGAGTAAACCAGGTGCCCCACCAGCAAACCCGTAGTAGGGATTTCCGGTAAAGTGCCGGTATCTGCAAATATTGGCACTTTTTTACCAGACCGCCCGACTTGGAATGAGGCCCATTGGCTCATATTTAATATAATGTTTATCTCCTGCATTGTCCTGCATTTGGCATACATTGTGTAAAATCAGAGGTTTGCCATTCTCAGCCATTAGCGTTTCTGCCATTTCTACTGGGCTGCTTAAAGGAATAGTTTGCTCAAAAATTGTATTGTCCCGATCGTTTGGGTATGTATGTTTAAGCATACTGTAATCGGTCTTAAAAATGGTTTCTATGCATTTTACCTTAGTTTTCCTCACTTTTACAAATGCAAAAATAACAGTTGGGCGCACCCATCTTGTGCTAATCTTATCCGTTGATGCATCACCCTATGTTCAAGTGCCCTTGCGGCACTAAATCATATCACCCGACCCTGAAGCTGACAAAACTAGACGCTTACACCCCTTTTCACAACGCCAATACACGTCTCGTGTCAACGTTCTCTGAGCACAAGCTATTGACGTGTCTCCATGGAAATGCCAGGACGCTTCTTTCCTCAACAAGTATAAACAGACCCTTTCTGAGCAGACAACATTGCTTTTTCAATTGTTTCACTGTATTTAGTGTCGATCGCCTGGGACTCGTTTCTGTGCTGTTCAGCTATCTTACTAGTGTGAAGCCCTGCAAACAGGTACTTACACTAGCAGAACTGAGGTACTTTCATTTTATTTCAATATTTGTCATATAACGGCAACAATACAGCCCTACCTGTACGAGCCTGAGTATTCTGAAGAGGAACTAATGGAAAGATAAAGAGAAAGAAGCGGAAAACGATGGGGAATAGGATAATGAATCACCGGAGCATGAGTCTGAGCCTAGGCGCATGGAAGAAGTTTCCACCTGGTGTACCTGCAATTGTTGCGAGATCATACCAACCGAAGTGAAGAACTGCTGCTGCCAAGAAAACTCTGGATGCTCAACCTACATAGCCGACGAAGACACACCACTGCTATGCATTACTGAGCTGCATGACTTCAGGGCAGCCTGCCTCACAAGGTCCGTGTTGAGGTTTATGATGGTGCTTATGCACGAACTTCGCGCAACAGTTTGCCCTCGAAATGCAAGTAACTAGTAAGTCTACTCTAGATTTGATGTAATTTTGACTCCTGAGATGACTAACATTTCATGTTGTTCTCCTACATTGTCGTAACTTTGATTGATCACTGATTAATTAATTTAGTCTGTAAATTGAATACATTTCTCTCGCTTATTGCAAATCATCACTTATGTGTCTTTCACTTTCAACTGAAAAACAATATTTCTCTATGGCACAAACCATTCTGGCTTGAATGGGTGTTCACTTTTGTAATCTGTCGATACTTCAAAGCCCAAGTACATTTTTCCAGAAAGTAACTTTTCTAAGGGCAACTATGCCGTAGAATTTAGGATGCATTTTCGACTAAGGTGGTACACTTATTTGGTTCATTCAATTAACATTTTTATGTTTCTCTTTCACAAGTGGTAGAGGCTGGTGGTGTACCGTTCGTTTACATGGTGGATTTATGGGAGGCTGGGATTCCCCATTTGATGAGTAATACCCACCTGTGTAGTTTGAGCCATTCGCGCCAAATTCCCCAGTGACAGCATACAGTACCGGGGATTTTCACACACTATGCCTCAACCACAAGTATACAATGTGTAGTATGTTTGTGCTATCAACATCATCATAACTAAATAAAATACAAATGAACATATACAAATAGTTGATTGAATTTTTCAGTGAGTCAAGAACACGCACAACCGTCTATGAGGGTCATGAAAGAATGGTTGGTGCCCTTTTGCGCTCACCTCGTCCTCATCCTTCCCCCTACATTAGTGGGTGGGTGGGAACGCTCAAGGTGCCAAACACCATGTAAAACTCAAAGGGATCCTTCAGACTCCCCTCTTCAAGTCCCGCCCCAGCAAGAAACCTAAGTTTGTGTATCTTCAGCAGTGATCAGGGCCTTTTGTGCTCGCCTCATGCCCATCCATCCGCCTCCAGTATCAATGGCAGTTCGCCCCTGTGACCATGTGCTCCTAAGGGGGCTGGATGGGTGGGAACACTCAAGTTGCCAAACATCATGTAGACTTCAAAGGGATCTTCTGCACAGGGAGCATTGTTCGCATGGCCTCCCCAGACCCAGTGTCTCCAGACTCCCCTCTTCAATACCCCGTCCCTGCAATCAACATAAGTTTGTGTCCCTTGAGCAGTGTTTGGGGCCTTTTGTGCTCGCCTCATGCCCATTCATCCCCCCTCCAGTATCAATGGCAGTTCACACCTATGACTGTGAGCTCCCAAGAGGCCTGGGTGGGTGGGAACACTCAAGTTGCCAAACACGATGTACACTTCAAAGGGATCTTCCACAAAGGGACCATTATTCACATGGCCTCCCCAGACTGAGTGTCTGGAGACTCCCCTCTTCAAGTCCCGCCCCAGCAAGCAACCTAAGTTTGTGTCCATTCAGCAGTGTTATGGCCTTTTTACGCTCGTCTCATGGCCATCCATCCCCCTCCAGTATCAATGGCAGTTCGCCCCTGTGACCATGTGCTCCTAAGGGGGCTGGATGGGTGGGAACACTCAAGTTGCCAAACACCATCTACACTTCAAAGGGATCTTCTGCACAGGGACCATTGTTTACATGGCCTCCCCAGACCCAGTGTCTCCAGACTCCCTTCTATGATACCCCGTCCCTGCAATCAACATAAGATTTTGTCCCTTCAGCAGTGTTTGGGGCCTTTTGTGATCGCCTCATGCTAATTCATCCCCCCTTCAGTATCAATGGCAGTTCACACCTATGACTGTGTGCTCCCAAGGGGCCTGGGTGGCTGGTAACACTCAAGTCCCAAACACTATGTACACCTCAAAGAGATCTTCCGCATGGTGACCATTGTTCAGGGTCTCCAGACTCCCCTCTTCAAGACCATCCATCCCACTTCCTCCCCAGTGTCGATGACAGTTTGCACCTAAAACCATGCACTCACAAGGTAGTTGGGTGGGTGTGGATGCTCAAGGTGCCACAAGCTGTGGAATCGCTAGCCTCTCTTTATCATTTAAAATATACATTATGCATCATACAAAATTATGCAGACTCTTTGTTTTTGTGTTGGCAATAAAAGTATGTGGCTTTTATTAAACATAACAATAATAAACAAAACATGATCACTGTGTTTATGTCACAAATCAACAGATGTGCAGCGTTATCATGGTTCTGAACTTTTTGGGCACTTGGATCATGAAACAGGAACTGGCCCTCCTTGGCTCACCAACTGCCCCCATTGTGGCCTTTCTGGTCTGTGTGTTGGGGACCTCCATCATGTCTGGTTAGCACTCTTGCGCTTGCTGGCAGCTTCCTTTCAGGCTCATGCCACGACACCTGAGTGGCTCCAGGGCCACACAGGTTCACCCAGAAGACCCTTGCTCTACTAAAGCTCTATTCACACACTCTTGTTGCTAGTATGTTTAAAATCCCTGTATGATATAATTCCATCCCATTTACTGATAGGTGTGTTCCGTTTTTGTGGAAACGCTGTGGGTCAGAATAGACTGCTCCCACCAGTATGTAATCGTGTTTTTCAATGGTAGCTTGCTTCTTGACTCTTTGGTCTGCTTTCCAGTCCTACCCACAAAGGAATGTCACCCGATACAAGATGATTTGTAGGGTTTCTCTTATCTGTTAAAAGATATTCCTTATGTTAACTCGGGTCTTATACATCTTGTGAAACAATGTGATTTCCAACCTCCTATAATGTTGAAAACGTTTGTCCCCATGTCTCCACGCCATGCTGATGTGGCTGCAATTATCCTCAAAGAATGTATCCCATATTCTGTGATATCTGTTGTCCACATGGCCAGGCCAGACCCAGTGTCTCCTGACTCCCCTCTTCAAGACCCCCGTACCTGCAATCAGCATATGTTCTTGTCCATTCAGCAGTGTTCCGGGACTTTTGCGCTCACCTTGTCCACATCCATCCTCCTCCCTAGTATCAATGGCAGTTGGCACCTATGAACAGGGTCATACTGGGCCATAAGTTTGTCTCGGGCAACAATGAAAATGTGGCACACAGTTTGAAGTCGCTATTCATTCCTTTTCGGACACTGTTTGAATATTACCCAAAGGTGAGTATTTTAATGAAAAGGTGATGAAAATTGTGCATTTAAAAAAAAATATATTCAGCAACAGTGTTCACTACTACTCGCTGCATATTGAAGTAACTCATCAAACTGGCCCACATGGCCCAAAAAGGTTGGCCACTTTCATAGAAAATGACCCACACAAGCTTTTTGCATTTGTGGCTCAACCCTGGCCCTTTTGCCCTATAGACAGTACAAGCAGGCCTATGCCTGTGCGCTCGCAAGGGGGCACGGTGGGTGGGTATGTCGGATGTGAAACATTGGCATTGAGGCTGAGTGGGTGTGGACGAACACATCACATATTCACTTACACACCCACTTTTCTAAGCCTTTATAAACACCTTGACATTTACCAGGAGAACATCTCAGAGATCTACAAGGTATATCGTCATTGAGCTACCTGTTCCCAAGATACCTGTTCCGCGGCTACTTGTTCCCCTGCTTGCTGAATGGGCTCATTTGTTCATCCAAGTAAGGGTAAGTCACTTATTTGCTTCTCTATGTTCATCGATTGCTGCTGTGAAAGTTTCTATCAATTTCCACCTAATGAACCCAGTATTGTAATGTTCATTTATCTCAAGGACTTCACCATTATCGAATGTTTGATGTATTTTGATCTCAGTAATAGAATGGAATGTTTCATGATCCATGTTTGCAAGCATGTTTTCTTTTGATGCTTGAAAATTCATTAAATGGACGAGTAACAAGTTATGATTTGCGGTATAACAATCAATTCTGTAAGAAAGTTATTGCTGTGTTCATTCGACTAGGTTACCCAGGTTTTATTTCTTTATTTAAAACAAACTTTACAGACAAAGCTGTGTTATAATTCCTTTATTCACATTCATACGGTATTATTTATTTGTTTGTTTGTTTTATTCACTTATAATGCGCACCAATCCCGCAGGTAGAAACAGTAAAGAAAATGCGAAGCTTAGGATACAAAGTGACAAGGTTACAGATAATATACAATGATGTGCAAAGGTATACATTTATGTACAGGTTACATACATACGGGCTGCTCGGACATGGAAGCTACCTCATTTGTAATAATGAATTATATTTTTGTTATACAGATCTTTCAAGAATGCCTTCATGTATCGTTATCGGTTGCCCTTCTGTGAGCCATGCCAAAGCTCAGGGCCCAGTCCTGCATACATTCCCGAAGGATATTGATTTAATAAGAAGATGGATTACAAATTGCAGTTTTCCAGTGGACGAGATTGAAACTAGAGCCCAAGCTTTCTTGCGAGACGTTAGGGCCAATTGATTCCACCTCTGCAGTCTGCACTTTACAGACAATGTGTACGAACAATCAAAGTACACAAAAAAGCATTGACAAGAAGTCTTTGTGAATTGCTTACAAATGCAATTCCGACTAAATGTCAGCACACGCTAGCTCAGGTGAGTAGTGGAATTTAATTTGCTATATTTGTTGGTATGTAGGATGATGGTCTGCATAAATTAGCATTCTCTTTGATCTCTCAATTTATTTAAAGTAGTGTATTGAAAAGGTAACTTCATGAACGGTTTAGAGTTTTTGGTGTTGATTTCCATCAAAGTTCTATTACTCAAGTTTCCATAGTTACCAGATTCACCAGAATTTTAAAACGTTTCACTGTAGTATACTTTATCCCCGCGTTCAGGAGCCTCTAATAAATCAGTGAAATGTGACCATCAGTAAAAACCTCTGTAGTGCCCTTTAAAAGTCGCATGTGTTTGAAATGTGTTAGTTGACATGTCCTTCTTTACGTAGACCAAACTTATGGAAGCACAGACCCTCACCAGTGACGAAACCACCAACATGTCTAGTATCCCAATGGTGAGCCCTAACTACTTGCACAAAGTGATATTTTAGAGCATTCGATCTGGCCACATTTCTAATGTAATTTACATTTTCCATTGTACTATTTTCTGACTATGTACTGAAAATGAAGGAGCAAGCTTCTGCATCAATTACTTTTCTGGAGTCAACATCAACCTCACTCACCTATCAAGTAATTATATTGTACTAGTCCTTTATATGCAAATGAACTACCTGCATGTGTTATGCTTGGAACTTCAACATATTGAAAATTATTATGTATAGTATTGGTTATTTACACAAAGTGGCATTTAGCAGTGTCTCTCTGTATGCCATCGTCTGCACCTAATTTTTTCAGTTTCATTTCGCTTTTTCATCCGTATTAAAACAAGTACTATGTTATAGGGGGGTGCTTGAACCTCGACTACAATAACTTCCTTCTTTGCAACAGGTCCAGAGTATGAGGTATGCATACTAACAGTTCCCCTTGCTAGAATGAAAGTAAATCCTACAAAGGATATACTTTGAGACTGAAATGCATGTAACCTTGCACTGTTACAAAGTTTTCTGATTTTGGTTCTAATTTTACACTTACTCCCTTATGCAGAATACATTACAAAGGAAACATTACAAAGCAAACTACTTTTTAAAGAAACATTATAATCACTATGTTTTACCGGGTGATCTCAGATCAAGTACATGGGCCTCATTACGAGTCCGGCGGTAACCGAGGCGGTAAAACCGGCTGCTTACCGCCGGACTCGTATTACCATTCCGCCTCCGTGATTGCCGGAATTACCGGGGCATTACAACCCCGGTTTTCCAGGAATCACGGAGGCGGAATGGTGTTAATCCCCATTCCCATTGAGTCCTATAGGACTCAATGGGAATGGGGATCATGGAAACACCGGCAGCATCTCGTAATGCTGCCGGTGTTTCCTCATCCGCCTGCAGGCGGGTGGTGTTAAACCCGCCAGATCAAACCTGGCGGGAACATCACCTCCCGCCTGCAGGAGTCGGGATCAGGTGGTCCGGAAACAACGGTGGCAGAGGGTTTACCACCACCGTTATTTCCAGACCGCCTGATTTGTAATGAGGCCCCATGTGTAATCTCAGAAGGTTATCAGGTGACATCTGAAATGTATATTATGAGCAAATCATGTACACTCTTTTCGGGGGTATGTTCATACGAATGTTCCATTTGTGTTGCGACAACAAACCTTATAGTATAAGGTTTGTAATCATTTTAAAGTACTTTGTGAGGAAGTGCTGTGTGCGATGAAAGATTAAAATGTTCAGTACGATTGACATTACATTTTTTTAATGATTATTGTCTCCAGGGAATGTACTCAAGATGTGGAATTTGAAGAGGCACATGGAGCAGAGGTATACATAACCTAATATGAAATACAATTGGGCATCAGGTTGGATTGGGAATACATGTGTCTAATGTTGTAATGTTTTGAAGTCGGTCTAGTTGGTTCTGTTTGTATATATGTACATATGTTTGAGTGCATTTAAACCAAATAAAAACACTCTTTTTTCAGCTTGAGGATGCGGTCGTTAAAGAGAAGGCCACAGTTTCTAAGTGAATTAAGAAAACAAGGGTAAAGAGAAGTTTTTTAAGCTGATGTTTTAGTCATATTATGCTTTTAGTTGGAAATCGCATCTTCTGTATGTTTGCTATACATTGAGCATGTTTTTCTATAAATCTGTTAGAGGCACAGAAGGAAGAAGAGTATAAAGACCCAGACAACAACTGAAACAGCGTGATCCAGTCACTATTCAGAGGTTCCATGTGATAATATCCTCCAAAAATGTCGACATAAAAGAATGGCGCCTTTTTTTGGCAGCAATATTATCCCAAGGAACCTGTGGGGGACACCCCTGCAACCCCCATACATTTTTTAAAGGAAGCAGGGGACACCTCCGCAACCCCTGCCCCCATTTACCTCATAAATTATCCCCAGAAATAATGTTGCCTATGCCGTGTCCCGGCGACTATATGTATGGCAACATTATTTATGGGGATGATATTACCTGATACCTATTCAGACTTGTGATGCATATGTCCAGTGGCCGGAAAATGAATGGAATTTCACAGCTCCACCTCACTGATGAGGCCCAACAAAGCTGAAACATGTGTATGGGGTTGGGGTTGGTACTCTGGTTTAGAAGGGAATTGCCATAGCATTTTCGGTGCTGGACTGCCCATGTGGGCGGGACAGAGACTGATATGCAAATAGATATTTCCCATCTGTAAAAGGTACAGCGAGCCAAAAGCAATGGCTGCAGACTCTCAAAGTGGGAAAAAACCCACAGATCAGGTTATCATGCCATGTTTTTTCTGGAGAGGCGCGCCTGCTACCTTTTTAGAAAATATTTTGCAAGGAACTTGGGGTTGGTCACCCTGAGTTACCTGGGGGAACCCAGACGTGGACCTCCTGCTCACTGTGCTCAGAGAGGCACAGCTCCACCTCACTGATGAGGCCCAACAAGGCTGACACATGTGTATGGGGTTGCTGTTGGTACTCTTATTCAGAATGGAATTGGCATAGCATTTCGGTGCTGGACTGCCCATGTTGGCGGGACAAAGAATGATATTCAAATGGTTATATTCCCATCTGTGAAAGGTACAGTGAGTAATAAGCGATGGCTGCGTACTCTCAATGTGGGAAAAAACCACAGATCAGGTTATCATGCCATGTTCTTTCTGGAGAGGGGTGCCTGCTTCCTTTTTTGGAAAAATGTTGCAAGGAACTTGGGGTTGGTCACACTGAGTTACCAGTGGGAATCCAGACATGGACCCCATGCTCACTGTGCTCAGAGAGGCACAGCTCCACCTCACTGATGAGGCCCAACAAGGCTGAAACATGTGTATGGGGTTGCTGTTGGTACTCTTGTTCAGAATGGAATTGTCATAGCATTTCGGTACTGGACTGCCCATGTGGGCGGGACAAAGACTGATATGCAAATGGATATTTCCCATCTGTGAAAGGTACAGTAAGCAAAAAGCAATGACTGTAGACTCTCAAAGTGGGAAAAAAACACAGAACAAGTTATCATGCCATGTTCAGTCTGGAGAGGGGCGCCTGCTACCTTTTTTGAAAACACTGTAGAAAACCATTACTTCTCTGTGCAAACTTGACCAGATGAAACTGAAGACAATGAAGATGCATTGCAATTGCTCCCAGACCCTTTAACATGACCTATACCCTCTAAAAATGTTCCACCCAACAAACATTCAATTTTACCTGTTTCTCCAATTCATGTGGAAATATCACAGCCTGAACTAGCAGAGGCTGAAGCTTCAACACAATTGACTGAGGAATGTCCTCAAGATCTTGACTTCAGTTTGCCTAGTTTGCAGGAATTGTCCACCACTGTCGAGTCGCAAAACACAGTACTGCAGGGCGATTGGCTATAAAAGGAGCAAAAATACATTGTATTCGACAGCTGCCTGCTAGATCATGAATTAAAGGGAACATATGCGGGAAGCCATTGGTGAATGTGTCTTTTGTATTACAAGGCACCAACCTGAAAATCCAGGCCAGCTGTGTCCACCTCCATAAAACATTTTCATGGTCTGCTCAACCGATGCTTGGAAAAGTGACTGCTAGAAATGTACTTTTTTCAGCAGCTTTACTGTTCAGCGGATCAACTTTTAGTAAGATGTATAGTTTCTGTCAATGTGTGGAACTTGAGTTCCTTGCTAAAACCCAGTTCTACAAATATCAGAGGGAATTCTTATTCCCCGCTATTAGTCAAGCCTGGAAACTTGAACAGATGTCAATGGATAGTATATACTTTGGCAAATGTTTCAGGCTAGCTGGCGACAGACGGTGTGACAGTCCAGGATTTCCCCTAAGTACTGCACATTCCACTTTCAAGACATGGAAAGTAAACAAATGGGTAGTTCGGTCATCGTGCAGGTGTCTGAATTTACATCATCTATAGCCATGGAGAAACATGTGTTCATTAAATCCATCGAACATCTGGAATACAGGGTAATGCAAATAGACCTGATAATCACTGACAGACAGTTTTCAATAGCCAAGGCCACGCAAAAGCAGTTTCCAAACATTCAGCATCGATTTGAGGTATTGTACGTTGCCAAATCGATCAATAAATAAATCACAGATGCTGGAAAAAAAAAGGGTTCAGAAAACCTTTTAAAGTGGTCTCATTCTATTAGCAACCGTCTTTGGTGAAGCTCCAAAACTTGTGATGGGTCTTTAGAAATTCTGCTTGAAAAATGGCGTTCATACACCATTGTTCCAACATACACTCATGGACAGAAAACCAACCTTTCCATGAATGTCCACATGGATCTTTATCAAAGGAGCAGGAACGCAAGAAAAAGTGGTTGGTGTCATGTTCCCCTCCACATAAAGCACTTGAGAAGATTGTGTACGATAAAACGCTTTCAAGAGACCTGAAGGGACTCACCAAATTCTGTCATAATGGAGATTTGGAGGTGTTCCATAATATGTGGCTAAAGTACAGGCCAAAAAGGTTGTATTTCGGCATAGACGCTATGGAGGCCAGAACAAGACCAGCTGGCTGTATTTGCGCACAACTAGAACATTGGGAGGGAAGAAGTGTAAACTGCAGGATGCTTTGTTACCTTATGGCTTTTACAAAACGAGGCAAACAATGGGTGGCCAAGCCAATATACCAGGAAATGGATTTAGAATTTGTGAAAGATCTGACATTAACTGTGTTGGCCATGCATACTCATGGAATGGATCCTGATTTTGGTCCCAGGACACATACAATGCCACAAAATATTTCAAACAAACCTTGTTCCCCAAAATAGGAACTTGTTGATAGGTTGACTTCCAGATTTAAATGATTTGTAGCTGTCTTCAAAATCTGCTCACAATAACATTTTAGATATGTTCCTCAATGTCTGGACATTGTACAGAAACAATCGAATGCTATTAAACTTGCAATTTCAATGCTAGATAATGTATTATAAAGTATTTATTTATGATGCATTAACCCCTTAAGTGCCAAGGACGAGGTATCTTGTCTTTGGCATTCCCTCCCTATTGCCATGGATGAGATAGCTCGTCCTTTTAGGCGCTTTGATTTGTGAAATCCCTGCAAAGCAGGGATCGCACAAAACAGTAATCCAACACCCGGGCTATGTGAGAGGGTCCCTCCTCACAGCCCGGATGTTGAATTACCTTCAGTTTCACATCGGCGTGCGTAATGCACGCCGACATGAAACTGAAAGTAAATTCACTGCAGCAGCCATTTTCAGAAGCCGCCTTGAAGAGGGAACTGCAGGGTATTTTGTGTAGATTTAGGGCCCAGCGGTATTTTCTTACCGGCAAAAATAATTTAGCAATAATCACTCCTTGCATTTAGATTGGGTTTGGTATTATAATGGTATAGTGGCTATGCATTATTTCAGTATACAGATACATTTGGTTGGTATACATTTTGTTGTGGTATAGTGATGAGCGTGATTTTCTGTTCTACTTGTGGTCCCCAATATACAAAACCCCCTTCTTTTTGCTTGGTCTGTTCGTGTGATCACTAGAGAGACCTTGGGCCTACATTTTATGGATACCACAATTTTCACATAGAGTGCCGCCTATGGCTGTTATCACTAATTTATTTACATTAGTGAGACTATGTTTCCATGGAGTATTCGCAATAACATGTGGTATTATCACTAATTTATTTATATTAGAGAGACTATGTTTCCATAGGCCTCTCTCTGCTGATTCATATACGCTCAGCAGACTATTACATTATATTCCACGCAGAAGCCACACACACATACATACCCTGAGTGGAACCACGCACACAGATAATTGCTCATAACATTACTTCATCTGCATAGGAAGATTGGCACATATATTACCTAATAACCTCCCCTGTTATTATGTGATATGGGCTAAATGCACCAGAGAAAGACAGAAGCAAAAAAAAAAAAAACTTTACACAGGCTGTGATTTATAACAGTTTAATTTCAAAATAATATATTAACATCTTTGCGAGGTAGTCTTTTCTAGAATAAACGGAAGCGAAACAAGTGCAAAAATACAAGGCATTTCATTATCTTTTGCAACAATAAAAAGAACAGTAATTTAGAAAGCAACATTATAAAGTGGCATTTAAACACAGGAGAATTCCCTATCGCTACACTGCCTGTCTAATAATAGATCATTCGTCCGGCAGTCACAGCAATCTCACTCCATTTGTATATTTACCAGATAGTTGTAGCTTTTCAGCACGCAAAGTTTCCTGGTTTGTCGTCTTTGAGCAGTGACCCAGGGCTCTTTTTTTCTTTCTTTAAAGCACCCAGCGAGAACATGCAGTTCTCAAGCCGGTGCCAAGTGACTAGGAAACCCAAGTCTCTGAAGGTCAGTGGTCCAGCTCCTCACAGCAGCAGAACGAAGGCGACCTCACTGCAACTCCGCAAAATGTCTTCCCCCTCTCCTTCTCCCCGAGCTGCCTCAAGAAGCATCTGTTACAGCCCCTAAGGTGACGTGTCACCAATCAAAATACACAATAGTCTACCCTCCTTCCTCAACAATGGCTCACTTTTACAGTAAGCAACTGTATCTAACTGATTTCCTGCTATTTGAATTTTTGCTTCCTGCAAAGACCGTGAACAGAGCAAAGAGAGAGAAAAAAAAAAATCTGAACACACGTTTAAAACGAATCTCAGCCTGCCTCATTTTGCATATGGAGAACACATTATAATGTTAAGGAGTTAAAATCCTGTTAGTATTTGTTAATCAAGTTAATTAATTAAGTATCTAATGTTTCTCCTGTAATTGAGGCCTTTCAGGTGAGAAAAAAAATGGTGTGCTTTTAACCTAAGTATTGAGAAAAATGGTGTGCTTTAACATAAATATCCTGTCTTCATATACCTGTCCATATGTTACCCTGGCGACACATGGCTTGCTGTACCACATTACATTACAGCAATACTGTGATCCCGTGCAGTGGTGCTGCACTCCAAAACACGCTAAATTATACTACATATCCTCCTTTTTCTGAGAATTTGGCCATGATCCAAGCCACAATTGGAAGAAACCCAACTTGCTCCCTTTCTTCTTTTAAAATGTATCAATCCAACAAAATTAATATTCATGTGTGGAAAATGAAAATTGAAAAATCATTGTTCAATCATCATAATATCAAAATTTATCGCTGAGTCCATCAGTTCTTATAAAATATTTTACATATTTCTTCCCAATGGAAGTGTCCATAGTCCAGTGTCTTACTTTTATACTTGAAGTCAATCACAAAACAATAAAATAAAACAAATAGTTAAAATAAAGAATTAACATAACAGATTAAAATAATTAATCAAAATAATAAATACGTGGAACTCCATACTCCAGGACATTTGTCTGCCTCTGATATGTCCCGACCAGCGATGTCACATCATTTGGTTCATTCGGGTACTCTTTCATCCTGGCACTCTTGGATGCTTTTTCATAGGAGTCATCTCTCTTGGCATCCCGGTTACTCTGTCTTCACCTCCACCCGGAGGCAGGCATCATTTAATCTTCATCCAGGGGACTCCAGGACTCCATCATCTCCTGTGTCCTTCGGTCCCGTGACCTCCAAGCCAAAATGTGGTAATCAATAGTCTAAATCAAATAGAAAAGAAACAAATTAAGTACATAGCATAATACTTCATCCTTTTGCCAAAAATAAAACATGCTTTGCAAAACATTTCGCCCTTTTCCTCTCGCTTTCTGAAATTAAGCACATGTTAAAGAGAAAACAAACCTACTTAAATAGCATTCAACATTTAATACATTTTCATTTTGCAAACCAACTCTACTAATTTCAGCTTCCATTTTTTACCTATATACATATGTAATAATCAATCACCCCTATTTTATTTCTCTGCTGTTGCTCCCTGACTAAACCCATTTACCTTAAACTTCTTTTATGTATTCAAGGGACTTTATCTGTTTCTACACGCTCAAGTCTTTTAATTTCGTGTCTGGGGTGCCAGGGTTTAATTTGGTTTACATGAACAAACTGTCCTGTTGCTGTTTCACCTTCAGTTTTCAAAATTTTATAAACCACAGGAGAGACCTTATCTATAATTCGAAATGGCCCATGCCATGCTCCTAGAAATTTTGAATTTTTCTGTTTACCTTTTCCAAAATGAAATTTATACACCTGATCGCCCACACAATATTCTTTCACTGATGTCTTTTTATCATAATATGATTTTGCACTGTCAGCAGCTCAATGTATTCATGAACTGTGGATGCACTCACAAGTGTTTGCTCATGTGTTCTGTATAGCAGGTGTTGTGGTAACACCATTTTCCTACCTGTCAAACCTCATGGGGGCTAACACCTGTTGCTTTGGCAGGAGTTGATCTGATTGCCATTAAAACCAAAGGTAAACGTAAATCCCAGCTGCAACCTGCTTCTGCTACAAATTTCTTTAATATGTCCACAACAGACCTATTACAGCGTTCAACTCCCCCTGAAGAAGCCGCCCGATATGCAATATGTAATTTTCTTTTCACACCCAGTATTTGCCATACCTTACTCATTAGAGCACTTGTAAAATGACTTCCTCAGTCTGATTCGATTCTTTGTGGCAATCCAAACATTGAAAACGATTCACCAGTAATGTAGCTGCTGTTTGCGCACTACAATCTGGTGCAGGAATACACTCAATCCATTTCAACATCAAACACACCACACTCAAAATATAACGGTTCCCCCTGCTCGACCTCTTTACAGGCCCTACATAGTCTATTTGCAAATCTGACCATGGAAGATTTTAGCCTCTTTTTATTAATGGAGCTCTATGCATTGGTGAAGCAGGTTTAAATTGGGCACATACTAGACATCCTCTAGTATATAATTCAACATCTTGGGACATATGTGGCCAGTAAGCGTTATCTTTTAGTATTTCCAATGTTTTTTGTGAACCTCTGTGGCCTGCAGTTATTGCATCATGTGCATGGTGTAGCATTAACCCTCTGAATGAAAGGGGTACCACCCACTGTGTCTGTCCGGTTATGGACTCTCTAATCATGAGTCCATCCTGTAGTCTAATTCGTTTTTTATTCTTTAATAGCACCCTCAACTCTTCTTTTCCTATACAATCATTTTCTGTTAAAGGGTTTTGTTCAGGATCTATCAAATGATTATAATAGATTCCCAAAATTCGATCATCGTTTTGTGCCTCAATCAGATCTTGATCTGGTGTATCATAACTCCATTGTACTACTGGTTGATCTACCTCCTTTGGTGCTTTAGAACGTGTTACTGCATCAATTTGTATTCCACCAAGTAAATGTTCAATAGGTACCAATTCTCCCATAACAGCCCCAATTTTAGCCAGGTGATCTGCCTTATCATTCCCCTCCTTATCCTCTCCTGGAGTTTTTAAATGCCCACGAATTTTCCTCCAGTATATTGTTAAATCATTCTCTTACACCAATTTGTCCATGGCTTGTATAATTTTTCCATGTTTAAGTGGTTTTTTTGTTGTATGTAATTATGCCTCTCGCTTTTCAGCCAGGTAAATATTCCACAAAGCTATTTCGTGCATAGTCAGAATCAGTCACCAGGACAATTTCACTAAGTTTATTATCAACTGCAGTAGCAATTGCTTTATAAAAGGCTGCCAATTCCGCTACTTAACTGCTCCTGGCTCCAATTCTCATCCCTGTACTGGGGACGCCTTCACATTTCAACCAGACATTTCCTATTCCTGACACAAATTTTTATTACTGTCATTTTCATTGTGAAAAGCACAACCATCAACATACACAGTTGGCAAATCCTTGCATGTCTTTTCATCAAAAGCTTTGTGTGGTGATTGCCAAAATCCTGTAAACTAGATTCCACTTCTACTTCGTTTGATACATGTTCAGCTGCACAGTCATGTAGATCTGCTAAACCCTGAGCAACTGTGTTTTTTTTCATTTTGGCCATATCTCACTTCTACAGGAAAACCTTGTAATGCTAGCATCCATGAAGTGATTCTGGACTGTGCTAGGTTACCTGACCTGATTCTTTTACTCTCTAAAAACTGCAATGGTTGATGATTGGTCTCAATAATTACATTTTCTCCCTGAAAAATGGGGCGGAAATGCTGTAGGGCCTTTTCACATTCACTGAATTTAATTTCAACTTGGTAAAATGCCTTACTTGCATAGGCAATGGTTTTGTGATTCAAATCATGTTTTTGTGATAGCACTGCTGACATACAATATTCAGAGAAACCTATTTCTATAAAGAAATCCCTATCCTTTATGGGTTATGTCAAACATGGTGCCTTTATAAGACGTTGCTTTAATTTAGCCACTGCCTCAGACTGCTCTGTTTCCCATTTCCAGGGTGTATTCAGCTTTAACAGCTTAGTTAATGGTTGAGTAATTTCAGCATAATTTTCAATGAACTTCCTGTTATAGCCCGTCATTCCTAACAAACTTTTTACCCCTTTCACATCTTTAGGGTCTTTTAGTTTTTGTATAGCCTCCACTTTCTTCTTTTGTGGGTTTAATCCATGTTCGGTCACTTCATGGCCTAGAAAATTCACCTTTTTCTTGCACCATTGTGCCTTTTGTAAAAAGATACTTTGGCGCCTGCTTTCTGCAATTGGCCAAGAACATGTCTTATTTCATCAAAATGGTTTTTCAAGCTTTCATTTTTTATCAGTACTTCATCCACATAAACTATGGTACCTCTTTCCGCTGCATCAGGCATGGCCTTTCTCAAAAATATTCCAAATTCACTCCCACTATTAACATACCCAAATGGAACTCATGCGTATTGAGTCTTATCAAATGAAAATTAAAATAAATTCTGTATCTCCTCTGCCAATGGCACGCACCAATATCCAGAGGTTAGATCTAACGTGGTAAACACTTTTGAACCATGTACCTGAGCTAGGCCCTGATCAATGAATGGCAGTGGCCATCTGGATACTGGCACTCCCTAAAATTTGCACATAGCCGCTGTTGACCATTTGGCTTTAACACACCTAAAATAGGTGTGTTGGATGTGCTATGAATGGGCCTGATGATTCCCCGCGACTCCACATTTTTAATAATCTCTGCCAATGACTCTAAACATGCCAATGGTAATCTTTACTGGCGCACAAATACTGGGCTTCTGCTGCTCCCTTCCGGTAGCGTGGCCACATGTAAATCAGTTAGACCGCAATCATAAGCATCTTTTGCAAATACATCTTTAAACTCCATAAATATCTTCCTCAGTTCATTTCTATCCTCATCGTTGTCACATGCATCTGCTGATAAAATCTGCTCCTCTACCATTTTGGAGAACTCTGGAAAATGTTCTGGAATGGGAATCTTGGCGCTTTCCTCTAACTGTGTGGCTGTGTCTCTCTGTAAAGCCGCCACTTTTAAATGTTTTGGTATATCAGCTTCCACTTCAATGGGCTGATTTTCTATTTCATTTTCATTTAAGTTAAATGTTATGCAATCCTCTTGATGACAGCACACTGTCTCACTTGAATTATAAGGGTACACAGAATGAATTCTAAATATTCCTTTGGGCTGAGAATCCAGGTATTCTGGCAATTCACCCTTGGCATCCACATACTTTTCAGGGATATTTCCAATCACCATGTTATTTAGATCTGCTGTGTAATGTGATTTTTGTATGGCCATTCCTAATGGGGAGTTTTCCTCTAAATGAATATCTTGACAACCTTTATTATTCACCATAATTTTTACAGACCCTTCACCAATATCTACCAATGGAATATATTCATAATCCAGGCCTTGCTGTTTTATGGATTCATTCAAGCAGACAAATGCATCAGAATCTTTCAACTGCTGTCCATTTTTGCATTTCTGTGTTATTGCAACCTGTTTGGTGAATGCAGGGATAATAGTATCCTTCCTCAGTTGTGATTCAATTGCATATGGGACCAGCTGTGCGCAATGATAATCCCTTCTTTTGTCTTCAAATTCAGGTGCCGGCCCACCTAGGCGTAGGAAATCTAACACCACACACATTCTGTGCATGATATCATTGCCCATGTAAAAGTCATTCTGTGTTCCACTCACTATCCATACATTATGGTAAATTGTTTTTTGCCCAATGCCAATTTTTAACATCTTCCTGCAATTCAGTTTTCAAAGTCTGGACTATCCAAACCAGAGACATATTGGTTTTTAATTCTAAATTTCGGGATCTCCTCCCTCTCCATTATTTTTTGCAACAATTTCTCTTTAATGAAACTTCTTTCCTGTTCAAGTGCTAAAGTGGCCTTTGTTGTTTTGGAATAGTCATTTATACCAATGTGAACCCATGGTTGCTCATCTTCCATATGTATTTCAGCAAGAGTGGTGATGTGTTTTTCTGAATCTGCTTTAGGAGTAATATTCTGTTTGCATGTTTTCTCTTTTAAATAAAAGCGTAATGTTTGCTCATCTATAGCAGTTTGCCATCTTTTCCATGGGTCCAAGTATATCTGTACAGATTGTTTCTCACCTTCACTCTGCATTTTATCTTGACACATTAATATAACAGTGACGCTAGGTATGCAACTATTCTGGAGATATACCTCCACAGCATCATTTGTTTTGGCAACGGTGTGACATTCATTTATATTGCTGTTTTGTGATTTTAGTTTTTTAGGTCTCAATGTTTTTTTGGTTAAGGACCACAGTACTCCATTCACCCCATCTATGAGAGGAGATAATCTTTTCAGGCAATCTGTTCCCATCAAAAATGGAATTTCACAAATGGATGTGACCAATACCTCCTGTTTCATTCTGTGTTTACCTACCTTTATTTCAACCTCGGTGACGCCTATAATAGTCACCTCCTCCCCATTAAAATTATGCACTAGATCTTGACTTTCCTTCACTGTGACCTGATTCTGCGGGGATCTCCCTTCATTGATACTCTTTACAAATTCTTTAGACATAATTGTGGCCTGTGCGCCAGTGTCAAGCATTGAAAATGTATTGCATTTTTCTTCTACAGTGATGGGAGCATAATACCTGTCCTCAACTTCCTCTAACACCCATAAGAAGTGCAAATTCTTACTGATTTCAGGGCTCACCTTTCTCAGGCCTTTTTCACTTTTGGCTAAGCACATTGGTAAATGGAAAGACATGTTTCCCTCCTATTTGTCCATTCCTGTGTGAGAGACTTTATTCATTTCCCCATGTTCAGAGGTTTTTTGGAGTGTAGCCACTGTTCGCCCATCCATCCAGGTATCATCAGAGGTCACACTACAACCTTCCAAATGAACACGTGTAACAACATCACTTGGCAATTTGTCATTGTCTAATTCTGTGCATTTGTGATTATTCAGTATGTTACCAGCCCTTTTAACCTCTTCAAAAATATGTGGCTCAAAGAATTCTTCAGGTGATTGTCCTGTACCCTCCTTTTGAGCATTTCTTTTTTTCTGCCTGTGTTTAGTCATTGTTTTGATTGCCCAGGGAAGGAGTTATAACATCACCACTTACTCCCTGTTCACTGGTATTCCCCATGCATGAGTCATTTTTCTTACATCTGTCTCTTTGTTCTTTTGGATCTTCAGGTTTTCCTATTTCATTTGTACAAATCTCCAATGTTTGATTTAGTTCTAGGTTAAACCGTACCTCTCTCTTAGAAGTATTTGCATTTTCTGTTACATGTTCATTTACTGCTATTTTCACTTTTAAATCATTAGGCAACTCAGAGTCATTATGCAAAATTACATTAGAGCAAACTGTCTTTTTGGCACTGCAGGTATCATAAGTACTTAGTCACTGCTATGGTCTTCTGCCCCCTCCTTTGATGACTGTTTTTGTGGTGTACAGAGCTTTCCTATTTGCTCAGCTAACATTTTCACTTGGGCTTCGAGACACTGGAATCTTTCCATCTCTCTAGAATCCTCTCTCTGAGTCCTAGACCGATATTGGTTGTTGTCTCCCTGATTGCATCTATTCTGATACCTCTCAGGGGAATGGTTTCTATTGGGATGGTTCCTGAACTCTTGATTCATTTGTGGAGGGGAGCGGGGTGCACCCATCCTTTGGTTGTAGTGCCCTGGTGGGGAATCATTGTACTGACGTGGAGTGTAGTTTATGTTCTGCCTCATGTCCTGTCTCTCATCTTGTGGGTACTGCCCTCTATGTTGATTCCCATTATCAGCAAATCGATCCACATATCAGGCTCTATCCTGATTACCATATATCATGGTATTGGGATCAAATCTGCTTTGTGTCCCCAATGTCTGATAAGGACCATCATTTCTTTGATCCTGATTTTGTCTCTGGTTATTGTTCATACCTGACATATCAGGTCGATAGCCTGCCCGGGGCCTATCTCCTAAGTACCTGGAGCTGATGTAGCTCTCCCTATTACTAGGATCATGTGATTGAAACATTGGTGCAGGGTGTGATGGCTTTTGTTGATTACCCCTTTGTTCAGGTGCCAAATTATTTTTACTTGGACTTTGAGCAGACTCAAGGGACATTTTTGCTGTCCTGATTTCCATCACTGTTGCTGAGGGTTCTTTAGATTTAGGTCTAGTATCTTTCATTTTATCACTTTCTCTACCCTGACAATAGAGTACCTCATACAGTTTTGTGCTTTGGTGTACAATCCATTCAAGGGACTTGTCACGGTCAAATTCACAGACCAATTGGGATATGATGTCTTTCTGTAGCCCATAGAAGTAGGCAGTTTTAAACTCATTGGAATTGGGGTCAAAAGACAAATCAAAGCGAGAAAATGCTCTTTTTAAGTCTTGTAAAAACTGGCGAGGGGATGTATTAGGCCCAGCAGTGATTGTGTAAGCGAATTTCTTTGCCTCTTGCAATGACTGGAAAGGAGAAAAATGACGCCTAATCTCTTTTTCAAACTCTGCCCATGTCATATTCTGCTGTTCATTCAATCCTCTTATGATACTGGCCGTCGGAGCATCTAAAGTTAAATGAAAATACTGCCTGTACTGGTCCTTAGGTATCTGGAGGGCTTTAACAATGTCGTGAACCGCTTTTAAGTGATCCTCTATGCAGCATTCTCCTCCCTTTTTAAATGGTTTGATCAGGGCTTTAATGGATTTCATTATCTTTATGGGGCTACTTGTTGCAATGCATGGAATTGCACTAATTGGTGACTCAACCCTGGTTCCAGGTGTATGGGATTGGTGGCGGCCCCCAATGGGAGTATCAAATCCCCAAAGGGCGCTGCAACCAAGTTCAGTCACCGGCCCAGTCACTGGGGCACTAGCTCTTTGGGTAGAAATAGAATTCACCTCAACTCCATTGAATGTGATGCCCTGCCGCCTCTCCTGGGACCTGGGAATGCACAACTGCTGTTCCAAGTCCTTACACTTTTTAAGGAGCCTGTCTGCTTCGCTTTGCAAATAGTTGTTTTCATCACTCATTTTATTAATTATCTCCTGCATGTCGCACATTTGCATTTGGCATTCATTAAATTCTTTATTTCTCTTGTCCCATTCTTGAAGCATTTTAACCATTTCTTGTTCTGCATTTTGGAGATCACTTTCTTTTTCAAAATGTTCTTTTGTAAAACTTGCATTTCTGAAACCATCTCATCTTTATCTTGTCTAATGTGGTCCACCAATGCTTTTAAGTGTACCAATTCTTGCTCACTGTCTTCAAACTGTTTCTTGCTTTTGGACAATTGAATTTCAAAATCTCTGCATTTTAACTGCATATCTTTCTGACATCCTTCTAATTCTGCTCTTAACATTTCCTCTTTCTTACTTGCCCCATCTAAGTCAGTCTTTAATGTGTTAATTAGCTGGGTATCATTTTCCTGCATTCGCAGGGACCTATTCAAAATAAACCAGATCTTGGCGCATAGCCGTATCACACAGTCTTTCTCTGCATTTTTATCGGCTGCATTTAATAACCTTAGAAGGCAGACCTGAATTATGCTGCCTTCTGCAAAAATATTGTCTAGATTTTCTTTCTGCACCTCACTATGAATGTGGTCATGTCATTCTGAGGTACTATTCGATGACCAGGTCCCATGTGCAAATAATTTTGCCTCTAAATATTGCACTAGGTCTGAGAATGTAGCTTTCCTTTGAGACATCTGAAATTCGTTTTTAGTGACACACTGCTATTATAAAATGGGTTCCATTTAACGTACAGATGGCAGTGTGAGACACACTTGCCATGCCCAGTAGGTGCTCTTTGATCACTTTCCCGGCCTGCAACGCACCATAAATATGTAGGGTATTTTGTGTAGAAGGTCAGTGGTCCAGCTCCTCACAGCAGCAGAATGAAGGCGACCTCACTGCAACTCCACAAAATGTCTTCCCCCTCGCCTTCTCCCCGAGCTGAGCTGCCTCAAGAAACATCTGTTACAGCCCCTAAGGTGACGTGTCACCAATCAAAATACACAATAGTCTACCCTCCTTCCTCAACAATGGCTCACTTTTACAGTAAGCAACTGTATCTAACTGATTTCCTGCTATTCGAATGTTTGCTTCCTGCAAAGACTGTGAACAGAGCAAAGAGAGAGAAAACAAAAAATAAATCTGAACACACGTTTAAAATGAATCTCAGCCTGCCTCATTTTGCATATGGAGAACACATTATAATGTTAAGGAGTTAAAATCGTGTTAGTATTTGTTAATCAAGTTAATTAATTACGTATCTAATGTTTCTCCTGTAATTGAGGCATTTCAGGTGAGAAAAAAAATGGTGTGCTTTTAACCTAAGTATTGAGAAAAATGGTGTGCTTTAACATAAATATCCTGTCTTAATTTTTTTTTTTAAGTATTTTATTGGCATTTATATAAGCACATAATAACCATCAAACAGTAACATAACAAACGAACAACAACCAATTAACTACCACAGTCTTCATAGCTCAAAGTATTGTTCTTAGTTGTGGTGAGGGGGAGGGGGGCCGGTGGTCGGTGTACCCAAGGTCACAGTGGTTGAGTTTCCGGGTTGTCCATTCTTGGGGGTAAACCCCAGGCAAGTCTCTGGTAGGGGTGAGAACTCAGAGGGGTTTGTGATCCAAAGCGTATTGGATGTCGCGCAACAGGGCCCTCCATGATTCTAGGGTGTCATTGGAGTTATCATTGCTTGAGTTGATTCCATCTTGCCAGGCTCTGGTCTCTGCCTCTGTCCACTTTTCCAGGTCCTTAAGCCAACATCCATGCCTAGGGCCCCCTCGTGATTTCCATGCCAAAGCTATGGACCTTTTTGCGAGGATGCAGCCTATGTCCATTAGTTTGGCCAGGTGTTTGTATTTGCTCAGTCTGGGATGGGCTCCCAGTAAGCATTCCTTTGGGTTCCATTCATATCTTGTGAGTCCCGCTTTAGTGCAGGTGCTTTCTACCATGGACCAGAATTTCGCCGTTTTGGTGCAGGTCCAGAACATGTGGATCATGTCCACATTATCATTTCCGCACCATGGGCAGTTCGGAGATGCTTGTTTGTTAAAGGTAGCAACTCTTAGTGGGGTCATGTATGTTCTGTATAGCACATTAAGTTGAACTTGTTTGAATCTAATGTTCCTCAACACCTCTTTGGGGTATAGTAATATTTGCTCCCATTCACTGTCAGATAGTGTGATCCCCAATTCGGTTTCCCATTTTTGTCTCAGGGATGCGTTTTTTGGATTGGATCTATCGTTCAGTTTGATGTATAAGCGGGAGACCGGCTTCCAACCATCTGCTAGGTCGTACATTTCCTGGGGGAGGGGGTCCGGTGGGGGTTCCTCTGGCCAGACAGGCCATTGTGCCCTAGCTATCCTCTTAAGGCAGTGGTACCAAAGGAATTGGGTTTTCAAGATGCCTTCATTAGCTTGTAGCGATTCAAGTTCTCTGAACATGCTGTCTTCAAACAGGTCTCCCCATGTGTAGATTCCGGCTCTCTCCCATTTCCTGGCTGTCGCTAGGTCCGCCTGAGTTTTGCATAGATCCGCCAGAATGGGGGTGTTGGGATTGTAGGGATGTTTTAATTGTCGAAGGAAGCCAGTTCTGGCCCATATCTGCCTGCCCAGGGTAACAATCATGGGAACTTCAGATGTTTGTTTCATCGGGTTCCAAAGCATTTCTTTGGGGAATAGCTTGGAGGTTGCATGTCGCAGGAGCCCCACTTCAGCTGACGGGTCATCGGAGAGCCATTTCGTCACGTGGCTGAGCTGTGCAGCTAGATAGTACCTTTGCAGATCGGGTAGTTGTATCCCTCCTTCCTTGTACGGGAGCGTAAGTGTAGGTAAAGAGAGCTTGTGTCTGGATGACCTCCATATGAAGTCCTTGATTAGAGAGTCCAGTTTTCTGAAGAAGGGAGGTCTGACGTAGAAGCAGACATTCGTGAAGTGATATAAAAAATGGGGGAGAACTATCATCTTGACTATTGCCGCTCTGCCCATCACTGCCAGTGGTAGCTGCGACCAAAAGTTCATGGATTTGCGGAGGGCACCCACTGCTTTTTCAGTGTTGTGTTCATGCGTGAGTGCAGGGGTATGACACACATCGACTCCTAGGTACTTAAACTTCTCTAATTGCCATTGTATCCCGATGTCTGGTAGATCAGACTTATCCAGACCCCTGAGTCTGGCCAGTGGAAACGCACACGACTTTAGCTTGCTAAATGTTATCCCAGAGTATCGGGCATAGTTGTATAGGATGTCCAACGCGACTTGTGCATTGAGCTGAGGGTTATTTAAATACAGGAGGACGTCGTCCGCGTACATGGATATTATGGAATGGTCACTGCCCAGCTCAATGCCCGCGTCAAAGTATTGTTTCCTGAAATAGGCGGCTACTGGCTCCATCCCCAGTATGTATAACATCGGGGACAGCGGGCATACTTGCCTCATGCCCCGCTGTATCGCCCAGTCTTTAGACACCGTCCCTCCAGTCTTCACTCTCACTGCCGGTGAATTATACAGTACATCGACCCATTTTACAAAGCCCTCGCCAAAGCCGAATTCCCTTAGTACTTCTATCAGCCACTCCCAGTAGATGGAATCGAAGGCTTTTATGGCGTCTAGCGATAGCACCGCTAGGTCCTCGTCCTGATCATAGGTCTCTGCC